>NC_072394.2:40000000-40632500 GCF_028885625.2 Pongo pygmaeus | reverse complement strand
CCATTTGGATGTCTGAGGCAACTCAAACTTCACTTTCTCAAACTCAAACTTCTGCTTTCGCCCCACTAAACCAGCAACTCCTGCAACCTTCCCATCCCAGGCAACGACAACTCCCTCCTACTTAGGTCGAAACCCTTGGAATCACCTTTGACACCCCTCTCACACACATATTCAATCTGTTAGTAAATTCTGTTGGCTCTACTTTCAAGATGTATCCAGAACGTGACCCTTTCTCACCAGCTCCCCTACCTCCACCATTGTCTCTGGCCTGGATTATTTCAATAGTCTCCTTACTGGTCCAGCAGCTCCAAGCTTCCCTGTAATGTGATTTGTTCCTCACACAGTATCCGGAACATCCTTTTAAAAATCTAAGGCACATTGCTTCTCTCCTCTGTTCAAACTCCTTCAGTGGCTCCCATTTCTCTCAGAGCAAAGGACAATGTCTTTGGAATGTTCTAGAAGGCCTAAACAGTCTAGCCCTCTTTGCTGGTTCCTTACAATACCTCTGGGCAGTAAGCAACGGAGGAGGGATTGCTCCCACTTTACAGGTAGGAGAACTGAGGCCCAGAGGGTAGAGATTATGTTCTTAGGTCTGAAGCACAGAGCATCTGGGAGCTCTGTCTATCACTGTGTCCCAGAAGCCTGAGTAGGCAGCTGCTGGTGCTTCTAATCAGATGGGTCCGCTCAACCCACCCTCTCCGCAGAGCACTGGCGCCCTGCCCATTCTCCAGAGTCAGACCCGATGCCAAAATAGGCTAATGGACACTGTGTGCTTGGCTGGGGCAGGCCCTCGGATTCCACCCCTTTTTAGGCTAGATCAGAGCAGTGCATGGTCCACTCTGAGCTGCTGAGTAGCCATCAGAGGAATTTAAATCCCCTAAGCCCTGGAGTAGGTCAGCCTCAGGCAGCTTACTTTGTCCCCGCTCTGACTCTGACTTGCTGAGTGAGCCTGGGCAAGTCACTTCTCTCTTCTGAGATACACTCTCTCCACCTGCATGGAGTTCTAACATTTAGGCACTGGAAGAACAAATTGATGGAAACTGGGCTGTATCCCTATGATAACCAGAAACCAGAAGATATCAATGATCAGCTTGCTATTGCCCTTGACAAAGGTCCATGGTGGAATGTCACAGGGCCCTGTCCCCAGCCCCATCCTGTTCAACAGTTCTATAGGTCATTTTAAGGTGGGAAGATGGCCCAGCACAGCATAGCTAGGAGGGGCAATAAGGCATTGGATATCAGAACCAGGATGTCCAAAGACCCTGACCAGCAGGACCGATGGGCTGAATATAAGAAAATAAAATATAATAAGAGTGGCTGGGCACAGTGGTTTGTGCCTGTAATCCCAGCAATTTGGGAGGCCGAGATGGGAGGATCACTTAAGGCCAGGAGCTTAAGACCACCCTGGGCAACACAGAGAGACCCTGTCTCTACAAAAAACACACCAAAAAATTTAGCTGGGCGTGTTGGCACGCACCCGTAGTCCTAGCTACTCAGCAGGCTGAGGTGGGAGGATCACTTGAGCCCCAGTGATTGAGGCTGCAGTGAGCTCTGAATGTGCCACTGCACTCCAACTCAGGTGACAAAGCAAGATCCTGTCTCTAAAAAGAAATTAAAAACGATATAATAAGAGTGACTGCGAACCCCCGATCTTGGACTCAAATGCCAACAACTAAGTGTGGGGTGAAGAGGTTAAGATTGAGATGGAGTGGGTTTAAATCAGTAGCTCTCTAGGGGACATTTTACATAATTCATGGGGTCGTTTTTGCACTGGTGGCTCTAGTGACATTTACAGGGCAAGAATCAGGAATGCTGGGCACCCCACAATGGACGAGACAGCCCCACACAACAGAAATTTGCCCCACATCCTTCATAGCTTTCAAACGTCCGCCAGATGCAAACCTATGACAACTATATATAGGTCAGCGTTTAGTACATTGCAGTACTGAAAGGTTTCTACAAGAAGTTACATGAAAAACTCAATAACTTAGAAAAAGGTTGTTATTGACAAGGACACATAAATGCAATGACAGTGAGTCAATTATTGAATAACATTCTCATTCCTCACAGCCTGTCTAGTCAATGTGTTAGACCATCACCAACTACATATCTAGAGGAAAAGGGTTCCAGGGCATGAATGCAGTTCCAGCAAAAACAATGAGACCAACTGCAGATACTTATAATAGAGGAGATGTGTGACTCTTTTTTACAATCTTAGAGACAAGTATTAGTAAATTAGTAGAGATGCAAGAAATCTCACTGAATCTCACAAAATGACCATAAGGATGATCATTTTGGATCTATGTTGTGAAAAGGATACATTGAGATGATGGGGTCACCGTTTGTTTTCCAGTCTTGCTCAGAAATTGTTTCCATAGGTACCCCACATGGCTCCTCCACAGCGTTTTGGATTAAAGCTGCTTTCGCGATCTATCTGCATGTTGCCTCTGCCTCATGAGGGATCTGAAGGCAGGATGCACCCCTCCGCTGCAGATGGGATTTTCAAGGAAGATGCATTTTCTGGGTGACCACACAGCTACCCTGGCCTGTGACATAAAATGGGAATTCTTTATCACTACACACTGAGGCTCACCTTCCTTATTTCCCCCACTGACAGGCAGCAGCGTGTCTTGGGGTACTCTCCTTACTCCAATTAAAGTCTTTCTTTCTGTTATCACATACAAATAAGTCAAGTCTGTTATGTCTTGCCCAAACAGCAGATTTTAATCTTCACCCTCACCTCCTGCCATTTCATTTTTCTGAACTTCTTTAGTGTCATGGCGTCTGGTCTGCTTACATCTCTGGAATCCAGACTTACTAATTATGGGCATACAGGGTTCTGGCATCTTCATTATGCCTTCTTGGGTAGCTGTGCCCAAGAATATATTGAAATACGCATTATTTTATCACAAATCACTCCCACTTTATGTCTCCTTTATATTAGAGACGTTGCATTGATGTGTGTGTGCATTATCATCCATAAGTTTCATTTTGAACATTTAAATGAAAGAAAGCTTAAAATATGTGATAAGAAAGGGGGCTTGGGTAATCACACTTCTGGGTTTAAACCCAGCTACAATGTATTCACTTGTTCATCAGAAGATATGTGGCCAGGTGCAGGGGCTTATGGCTGTAATCCCAACACTTTGGGAGGCCGAGGTGGTAGATTGCTTGAGCCCAGTAGTTTGAGACCAGCCTGGGCAACGTGGCGAAACCTCATCTCTACCAAAAAATACAAAAATTAGCCAAGTATAGTGGCATGCACCTGTAGTCCCAGCTACCTAGGAGGCTGAGGTGGGAGGATCGCTGGAGCCTAGGGAGGTAGAGGCTGCAGTGAGCCCTGATGGCGGCACACCACTCCAGCCTGGGTGACAGAGTGAGACCCTGTTTGAAAAAAAAAAAAAAAAAAAAGATATGTGCAAGAATGTTTACAGCAGCACCATTTGTAATAGTTCCAAACTGGAAACAACATGAATATCTTGAATATCTCAAAGCTGAATGGATGCATAAACTGAGGGGAGCCACACAATGGAGCACCCACAGCAGGAAGAATCAGTCACTCTCAACTACACTCAGCAGTACAGATGGGTCTCACACGAGCATACGGTTGAGTGAGAGAAGCCAGCCACGAAAGAGTGCGTGCTGAGTGACACCACTTACAGAAAGTTCTAGAATCAGCACAACTCATCCATGCTGTTAGAAGGCAGGAGAGTGATTACCTGTGGGGGATGGAAGGTGGATGGAAGCACAAGGGGAACTTCCGCGGTGTTGGTCATGTTCCTGTTTGGTGATCTGATGGGTTCAGTTTGTAAAAATGTATCAAGTTGTACAGTAATGTGCACTCTTCTGTATATAGGCTTGTATTAGGGTTCTCCAGAGAAACAGAAAACAGAACCAATAGGGGGGTGTGTGTGTGTTTGTGTGTGTGTGTGTGTGTGTATGTGTGTAGAGAGAGACAGAGAGAGAGAGAGAGACAGAGAGAGCAGAGAAGAGGGGAGAGATTTATTTTATTTTAAGGAATTGACTTATATGACTGGTGGCTGGCAAGTCCCAAATCTGCAGGCTAGGCTGGCAGGCCGGAGACCCAGAAAAGAGCTGACGTTGCAGTTCAAGTCTGAAGGCCGCCTGCTGGCAGAACTCAGTCCTTTCCTATGAAGGCTTTCAATGGATTGACCAAGGCCCACCCACACGGTACACAGATTGCTTCACTCTGTCTGCTGCTTTACTTTCGTGATCTGCTTTACTCGAGTCGGCTGATTTAAATACTAATTTCATCTTTAAAAAGATGGTGGCCTAGCCAAGTTGACACACAGAATCAACTGTCACAATGCTATACCTCAATTAAAAAGTGATTAAAGTGGGGGATGCTTTGGACTGAGGGTTGAGAACCACTACTTTAGTTGAAAGCTCATAAAGGGACCCACTTTTTTTTTTTTTGAGATGGAGTCTCGTTCTGTCTCCCAGTCTGGAGTGCAGTGGCGCGATCTGCCTCATGGCTTCAAGCAATTCTCCTATCTCAGCCTCCTGAGTAGCTGGGACTACAGGCGCATCCTGCCACACCCAGCTAATTTTTTTGTGTTTTTAGTAGAGACAGGGTTTTGCCATGTTGGCCAGGCTGGTCTCGAACTCCTGATCTCAGGTGATCTGTGCGCCTCGGCCTCCCAAAGTGCTGGGGATTACAGGCGTGAGCCACTGTGCCCAGCCAGGGACCCACATTTTAATTACAGTCACCAAAGGGCCAGTTCTGTATTTGGTTGCACAAGCAGGAGTATTGTAACTGGATCAAGGAAGAGGATGTGTGTTCCCCCTGTCCTCCCCCCCTCCCTCCTCCACCCCCTCCTCCCCCTTTCTACTGATTTTTCATCACCTGGAGAATTTTGGTCATGTCTGAAGGCTATTCCTTCATAGTGACCCAGCTTGTCATGGGAATTACGTGGCCAAGGGAGTAGCCAAGAAAGAATGATTGGTATCTCAAAGAAGCACGATTCACACAACAAAACAAAAGCCTTCAAAAAAATAGGTGCCCTTAACCTGATAAAGGGCATTGATGAAAAACCTATGGCTAACATCATACTTCCCAGCAAAAGATTAGATGTTTCCCTCCCAAAGATCAGGAACAAGACAGCGATGCCCATTCTTGCCACTTCTATTCAACATCGTACTGGAGGTTCTAACCAGAGCAATTAGTTAAGAATATGAAATAAAAGGCATCCAGATGGGAAAGAAATAAAACTATACTTGCAGATGATATAATCTTTTATATACAAGAAAATGGTAAGGAATCAACTAGAAAATTACTAAAACTAATAAATTCAGCAAGGTTGTGCAACCTGTATGTAAAATCAATACATAAAAAGCAATTATATTTCTATACACCAGCAATGAACGATCTAAAATCAAATTAAGAAAACAATTTAATTTACAATAGCATCAACAAGAATAAATTCTTAAGTATAAATTTAACAAAAGGTATACAAGACTTGTATACATAAAACCACCAAATATTGTTGAAAGAAATGAAAGATCTAAATAAATGGAGATGCACTCCATGTTCATGGATCAAAGAACTTAATATCATTAAGATGGCAATACTCTTGGAATTCGTCTAAAGATTCAATGCAATCTCTGTCAAAATTCCAGCTGGCTTTTTTTTTTTTTTTTTTTTTGCAGAAATTGACAAGATGATCCTAAAATTCATATGGAATTGCAAGAGACCCCAAATAAACTAACTGCAATGCTCAGGTAATCAAGACAGTTTGGTACCAGCCTAAGGATAGACATATAGATTAAGGGAATAAAATTGAGCATCCAGAGATAAACCTTTATGCTTATGGCCAATTGACTTTCAACAACGGTACCAAGACCATTCATTCAACAGGGGAAAGAAGAGTCTTTCAACAAATGGTGCTAGGACAACTAGATATTCACATCCACATCATACACAAAAATCAACTCAAAATGGATCATAGACCTACATGTAAGTTAAAAGTGTAAAACTCTTAGAAAAAAACACAGGAGTAAACTTTCATGACCTTGGGTTAATCTAAGTCTTCTTATATATAACACTAAAGGCACAAATGGCTGAAGAAAAAAAGACTGAACTTCTTTACAATTAAAAAGTTTTCTGCTGCAAACAATATCATCAAGAAAGTGGAAACACAACCCACATAAACTAAAAAAAAAAGGAAAATCACATATCTTATTAAGGGATTTGTATCCAGAGTATATAAGGAAGCTTTGCAACTCATATAAATAATAAAATGTAAGGGGCCAGGTGCAGTGGCTTACACCTGTAATCCCAGCACTTTGGGAGACCAAGGCAGGTGGATAACTTGAGGTCAGGAGTTTGAGACCAACCTGGCCAACATGGTGAAACCCCGTCTCTACCAAAAATACAAAAATTAGCTGGGCATGGTGGCTGGCACCTGTAGTCCCAGCTACTGGGTAGGCTGAGGCATGAGACTCACCTGAACTCGGCAGGTAGAAGTTGCAGTGAGCCGAGGGTGTGCCACTGCCCTCCAGCCTGGGCAACAGAGTGAGACTCCGTCTCTAAATAAATAAATAAAAGTCAAATAACCTAAAAATGGGCAAAGGATTTGAAGAGATATTTCTCCAAAGAAGATATGCAAATGGCCAGTAAGCACATGAAAAGATGTTCAGCATCTTCAGTCATTAGGGAAATGTCTATCTAAACCATGAAATATGACTTCATACCCACTAGACTGGCTCTAATGAAAACGAGAGACTACATTAAGTGTTGGCGAGGATATGGAACAATTGGAAATTCATACATTGCTAGTGGGAATGTGAAATCGTGCAACTTTGGAAGGCGGTTTGGTAGTCCCTGAAAAAGTTAAACATTGAGTTACCATGTGATCCAGCAATTCCACTTCTAGGTATATAGATCCAAGAGAAATGTTTTTTTCTCTGCTAAAAATTCCTTTATTAGAGAAGAAGAGGAAGACAAGTACCAGGAGATAACCGACAATAACTCCCACCACCACCCTTTTCTCTTTTTTTTTCTTTCGTTCTTTTTTTTTTGGTACTGATATGGAGTCTCACTCTGTCACCCGGGTTGTAGTGCAGTGGCGCGACCTTGGCTCACTGCATCCTTCGCCTCCTGGATTCAAGCAATTCTCATACTTCAGCCTCCTGAGTGTCTGGGACTGACTACAGGCATGTGCCACCATGCCCAGCTAATTTTTTTGTATTTTTAGTAAAGACGGGGTTTCGCCATGTTGGCCAGGCTGGTCTCGAACTCCTGACCTCAGGTGATCCACCCACCTCGGCCTCCCAAAGTGCTGGGATTACAGGCGTGAGCCACCACGCCCGGCCTCTTTTTCAAACAGAAGCAGTCCAATCCGGCAAAAATATCAATCCTTGGATTTGGAGACCAAACTCGTAATAGGCTTCTCTGACTTTCCCAGACATCTTCCATCCACACGTAGACGGAGCCAGAGACTGTAATAAATCAACGTCAGGGGGAGGAAACTCCAAGATTGATGACACATGTGTTAGAATGTCTGAGTAAATTCCTGACTTTTCACCTGAGTGAGCTCTTGGAGGAGTAAACTGTTTTTCTGGCCAAAGGCAGGCGGCAATATCAAAACTCCATGTACACGCTCCAGTTGACTGAATACCATGAAGCATTCTCAACACAACAATATAGAAAAACTTCAAAGGAAGGATTCTTCCTCCAAATTCCACCAGTAACATCACTTGGGCCTGAAACCATCTTGTTAGAGTACATGTTGAGGCTTGTCATTCTAGATTTGTTTGGTGCTGTCTTTGCATTCAAGTCTTGTTTTCCAGAAGAAATGCAGGCACAATCCAATTGCAATTTTATCATCATGCTTTTTGGATGTTACAGTAAGCCTCCATTCCCCTTCCTTCTCCTTCCCAAGTACCACTACAGCCTGCTCGGCCCCCGACCAACACCCCGACTTTCACTGACACGAGCCTCCCCAAGAGAAATTAAAATATACATCTGCACAAAAACACGTACACAAATGTTCACAGTATCATTATTCACAAGAGTTTAAAAGTGGAAACAAGCCAGGCTCAGTAGCCCACCACTGTAATCCTAACACTTTGGGAGGCTGAGGCAGGAGGATCGCTTGAGCCCAGGAGTTTGAGATCAAGTTAGGCAACATAACGAGACGTTGTCTCTACAATAAAGTAAAATAAGATAAAATTAGCCAAGTGTGGTAGCACACATCTGTAGTCCCGTCCCAGCTACTCAGGAGGCTAAGGTGGGAGGATCGCTTGAGCCCAGGAGGTTGAGACTGCAGTGAGCCGTGATTGTGCCACTGCACTGCAGCCTGGGCTACAGAACAAGACCCTGTCTCTAAAAATAAAATAAAAGTGGAGACTACCCAAATGTCTATCAGCTGATGAATAGATAAATAAAATGCAGTATATTCATATAATGGAACATTATCCAGCAATAAAAAGAAATACAATTCTGATATGTGCCACGACATGGATGAACCTTGAAAACATTATGCTAAGTGAAAGGAGCCAGCCACAAAAGATAACATATTGTATAATTTGATTTATATGAAATGTCCAGAATAAGTAAACCTATAAAGATAGGAAATAGGTTCACGGTTGCCTGGGACTGGGGAGAGAGGTAAGGAGTTGACTCCTAATGGGCATGAAATTTCTTTTTGGGGTGAAGAAATGTTCTAAAATCAGATGATGATGATAGATCTACAATTTTGTGAATACACTAAACATCAAATTTTACACTTTAAATATGGTATGTTCATTATGTCTCAGTAAAACTATTTAAATAAATAAAAAGAATGAATTCTTGACTTATAAGTTCCATGGTAGAGATTTAGTCTAAGGAAATAGTTGCCAACAGGCTCAAAGATGTAGCTTACATCACCCGGAGTTCAGGTGCAAGACACAGAAACCACATTCACTACTTTCAACATAAGGAGATTTAATGTGAAAAGTTGTGTTCTTGCAAAATCATGGAAACTTCTGAAGCAAGGGACCTGGGCTTCTAGGAGTGATTCTTAGAATGTCACCACTAAACTGCCCTGCCCAGGAAAGCTGCTGCCTCTGCCACCACCCAGAAGCTTGGGAACTATTGTCTTCAGGAATTTGTCACCTTAGCTTCACTCCAGCCATCAGATGCGGCTGATGACCCATCACCACTTCTCAACACCCAAGAGTTGGTGACCAGGCACTGTAGACACACCTGTGGGAGGTCTCAATGACTTCACAACCAGCAAAAGAAGGAGGATGACCTCTCTCTTTTGCCTTCAAAACCTCACACAAGTGCATTTAATGGGAACTACTTAATTGGTCTCTAAACCCTAGCTGCAAGGGAGTTGGGAAATGCACTCTTCACCCTTCCAGCCCCTGCAGTTGAGGAAGGCATATAAGAGGAGGTTGAAATTTATATGGAATAAGCCAATCCACCTTATGAGCCCAAGGCTACAGGGATGGCACTGTTTGCAGTAGTGAAAAAATGGGAAGCAACCTAAATGTGCAAGAAAAGCGGGGCTTGATAAGTTAGGATTCAGCCATGTGATGAAATTCTTGATAACCGATAAATATGTTGTAGAAATACATGTGATTTGAAAATGTTAGGCACACAGCGAAAAAAGGCAAGGGACAAAAGAGTGCTTAGAGGCAACTTTCATGATAGTAGGAATCGCATCCTCTGGTCCACTGCCTGCCACATGCTTGGCACAGGGTGAATGTTCAACAAATATTTCCTGGACAATTGAGTGATTCCATTTTTAGAAATTAAATACATAATTATATGAGTTTGTATATACACAGACACTTAAATATGATATAGCAACACTGAACAAGATAAAACAAAATGTTAACACTTGTTCTCTTTGTTGGTGATATTTGGATTGACTTTAACTTTCATCTTTTGGTTGTTCTGTATTTCATAAATTTTAAACAGTGAACATGTATTACGATTAATTAGGGGGAAACCACAGATGTTCTGTTGAAGCCACAGAAAGAAAACAGTCCTGCCTCATTTCTTCATCTCCCCCAGGGCCTGGCACAGAGCTGGGTCCAGAGTGGGCACCAAGCCACGCTTGGTGACCAAGTTGACCTCCATTTGCTGCCTGAGAGATTCCAGGGTCTTTCTTCAGGAACTCCTGGGTAGAGCTGAGTTTCTAAGATAATCTAGACTCTAACATAGTAGTGCTTCTCCCCATCTAAAACTGGCCAAGCATCAAAGCCATGTGACCTTTCCCAAGTGCCAGTCTTGAGTGCTCGCTGAGGCTGTCCCAGGGTGACTTCAAGCTCAAGGATCTTTAAGAGCTAGATCAACAACTCAGCCCTGCCCCTCCTGTGCACCCATCAGGCCCTGGGGCCATTGCTGCTTTGATCTACCAAGCCAGGCCTGACATCACTGCTCCCAGCTCTGCTCAGTCAGGCAGAGGCTTTTTTGGGATTGAGAGGAGGGTTGGTCTGTCCTCTGGGGCTGCCCCTTGGTATCATGAGAAGTCTCTTAGTGGGTGCTTTGTTTGTTCTGCTTTCACTTACACAGCTGTTAAGGTCTTAGGTCACACGAAGGAGGGAGTAGGGACCAGAATGAGAAAAACGAGAGTCCCAGTTGGCTCTGTGCCATCCAGAACCACACAGGCTAGTGAGGTAAATTATGAGCCTTGCTTTCCACAACGAGCTCTGCCTCACACTTTCTGCCGGTGGACAAGGCACTGATAATGGCAGACCCTCTTCTTCCTCGGGGCCTTTGGGAGAATTGGAGGAGATCCCCGAGTGCTTGATAATCAGTGCCAGCCATCACTCCATTTATCACTCCCATTAGCCAGATGGGGAAACCAAAGCTCCAGAGAGGAAGGACACAGCCAGGGTCACACAACTGGAAAAGGAATGTGTAACAGGAGAGTTTCCATATCAACCACGATATTTGGAGCCTGCAGGGCAGGTCCGAAGGGGAGGAGCAGAGAGAGGGATGTCACAGAGGACTGGGAACTGATCCCAATGGGAACAGCTCACCTCACAGGATCTGCAAACATACCCCAGCCTCAGGCTCAGCCCCACCTACACAGACCAAGGTGGGGGAAAATGCTTCTGCCCCTGATGAACTGTGGGTGCCATTTCCCTTTCTGGCCTCAATTTGCTCTTCTTTTAAAAAGGGCCCAGGGATGATGGTAATCACTAAATTCAAGATCTAAAATTCTGGCCAGGCATGGTGGCTCACACCTGTAATCCCAGCACTTTGGGAGGTCAAGGTGGGTGGATCACATGAGGTCAGGAGTTCAAGACCAGCCTGGCCAATACTGTGAAATGTACTAAAAATACAAAATAATTGGCTGGGCGTGGTGGTGCAGACCTGTAGTCCCAGCTACTCAGGAGGCTGAGGAAGGAGAATGGCTCGAACCTAGGAGGCAGAGGTTGCAGTGAGCCAAGATTGCACCATTGCACTCCAGCCTGGGCAACAGAGCAAGACTCTGCCTCAAAAAAAAAAAAAAAAAAAAAAAAATCTAAAATTCCATGATGAACAATTCCAGCAGTACCTTCCCAGAATGCAGCCTTGACTGTGCCACTTCTCTGCTTTAAACTTTCCCATGGCTCCCCGTGTCCTAAACTGAGTCTGGTAGACAAAGACGTTTGTTGTCCAAGCCCCACTAACCACTCCAGCCTTGACATTCCTTCCAAGTACCCCCAAAACCCCAGCCATACTGTTTGACTCCTTTTTCCTGTGAATTCTCTACGCTATTCCTCACTTCTGTAACTTTACCCCTGTGTGCACAGACAAGTCTGCATGTCTGCTAGGCTGTTCTTACGTTGCTGTAAAGGAATGTCTGAAGCTGGGTAATTTATAAAGAAAAGAGATTTAATTGGCTCAGGGTTCTGCAGGCCATACAAGCATGGTGCTGACATCCACTTGGCTTCTAGGGAGGCCTCAGGGAGCTTTTACTCATGGTACAAGGTGAAGGTGAAGTGGGAGAAGGTATATCACATAGTGGGAGCAGGTGCAAGAGAGAGAGGGGGAAGATGCCACACACCTTTAAACAGCCAGATCTCGTTAGAACTCACTCACTATCATGAGGACAGTGCCAAGGGTATGATGCTAAACCATTCATGAGAAATCCACTTTTTAAAAAAATTTTAATCTAAGTTCTAGGATACATGTGCTGAACGTGCAGGTTTGTTACATAGGTATACATGTGTCATGGTGGTTTGCTGCACCTATCAACCCATCATCTAGGTTTTAAGCCCCGCATGCCTTAGGTATTTGTCCTAATGCTCTTCCTCCCCTTTCTCCCCACCCCTCAACAGGCCCCAGGGTGTGATGTTCCCTCCCTGTGTCCATGTGTTCTCATTGTTCGACTCCCACTTATGAGTGAGAACATGCGGTGTTTGGTTTTCTGTTCCTGTGTTAGTTTGCTGAGGATGATGGTTTCCAGTTTCATCCATGTCCCTGCAAAGGACATGAACTCATTCTTTTTTATGGCTGCAGAAAAATCCACTTTTCACGATCCAATCACCTCCCACCAGGCCCCACCTCCAACACTGGGGATTACAATTCAACATGAGATTTAGAGCAGACAACATCCAAAATGTATCAGTGTGAAATGCTCCTCTTTGCCTTATCTGCATAATTCATATTCATACTGCAAAACCCACATTGTGTCACCTTCTCCATGGAGGCTGTCCTGATCTGCCACACAGAGATAATCCCTTTTTTATCTGGAGGTCTCTCAGGTCCCAAGCCTTCTTCCGCTACGACCCTGAACACAGGTTGTGAAAATTAATTGTTGTTCTTGTTTGTTGTTGTTGTTGTTGTTATTGTTTTGAGACAGGGTCTCACTCTGTTGCCCAGATTGGTATGCAATGGCATAATCATGGCTCACTGCAGTCTCAGCTTCCTAGGCTCAAGCAATCCTCCTGCCTCAGCCTCCCTCAAGTAGCTAGGTCTACAGGCATGTGCCACCATGCCTGGCTAATACTTTATTTTTATTTTTGTAAAGACGAAGTCTCACTGTGTTGCCCAAACTGGTTTTGAACGCTTGGGCTCAAGCGATCCTCCCACCTTGGCTTCTCAAACTGTTGGGCTTACAGGGGTTAGCCATCACGCCAGGCCAGGAATTACTATTTGCATAGTGAGCACCTTATCATCTGTTTTGTCCACTAAGCTGAGAGTTCCTTGCCAGCAGAAACTGTCTTACTCACAATTAAGCCTACAGTAGGCACTCAATAAATGTTCAATAAAGAAATTATTCAATAAGTAAATTAATCTTTCAAAAACCCCATAGCTCTGTCTCTAACTGTTTATGGGTCCTTGGACAATGGGACTCCTCTCTGGCCTCAATGTTCCCAGTTCTACAATGGCAGGGTTGACCAGACAGTTTCTGAGGGCATGACCACTTTCTCCCCATAAGCTACAATGAGTCAGGGACCCCAGTAACGTCATCAGCTCACTTACAGCCCATTTGGCTAAAGAGGAAATTGAGACACAGTTAAGCAATCTCCAGGGTCACACAGCATCTAATGTGTGTGGGCCAAATCTCTGTCCCTTCATCATCAAGTTCCCTTCACACTCTCCAGAGCCTGCCATGTGGATGCAGCACAGACTTCTCAGGTGCCACACTATACCCAGGCCACCAAGTCAAAGAACAGCACTCCAGGCCAAGGGAACGACCAGTGCAAAAGTTCTAAACAGAGGACATGCCTGGCAAGCTGAAGGAATGGCAGGGAGGCCAGCGTGTCGGGGCCAAGTGAGCAGGGAGTAGTCAGAAAGAAAGTCCGAGAACAATGGGATCAGATGGTGGAAGTCCTGGGGACCTGATGAGAACTTTGGCTTTAATCAGAGTGAAGCGGGGGTTTACTGCAGGCTCTTGAGCAGAGGAGTGGCAGGAACTGACTTAAGTTTTAAAGAGATTCCTTTGGCTGTTTTGCGGAATACAGATTGGAAGTGGGGAGCAAGAGGAAAAACAGGGAGACCTAGTCCAGGTGAAAGGAACTGGTGGTTTGCACCAGAATGATGGTGGCAGAGGCAGAGGTCGTGAGAAGTGGCCAGATTCTAGAGACATTTTAAAGGCAAGGCAACCAGGATTTCCTGACAAATTGAGGTGGGATCTGAGAGAGAGGAGTCAAGGCTGACCCTGGGGACTGAGCAGAGGGAATGGTGGTGTTTGCGTCCACTGAGATGGGGATACTGCGGGGGAGTGAATAGCGGGTGGGGCACAGCAGGAATTTTGAGGAGGCGATTGGAAACCTGGACCTGGGATTTAAGAGTGAGGACAGGGCTGAAGATGCAAATGTGGGAGCCTTCAGCACATAGATGGCATTTAAAGTCAGGGCTGGTGAGTAGACTGAAGATGATGCATGTAAATTGCAGGGCCCCTGCACACAGTAAGCCCTTGGCAAATGATGGCCAAGCAACCGTTGATGAGGCGGTCGTCATCGAGACGTGATCCTGGGGTTAAGCTGTGAAGGATAAAAAAGCACAAGAAACAGTATGTACAAAGGGGGTGTGAGCAGGGTCCTCCCACCTCCCAGCCCAGCCTCCGTCCTCTCCCACCTGGACAACAATACCACCCACCTCCTTCTGCTGCTGTTCTCATCCTTACTCCCTCCCTAGCTAATGCTGGTATTTTGCAAAAAGTGCGAGCTTGGCACCTGGGCAGATCTGGTCCTGGGCAAGTGCCTCACTTTCCCCATCTGTAGTCTGTGCCAGAGCATGGGACCAGGACCCACAGGGAAGGGATCAGATCCAGTATGAATCCACCCAGACAGATCACAGAGCCCACCCCAGCTCGAGAAGTTCCCCCAGTGACCACAGGCATGCTCCTTGCCCAGACTGGAGTGCAGTAGTGCAATCTCGGCTCACTGCAAGCTCCACCTCCCAGGTTCACGCCATTCTCCAGCCTCAGCCTCCTAAGTAGCTGGGACCACAGGCGCCCGCCACCACACTGGGCTATTTTTTTGTATTTTTGGTAGAGACGGGATTTCATCATGTTAGCCAGGATGGTCTTGATCTCCTGAGCTCGCTATCTGCCCGCCTCGGCCTCCCAAAGTGCTGGGATTACAGGCATGAGCCACCGCACCCGGCCTCTGACCCCTACTCTTTACATCTGGAAATTGGGTGATGGAGCCATTCGTCATCTAGACATAGATCTGCCTGAGAGAAGGATTAACTTACGGTCCTTATGAGGCCAGATGCGGCTGAGAACGAACAAACAATCAAAAGGCAATCACAGCCGGGCGCTGTGGCTCACGCCTGTAACCCTAGCACTTTGGGAGGCCAAGGCGGGCAGATCACCTGAGGTCAGGAGTTTGAACCCAGCCTGGCCAACGTGGTGAAACCCCATCTCTATGAAAAATACAAAAATTAGCCAGGCATGGTGGCTCATGCCTGTAACCTCAGCTACTCAGGAGGCTGAGGCAGGAGAATTGCTTAAATCCAGGAGGTGGAGGTTGCAGTGAGCTGAGATTGCACCACTGCACTCCAGCCTGGGTGATAGAGCAAAAGAGTACGTCTCAAAAAAAAAAAAAAAGAAAGAAAGAAAAAAAAAGTGGCGGGGGGCAATCACATGCATAAAGCTTCTTCACACAGAGCCTGGCACACAGGAGGTGAACAATGACCATCCTCTCTCATCTACCCTCAGAGCTGACCCACAGGGGTGCAGATGGAATCGAGGTCCTCGAAGCCCTCGGAAGTAATTATAAGAGTAATAAAAACAGTCAATTTGCAGCTTTTCCCTGCGCCAAACACTAAACCATGCAATAACTCATTTATTCTTAACTACTCTGTGAGCTTGGTCCTCTCGTTACCCCCATTATCAGGGTGTGGAAACTGAGGTCAGAGACATGAAGAAATTTGCAGTAGGTTGTACAGCTAGGAGCTGTCGGGCCTTGAAGCCCTCAGTCGCTCTGCCTCTGAGCTTCCTGATGGGCCTGGGTACTGTCCTGTGAGCTGTGGGAAGGGAGGTGACCTAGGAAGCAGGTGAGTCTGGCTC
Source organism: Pongo pygmaeus (assembly GCF_028885625.2). Lineage (NCBI taxonomy): Eukaryota > Metazoa > Chordata > Mammalia > Primates > Hominidae > Pongo > Pongo pygmaeus. The sequence goes on along the minus strand of NC_072394.2, from coordinate 40,616,529 downwards.
ATAGGTGAGGCCTCTGTCGCTTCCCTCCTCCTACCTCTCTGTGCCCACAGCTGGCTGCCACTTAGGAAACCATAGGGTTAATCTAATTGGAGGTTCCAGGATCGTGCACAGGGTGATTTATTTTATTTTAAAAAGCTTAAAAAAGAAACCACCCTGCCAAGTCTCGTTTAGAAAACTGGGCATTCTGAAAATATTGGTGAAGAGAGGGGGCTGCACCCCTTAGAAGATTCTCAGCAAATTGGGTGATGTTAATCCAAGGTGACAGGGGCTTTTTTCTTTTCTTTTTTTTTTTTTAGGCCAGAAAGGCAGGAAGTGCAAATTGCTCTTCTAGGGGTCAATCAGCCCCGGGCACAAGCTCAGGAGGCCGCCTGTGGGAACTGATTGGGGAGTAAGTTCTGGGCTCCCCCTCCCGCTCCCCCACCAGCTCCATTTTGCTGGAATTCTTTATCCGAAAAGAAGGCCCTGATGACTCCACTTTCACAGCCACTGCATGTGAACATCACGGACGCTAGGGGCATCAGAAATTCATTACTTGGTCCAAACATGTCATTTCACAAATGGGAAACTGAGGCCCAAAGAATAAACTCCCTTGAGTGAGGCATTTATTCGATTACCCGTCAGTCAATAAAAACTTGTTAAAACCTTCCTTGTGAAAGTTCCCCTCCCACCAAGGTGACTAGGAAATTAGAAAGGTGGCTGTGGCTTCCTTTGTGACTTTGATTTAGATTTGAGTACCTAATGTGTGGTCTGGGGCAGGTTATTTAGGCTCTCCAAGCCTCTGTTTCCTTGGTAAAATGAGATCAATAATCCATAAACCCCATAGAGTCACTGGGAGAATTAGACGAGGGAGATGTCACTGTCCCATTCAGCTGCTGGGTTGCATGAATGAAAAGAGGCTCAGGGCAGCTTAACCACAACCAAAAAATTCACTGGAAGGATGTGGGGATGGCTCACAGGTATTTGCCCAAGAGAAGTGAAGACATCTGTCCACACAATGAGCTGTACCTCTATGTGCATGGCAGCTCCATTCATAATCGCCCAGAACAACCCCAGGGTCCTTCAACTGGTTAATGTACAAATAAATTGTGGTATATTCATGTGACAGAATAGTACTCAGTAATAAAAAGGAATGAACCGCTGATACCTGCAACAACAGGGATGAATCAAATGCATTACAGTAAGTGAAGGAAGCCAGACACAAAAGGCTGTATGCTGTGTGATTTCATGCCTGTGACATTCTGGAAAGACAAAACCATTGGCGCAGTAACCAGATCAGTAGTTGCCAGGGGTGGAGGGTAGGGGGAGAGAATTGCCTGCAAAAGGGCATGAGGGGAATTTGGGGGGTGACGGAAATGTTCTATATCATGATTGTGGTGTAGTAATACGACTATGTATGTTTGTTGAGTCACAGAACTGTATTGCATGATATGGGTGAATTGCACGGTATGTAATATAACATGGGTGACTTGTATTGTATGTAATACAACACGGGTGAATTGTATTGTATGTAAATTTTAACTCCATAAATATGACTTTTAAAAAATCAAATAAACAGCTAAAAAGCCCAACTTTTGAAAAGATGAGAGCTGACGTAGTTCTAGACATGAACCAGCAAATTTCAACCATTATTTAGAACTTGTGTCAGAGTTGTAAGTGTCAAAGTCCCAGAAGAGCATCTGATAGGCTGAGTTTGGGTCCTAGATCTGCCCTTAACTGGAGTTGGGTGAGGCCACTTGATTGACAGTTTGACAATATCAACAATCCTATGGAAAAGAGCAGTCAGCCAGAGGCAAAACAAAGGACTCGCTGTGCCTACAAAGAGGACACCACCAACTAGAGATGCCTGTACGTGTGTGGGGGGTTTATTATTCTGGAGACTGAGCCCTGCCCTTCCAGGACTGAGGCCAAACCTCCCATCTCCTGTGATGCTGGCGCGAGGTGACTGCAGCCCCTCCGCAGATGTGGAGATCGGGGTTTAAACTAACTGGGTCAAGCTGAATGTTCCTTCAGACCTACAAGCACTCAGTTCAGGCAGACGTCACTCAAGCAGCTCATCAAACAGGCAGGAGAAACAAGTGGTCAGTTTAGCCAAACATGTGTTCAATTTAGTCAAACGAGCTCCGCCACTGCCCCCAAAGGGTCATTTATTTCCATGAATGAAAGTGTGTTTGACTCTTATTGACCGAACTGGGTGTGCCAGGCAGACACAGCCAATGACTCAGCCTCATGGGAGGGATGTAGGGGAATGCTGTAGTATGCTGGTGCTTCATCCCTCCGTGTCTCCAGCAGCCCCACATGGCCATGGGATCTTGGCCAGGCACCCACAACGCAGGCTTAATTCCCCTTGCATGATATTCCAGCAAGCACTTCTTGGCGCCCCTGCTTCACCCTTTCTGAGCTGTGTGACCTTGGGCAATACACTGCACCTCTCTGAACTTTCATTGACACAAAATCACAAAATAGAAGATTTTCAAGCACTTTCCAGGGTGGTGCTGCAGGAGCACTTTGAGACATAAACAGTGTGTAAAGTAAGCAGAAACTCGGTGTAGCCCTCAAAATTACGTTTCTTAGATGTGATTCAAATCTCATCTTGAATTTCTTATTTGTTCATGTGCTTGTTTTTGGGTTTGGTTCTGCAAGACTGTGCCAATATTAACAAAAGTATTTTAGGGGTTGATTGTGGGTTTTGTGGGGGGCACATTTACTTTCTCTTTTATCTTCGACTTTACTTTTTTCTCTCTACTCTGCCAGAATTTCTTTATTTTGGAGTATTTCCTTTTTTAGTAAAAGCTTAATTCTAAATGTAAAACAGGTTATTCTTTTTTTTGTAAAATTAATCTTTAATTACCTAAGTGATACATAACATTATTTCTTCACAGAAGACTTTTCTCACCTTCCAGGGAATACTGAAATCACCTTTCATTACCACCGTCTGTTCCCCGGTTATGGCCCCCAATATCCCCCCCCCCCCTGCCAGCAAGTTGGAGCGGATTTTTCCAAACCTTCTTCTGTATGTTTACATTTATGTACTCTATGTATATTTACTTATCTGTTCCCATAGAAATTGAACAGTCTGTTGAAATTGTACTTCATGCAATGTCCTGTAACGTGCTTTCTTCGCTCTACATTATGACTTGGAATTCTTTTCATGTCCACACACAGGAGACTGTCTCTTCTTTCTTTCAACTGCTGAGTAATATTTCCAGGCATGGCTTCTTTATCCAACCGCCTCTACTGGGCACTTAGGTTGTGATGGGTTTTTGCCGTAACAGACAATGCTGTAAAGACCCCTCCTAGAGACATCTCCTTGGGCACATACATGTGCACTTTCTCTTAGATTTTTTTTTTATTTGAGAATGAGAAAATATTTGCAAAGACTTTCAGAGCTTTATTCCTGGCTTTTTTATTTTAAATCTTTCAAACATTTTTGAAAACCACGTTTTGAGATATATTTCACATACCATAAAAATCATGCATCTAAGTGTACAGTTCAATGGCTTTTAGTCTATTTGCGGATTTGTGCAAACATCACCACCATCCAATTTTAGAATGTTTTCTTTACTCCCAAAAAGAAACCCTGTACCCATTAGCAGGCACTCCTCATTCCTCCCTCTTCCTTTCTCCCTTCCCTTGGCTCCTGACAACCCCTGATGTACCCTCCGTATCTATGCATTTGCCTATTCTGGGTGTTTTGTGTAAATGGAATCAGACAATATGTGGTCTTTTGTGACTGGCTGTGTTCACTTAGCATGATGGTTTGGAAGTTCATCCTTGTTGTAGCATGTGTCAGTGCATCTTTCCTTTTTATTGCTGAGTAATCAACCACCTTTATTTGAGTGCTTACTGTCTGCCAAGAATGGTGATAACCTTCACAAAAATCCTGTAATGTAGGCACAGTTTTTATCACCCCCATTTCACAGAGGGGAAAACTGAGGCTTGGAGATGTGCTGTGATTCATTCAAGATCACACAGGACAGTCGATGGCAGAGCTGGATTTGAACCCAGGCCCATGTCCTTGTAGTTGAACCTTGCTACTGCTAGAAGAACCCAGAAGGGAGTGAAAAGTGTCTTGTGGGCCTAATGTGCAGGTCATGAAGTCTCTCTACTCATAGGATGGCTCTGGGTTACCACGGCAATCACTGACAATTGCCCTGTGAAGCTGCACAGAATGAGAAGGACCGTTTATCCCAAAGCCAAATGGCCCCATCTGTTGTCAGTGTCAGAGCTCTGGTCCTGCTTGTGTGGTTTTTCTGACCCTTTCAGCACCTCCCACCTCTAGTGTTTCCTGAGCCCTAACGTCTCCTCATCTTTTGGAGTTGTCATATCAGATGACCATCTTTGTTAGGGTCGTGTGCTAAGGAAGGGATAATCGGGTTGTCAGTTAGGGTCCTATGAGAAAAGCAAATCTTGCTGCCAGAGATGGCCAGAACTCTGTTCTCCAAAAAAATCCTACAACTCCCCGTTCCCTCGGGTGTCTGGATTGCTAGGAACTGGAGCCACATCATAATAACAATAATAGACTTGACTTATTTTCCTTATCTCCCGTTTCTTCTGATGTCATCCTTTGAGCCCAGCAGGATGGCGTGTCATGTTGAGTCCTTTTGGAGAAGAGGAGGCCACAGCCAATAAGAGGAGGGCAAGTTGGAGCCTGGAGCTGTGGCCCCTGCCACACGGACTCACTGCCGGTTCCAGCATCTGAGCCTCATCTTCCTTCCCACTCCTTGTTAAATGCAACACCCAATTCCAAGTTACATAAAAACAGCTTTCTCAAATTTCAAAACTTACCACTGCCTGTCCCCCAGTCATAGCCTCCCATATCTCCTCCCACCACTGCCAGCAATTTGGACTGGAGTTTTCCAAACCTTCTTCTGTATGTTTTTATTTATGTACTGTATGTATATTTACTTATCTGTTCCCATAGAAATTGAACAGTCTTGTGGAATCATACCTCATGCAATGTCCTGGCTGGTACAGGGCCTCTACTTACTTCTATAGTGTTTGGAACCCCACCCTGACTCTGCCCTGACTTGCTGTGTGGCCTGGGGAAAGGCTGTTGCCCCTCTGAGGTGCAGCAGTGGGTATTCCTACTCTGCTACCCACACATCCCCAGGTCTGTCCTTTGTTTATCTCCCAATGGTTGTCCTGGTAAAATTGGTAAAATTGGAGGGTAAGTCAGACCCAGATCTCTCATCTCTGGTGCAGACAACAAAGGCTGAGAGAGGCCCTAGCACCTCACCCTGATTCCTGGTCCTACCGGGGGCAACTGGCACCACAAATCCTATCAAACAGAGCTCCCGGGCTAACCCTAAGAACCTGGCTTGGGCTTGAACAAGTTCTCTCTCTCTGCTCCTTAGAACCCCTGGTACAGGTCATTAATTCATTCAACAAGCCTTTATTGAACAGCTACTGAGAGCCAGGCGGGTGGAGGGAGACAGAGATACACAAACACTAGAACTTATGCAAGGTAGGCTGTGACTACGTCCTGTGGGTGTGGGGCCAAGAGAGCAAGAAGGAAGTCTCTGGGTGGGTTTCAAGAGGATGGGTAAAGCCTGGGTTAAACTTCGATAGGCGAAGAGGGAAGGCCATCCTGGGTAGAGGGCACAGCTGGAGCAAAGCCCTAGAGGTGGGCGTTTGCAGGGCTCATTTGAGGGCAAGTACCATGTCTGGTGAGGCTGGAAGGGATGAATGTGGAAGATATGATTGAAGGGTAAGCTGGGTCAGCCCTGCAGGGCCTTCATTGCCTTGTGAGGTCTGGGATGTGATTCCCTCTTTTACAGAAACAGAAACTGACGCTTCAGAGAAGTGAATAAAAGTGCCTGCCCATGGTCCATCAAGCTCAAGGGGCTGGGACCCTATGCCGGTTGCAGGGATGGTGGAAGGGGGATGGACTACACTTGGAGGGTGGTACATTGTGGAGTCAGAGCTGAGGACAAGATGACCAGGTCAGTTTCTCCATCTGCAAAGTGGACGCACTAGAAGAATCCTCCCTCCCCACACAGATGCCCTGTTCTCTGTCCCCAACAGCTTGAGAGACCCAGATCCTGCCCCAGACAGACCATTCTCTCAAATGGCTTCAAAGGTCACGCCTGCCTCCTGACATTTTCCCTAAGTCCGCATCCTAACACCCCTACCCCACCCCATCCCACCTCAGGGGAGCCTGTCCCACCCTCCCTATGCTCCCTCACACCAGACGCTGCTCATCCTGCTTAGTCAGTAGTTGGTAGAAAAGCCTCCAGATGCCCCGGCACACTCCTGCCCACCCCGCTCTCCCTCCCTCTCACATCAGTTGTCTACGTCTGTCTCTGGCCTGGAGGCACCTTGTCCTCGAGGAGTGGCTGAGCTGAGCCAGGGCCTGAGAGCCTGGTCATGCTGTGTGACCTTAGGCAGTTTCTCCAACCTTTCTGAACTTTAATCTTGTTTCTGTGTTTCCTTCCTTCCTTCTATTCTTTCTCCAGCTGTGGGTAACTCATCCCTCCCTCAGGCCATAAACAGTTATTAAGCATCCAGTGTATACTACATGCCATGCATTAGGAGCACAGGCTGCAGTCCTTAGCGGCCTCACTTGCTGAAAGCTGTAGAACTGGACATGGCCCAGGCCCCTGAGGACTGCCCTGGAGGGCACGGGGAGACAGGACTGACCTCTGAACCAAGCACAGGCCCTGCTTTCCCACTTCCTGACTGTGTGGCCTTGGGTGAGGCACTTCCCCTCTCTGAACCCAGGGTTCCTCATTTAACAAATGATAAGAACCATACTGTGGGGTTTAAATGGAATATCTGGCTGGTAGTAGGTTATTCCAAAGTTTCTAAATATTCACCTTTGTCTCCACCTTGAGGCTTGAGAATCCTCGTGGAAGGGGCTGAATCTCTCTAACGTTGGGATTCTAGGTATCAGTGGCTGTGGTAACAAGATTTATTTGTGAGACAGAGAGACTTTCTGAGCAACACCCACCAAATAAATATTCTACGTTGACTGCAACCTGCTTCACCCACACACGGGGACTCTCCCTTTTCTGGAGAGGGTCCCCACTCTTGATGACATCATCACAAAGCTTAGGTGACGTTTACTGAGTACTTACTATGTGACCTGTAAGCACTGTAGAAATATTATCTCTAATCCCCAGTGGCAGGGACTCTTACGATACCAATTTTATAGAGAAGGAAACTGAAGCTCAGAGAGGCCTAGTAATTTACCCAGGGTCACACAGCCAAGAGTGACCTCACAGCCCTCCTGCTCTAAGCATTGCACAACACTTCCCCTGAATGGATGACAAAGGGCCCTGATTGCAGTGTCTGGGGATCTTGAGGCCATGATCACCCTCTCTGGGACTCAGTGGAGTTTTGAAGCCTTTACAGCCCCAGTGAGGTAAGACAGGGCACGGTTTCCCAGTCCCTTTGAACAAATGGGAAAACTGAAGCCCAGAGAGGGGCAAGGGTGCCTGGTCACTGGGACTGGAATCCAGGTCTCTGGGCCAAGCCTGGGTTCTGGCCTCTGTCTGCCACCTTCCTAGAAGCCAGTCCTGACCCCGACTGGCCACATCCTGGGGTTGCTCAACGCCATGCGTCACTCAGGTGGCCATAGTTCTGTGGAATGTGGGAGAGGAAGTGGGGGCAGCTGGCTGGGTGCGGGACAGGCCTGGAATTCTGTGCTAAGCCCTGTGCTGGGATCCAGGAATAATCTAATGGGATTCTTCTCACAGCCAGCATCCACTGAGGGCCGACTGTTTGGCTGCTGCTGTACAAACTCTCCATGAATTAGCTCACTCAGTCCTGACACTCTGTGGAGTGGGTACCAATACTGCCCCCATTTTACAAATGAGGAAACTGAGGCACAGAGGTTAAGTGACTTGCTGTGTAGTGGACATGGCTACACAGTGAGGAGGCCAAAATTTAAACCCAGAGCTGCATGACATACCCACTCTATGTGGGTATGAGAAGCAGGGAATAACTATATGAGAAGAGGGAATAACAATGTTCAGAATGGGGCTGCTGCTGCTGCTGCTGATAGAATTCATGATTTCTCAAATCAAGCATTTTTGGGGGCTGGTGGTGAGCCAGGCACCATGCTGGACACTGTGGTCAAGAAAAGTTTAAAAATCTCTCATGGGCCGGCACAGTGGGGTTCATGACTATAATCCCAGCACTTTGGGAGGTCGAGGCGTGCAGATCACTAGAGCTCAGGAGTTTGAGACCAGCCTGGGCAACATAGTGAGACCTCCATCTCTACAAAAATTAGAAATATTAACTGGATGTGGTGGCACACTCCTGTAGTCCCAGATACTCAGGGAAGCTGAGGCAGGAGGATCGCTTGAGCCCGAGGGATGGAGGCTGCAGTGAGCAAAGATCACACCACTGCACAATCTGGGTGACAGAGTGGGACTCTGTCTCAAAAAAAAAATAAAATAAAATACTTAGGTGGCTCCCTGTATTCTAAGGAGATCCCAGGCTGAGGGTTTTAAAGGAAAAAATACCTGGTAGAAAAGGCCAAACCCATCCTTTCATTTGGGGCAGGGCTAACATCTGTGGAAACACAGCCTTTGTTCTGCAGAACTGACTGTCCCCATACCTCCCGTCTCTCCTTGAGGTCCCGAAATAGCCAGGTTCTGGGACACTTCATATTTCTGTGCCAAGTCTCAGGGCCCCCCCAGTTATTGCATGCTCACCATGGTCATTTAGATTGAGTCTTACTCAGGCCTGTGAGGGAGGAATTCTTTCCCCCATTTTGCAGAGGAGGAAACTGAGGCAAAATCCTGCCCATGGCCACACAGCTGGTCAGGGGCAGAGTGGGAACTTGAACCCCGGCCTCTTGACCGACTTCCCTCTCGGTCGAGTGATTCTCCTCACCCTGCTCTTTCCTCCGAGCTTTCACCAGCTGCAGGGAACAGTTTCTGCAAAAATCTCTGTAAAATGGGGCAATTACGGATCAGCTGGGCTCAACACGGTTTGTGGGTTTGTTCACCGAGACTCCAGCCAGAGCCCGTTTGACCCAGGGAGAAATATCCACTGAAGCAACATGGGTTTTTCTCCCTGAGCCATGTGTCACCTAGGAATGGAGATGGGGGCTGCTTCTATCATCCAAATTCATCAGTAGATGTAGAGCTTTTTCCGGAATGTAGAGCTTGTTCTGGAATGTAGAGCTTGCTCCGGAATGTAGAGCTTGTTTCAGAAAAAGTGCCGGGGAAGCCCCGTGGGCCTCTGTCTCTCCAGGAACCCTTCCCGCTCAGGGCTCACAGTGGATCCGGAAGCACAGCAGACCAGGAGACCAGAGATACCAGGATGAGTGATAGGCCCCCTGGTTGCCAGGTTCGAGAAGTCCTAGGCTGAGTCCCTGGAAGGCCGGCCTTGCTCCTTTCTGGCACACAGTGGGGCCTCAAGAAAGCTCAGTGGATGGATGGATTGAGGGAGGGAGGGAAGAGAAGGCAGAGGGAGGGATGGATGAAGGGATGAGTGGATGGATAGGTGGGTGAGTAGGTGATGCATGGGTGAGTGGATGGATGGCTGATTAGATGGATGGCTGATTAGACAGATACGAGGATGGGTGAGATCGGAGGATTATCTGGGTTTTGCTACAGGAAGGGACATAGGTGTGTCTGTTTTTGCAGGTGTGTCTGCATGTCTGTACCTGAGTCCATGCCTGCATATGTGTCTACCTCTGAGTAGCCACATCTTTGTGTGTCTGTGGGTGCCCTCTCTGATTTTGCATCCACATCTGACAGTGGCATTGGTATCTGGGAGGTCTGTGTGTGCGCCAGGTGCCCCTGGACACCTGCTCATCTGTGTCCACAGCTGTGTGTGGCTCGCGGTCAAGGCTACCTGGCTGTGTCAGGCTGTATCTATGTCCTGGTGTGTGTCTGCAATTCGAATCTGAATTTGTATCCATGTCACTGTGTCTGCGTGGCCAGCCGTGTTTGGTGTATTTGTGGGAGTGTATCTGTGTTTGTGTGTGTATCTCCACAGCCCTGTCTCGGTGTGTCTGCATCTGCTCTCCGTGTATGTATATCTGAGTATGTGTGTGAGTGTGTGTGTGTGTGTGTGTGTGTGTGTGTGTTGGGGGTGGGGAGGTGTTATTGATCCCAGATCTGACCTAAGAGTCCACATCTGTGTGTCCAGGTGCACCCCGGTTCCGTTGTGTGTTTCTGTGAGGGTGCTGCGTGTGTCTGTATCTGAGTGTGTGTGTCCCAGGTGTCTGTTCTCCAAGGTCTGACTCCGTGGGTCCAGGTGTGTGTGTGTCCTGGGCTAGTTGTGTGTCCCTGTCCGCTCCCCCAGGGGGCGCCCTCGCCCGGCTGCCGTCCCTCCCTCGGGCTCCGGTCCCCTGGGTGAGCCCCAGCGCTGGCAGCGTGGGCCGGGGACTGGGCAATGGGTGGCCTCCCAGGTCGCCGCCTTCCCGCGGGGCCCCGCCCCCGGCCCGTCCCAAAGCGGGCTATAAGTTAGCGCCGCTCTCCGCCTCGGCAGTGCCAGCCGCCAGTGGTCGCTCTTGGAGGGTCTCGCCGCCAGTGGAAGGAGCCACCGCCCCCGCCCGACCATGGCCGAGGGTGAGTATCAGAGTCACTGCAGCCGCCACTCAGGGGCCCCGGGGCATTGGGGGTCAGGACCCGGTGGGAGCTGAATCCCTAAGTTCTGATTTGGAGAGCAACAGGCAGACTGGGCTGGGTGAGGAGGCGCCTCAATGCTGCTTGGAGCCTCAGTTTCCCCATCCGCACTGCATAACCATTAACCCTTGCCTCTCTGCATCAGGTGAGGCAATGGAAAGCGACGGGGTGTTGTAAACTGTAAAGTACTGTCCTGGCGGACCACTGGCACGTGTCCCCAGTCAGTCAGCTGGGGCTGGCTCCCTGATGTGTGTCTGGAGCTGTGCAGGGGGTGCTGGCCTGGCCTCAGAACACTTAGGTTTGGGTAGTTCTTGCCAGCCAGGACCAGGTGGTGTGCATGCCACCCCGGTGGTGTGCAAGCCAAGCCTGGCTGAGTCCTTGGCTCCAGCGGCCAGAGAGGAGCTTTCGGCATCCTCTCCAGGAGCCTTCGGAAATCAGGCTTGTTCTTCCCGCCCTCACATTCTGCAACCCTAGACCTTGGCCACTTGTTGAGTCTCGCCTATAAAGTAAGGACAATAGTGTCCTTATTTTATAGGACAAGGTTTATGAGATTTGTTTTCCCCCAAGACCCCCACCCATCTGTCACCCTGACCGTGCCCTGGTCCTATGCTCCAGCCTTTGGTGCATCTGTGAGGAAGGAGAGGAGTGGAACAGAGGCTTAATTAATTTCATACCGGCGCCCCCGACTCCCCTCCACACACAAGCAGCACTGTCGTAGTTCCCAGCCGGAGGGATTTCTAAAGTGGAGGATGTCACTGCTGGACCCAGAATCCCAGCTGGCTCTTGGGTCAAGTTCATCTGGGGATGGCTTCTGCACCCATTGCAACCCCCAGGAAGCGGTGTGGGACAGGGACATGGGGCAGGTGGAGCAGGAATGGGTGGCAGGAACTGTGGACCCACCTGACCCTGCTGTGTGATCTCAGCCACCCACCTCCCTTGGACCCAGCTCCCAACACACTGTGTGATGTGTTGCCTCGGTGGCCGCTTGTCCTCAATGCATCTTCTCACCCCCATGCTCAAAAGCAGGGCTCAGCGGGGCTGGGAGATCCTGGAGATGCCAGTTATGATGAGCCTCCAGCCCCATGTCACAGTGGCCACTTCTGACAGAGATCTCACTGCCCTAGAAGACCTAGGCCCTTTCTAAGCGCAGAAATCCTATAAATCCTACAATTCTAGACCCCAGTGTTTCTGCATCTTTGGAGCTGGGCATGATTTCTGGAAACCCTTCTTTGAACAATAGATGGAGAAAATGCCCCAGCTCCCACATCCCAGGGACTGGCCGTATCTCCAGGGTCTTCCATGGGAACAACAATGGCCTCTTTCCTGCTCAAGCTCCCTGGGACTGAAGTTTCCAAAAACAACATTTCCTCGCCGCAATAGGCCAGCAGGAATTTTTTCCTTCTGGCCACTGAGGTCTCTTCTGTTGTGATTACACGGGGACCGACATCCCTGATACTTCAGTGGCGCAGAGCTATCTGCTCCCAGGTTTGAGAACAACACAGCACATGGTGGCAAGGGGGTGGTCGTAAGAGGGGCTGGAGAACAAACTGAGCTGTAGTGAGGTGGTTCCCAGGGCAGAATCCTGCAGAATCCTACAGCTCTGGATTCCGATCCCAAAGCAGCCACTTGCTCTGGGACCTGGGGCCACCTGGTGTCTTTGTCTACAAAATGGGAATCATGACAGCATCTATGTAAGCAGAGTTGTTTTGGGATTTAAGTTGAGATAATTCACATACAAGGCACTTTGCATCTCATTTTTGGAATAGTTGATGGCGAGCAGGAGACCTGGGCTCTCCCACTGCAAGGACCAACTTGCGGCGTGACTTTGAACAAATTCCTGCCCCTGGGCCTCACTTGGACCACATGCTGTCCAGTGGCTCCACACTCAGAGTCTGTCTTGCCCACTCCTCCACACCTTAAGGGCTTCCCAATCTTGACCTTGAGCTTGCCAAGGTTTATGAGATTTGTTTCCCCCCAAGACCCCCACCCATCTGTCACCCTGACCGTGCCCTGGTCCTCTGCTCCATCTGAAACTGTAAATGGAACTTTCACATATCAAGCTTCTGTCCTGGGGAAGGGGGTTCCCAACACGTCTTCTAGACTCACAGCAGCCCCTTGAGACTTCAGAGGAGGAGGCACAGAGAGGGAGAGACACTTATCCAGGCTCACACAGCAGCACAGCAGAACTAAAACCTACCTCTGGAAGTCTCCAAAGCTCCTATCATGTTAAAAATGTTTTATTTTGGAGAATATTGAACATACACAAAAATAGACAGAATTGTTTAATAAATTCCTATGTCCTCATCACCCAGCCCTGACCACCGTGGCGTCTCCTGCCCCTGCGCACCTTCATCTCAGACATCACATCATGTCATCTGTCAATGTTTCAGTATATGCCTTTAAAGGATAAGGACTCTTTTTTAACGCAAACAAATTAACAAAAATTCTCTGATATCACCATTATGCCATCAGTATTTAAATTTCCAGTTGTCTCATACATGTAATAAATGTTTTAAAATACTTTTTTGAAATCAAGATCCAAATAAGATCAATACATCACAATGGGTTTAAGTTTCTCTTTATAGGTTCTCTCTTCAATGTTTTTCTCCTTTTCTTTCTTGCAGTCTATTTATTAAAGAAACCGGACCCTTTGTCAATAGTTTCCCAGTATATGAAGTTTGTCAACTGCATCCTGGTTCTGTGTTTAACTTGTTCCTCAGCCCTGGGTATTTCCTGTAAATTGAACATTGGACCTAAAGGCAAAGCCCATGTAATTGACCTGTACCAAATACTGCCCCTGTTTAAACCAAAAGAAACCTCTGATAGCAATAGAATAGCTCGTGTTTATTGAGTATTTATTACACAACAGACGTTGTACTATGTGTTTTACATGCATTAATTCATTTCATGCTCACACCAGCCCTGGGAGGTAGATACTGCTGTTCCCATGGCTGCTGGAGGTCACACAGCTAGGAAGTGCCACAGGGGGTCACAACCTTGTGATTAAAAGATTTAGGGAAAGCTGGGCACTGTGGCTCGCACCTGCACTTTGGTAGGTCAAGGCAGGAGCATCGCTTGGCCCAGGAGTTCAAGAGCAGCCTGGGCAACATGGCAAAACCAAAAATGAAAAAATTAGCTGGGCACATACCTATAGTCCCAGCTCACTGATAAATGAAAAAATTAGTGATGCACGCCTGTCCTCTCAGCTACTCAGGAGGCTGGGGTGGGAGGATCCCTTGAGCCCAGGAATTCAAGGCTACAGTGAGCTATGATCACACCTCTGCACTCCAGCCTGGGCAACAAAGCAAGACCTTTTCTCCATTAAACTAAAAAGAAAAAAAAGGGTTAGGGAGATTGGGCCCCGCCCAGCCCCTGTGTGACCAGGGCTGGGGAGAGAGGTCAGTCGAAACAATGCCTGTGCTTTGTGGGGAGTAAGAGGGCACAAGGCCCCCATGTCTAGGGAGGGCAGGTGCGTCACTGGGGGTCTGAAGGATGCCCCTGAGGCTCATGCGTCTCCTTCTGTTTCCGTAGATCTGGTCTTAGAGAGGTGTGATCTGGAGCTGGAGACCAATGGCCGAGACCACCACACGGCCGACCTGTGCCGGGAGAAGCTGGTGGTACGACGGGGCCAGCCCTTCTGGCTGACCCTGCACTTTGAGGGCCGCAACTACGAGGCCAGTGTAGACAGTCTCACCTTCAGTGTCGTGACCGGTGAGTACCTGCAACCCCAATCCACCACCACCACCACCACCACCTCCTCTCCACCCCGACATGCCCCAGAACCCTGACAGAGAACAGGACAAATAAGTTTACCCTCTTTGTTCCCTGGGAGATTGCCACCTGTCATCAGCCCCATTTTAGAGATGAGGGAACTGAGGCCCAGAAAGGGAGGAGATGTCACGGCAGACCACCAGCTTTGTGAGCAAGTCTGTGCCTCTGGACCCCTGGGCTTCTGAAAGCCTATTATCACCAGGGTTGCAGGTCAGCCTTCAACCAGGAAAGTTGATCAGGATCCCATCCACAGGCTGGGCGCGGTGGCTCACACTTGTAATCCCAGCACTTTGGGAGGCTGAGGAGGGCGGATCACCAGAGGTCAGGAGTTCGAGACCAGCCTGACCAATGTGGAGAAACCCTGTCTCTAGTAAAAATACCAAATTAGCCGGGCATGGTGGCGCATGACTATAACCCCAGCTACTTGGGAGGCTGAGGCAGGAGAATCGCTTGAACCTGGGAGGCAGAGGTTGCAGTGAGCCGAGATCGCACCATTACACTCCAGCCTGGGAAACAAGAGTGAAACTCTGTCTCAAAAAAAAAAAAAAAAAAAAATCCTATCCACAAGCCAGGCATGGTGGTACATGCCTGTAATCCCAGCTATTTGGGAGGCTGAGGTGAGAGGATCATTTGAGCCTAGGACTTTGAATCCAGCCTGAACAACATAGCAAGACACCACCTTAAAAGAAAAAAGAAAAAGATTCTGTCTGCCCTTTCCCATATCAAAGCACCTTTCTAATCCCTCTGCTGCCTGAAATCCATGCAACCCAGCCAGGCACTGGGATCAGGCCCAAATCAGGCCTGGGTGGCAGAGAAAGAGCCCAGCTGGTTTCAGCCTTCTGTGTGGGCAGTTCTGGGTCCCAGCAGTTCATTCTCCAAGCATTAGGAGGCTGCCTCAATCTCCGGGGCTGGACAGAAAGACCAGGATTCTAGCGCAGGCTGGGCTGCCTACCTGCTGTGTGACCTTAGGCAAATTACTTAACCTCTCTGAGCCTGAGTTTCATCATCTGAAAGCCCTCACATTGGAAGGTCGTTAAGTGTCTGCTATGGGGGAGGGCCTGCAGATATTTACAGCTGTTGCTTATCTTTGTACTGGGGCCCCAGGGATAGGTAAAGGGACGCCAAGTCCCCAGGCGTCTCATCCCCACGAGTGGTGCCAATTTTCTTTGTTGGCCATTCCTGGGAAAATGGCCTCAAATGCTGAATCAGTGAGGCTGGTTTCCGGTGGCAGCCACTCCCTTGAGGTCAGTGAGGGGCCACCTGGCTAGGACTCGGGTTGGGAAAGGCCAGCTCTTTCTGAAGTCTCCGAGGGCAGAGATGGTAGCAAGCATTCCTTGGCTGAGGCCTGCATTGAACTAGAAGGCCGTTGATAAGGCTTATCATGGGGACTGCAGGCTAGCCTCGGATAGCTCCTCCGTCCTTCTCCTCCCTGCCCCTGCCCTCCTGGTGGAGACACACCCACCGCCCAGGGGCTCCCCCACAAGCACACTGGCCCCCAAAGGTCTCTTGCTAACAGAGCCAAGGAGCCCCCAGCAAGTCTCTGACCCTCCAGCCTCAGTTTCCCCCTCTACGAAGTGGAAAGTTAGGGTACATGGCAATTAAGGGCTGGGTCTGGTGGCCTGAGAAGAGTCAGACTTGTGATAGTGAAAATCACAACATCTATGGGGCATCCACTGAATGCATGCTTGTCTTGAATCCTCGCAGCTTAGAAGTTATAAAGGACTCCATTTTGCAGATGGGAAAGCTGAGGCTCAGAAAGGTCAAGTCACTGGCTCAGGAGGGTCAGTTACACAGTGAGTCAGGGACACAGAAGGCTTCAAACCCCGACTGCAGAGTGAGGCTTTTCATCCCTATGTCCCTGCAGCAGGCGCATTTATCACAAGTGCCTGCCAGGGCTCAGTGTGTTCCTCTGTGAAATGGAATGGTAGATGAGCTGCTGGCTTGGGCAGCCTGTGATTTCTACTTTCTTTTTTATTTATTTTTCTTTCTTTCTTTTTTAAAACTTTTATTTTAGGTTCACGGGTACATGTGCAGGTTTGTTATATCAGTAAACTCGTGTCACGGGGGTTTGTGGTACCGATTATTTTGTCACCCAGGTGCTAAGTCTAGTACCCAAGCGTTATTTTTTCTGCTCCTCTCCCTCCTCTCACCCTCCACCCTCAAGGAGGCCCCACTGTGTGTTGTTTCCCTCTATGCGTCCATGTGTTCTCGTCATTTCGCTCCCATGTATAAGTGAGAACATGGGGGATTTGCTTTTCTGCTCCTGCGTTCGTTCGCTGAGGATAAGGCTGCCTTCTTTCCTCTTCTTTCACTCTCCAGACATCCCCTTTCTTATTTCTCCTTCTCCAATTGTCTGGGCAGCGTAGTGTTAGGTAATTAGGGCCCTGAGTTTGGGATTGGGTGAAGGGCCGCTGCTGACCTTCCCACCTCAGCAAGCTAATCTCTGTCCTCCAGTCTCCAACAACTTATCTCAAACCATAACCAACCTGCCCTGGTCACTTCCGCAGCCCCTGTAGGCAGCCACGGAAGAGCCCAGATCTCTGAGTACAGAGTGCAAACAGCTTCCCTGTCCAAGCAACCAAGAAATTCCCTGGGCCTGGGGAAGCCTGAGGGACAATACCAGGAAACCGGGCCCTTCCCCAACTCCAGGCCTGGCCTGGGTCAGCGCCCGGCTCAAGGCCTGGCCAGGTGACTCTGCTCCTGTGTGGGAACATTCTAGCTTGTGATGGGAAACTGAGGCCCAGAGAAGCAGGAGAGCTGGCTGAGGTCACTCAGCGAATGGAGCATGTGTCCTGACCCCACACACTCTTAGATGTTGTGTGTTTTCACCCAGACAGTTTGAGACCCGACAGACTCTGTTATGGGGTCCAGGCCACACTAGACAAATGTCATCTTTGTCAGAGGGATAAAGTTCCCTCCAAGGTGGGGTCGGGGTTTGAGGGGCTGTGGCAGTCACAGTGGGAGTGAAGTCAGCCTGGAGGAGTGAAAGGAACCCTTATGAGGCTGATAGAAGGCTTTACTCTGGAAGGTTCTGCCCACCCACCCCATCCCAGCCCGGCCACCGTGGTCTGGGATAGTGGCCAGGACCCCTAGGCTCCCTGTGGTCATTTGGGCCCAGAATGGTCCTCATGGAGCCTCTGGTCCCACAAAGAGGATGGTGCAGAACCGCAGCCAAGGAATCTGTGAAGCCAGCTTACGTGAGCAGCGGGTGGACCGTGGGACAGCCTGTCCTTCTCCTGTTCCCCCGGGATCTGGGAAGAAAAGGGTGTGTGAGTGTGTGTGCATGGCTGCCCCAAGATTGAGAGAAAGGGAAATGCGTTTCCTGACTTGTCCCCAAGGGTGACATGTCAACAGCGACAGTGGTGATGGGACCTGGCCCAGGCCTGTTGCTACAGAGACCAGATCATTGATCCTCCGAGCAGGGACATTTCTGAGATTGGAAGGAGCACCCTTAAGAATTATGCTGGGACCACAGGCATAAACTGAGGCTGTCCTGAGCAAACTGTGATGCTTGGTCACCCCAGCGCCACCCCTCTCAACCTCAGTTTCCATATCTGTGAAGTTCTTCAATCGAACTAGACAATTTCTACATTCCACTCCAGTCCTCACAATCTGCTATTTGGCCTGAGAATTCAGACTTTTAATGGCCCCTTTTAATAACACTGATGATAGCTCACATTTCCTGCATGATTACTGTGAGCTGGTCACTGTTCAAAATGCTTTCTATGAACTCTCTCACGGAACCCTCTAAACAGAGCCAGGAGGCCTTCATGAAAACTGAACAAGACTAACTATGATTTCCTGAGCACTTACTATACACCAGGTGCCTTGTGGGATGTTTTGCATGCCTCCTGTCCTCTTTAAGCTTCACAACAACCTTATAGGGAGGCACTGCCACTGGCCCATTTTACAGATCAGAAAACTGTGGCATAGAGAAGCTAAGTAACTTGTCCAAGTTCATAGAGCCAGTTTCGAACCTGAGATTGGACCCTCCCAGGCATGTGGGCTAAGCCTGTTTTCTTCTTGGATAAGAAAGCAGATCAGAGAGGGCTGGTGATGTGGCCCAGGTCACACAGTGCTCAGGGGCAGAGTCAGGGAACCAGACCTAGGGTGGGTCTGGGACCCCAGGCCTGCATGGCTCCTCCCCAAATGCCAGCTCTGGAAGTCAGGGAGCATTCAAAGGCTTCCAGTCGACCCCTGGCACTTGGACAGGGCCTGAGAGGCCTGTGTCGTGCCTGTTAGTTCATGTTACATTTGAGCTGGGTGTGGGTGGGGCTGGCTGGCAGGGAGGAGGGGGCTGGGGGCTGAGAGGGAGCCCCTGGGTGAGCAGGCCCCAATAATGTCCGCAGTGGGTGGGCAGAGCTGCAGGGAGGGAGATGGAAGAATAAAAATAAACTCTCCTGGGCACCCACCCAGCCAGGCAGAGAACATCCTCTGTCTCTTCTCCACCACCCATGTCCAGAAAGTGACCAGCCCCTCCTCGCCCTGCCCATGACTCAGACCTGCCTGTGGGGGCGGGCCCTCCCTTCCACCTGGAAAAGCAGCTGCTTTGAGAGTGTGCCCATCACTGTGCCTTTGAGAACCCAGCCGGGGAGCGTCCTCTTTGGGAAGGAGAGGCACCGTAGAAGACAACCGAGAGCTACAGACCCACTTCAGATGCGACCTTTGCCACAAACTCCTAGGATATCCTTGAGAGACCCCTTTGCTCTGAGCCTTAGTTTTCTCACCTGGGCAAGGGGTCTCAAAGGAAGCAGGTGCTTCATGAAGTGTAAAAAGCTGTAGGAAGGTGAGGGGTGGTTATGACCAGCATCTCGGAACTGCCTATGGAGATGGGGGGACAGCAGTTGGGGGGCTTGGGGAGACAGACACCTAGAGACTGTGTGGGCCAGCCAGCATCCTCCGCTGGCCTACAGCAAGGGGCTCTCAGAGGACCGAGGTCCCTTCCTGCTCAGCATCTGGGCTTCCTTCTCTGAGAGAAAAAGCGGGACGCTAGCAGGTAGAGGATTTAGGCAGGAAAGGAGGGCCCTGGGGCATCTTGCCTAATCCTTGTCTATGCTACACAAATGGGCCAGGTGATCCCAGAGAGAGGGATGGGCTTGTCCCGAGTCACGTCATTGCAAAGCAGTGGAACTGAGCCTTGGCTCCGGGCCGCATGGCCCCTCTCTCAGGAGGACTCTCTAGTTGAGGACATGCTGTATGCCTGTGGCTTTTTTATGCATTCCCACAAAACCACCCCGAAAGGCTGGAGTTCTGAGCCCCCCTTTACAGATGAGGAAACTGAGGCTCAGGGAGACAAAACTTCTTGCCAAAGTTATTTCAGTGGTCAGTGGCAGAACTAGGCCTGGAGCCCAAACCGGGGACCCCAGGTAGGTGCCCTGCCCTGCCAGCCCTGCCACCCCTAGCTCGCGGCTACTGCTTCTCCCTCCACAGGCCCAGCCCCTAGCCAGGAGGCCGGGACAAAGGCCCGTTTTCCACTACGAGATGCTGTGGAGGAGGGTGACTGGACAGCCACCGTGGTGGACCAGCAAGACTGCACTCTCTCGCTGCAGCTCACCACCCCGGCCGACGCCCCCATCGGCCTGTATCGCCTCAGCCTGGAGGCCTCCACTGGCTACCAGGGATCCAGCTTTGTGCTGGGCCACTTCATCTTGCTCTTCAACTCCTGGTGCCCAGGTGAGCCACACGCCATCCACTCATAGCGTTGGGGTGGGCAGGGCTGGATCCGCCCATGGAGGAGGCTACTGGAGGTGGGAAGAACAGGGGATAAGAGACACACATCAAAGTGGACTGAGTGAAGCCCACTGTGCTCCAGCCTCACAAAACCCTCTAGACATGAGTACTCCTGTTATCCCTGTTTATAGAAACAAAATGAGGCTGGGCTCAGTGATCCATGCCTCTAATCTCGGTTCTTTGAGAGGCTGAGGAGGGAGAATCACTTGAGCAAGCCAGGAGTTAAAGACCAGCCTGGGCAACAGAGCAAGACCCTGTCTCTACAAAAAAAAAATTTAACAGTAGCTGGGTGTGGTAGTGCACGCCTGTGGTCCCAGCTAATTGGGAGGTTGAGGTGGGAGGATCACTTGTGTCCAGGAAGTCGAGGCTGCAGTGAGCTATGATTACGTCACTGAACTCCAGGCTGGATATCAGAGTAAGACCCTGTCTCTAAAAAAATAAAAATAAGAAGAAGCAGAATAATATGCCCAATTCCACATATTTACCGAGGGACTTCACTCGCTGTTTGAGGCCTGTATATTCCCAGACCACTGTGAACTGGGGCTTGGCGGTGACTTGGTTTCAAAGGCCCCACATCAGGAATAGGGTGCCCAGCTGATGCCTAGGCCCGGGCACTATGTCCTGGTTCTGTTTCATGGGGCCCTGTTTTTTTTGTGTTTTTTGTTTTGTTTTGTTTTTGAGATGGAGTTTTGCTCTTGTTGCCTGGGCTGGAGTGCAATGGTACGATCTCAGCTTACTGCAACCTCTGCCCACCAGGTTCAAGCAATCCTCCTGCCTCAGCCTCCCTGGTAGCTGGGATTACAGGCATGTGCCACCACGCCTGGCTAATTTTTGTATTTGTAGTAGAAACGGAGTTTCACCACATTGGCCAGGCTGGTCCCGAGCTACTGACCTCAGGTGATCCACCCGCCTCAGCCTGCCAAAGTGCTGGGATTACAGGCGTGAGCCACCATGCCTGGCCGAGGTGGGAGGCCCTGTTTTAAATCTCACCCAGACTGGTTTGGGGAAGGGAAACCGGGAGGTGAGGTTGGGGGGAGGGATGGGGGAGGTGGGTGAGTAGGAGCAGTTTGAGCGTCCAGCTGCCTCCTTACACACTATCTCAGTCAGGCCTCTCGACAGTCCCAAGGGAGAGATGACACATCCCCACTTCACACACAGGAAACTGAGGCTCAGAGTGGTTAAGTGGCCTTTGGAAGCTCTTTGAATAAATAAGTGGACAACCTTGGACAAAACTAGAAAGTCAGAGTGGAGAGCTTGGAACAAAGGAAACTGACTTGAGCAAGGAGGAGGAGGCAGGGGTTGCCTGTCACCTCCCCAGGCCTCGATATTCCCATCTAACTAGCAAGGCAGTCAGATCTAATAATCTGTTTCCTTCCTGCTCTAATGAAACAAAGCAGGGAGAGAAGCGTCATGGGCCAGGCCCCTCCTGGGAATCGGGTGTCCCTCCTCAAAAGGGCAGAAATTCTGGCCTCCTGGCTGTTAGACAACCACCTTCTTGCTGGCCCACTGCTTTATCTTTTTTCTTCTCTATTTTGAGGCATTTTATATTTGAGCAGAAAGTTTTTAAAATTTTTCGCCTTTCCATATTTTGATTTTTATTTCCCAGTATAACAGTAAACCATGACAGCATTCTCTTTAGAAAAGCTTCAAGCCCAGGTGCAGTGTAATCCCATGCCTGTAATCCCACACCTGTAATCCCGGCACTTTGGGAGGCTGAGGCAGGGGTATCACTTGAGGCAGGAGTTCAAGACCAGCCTGGCCAACATGGCGAAACCCACCGTCTCTATAAAAAATACAAAAATTAGCTTGATGTGATGACACACATCTGTAGTCCCAGCTACTCAGGAGGCTAAGGTGGGAGGATCGCTTGAGTCCAGGAGGTTGAGGCTGCAGTTAGCTGGGACTGTGCCACTGCACTCCAGCCTGGGTGACAGAGCAAGACTCTGTCTCAAAAAAAGGGTAGGGAAGGGGAGGGCTTCAAGACTACAGAGAAACGGCCTCCCCCTTTGACCCCTCCTCCTTGGGGGACACCATTGTTAGATATTTTACGGGGGCTCACCTCCTTAGGTCAGTCTGTATGTGCCTGGAGAAATTGCTGTATTTTATAGGTCTCTGTCTCTCTATCACAAACATAAAAGGATCCCACCATATACATTAACCTACAACTTGATTTCTTCCCCTCGCAACACACCGTGAGGCTCTGTCCACATTGGTCTGCATACATCTGCTCATTCATTCTTTTTTTTTTTCTTTTCTTTTTTTTTTTTTTTTTTGAGACCAAGGCTCTCTCTGTCACCCAGGCTGGAGTGCAGCGGCACAATCTCGCCTCACTGCAACCTCTGCCTCCCGGGTTGAAATGATTCTCATGCCTCAGCCTCCTGAGTAGCTGGGACTACAGGCATGCACCACCACGCCGGGCTAATTTTTGTATTTTTAGTAGAGACAGAGTTTCACCATGTTGGCCAGGCTGGTCTCAAACTCCTGACCTCCGGTCATCTGCCCACCTCGGCCTCCCAAAGTGCTAGGATTACAGGCATGAGCCACCACGCCCGGCCACATCTGCTCATTCTTTCTAAGGGCCTCGAGTGTCCTGTGTCTTGCCCATGTGGATGGTCCAGCCCCCACTGATGGACGGGAGGTTGTGCCCGGAGGCTCATGGCACGCAGGGACCGTGCGTCAATGAGCACCCTTGCTTCAGACCCTGTGGCCAACGGAATGATTTCTGGGGACAGAAGTGGCCTTACTGGATCCCCCCGGCCCCATAGGTTTGTTTTGAATTTTAGTCAATCTGCAGAGGGTAGCAACTAGTTGGCAGCTCTGCCAACAGGACAGGAACACGCCGGTGTCTCCACCCTCATCCACACCACAAGGTTTCAGAGTTCAGGGAATGGGAAGCGCAGTTCTGGGGGATGGTCCCCTTCCTCCTGCTTGGCCTCACCCGGCGGCGGGTTGGAGTGGCGGTCAGCCAAGTGGCACAGTGACTAAAGTGACCCACATCCCGGGGCGGGAGCTGTGGAGCTGGTGATGCAGAGGCAGGAAGTTGGGCTGGGGTGAGCGCAGGGGCGCTGGGGGAGGAAATCAGTCTGATGGGTGGGAAAGGGCCGGGTCTGCCTGGAAAATGGGACCCTCCTGTATGTCAGTTCCAAGACCAATATGATCGAGTGCCAGTTATATGCAAGGCTTCACGTCCCCAGTGCCTCCACCTTTACCAGATGGAGACCTGAGCTGGGGACGTCACAGTCTTGGCATCCTGAGCTGGGGTGGGGACAATTCAACAAGTGCTGACACTCATTCTAATGTTGAAACACTGTGGGTTCTTCTTTCTCTTTCATTCTTTATCCCACACCCCCCAGCTGCTGCAGAGCCATTATAGTTCATTGACTTCAAGGTTAATTTTTATAGAAGTTTCCAGAGCCAAAGATCAGAATACACAACAGACTTGGCCTCTTTCCCATTTTTCCTCACTATGATGAAAGTGGGGGCTGCTGGTCACTGCAGATGGGCATGGCAAAGCCCAGGGGTCTGAGGGTCCAGCAGCTGCTTCCTTCCCAGGCCAGCTTCTCCATTAGACCCGGCAGGCACAGTGCCTGGGGCCCAAGAAACTTTTAAGGGCCCGTGAACATGTTTTAATTTAATTTAAAATCAGGAGGAAAAAATGAACATTTAAGTTGAATAATAGGTTTTAATATGTAATATTGAGATAGATGTCATTAACCAAGGCAGTCATAACATTCAATTCCTTTTTTTCTAATGGAGGAAGGAATGCATGAAGTCAAGAGTGCCTGAGACTCACCAAAGTCATAATGGGGCTCCAGATTGCCCCTTCTTGGCCTCAGTTTCTTCACCGGTTAAGTGGAGTCAGTAAAGCCAGCCTGACCTTTGGGCTCCTACCATCTGGCCCCAACTTCCTCAGCCCCCTCTTCTCCCCTCACTGGCCACAGACAACTAAATACCCTGCATTTTCCAGCAGCCAAAGCTTTGTGCTTTCTGGTCCTCTGCTTAGAATGCCACCCTCCAGGTTCCAACTCTCTAAACCTTAATCATTTTTCAAGACAACATTCAGATGCCACCTCCTCCAGGGAGCCCTCTGTGACTCTCTCAAGCTGGACAGGACCCCACCTCTCCTGAGCTGCAGGAACCCTTTCTTGGCCTTCCCCTCTGCTACTGAGTTCTCTCTGCCTTGAATCATGCGCCTCCCTCATGCTACCTCAGGGCTTTCGTTTCCAAAGCACCTTTCAGATCTGCATTTTGGGCTGACACAGTGAGGTGTTAAGGTGGGCAGAGAAGGCAAAGTAGCCTACCCAGGGTCACACAGCAAGTGAGGATCAGGAGTTTCCTGACTCCTGGTCCAGTGCTCCTCTGTCTTTAGTCTCAGTTTTCCTAGCTATAAAATATTCCTGAGCCTTAGTTTTCTGGTCTTTAAAATGGGGCTTTCAAGGATCCCTTCCTCATAAGGCTCTTCTGGAGATTAAATTTATTAATACAGGTCATACATTTATCACTGGTCCTGGCACACGGCAAGTGTTGGAGAAATGGCATCCTTTGTTGTCACTAACCGATAACACCTTATCTCATTGATGTGGGATTATTCATTAATGGTTACTTTTTCTAATTAAAAGAAGGATGGATACCTGAGACACTGGCTTGGCCTAGGGAATTGGCACCCTTGACTCCAGATTTGCAGGGACTCTGGGCCTCCACAGACCCAGAGCTGAGGTCCCTTTCTTCCTGCCTGCAGCGGATGCTGTGTACCTGGACTCGGAAGAGGAGCGGCAGGAGTACGTCCTCACCCAGCAGGGCTTTATCTACCAGGGCTCAGCCAAGTTCATCAAGAACATACCTTGGAATTTTGGGCAGGTAGGGGCCACACCCTGTCTCTCCCAACCATCTCAGGCCCTTCTGTGTGCCCCGCCCTGTGTCTGGGGGCAGCCAAAGCTTCACAGGTGGGAGTGAGTCACAGAGTCACCCACTTCATGCTGTCAGGGATGCAAAGGCCCTGAAACAGCTGAAGGTTCAGAGAGGGCCAAGGCTGCCCTGAGGTCACACAGCAAAGGCGGTGGCCCTGGATTCAAGATGGAGAAAGAACTAGGAGAGCCTTTGGGAGCTGTGAAGTTGGTTGGTATCCTGAGAGGGGGAAGAGGGAACAGTAAAGCTCATGTATTGAAACAATAGGCAGTACTTGGAGTTGTGCTAGGGTGAGCCCTGTGTGCTAGGCATGTGCTAAGAAGAGGCTTTAAACCCTCACCCAGATCAGTGGTTCTCAGGATCACTGAGATAGGGTGTTAAAACGCTAGGGGGTGAGAATTTGCTCTTCAAACAAGTTCCCAGGTGATGCTGATGCTGCTTGTCTAGTAACCATACTTTGGGAACTGCTGATCTGGTTGTATCTGTTAGCTGCTGCTACATAACAAGCCTGAAATTTAGGGGCTAAAAATAACAATCACTTATTATTTCTCACAAGTCTGTGGGTCAGCCATGCATGGCTGTCTAGGCTGGGCTTGGCTGGAGTCAGTAAAGCCAGCCTGACCTCTGGGCTCGTACCATCTGGCTCAGCCGATGGCTCATCTGTTTCACGTGGTTTCTCACTCCCCAGCCGGCCAGCCTGGGCTGCTTCTCTAAACCGGTGATGATAAATTTCATTTATCATCCAGCCACCTGTAAAAATTCTTGAGACTCTGCTGGGAAAACTCACAAAGCAAGAACCATTGCACCCATGGCCACTCAACCTCCTGGTGTGTTAGGAGGTATTGGCCTCCTGAGGTGGGGTTCACCCTGAGGCTTCCCCCAGCAGCCTCTGGGTCAGGATTCAATGTTCAATGACCCTCTAGGGAGGGTCCTACCCTGAAACCATAGGGAAATATTCCCTGTATGATCTCTGGCTCTGACCAAAGTTTTCTCATCTGAATATCACGATGATAATTGCAAAACTATCTGCTCAGCAACCCCGTAGCCTGCTGTGGGATATAAATGAAATGGTGGTATGACCGTGATGCATAAAATACATCAGAAAATGAATTGGCTCTGAGTTTTCATGGCTTTTTATTCTCTCCTGAGAAGGAGAACAAAGTCAAGTTCTTCCTTTATTTCCCAGGGTCCTATTTTTTATTTTTTTTGAGGCGGAGTCTCGCTCTGTCGCCCAGGCTGGAGTGCAGTGGTGCAATCTCAGCTCACTACAAGATCCGCCTCCTGGATTCACGCCATTCTCCTGCCTCAGCCTCCCGAGTAGCTGGGACTACAGGTGCCCGCCACCACACCCGGCTAATTTTTTTGTATTTTTTTAGTAGAGATGGGGTTTCACCGTGTTAACCAGGATGGTCTCGATCTCCTGACCTCGTGATCCGCCCGCCTCGGCCTCCCAAAGTGCTGGGATTACAGGCGTGAGCCACCGCGCCCGGCCCCCAGGGTCCTGTTTTGTATCCGGGCTTGTGCTGGGCTGTGGGACATGGCCCTTGCAAAGCTTCTGGAGGTGATCACAGTCCAGGAAGATGAGACCTAGAGGAAGGAAGGAATAACAGCCTATGGGGATCAGGGGGTACTTCCTGAAGTAGGGAATATTTGAGCTGGGCTTTGAAGAACAAATAGGAGTTTGCCATGCAAGGAGGTGTGTGCACAATATACTAGGCCAAGGGAACTATGCAAGTGAAAGCTCAGAGGTTGGAAAGTTTATGTCGTGCCTGAGAGGTATGTTGCAGCTTGGGGCATACCTTGTGTGTGAAGGAGCCCCAAGAGATGAGGTGGGAGAAGCCAGCAGTGTCCAGGTTGTGGAACAGCCCTGAACATCAGGCTGATGGCAATAGGGAGCCACAGAGGGTTCACACCATGGAAGGCTGTTGTGCAGCTTGGAGGGAGATCTGGCCCAGGAAAGGACCACAGAGGTGGGGGGAAAAGAGCAGACAGAAGGGCCCCTGGAGGTGGGTGGTCCAATGGAAGGTGGCAAGAAGGGGTCCTGCTTTTGAGAAGGATGACATTTGAATGGCAAGGATGAGGAGGTGTGAGCCCTGCAGAGAGTAGCAGGAAGAGCATTCTGAGCAGAGAAATAGCACATGCAAGGGCCCTGGGGCAGTGAGCCTGGGCAGAGTGAGTGTGGGTGTGAATGGTGAGAGATGAGGTCAAAGAGGGGATGGGAGCAGATCGTGAAGGGCCTTGTAGGTTGCACGGTGAAGTCTAGGTTTTACTGTGGATACGGTTGAAACAGAAGAGTGATGGGACTGGATTTCTGTATTTAGAATCTGTCTCAGTTCCCATCAGAGCAGCGTGTGTGGGCTGGGTTGGAGGGGGACGAGGGGGCTGACATCAGCTCTGCAGGGTGGGTCATGTCTTGGGGAAGTGGGAGATTTGGCTGAGCAAGAGGAGAAAGGGACAGTGACAGGGCCCAAGGTGACTCTGAGGGGGAGCCCCAGGGACACCGGGCTGCCCACTCCATGGGCTCCTGCTCCAGATTCCCAGGTCTCCTCAGCCAGGCCCTGGATGAAGATTGTCACCCTCTTTGTCACACACTCATGGCTCACCCAGTCATTGTCCCACTCCATTCCCTCCTGGGCCAAGAGAAGCTGCCACCAGAGAGATTTGGTAGACTCGGCCGGAGCGTCCCAGTCTGCTGTGTGGGACAGAGTGGGAAACAGCTGCTGGAGGCTTCAAGGAAGGCTTCCTGGAGGAGGTGCCTTCCCAGCTCCCTCTTTCTCCTCTTGTTTCCTCTGACACAGTTTGAAGATGGGATCCTAGACATCTGCCTGATGCTTCTAGATGTCAACCCCAAGTTCCTGAAGAACGCCGGCCGTGACTGCTCCCGCCGCAGCAGCCCCATCTACGTGGGCCGGGTGGTGAGCGGCATGGTGAGTGAGTGGCATGGCCCATCCAGGGGTGGGGCCTGCAGGGGGCTCCCGCAGGCCCCTCCCTCGCAGTGGAGACACAGTCTAGGTGCGGTGGGGGACCCGGGAGATGGGTAAGTCTTGGGGAAAAGACCTTATATTGGAAAGATAGGATTTTCACAGATGAGGGTGATGCTATGGGGTCCCCCAGAGCAATTAATTTATTCATTTCTTCAGTAAATATTTATCAAGTACCACTTATGTCCTAAGCACTGGGGAGACAGCTGTGTACAAGTCCTGTGTGATCTCTAGCTTTATGGAGACTGTGTTATAGAGGGTAGGAGAGAGGAGACAGACACTAACCAAAATACCATATGAACGAGCAGGCAGTTCATATGGTTCATAAATGACGGTGCACGCTCTGAAGGAACCCGAGGTGTGAGAGCGTCGGACTGCGGGGCCAGGCTCAGGGAGGGGCTGAGGGGCTCCCTAAGGTGGTACCCAGGAGAAGGGCATTCCAGGCAGAGGGCACAGCTGTGCAAAGGCCCTGAGAAGGGAGCGACTTTGGCAGGTTTGCAGAAGGAAGAGAGGCCAGTGTGCCTGGAGTGGAGTGAGCAGGGCCCGTGGGTGCAGAGGAAGCTGCAGAAGTGGGCAGGGGGTGAGACCAGAAGCGCCTCTTGGATCATGGTCAGGAGGCTGATTTTATTCTCGAAGTAATGGGAGTTTAGGGGGAACGACACAATCTGGGGTGGGGGACCCAAGCGGGTCTTTGTAAAAACTTAGATCACACCATGTCACTCCCGAGCAATCCTGTGTTCACAGGACAGTCGCATCCCCAGCATTCGCGTTCAAGACCTTGACCCTGGCCCACCTCCTTTTTCCCCATCTCCCTCCTGTCCCCTGGCTCCAGCCCCCACCATCTGCCGCACACCACAGTCTGTCACACCATGGCCCCTTTGCACCTGCTCTTTCCTCACCCTGGAGCTCCCCTCCCCAGCTTTCACCCCTGCTGTACTCAGGCTCACCCAGGCGGCACAGCCATCACCCCATCCCAGACTCAGTCCCCGTGCTGCCCCACTGGTTGCAGGTCAACTGCAACGATGACCAGGGTGTGCTGCTGGGACGCTGGGACAACAACTACGGGGACGGCATCAGCCCCATGTCCTGGATCGGCAGCGTGGACATCCTGCGGCGCTGGAAGAACCACGGCTGCCAGCGCGTCAAGTACGGCCAGTGCTGGGTCTTCGCCGCCGTGGCCTGCACAGGTGAGCTGCACGCTGGGATGTGGGTCATGAGCCCTGGGAGGGGGCACAAAGAGCACCGGAGTAGGAATCAGGACATCCCTGCCCTGGTCCTGCCCCTGCCACCAACACTCTCAATGCGCTATGTGGCCTAGAGCCTGTGACCACCCTCTCCGGTCCTTTATCCAATAGCCATCCCTCCGGTGGTTGTTAGGATCAAGGGCTATCACTGGGGAGACTGCATGGGCTGAGGGCTGAGAACTTGGTCACTGGAGCCCACGTCCTCAAAAACTCAGGATTTTTAACCTGAGTTAAAAACCCCCTCCCTCCCACCACTTGCTCTGTGACCTTGAGCAAATGACTTCTTTCTGAACCTCAGTTTCCTCGTCTGGAAAATGGGGACAACATCAAGACCTTCCTCCTAGAGTGGGTGTGACATGAAGCCACTCAGCACAGAACCTGGCCCAGTGTCGCTCTTGGCAAATATTAGCCAGTAATAACTGGATCCTAACAGTAATATCAGTGTCAAGAAAGAAAGCGTGTTCTAAAATACAGAGGGGGAATATCGAGTAATTTAAAACCAAAAAAGTAAAATAAATCTAAAACAAAAATCTTAAAAATTTAAGGCCAGAAAATGTTGATGATTGTTGCCAGGCTGATGATGGTGCTTATGAGAATGGGTTAGCATCACACACTGGCTAAGAATGTAGACTCGAGACATGAGGATTGTTTGAGGCCAGGAGTTTGAGACCAGCCTGGGCAATATAGTGAGACCTTGTCTCTACAAAAAAATAAAATAAAATAAAAATTAGCAGGCATGGTTGTGTGTGCCTGGAGTCTTGGCTACTCAGGAGGCTGAGGCAGGAAGATCGCTTGACCCCAGGAGGTTGGCTGCAATGAGCTACGATTGCGCCATTGCAATCCAGCCTGGGCAATGGAGCAAGATCCTCTCTCAAAAAAAAAAAAAACAAAAAAAAAAAAAACAGAGAGAGAGCACAGATTCTGAAGTCAAGGCCTGGGTTCAGATCCTAGCTCTGCTTCTTACCAGCTGTGTGTCCTTAGGTAAATCACTTAACTCCTCTGAACCACAGTTCCATCGTATGTAAAATGGGCATGACGGTAGTACCTTTATACTGGGATGGTTGTGAGGATTAAATGAGTTAATACGTGTGAGGTAGCTGAGCGTGGTAGTGGTGCACCTGTAGTCTTAGCGATTTGGGAGGCTGAGGCAGGGGGATCACTTGAGCCCAGGAGGTCGAGGCTGCAGTGACTCATGATTGCACCACTGTACTCCAGCCTGGGTGACAGAGCGAGACCTCATCTCTAAATAAATAAATGAATGTAGGAAGTGCTTAAAATGATTTTGGGTGCATAATAGAAAATACTTATGTGATGATACTGTTTATTGTCATGACTATTATTATTACCAGGCCCAATCTAAAAGGCTGGTCTGGGGTTTCCAGCTTTTCTGATTCCAAAACCAGTGCTAAGGGCCAGGAAACGGTTCCTGGCAGGCCCCCAGCACATCCTCCACACCAGCAGGCTGGGTCAAGGCAGCCTAACTTAGGTTCTCAGCTCGGCTGTCCTTGCCTTCTGACCCCTGCCTCTCTGCCTGGGACTGCCTGTTCCCCGTGACCTCTGAATTCCTTTTTCTTGTGGAAACTCCCTCATGCCAGACACTTCCCTCTGAGAGCCCTAAAACCCTCTTTTCAAAGAAGCCCATGGGTTTTCCTGGAAAAACCCCACAATCCAAGACCTGGGTCCCCAGGCTCACCTGCAGAAACCCTGGTCACCCTGGGCTGTGGCCGCCTGAAGGTGGAGCAGCAGATCCTGCCCTCAGCTGCCCACTGCAGGGCTATGTTCTGGTCCCTGCAGCCTCTTCCCAGGCAGGGAAAACTTGGCCAAGAGAAGGGCTGTCTGACCACCATGACCGTGGAGCTCACGTGGGGAGCCAATGGTGAACTGGCCCATGAACTCTGGAGCTGGACTGCCTGGGTTTGAATCCAGCTCTGCCACTAACCCCTGGGTGGACTTGGGCAAGAGAATTGATGCCTCCAAGCCTCAGTTTTCTCATCTATAAAATGGAGACAATGGTGACTGATCTCATTCATAGGAAGCTCTTCATACCAGGGAGAGATCACTTAGCACAGTCTCTGGCTCCGGTTAAGCTTGGGTTTGGGGATTTCCGGGGGAGCCTGGGATTCCAGCTTTCTCAGCCAGATCCCTCACTGTACTTCCTCGATGTCCATGAATCAGCCAGCACTGATGGACGACATTTGCCATAACGGGCACCATGACACACTGTGCTGTTCCCGAGCACCCCCTCAATGCTAGCTCTGGGAATGGGCAGACCAGGCTGTGCCCACACCTGCGGCCTCTCTCTGAATCACCACAAATCCCCACAAGCTGCTATTATTAGCTTCTCTTACTGAGGAGGAAATGGAGGCTCAGAGAGGGGAGTGGCTTGCCCAAGGTCACACAGCTGGTGAGCAGCAGGGCCAGGCTCTGATCCAGGTAAGCACGGTGCTGGGGCAGCCTCCTGTTAGACTGATGAGGAGGCCTCCCGGGACACCACCCCTGGGGCAAGAGTGGCACTTGGCTCCCTGGACAGCAGAGACAGACCTCCCCCGTCCTCCGGTCCATCCTCAGGCCTGCTGCATGGTGGGATAAGACCTGCAGTTAGGACACCAGCCTTCACTGACGGCAGCCTTAGGGCTGAGCCCTGCCCAGGCCTCAGGGGACAGAAACCAGGCAAGAGGGGGAGGTCATAGCTGTTCCTTCCTCCTTCCTCCCAGCTCCTACAAGTCTCCTGGCAGGAATCCAGGGCCAACCAGTAAGCTCTTACCCTGGCCTATCAATGGTGGCCCCAGGGCAAAGGTCACATCCCTTCTCCCCCACTCCCAAACTCAACTTCAATCAAAACTAAAAGTAAAACAAAAGTCTCACAGATTACCTTATTGTGTAATCTTGTTTCTCTTCATTTTTTAGATATTTTTTCTGGGAATCTGTTACTTTTACAATACACATAAAAAGCACATTTTTAAAATGAGAGAGTAAAAGCACCCATAATTCTGTCTGCCAGGAGCACCCAGCGGGCGGTGTGGGTGAGATCCACGCCGGGGTTTTCCTTCCTCCCCTGTGCTCCTTGCCTCTTTGAGCTGAGCTCAGCTTGCAGATGCCAGTCAATGTCCTGTTTCTGTTTAACCTGTCATTGCCA
The DNA here is from genome assembly GCF_028885625.2 of Pongo pygmaeus. NCBI lineage: Eukaryota > Metazoa > Chordata > Mammalia > Primates > Hominidae > Pongo > Pongo pygmaeus. The sequence goes on along the minus strand of NC_072394.2, from coordinate 40,584,176 downwards.
CATCAGCCCCTTTCCCAGAAAATAGGTCGTTGGCAGGAATGCAGGGCCCTCCCTCCGGACAGGTCTGAGGACCCTGACCTGTGCTGCCACCTGTTTATAGGGCCACATGCATCCGTGTTCTTGTACATTGGGAATGATGATGAGTCCCCAGTGGCATCACTAATGCACAGAGAGATGGAATCAAGGCCCAGACAGGTGAAGGGACTGGTCCCAGGTCACATAGCTGAAAGCAGCTGGGTCTCCCGACCTCTGTCCCCTCCTCTGCCTGTTCTGCTGTTTGAGTCTTTAAGTCCCTGTCTTGGGGAGAGTCAGTCATTCAATCACTCCTTCCCTCCCTCCCTCTTTCCTCTTCTCTCTCCTTCCTCCACTCCTTCATCCCGTTTGACAAAATAGTCAATGACAGGCCTGTGCTGGGCTCCGGGATCTAACATAAGACAGATCCCTCACTGTCCTGGGAGGACTAATTAAAGAATCCCTCACATGCCTGTACACTGGAAGGATGAAGGATCTCCAGCCGTGCTATGAATGCAAATGATGGGGCAACCTGAACCTGGCAGGCAGCCTTCCAGGCAGAGGGAAATGCAGACACCAATGCCTTGAAGCTGGCGGAGGCAGATCATGCTGGAGGCCAGTGTGGTGCAGCACAGTGTGCAAGGAGGGGGTCGGGGCCAGACTCTGCAGGGCCGAGGGCCATGGCCAGGGCTCTGGCCTTGACCTCAAGGGCCATGGGGAGCCATGGACAATTGATCACATGAGTGGTGACATCAGATTTGTATTTTATTTCATTTTGAGATGGAGTCTCACTCTGTCGCCCAGGCTGGAGTGCAGTGGTGCAATCTTGGCTCACCACAACCTCCGCCTCCCAGGTTCAAGCAATTCTCCTGCCTCAGCCTCGTCCTGAGTAGCTGGGATTACAGGCGTGCACCACCATGCCTGGCTAATTTTTGTATTTTTAGTAGAGACGGGTTTCACCATATTGGCCAGGCTGGTCTCAAACTCTTGACCTCAGGCCCCCCTCGGCCTCTCAAAGTGCTGGGATTATAGGCGTGAGCCACCACGCCCGGCCGGGGTTTGTATTTTAGAGTCTCCTTCTGACAACTGTGATGTGAGGGGCATAGAAGGGACATGGGGTGACCAGAGAGGTGGGCGCCATTGTCCCGGCAAGAAGGGCTGGCTCATGTTCTCAGCACTTGGACAGCAGGTACAGTGTTCCCTGGAATACAGATGAGCAGGTGGAGGCCCAGAGCAGGGCGGATGTCTCCAGGACCTCAGCCCATCCCCTCACCCCGCTTTCCACTCCTCTCCAACAGTGCTGAGGTGCCTGGGCATCCCCACCCGCGTCGTGACCAACTACAACTCGGCCCATGACCAGAACAGCAATCTTCTCATTGAGTACTTCCGCAATGAGTTTGGGGAGATCCAGGGTGACAAGAGCGAGATGATCTGGTGAGGTGGGGGCCGGGGTGGGATCCAGGGTGGGATCGGAGCCCAGTAGGGAGGGCCCCATGGAGAGGAAACCTCGGAGGGCTTCTTGGAAGAAGTCACATTTGAATTGAGCCTTAAAAGTTCAGCAGTATTTGAGCAGGCTTGGGGAAGGCCTAGAGGGAAAGTCAACCACATACACGATGGGGTCTCAGGAAGAATCATGCTGCAAATGTTGTCGGGAGTCTGGAATGCCACATTAAGGAGCCCAGGCTTGATTCCAAAAGCAATAGGTTGTCACTCAAGGCTTCAGAGTGGGAGAGGGCGGGGCTGACAACTGCCAGGAGGGCTAGAGGGGAAGAGATGGGTAGGGGGCTGGGGCCTGGTCCAGGTGGGGAGTGATAAGCCCTGAACGGACAGAAAAGAAGGGATGGAGCCAAGAAATTAGGAGTCAAAGGGGCCACTGAGAGGGGCAAGGAGGGGAGAGGAGTTGAGAAGGGCTCTGAGGTGTAGGAGTGGGTACCTGGCTAGAGAGGGTGCTGTGAGATGGGCCCCCATGGGAGGAAGAACAAGGCAGTGGGGAGACATGCTGGGCTCAGTTAGAGATGAGGCAAGCTTGCATCTGGGGACATGAATGCGTGGTCTGCCCGTGGGAGGTGGCGATGAATGTTGCTCATGTTCTGCTTCATTCCCGCCCCCCTATCCCCCTCAGGAACTTCCACTGCTGGGTGGAGTCGTGGATGACCAGGCCGGACCTGCAGCCGGGGTACGAGGGCTGGCAGGCCCTGGACCCAACGCCCCAGGAGAAGAGCGAAGGTGCGTGGGCGGGCACTGTCGCGTCAAACAGATGGGGAAGCCGAGGCTTGGAGAGTTAAAGTGACTCAGCTGGAGGGCGGCAGAACTAGGAGCTCACCCAGAGGCCACTGACGGGTCCACACAAGGGTGGGGGACCTCACTTACATCTTAATAACACACTTCTTGATAAATCTCAAAAATAATTCACGTGCATTGCGGAAAGCAGGAAATACAGAGAAGCTCAAAGAAAAAAATCAAATGGCATCTTTGTCTCCTCCCGCTAAAATAAGCAGCATTAACATTCACACGAGCTTCCACTGATTTCAAATCGTTTATTTGTATGCGGGTGTATATGTGTGTGTTTATATATGTATGTATATAAACACACATATATATATGTAGTACCTGTGTGTTTGAAAGAGAGAGTACACTAAGGCAAAATTTTGTGATGCATATGGACACTTTCTGGGAATATTTTTAAATGTATAAAATATAATACATAGCGTTACAAAGAAAACCAATTACATTAAAATACAGTTGTCACAAGTTTTAAAAAATAAATTTATGATATAATAACATATGCTTCTTTATAGAACAAGATCTAGCGGTAGAGTCAGTAAGTTCCATAATATAGTTGTAGAGATAATTTATGAGCATAAATTAATTTCCTGCCATCTGGGACAGCTGTAAGGTTGTAATGACCACGCCCGTGGTTCTTATGAGTGACAAGTCCTAAGTGCTCCTCAGGCTGCTATGGTCGTTTCCTGCTTTTGCAATTGAAGGAAGTGCTATAGTGAAAACAAAGATACCCTTTTTTCCCCATCATAGGGTTCACAGACCCCTGAATTCTGTTGGTAGTGCCTTGGGGGGATCCGTGGGCCCTGGTTTAAGACCTCCAGCGGCATGGAGCATTTTTTCCCAGCTCTGTCCACTTCTGGATAAAGCATTGGCATTTCTCCAGCAGATAGTTTTCTGTGATTTGAATTTTTATTTAATGTGACCGTGGTCCATCACATGGATGTGCTAGACTGTATCTATCCAGCCTCTAGTCCTCAGCATTGGAAGTCTGCGGACAGTGTGGGGCGGTTATCAACCACACTTATGTAAACATCAGGCACCTGTATTCACTTGGAGAACACACATGCCCTGGGGCTGGCCCCATGTGGGGCACTGAGCTTCACTCTCAGGACGAGCAGGAAATGAGACAGATGTCCTCCTTGCTAACATGTTGCCTGTCCTGGGCTCCATAATTTCCTTAGGATGTCTGGGATCCATTTCCATTTTATTTATCAAATACTTGCATAGCATTTAGTATAGGCTATGAGCTTTACTCTATAATTCATGAATGCTCATTAGGTGGGTCCAGATCTTATCTCCACATGAAGCTGCCACTTCGAGAAGTTAGTGACTGGCCCAAAGTCACCCAGCTAATAAGAGGCTGAGCTGGGATTTGAACCTTAAAAGTTGTGCTCCAGAGCCCCTATTCTGAACCCTCGCCCTGTGGTGCCCTCCTGGAAGTGGAGTCCTTCCATCAGAGGGCTACGTGGTCTTGAGGTTTTTGGCTACATGCGGTTGAATTGTGGAGGGTTTTAGACGACACCACCCAACCTTCACCCAAGCCCATCCCTTCCCCTTTCTACCCCTGCCAGGGACGTACTGCTGTGGCCCAGTTCCAGTTCGTGCCATCAAGGAGGGCGACCTGAGCACCAAGTACGATGCGCCCTTTGTCTTTGCGGAGGTCAATGCCGACGTTGTAGACTGGATCCAGCAGGACGATGGGTCTGTGCACAAATCCATCAACCATTCCCTGATCGTTGGGCTGAAGATCAGCACTAAGAGCGTGGGCCGAGACGAGCGGGAGGATATCACCCACACCTACAAATACCCAGAGGGTATGTGCCCTCAGAGTCTTTAACGCGGCCTTGAAGATAAGCATCCGGTTTTCCCAGCCCGGCAGGCTCGTGGATGTGTGTGTGTGTGTTTTAATTGGTAGCCTACGTGCAGCAATGGCCCCTTAGGCGATACTCCATCTTAAGCAGTTCCTTAGAAACAGGAGCAAACATGTTGAGGGACAGTGGTAGAGGATTATTCATTTAGGGAAAGAGTTCTCTCCTACTGATGTTAAATCAGTTGCAGGGGAAAGGACTTGATTTATTTTTAAAAATTGGATTTGAGCACATCGAACAGCCCATTCAATATGGTATATAATTTCTAAGCAACTACTAAGCATAGCAGGGCTCACAGAGGAGACTAAGAAACCATAGTTCCTGCCTTGGCCTGACCCTCTCTGACTTTCCAGGGGCACCTGGCCGTACTCTAGCTGAAAGGGATAACACAGAATGAAATGATGCTCTCCCCATCCCCTGAAAGGTCTAGAGCTGATGGTTTGATAGAAGAAATAGATATGCACCCAACAACACTGGGAGAAAAAATCAAAGGAGCATAGGAGAGAGGCAAATGGAATATAAGGAAGGGAGCAATCAGAGACAGGGAGGGAAAGGATTTTAGGTAGAAGTAATCCCTGTGTAATTGCTTGAAGGTAAGAAAGATTGCACTGTATTCGTGCCTAGTATGCACCAAGCACTGTTGTAGGCACTGGATAAGTAAAACACAGCCTTAGCCCTCGAGCAGCTCAAGAAGGTAAGTTTGAAACAGAAAACAACACAGGGGAAGGAGTGGTCAGAGAGGGCTTCCTGGAGGAGGTGTCATTTGGGGTTGAGTCTTGAGGGATGTATAGGAGTTCACTAGTGGAAAATAAATGAAATGCTGTGTCCTCCTGGCCCAGAAATGTAGAGAAGGGGCTCCTTCAGGGCTGTCCTGAGTCATCAGGCCTCTGCGAAGATAGCTCGCCCTGTTGCAGCCCCCTTCCTATGATCTATTCCAGCTGTGATTGAGGCTCTCTTCCCAACCCCTACAGGGTCCTCAGAGGAGAGGGAGGCCTTCACAAGGGCGAACCACCTGAACAAACTGGCCGAGAAGGAGGAGACGGGGATGGCCATGCGGATCCGTGTGGGCCAGAGCATGAACATGGGCAGTGACTTTGACGTCTTTGCCCACATCACCAACAACACCGCTGAGGAGTACGTCTGCCGCCTCCTGCTCTGTGCCCGCACCGTCAGCTACAATGGGATCTTGGGGCCCGAGTGTGGCACCAAGTACCTGCTCAACCTCAACCTGGAGCCTTTCTCTGGTAAGTCCCTGTGTTCCTGGAGCATTTGTTGACCGCCAACTGACAACGTGCTAGGTAGTGACCTAACCGCTTAGCATGTGTGATTTCACCCCACAGACACTTACGTGGCGCTGACTCTGGGGCAGGCCCTGTCCTAAGCATTTTATAAATATCAACCCACTTAATTCTTATTGCAAGAGTGAGGGGTGAATTCTAACATGGCTCCGTTTTCCAGATGAGGAGATGGAGGCACAGAGAGGTTAAGTAATTTTCTTAAGGTTGCACAGTTGGGGAGTAAACCTGTCCTCTCAGCAGCTATACTGTTTGGTTTCACCTCATCTTCGTGTGACCCCTGACTGCTTTCACAGACCCTCTGCTGTCCTCTCCCAGTGAATTCCACTGTCTCCAGCCCCTCATGCCTCAGCAGCCTGTCTCCATGGGCCCTTCAAGAACCTCTCCTGCGCCTCTGGATGCTCTCGGCCTCAAAGAAAAGGCTCTAGCCCAGCGCCTTGGAAAGCGCCTGTTGCACTTTCCACAGTGATGGAGACGTGCTGAGTCTGCACCGCCTATCCAGCATGGCTGCCACTGGCTGCCACCAGCTGCACGTGGCTGCTAAGTGCTTGAAATGTGGCTGGTGCAACTGTAGAACTAAAGTTTTTTTGTTTGTTTGTTTGCTTGTTTTTTTATTTTTTTGGAGATGGAGTCTTACTCTGTTGCCCAGTCTGCAGTGCAGTGGCACAATCTCAGCTCACTACAATCTCAGCCTCCCAAGTAGCTGGGTGCACCACCATGCCCAGCTAATTTTTGTATTTTTAGTAGAGATGGGGTTTCACTATGTTGGACAGGCTGGTCTCAGACTCCTGGCCTCAAGTGATCTACCTGTCTCAGCCTCCCAAAGTGCTGGGATTATAGGTGTGAGCCACTGCACCTGGCCAAAACTAAAATTTTAATTGTATTGAAAGTTAGATAGCCACATGTGGCCAGAAGCTGCTATGTTGGGCAGAGTAAATCAGCGAGCCAAAGGTGGGAGCGTCCAGGCCTCTGCAGGGGAGAAGTGCTTTCTTCCTGGACTTGACTGTCCCTCTCCAGTGTCCCCAGCACCAGCCTAGTTGCCTTTTTAGGCAGATCCCCTTCTCTGTGACATGGTGTCATTAGACCACCCAACCCAGCCCCGAGCCAAGACTTTGTCACCAGGCTTCCTGCGTGGAGACCTGCACAGTGGTTGTCCCCTGGGTCCCTTCCACTGTCTGGCTTTGTCACTGTGCCTGGTTATCTTCCTAAATATAAGCCTGAGGCCCTCAGAGGAGCCGTGGCCACTGAGGTCACATAGCGAGGCAGTGCGGGACCAGGAATCAAGCCCAGGACTCCATCCAGCAGCCCCATCCCACTTTCTGCCATTTGGAGCCCTGCCGCTGTGAGGAGGGTAGAGGGGTCTCCAGGCTAGGAGAGGACCTGGGAGCTGCAGAGTAAGACATTGGCCATCGTCTGAGGGGCAGCGGAATCAAGTAAGACATCGTCTTTGGGCAGCATCTTGCTGTGTCACCGGAGCAAATGGCCACCCCCCTGCACCTTAGCATCCCCATCAGGCTCCTGGGGGTCATGATCCGACAGTGCAGGACGGTCGGGGGTAAGACAGTGTGCACACAATAGGCACTCGTGCCTGGGATTCAGTGTGGCCACACCTGGAGATGCTGGAGAGCCCCCTGGTGGGGCATGGTTTGTGTTTACAGAGTTTGTTTCCCTGTCTCTTTTCCCGGACTCCTGCCTGTCAAACCAGTGATCGTCCCTCTCCTCTATGACGGTGCCTGGACCCTTGGCGCCCATGGGCTGGAGTCTGGGACACAGCTTTCATCCTCCTAAGAAAGTAGGTCTGTGTTGCGGGCAGGGCTGACAGTTGCTGCCTCCTGGTTTTTCTATCTTGGGCCCACCGTGGGCACTCCTGGAGCTGCACCCCCTGGGCACACCCACTGTCAGGCCCTGGGCAGACTCCTCAGCAGGGGCCAGGCCCTCAGAGGGCAGATCCTCTTGGTACCAGGGCAGGGCCCGACACTGAAGCTGTTGAAAGACATTTCCCGAGGCCAGGAAGACCTAGCTTTGAATCTCAGCTCTGCTGCCCTCTGAATGCACCACCGTGGGCGCGGTGAACATGCTCTCTGAGTCTTGGGTCATGCTCGCCTGTTACATGGGGTGATGACATGCCTGCCTGATGCGCCCGCAGCCGTGAGGACTGAGGGAGATGATGCGTGCTCAGGAGGTATCTGGAAAGGGCACAGCAGCACCAGCACGTGGTGGGGCCCTCACTCCTCCCTGAGCGCAAGTGCTAAGAGGCGTGGGGAGGCGAGAAGCTCGTGGACCTTTCCTGAACACCTTCTGTCCCAGGCAATGTTGTCAGCCCTGGGCTCGGGGGTTCCTGTGTCCCTGACACCTCAGTGGTGTAGAAAGGACCTGGCCCTCGCTGCTCATCCAGGCCCCAGGAGTCCGGGACAGGATCCATCTCTACAGGCTTATGGGGGTTCAGGACACAAGGACACCCAAGTTCCGGTTCCTGCCACCTGCTGCCTGGCTGTGTGATCCTGGGTATTCCTCCCCTCCACCAAGGCTATGGGTTCCCCATTCACACAAAGGGGAAGGTGGGTTCCTCTTTTAAGAGCCCTTCCAGCCCTGTTCTCTGTGTGTGTGTGTGTGTGTGTGTGTGTGTATACATTTAGGAGGTCCAAGTGTGGTTTTGTTACACGGATATATTGAGCAGTGGTGAAGTCTTGGGCTTGACATTGGAGACCCAGTCCCATCGTTTCAGTGCACACCCACCAGCTCCTTCTCGTGCTCAGAGCTGCTCCAAGGGGAGAAAGTGTCTCTCCTAGAACGAGTGGCATGAGGTGAACTCCAGGCCTGGGCCAGACGCACCAAAATCACTTCCTCCCAGGCCTCTGTGGAGTCAGCCCTCACCTCTAAGACATCATCGGGACCCTGAGAGCATTGTTCCGCATTGGCATCAGCCAAGCATGCTGGCTTTCCTCATCCTCCCAGGAACGTGCTCACCACAGAGGGGGTCCCTCCTGCTGGGGACCCACTGGAGCCATAGCCTTCAGGGAGGGGAAGGGGAGGACAGAAGGTCCTGGGCATTGGCCTCTGGCTGGAAAGTGAGGCTGGTCCAAGTCCCCTGTTGGAACCTCCAATGCCAAGCTCAAGCTGAGATGCGTTCCTTCTAAGCCCCCATACTGTGGTTAAGTTACTTGTTATCCTTTGATGATAAGATCTGGGGAATTTCCATGTGCTGGTGGACAGGAAGCCAGGCCCTGGACAGCTGAAAGGAAGCCAGTTGCCCCCACCCCTGCCTCCTTTCTCTGCTGCTTCTCTCTCTTCTCCTTCCTGCCTCCACCCTTTCATGCTCTCTCCTCCCTCATCCCTCCAGGTGGGTCACAGGAATGCAGCCAATGTGGCCTCGGTGACTATCCCCTAGAGGAACCTTCTAGAACAGGGCAAATTGTCTAAAGAATGATTGAGACTGACCATACAGGTTTCCTCTTCCCAGCCAGCATCTGGCCCAAGACCAAGGCCTTGGCCACTGGCCTGTGGACGGAGACTTTCAAAGGTCCAGCCCTGCCCTGGCCTCCACCTCCTAGAATAGTCCACAGTTGGGCCACATCCTCCAAGCTCCCGGAGGATAATGTTTTTCTTCTTTCCTGTGGAGCTAGCTAGAATTTCCAGTCTGCACCACCAGGTCTTGACCTAGTAATTTTCACCCTCTTTTGTCCTTTTTGGCACAAAAGTTTGGTTTTCTTCCCCAGATCACGTCATCTGATGAGAGGTTGGAGCAGATCCACCCAGGGAATGAAAGGCCAAAGGGGTGGGTAGACCGGGGCAGCATTTTCCAAAGAGGGGGACGCGGACCACCAGTGTTCACGGTCGAAGGTTCAAGGTCAAAGCCTGAACCTTGAATCCCACAGTGAGAAAGTGACTGTCTCCTCGGGTCTCAAGCCGTCCTTCAGGTGACCTCCTGGGGAAAGTCTCCGAGGGTGCTGATTTGCCTGTTGCCTCCTAAGCCTTGCCAATCTCCCTCTTTAGCAGTAGACTCAGGTCTGAAACTCAGAGTCCACAGCACATCACTGTATCTGGCCAGAATTGAATATGCATGATTTTGTTTGTATTTTCTCTCTTTTTTTCCCCCTCTTGAGACAGGGTCTCACTCTGTTGCCCAGGCTGGAGTGCAGTGGTGCAATCACGGCTCACTGCAGCCTCGACCTCCCGGGCCCAAGCGATCCTCCCACTTCAGCCTCCCAAGCAGCTGGAACTATAGGCTCACCCCACCACTCCCAGCTTGAATGTTTGTATTTTTTATAGAGATGGGGTCTCACTATGTTGCTCAGGCTAGTCTCAAACTCCTGGGCTCAAGCAATCCTCCTGCCTCAGCCTCCCAAAGTGCTGGGATTACAGGCGCAAGCCACTACAGCCAACTACTTGTATTTATTTACTGCTCCTCCCTGCCTCCTACAAACAGACCCCAGGTCTGTTTCCTTAAATGCCAAACTACATGAATCCTTAAAATGCTAAACCGCTAAGGTCCTCCAGCCTCAGTGTTCTTTTCAGAAACATGGGGCTAAGAACCACACTTCGGTGTGTAGGTTTGTTCCTGCCAGCCTCTTTCTCATCCCCACATCACTGTGCAGCTTTTGCTCTGCAATGACCCTTGGTCTTACCTCTGCCCAGCAGGTGATGAGATCTGGGAACAGAGAGGAAACAGAGGGGAAACAGAGAAGGGAGGTCATCTCCCCGGGCTCACATAGCCAGTGAGCGGCCAGACAGGGCCAGAGGCAAGTCTCCCAATCTGAGCAGTTACTGGCAGAGGTGATTCTTCATCTGTGCAACGCGTACAACATCACGAGCCTCATGGAGGGAAATGACCTTATGTCCATGAGAGGCATTCTTCAGCGAGTGTGGACCATGTTGTTGGACTCTAAGATCTGGATTATTAGTCCAGATGCCTGCATGGTACATATCAGCTGTGTGACCTAGGACAATGTTATTTCACCTGCTGGAGACTCAGTTTTCTCATCTGTAAGTTGGGTGGTAATACAAGTACAAGCCTTTTAGGGTTGTCATGAAGGTGCAGTAGGAGCTCGCCGTGGGAAGTGCAGTGCCTGGTGCAGCAAGCAGATGTCGGCTCTGATCCTCCCCAGGATGAAGGGCCGGCGGCTCTCACACCCTGAGTCCCGAGCACACCAGGCTGTTCCGGGACACTCGCTCAGCTCATCCTCCCACAGCCTTAGGAGTGCCTGTGCCATGCAGATCCAAACATCAAAGACCTGGGAGGTGGAGTGGCTCAAGCGGGGTCACCCGTTAGAAGAGGCAAAGGCAGGATTAGAACCCAGGCCCGTGGGAGTCCAAGTGCGTCCTCTACCCGCTGTTCAGCGTCCACTCTCCAGCTCCTCCCTGGGAACCCTGGAGCCCCAGTGGGGAGTTCAGAGATCCGCCCAGCCGTTCCCCCGCTGTGTGACCCCAAGCACATTCCTTCCCCTCTCTGTGCCTCTTGGAGTTGCAAGAGAGTTGGGAGGGGTGATTCTGCATCATGAGCACCCTCCTTTCTCCCCTTCTGCAGAGAAGAGCGTTCCTCTTTGCATCCTCTATGAGAAATACCGTGACTGCCTCACGGAGTCCAACCTCATCAAGGTGCGGGCCCTCCTCGTGGAGCCAGTTATCAACAGCTACCTGCTGGCTGAGAGGGACCTCTACCTGGAGAATCCAGAAATCAAGATCCGGGTAAGGGCAGGCTGGGCAAGGGGCAGGGTCCCAGGGCAGCTCAGCGCTGGGGAGAGAGCAGATCCCTACCCCCACCCCACACACCTGCCTCCCTGCAAGCTCCAGACCTTTGGTGCCTTAGCGATCCTCAAATCCTAGCCTCATCGAAGAAAAGCGTCATGAAGCCTAGAGAACTGGGGACTCATAGCCTCTAGGAATGAATCTGAAAATCCCAGAGTGATAGGGTCATGGAATTTGGGGATCTTAGAGTCATGAATCCTTCAAATGCTATACTACTAATGCTGGAACTCCCAGGCACTGGGTACTGGTGGGGCAGGGTGGGGTGGGGGAGGAAAGGGCATAGACTAGAGTCTCACTGCCTGAGTTTGTACCAGGGCAGCCCTGGGCATGTGAGTTTGCCCCTCTGTGCCTCAGTTTATTCATCTGTAATATGGGGTTAATAATAGCACTGAGGGGTGTTGTAAGAATTAAAAGCATATCCACAGGAAACACATAGAGCCATCCTCAGCACATGATAAGGGCTCACTGAAAGCTAACTATCCTTATCATCGCCATCGTCATCATTATAGCCCTTCATTTAGAGGAGCCGCAGCCCACAATCCCTAAGGGCAACAATTACACTTAAATGGTAAACAGCAGAGGGAGAGGCAGTGAGCAGTGTGCCAGACATTCTGCTGGAAGCTTGCACATATTAGCTCAGTTAATCCTCACAAGAACCCTCAGTCAGGCATTTCTCTCCCATGAAGAATCCAAGGTGTACAGAGTGGGGAGTAACTTCCCCAGGTCACACAGTGAAGAAGAGGCAAAGCCTGTGATCTTTCCCCTCCAGACCCTGGGACAAGGGAGGCACCTTGGACATCCCCTGGGTCACGTGGAGCCTTATTGCAGCTCCATGCAGGAGACCTGGGCCGGTAGCACGATCGGTGTTTTCCAGATGAAGAAACTGAGGCACAGATGTGGGGGGAGGGGGGTGATCATGGCAGACGTGGGTACAGCTTTGTTCAGCAAATATTGGGCCAAATTGCAGTGAATGCAGACAGCCCAGCCTGGATCCCACCAGCCCTTGACATCTGCTCCATGCCCTCTTCCAGATCCTTGGGGAGCCCAAGCAGAAACGCAAGCTGGTGGCTGAGGTGTCCCTGCAGAACCCGCTCCCTGTGGCCCTGGAAGGCTGCACCTTCACTGTGGAGGGGGCCGGCCTGACTGAGGAGCAGAAGACGGTGGAGATGTAAGTGCTGGCTGCTCTAGCTTTGGGGCCTGGGGGAAGCGGGCAGATGCCGGTGGGGGTAGAGACTGTCCTTAGGCACCAAGCCCTGGCTGAAAATCCCCTCCTCTCATCTCCCCAACACACCTGTGCCCATCCCAGACACCCTGGAGCTAGAGTTCCCACTGTCACATTCTTTCTCAATGCTGACACCACCCATGCACAGATCTGCCACAGACCTCCACAGTGACATCATCCGTCAGTAGGCGCTCACCTGAGACACATGCATCCTCACATAGACAGGTATCTGCCCTCCGAATGTCCACACATGTGCATGCACATACATATGCATGTGTGGGCGTTTCCACATAGATACCTAGCCACACACATACATACTAGCACACACTTCTTATTTTTTACTTTTTCACTGTAATGTAACTTATATACAGTAAAAAGCACAGATCACCTATGTACAGCTCAATACATTTTCACACAGATGGCTACCTGAGCATATCCACTTGTGCCCCTAAATGCACCATCCGCTTTTATGCACATGGACACACATGCGTGCACATGCACTGTTCACTCTAGGAGGGCAGATTGTCCAGGCCCCGCAGAGGGCCGAGAATGAGGCCCATTCATGGAATGAGGCCCATTCGTGGACACGCTATGCTGATCCTCGGAGGTCACGTGACCTCCTGGCTGGACCCCAGCATGGGGGAGCCAGGCCTTGGGCCCCTTTCCTCACCACCCCCTCTCTCGCTGCAGCCCAGACCCTGTGGAGGCAGGAGAGGAAGTTAAGGTGAGAATAGACCTGCTGCCGCTCCACGTGGGCCTCCACAAGCTGGTGGTGAACTTCGAGAGCGACAAGCTGAAGGCTGTGAAGGGCTTCCGGAACGTCATCATTGGCCCCGCCTAAGGGACCCCTGCTCCCAGCCTGCTGACAGCCCCCACCTTGATCCCAATCCTTATCCCAAGCTACTGAGGAAAATATGCCCCTTCTTGGGCCCCAGACCCCAGGGCAGGGTGGGCAGCCTATGGGGGCTCTCGGAAATGGAATGTGCCCCTGGCCCATCTCAGCCTCCTGAGCCTGTGGGTCCCCACTCATCCCCTTTGCTGTGAGGAATGCTCTGTGCCAGAAACAGTGGCAGCCCTGACCTTGGCTGACTGGGGCTGGGGTGAGAGAGGAAAGACCTACATTCCCTCTCCTGCCCAGATGTCCTTTGGAAAGCCATTGACCACCCGCCATATTGTTTGATCTACTTCCTCGCCCCTTGGAGCAGGCAAAAAAGGGACAGCATGCCCCTTGGCTGGATCAGGGAATCCAGCTCCCTAGACTGCATCCTGTACCTCTTCCCATGACTGCACCCAGCTCCAGGCGCCCTTGGGACAGCCAGAGCTGGGTGGGGACAGTGACAGGCCCAAGGTCCCCTCCACATCCCAGCAGCCCAAGCTTAATAGCCCTTCCCCTCAACCTCACCATTGTGAAGCACCTACTATGTGCTGGGTGCCTCCCACACTTGCTGGGGCTCACGGGGCCACCAACCCATTTAATCACCATGGGAAACTGTTGTAGGCGCTGCTTCCAGGATGAGGAGACTTAGAGAGAGGAGGCAGCCCCCTCCGCACAGTGGCCTCATGATTATTAGCAAGGCTGGGTAATGTGAAGGCCCAAGAACAGAGTCTGGGCCTCTGACTCTGAGTCCACTGCTCCATTTATAACCCCAGCCTGACCTGAGACTGTCGGAGAGGCTGTCTGGGACCTGATCAAAAAAAGACTCAGCTGAGACAAGGAGGTAGAGAGGGGACTGGGGGACTGGGAGTCAGAGCCCTGGCTGGGTTCAGGCCCCACGTCTGGCCAGGCACTGCCTTCCCCTCTCTGGGCCTTTGTCTCCTTATTGGTCAGAGGAGTGATTGAACCAGCTCATCTCCAAGGATCCTCTCCACTCCATGTTTGCAATGCTTTTATATGGCCCAGCCTTGTAAATAACCACAGGGTCCACTCCCTGCTCCACAAAGCCTTAAGCCATAGGCCCAGGATATTTCTGAGAGTGAAACCATGACTGTGACCACCTTCTGTCCCCACCCCTGTCCTGGTCCCCTCCTGTGCCCAGGTACCACCCTTTGGACCCCAGTTCTAGGGGAGAAGAGCCCTGGACACCCCTGCCCTACCCATAAGCCTGCCCGCTGCAATGCCTAGACTTCCCAACAGCCTTAGCTGCCAGTGCTGGTCACTAACCAACAAGGTTGGCACCCCAGCTACCCCTTCTTTGCAGGGCTAAGGCCCCCAAACATAGCCCCTGTCCCGGAGGAAGCTTGGGGAGCCCATGAGTTGTCAGCTCTGATTTTATCTCCTGCTCTTTCTACATGACTGGGCCTCCCTTGGGCTGGAAGAAGGGGGGATTCTCTATTGGAGGTGAAATCACAGCCTCCAGGGTCCCCCAAATCCCAGAGAAGGACTTGGAAAGAATCATGCTGTTGCATTTAGAACTTTGCTTTGCACAGGAAAGAGTCACACAATTAATCAACATGTATATTTTCTCTATACATAGAGCTCTATTTCTCTACGGTTTTATAAAAGCCTTGGGTTCCAAGCAGGCAGTAGATGTGCTTCTGAACCGCAAGGAGCAAACACTGAAATAAAATAGTTTATTTTTCACACTCAAACTAGGTCTGGTCTGGTCCTTTACGAGTTTCGAGGGAGATGGGTAGGTGAGCTCGCTCACACCTGGACCCCCACTTCCTGCCTAGGAGTCTTTCCTGAGCCTCAGCCCTGTCCCTGGGTTTAAACTTTACTGGCATTCAAGGTCCTGCACAGTCCAGCTCCATCTCCGGCCCCTTCCACCAACAATCTGTTTTTGGGCCACAATTAACTTCCTGTATCCCCAGAACACCCCGCGTAGTGGTCTACCTCTTGGCTTTTGTGTGTGTAGTTCCCTGAGCCTGGAGTGCCCCTCCTTTTCTTTCCCTGTTTGGCAAACTCTCACTCATCCTATAATGCTTAACACCAAAGTCACCTCTTCTGTGAAGCCTTCCTTGATTTCTTTTCAGGTCCCCAGAGTCCTGGAATATGGACCAATTCAAACATTTATCACAGTAAATTTTACTTCCACGTTGGCCTATCTGTCCCCTTCTCCATCCTATCTGAAGCCCTCGAGGCAGGGACCACGTATCTCTTAAATACACTAATAAATGCTGAATTGGTAAATCAATGTTTTCCAACTCAGCTCCCACAAGACCTGTGCTGTCCGATAGAAATAAAACATGAGCCACAAATGCAAGCCATATATGTAACTGAGAATTTTCCAGTGACCACATTGAAAAGAGTAAATAGCCATAGGTGGAATTAGCTTTAATAATGTATTTTATTTAATCCAATATATCCAAAACATTATTTCAACATGTAATCAATATAAGAATTAGTAAGGTATTTGACCTTCTTATTTTTGTACTCAATCTTTGAAACTTGGTGTGTGTTTTACACTGACAGCCCGTCTCAATTTGAACTAGCTGCATTTCAAGTGCTCAGTAGCCAGTCTGCCTAGTACTGGATGAAGCAGGTCTAGACTGCGATTCCGTGGATGTGCAGACTTGGTCATTCATCTCATTCCCCACCATCGAAGCACTCATGAGTGTCTGTTGAATGAATAGATGATGGGGACAGTCCCCACCCTTGGGAAGTCATGTAGAAAGCCATGACATGCACATAAAAAATAAATCAAAATAAAAACATGACATCACGTGTTCTGGGTGCCGAATCCTTCTGTTCCTTGGACGCTACAACCTGATGCTGGCTGGGTGGCTTGATAATTGTATCAGTGAGTCACCAGCTGGAAAACAGAAACCGCACTACTATTTCAGGCAGAGAGGGAGTTCATAGAGGAAGTTCATTCCAGAAGTATCCAAAGGGGAGGAGGAGCAGATGGGAGAAGGAGTGTGACCTAGAAATTGGGAAGCAGCTGCAAAGCCCATGAGCTGGCGCCCACAGCCCTAGAACCAACATAGCTGCTGGGAAATACAGAGCCTGCGGAAGCCACCTGAGGCTGCAGCCAGAGGCAGGCTGGCATCTCCCCTCCTCAGGCCTCTTTCCCACTGGCAGATCCTAACCCGAAACCGGCTGGCAAGCAGCTTGGAAAATGTCGTTTTCCAGCTTCCAGCCCCCTGAAATACAGAGAGGGTAAGCAAGGGCAAGGATGGAGTAGTTGGGACCTATTGCCATTCCCTGTGCTAAAAACACTTTTACTATCCTCTCTACCTAATGAACTCTTACTCAACCTGCAAAACCCTGCTCCAAGGAGGCCTCCCCTGTGAAGACTTCCTGGACTGCAGCCAACTGCTTTGACCTCTGGATCTCCCCAGCCCTTTATGATACTGGATACTCGGCAGCCTTAGTTAGGAATAGCTGTTTCTGTGCCTGTCCCCTCTTCTGGAGCACCCCGAGGGCAGGGTCAGGACACAGGCCCAACAAGGGCTGCCAACTCTGGCTCCCAGGCCTGACAGCCTCCCAGCTATAGAGCAGGGGCAGGGCTACTCCAGGCAGGGCTGCTGACACTGGCAGGTGCACAGGCCTCCCTGATCAGCCCCCAAGCCTGCCCCACTCCAGGGAGCCCACTAACCAGGAACCCAGGAAGGGGAAGGATACTGACTCTTTGGGGCGCATATGTCCATTTTACAGACAGAGAACATGAGCCTGAGGCCTTGCCCCTCAAACCCCATGTGAGAGCTGAGTCTGGGCCCCACAAGGACAGTGCTGGGCATTGCTCTTTGGCAGGTCAGGGCTGCCGATCCCCACCCAAGCTCTGCTCATAGCTTGCTGCCAGGGGCCTGGACTCCAGATCAGAGCTGGCTCTGCCACAGACTCACAGTGTGGCTTCAGGCAGGTTGTCACCCTCTCTGTGCCTCCACTTCCTTATCTGTCAAATGGGGATGACACGGTGTCTACTTCCATGACTAATGCACAGGTTCAATAAAATAGTGCCCATCAGGTACCCAGCTGTCTCTCGGCACATCATCCTCCTGACAGCCAACATTGACTTCAGGTCAGAAATCCTTTACAATGATCGAGTTATTTACTGCCTTCATTTTATAGATTAAAACACCGAGGCATAGACAGGTTAAGAAATTTGCCCAAAGTCACACAGCTGGTAAGTTTCAGAGCTGGGACTTGAACCCAGGCAGCTTCCCTCCCCGGGAGGGAAGGGAGAAGGCCCAACCTCTACCGGCACCCTCCCCTCCTACCATGTACCAGGGCTCTCAGGGCAGGGGCCCCATACAAGCTCTGATAGCCCTCGTGGAGAGGGCTTCTGATTGGGTCCACCCTCCCACCCCTAAAGACTTTCTTCTGTCCAGCTGCCTTTGTTTACCTAGGATGCCCGCCAGCTCACCCCTTGGCCTCAAGCCAAGCTCAGAACAACAGAATGTTGATGGAGTCGGGGGAGGAGAGGCAGAGGGTGGAAGGCCAAGCCAGGCCTCCTAGAAGCATGTTTACTTGGGGCTGGCACTGGGTCAGAACATACACTCCCCCAGCCTCCCCACCTCCCTCCCCAACAGGCCTGGGCAGAGGCACAGAGACACATCTGGGAGTCCGAGAAGCCCTGTGTTCCATTTCAAAGGGGAAAGGCCAAAGGAACCCATCAAAAGCAAAAGTGATGAAAAAATGATGGTGCATACAGCCTTGAGAACGCAGGCTCTATGATGACAACCCCACCACGAGGGTCACAGGCAGGCACAAAGGACTACACGGTTCTACCCATGTGAAGTTCACCAATAGCCGCGATCGTGCTTCCCCTGGTGGGAGAGAGGCCGAAGGCAGCCTGAGGGGCTGTGGGGGCCTGGGATGGTTTTGATTTTCTTCATCTGGATGCTGGGTAAACAAGCACGTTCAACATGGGAAGATGTGTCAACCGCATATGCATGATCGCACTCTGTTTGTATGCATGATATACTTCAATGTGAGTTTTTAAAAAATACAATACTCAAGGGTTCTAAAAGTTCAAAGGGATGGAGAAAAAGGAATCAGTGTTTTTGAGTCACACTGTGCACCAGGCAATATGCGGGGCCTTCTCGGGGAGCACAGGGCATTTTTGAGGGCAGGCTTGAGGTCAGGTGCCTCGGGCAACTCAGGTCCTGAGTCCCCTCCATACCTTTTACCGGGAGATAGGGGTTCCAGTAGGGTACACCTCCTAGGGATATTGTGAGCCTTAAACAAGATGCTTTATATGTGAAAATAAGACTGTAAGGCCAGGTGCAGTGGTTGGCACCTGTAATCTCAGCACTTTGGGAGGCTGAGGTGGGAGGATCACTTGAGTCCAGGAGTTTGAGACCAGCCTTGGCAACATGGTGAAACCCCATCTCTACAAAAAATACAAAAAAATTAGCCAGGCATGGTGACATGTTCCTGTAGTCCCAGCTACTCGGGGGGCTGAAGCTGGAGGATCCTTTGAGCCTGGGAGGTGGAGGTTGTAGTGAGCCAAGATTGCACCACTGCACTCCAGCCTGGGAGACAAAATGAGACCTTCTCTCTCTCTCTCTCTCTCTCTCTCTCTCTCTCATATATATATATATATATATATATACATTTATATATATATATATATATATACATTTATATATATATATATATATATATATACATTTATATATATATGAGAGAGAGAGAGAGAAAGAGGTTTCTGAGGCCCAGAGAGGTTACAGGACAGGCCCAAGATCACAAAGCTAGAAAATGGAGCTGGGAGGCCTACTGGGCAAGCTCCATCCACAGTAATTGCTCTAACCTTCTGCTCTGTTGCCACTGGTCACAGGCTGTGGACTTACAAATGGAGAATATCTTAGACAAGGAAGTCAGAGAAGGCCTTTCTGGGAAGCTACTATGGAAGCTGAGAGCCTGGGGAGGAAGAGTCAGTCCAGAAAAGGGTGAGGGGTAGGTGGGGCAGTTTGTGAGCTGGGGAGTTTGTGAGCTGGAGTGTTTTGTGAGCAGGGGAGTTTTTGAGCCCAGAAGAGGGGGAGGGGTAGGTGGAGAAGTTTGTGAGCTGGGGCTGGGGTGTTAGGCAGGGGCCAGAGGTGAGCACCAGGCAGAGGCGACTTCCTGGGAAGCTGATGACATTTAAGCCTCAGGGAGACTCATCTGCAGGGGCCCGTACTAGGAATCCCAGGAAGCCGGGCAGTGTTTACACAGGGCAGGGACACAGGTCGCTATCAGGAAGCATCTGAATGCACACGTTTCTGGGAAACAGGCTCAGAAACACTCAGAAGAAAGGAATCGAAACTTGAAAGTCTCCAGCAGTTTGTTGTGATTTCTTTTCACATTCTTTATAAATATTTACTTTTGTACTCAATTTACTCAATTTATCATTTTCTTTTACTTTTATCTTTTTTGTGTACTCAATTTATCATTTTCTTTTATCTTCTTCTTTTTTTTTTTTTTTTTTTTTTTTAGACAGAGTCTTGCTCTGTCACCCAGGCTGGAGTGCAATGGCACAATCTTGGCTCACTGCAACCTCCGCCTCCCAGGTTCAAGCGATTCTCCTGCCTCAGCCTCCTGAGTAGCTGGGATTACAGGCACATGCCACCACACCTGGCTACCTTTTGTACTTTTAGTGGAGACAAGGTTTCACCACATTGGCCAGGCTGGTCTTGAACTCTTGACCTCAGGTAATCCACCTGCCTCAGCCTCCCAAAGTACTGGGATTACAGGCGTGAGCCACCATGCCTGGCTTCTTTTTCTTAAAGACATTCCCTCAAACTTAAAACTATGATGTGGTATCACAGCCTCCTTATGAGAATGACTAAAAATGAAAAAGCAAAAAATAGATAAATAGATACACACATATATGTGTGTGTATCTACCTATTTGTGTGTGTGTATATATATGCATACATATGTATACATGCGTATATATATGCATACATATGTATACATGCGTATATATATGCATACATGTGCATACATGCGTATACATGCATACATGTGCATACATGCGTATACATGCGTATATATGCATACATGTGTATACATGCGTATATATGCATACATGTGTATACATATGCGTATATATGCATACATGTGTATACATATGCGTATATATGCATACATGTGTATACATATGCGTATATATGCATACATGTGTATACATATATGCATATATGTATATGTATATATGTATGTGTGTATATATGTATATGTGTATATATGTGTATATATGTATATGTGTATATATGTATATATGTATATGTGTATATATGTGTATATATGTATATATGTATATGTGTATATATGTATATGTGTATATATGTATATATACGTATGTATATGTACATATATACACTCACACACATCTATATAGCTCCTGATATGGGCCAGGGCCAGGTGCTGATTTAGGTCCTGAGGACAGGCTTGTCCCAAAGAGCATTCAGACAGACCACCAGTGTGAAGTGAGAGGTGCCAGGAGGAAAGGACTAGGGCTCAGAATAATGGGGATCCATATATATACACACACACACACACCCCATATGTGTGTTTACATATCTACACACACAGTATATATGCACACATACACTGTGTGCATTGCATGGATGAACTAGGTCCTACCACACACACATACTGTGTATACCCACACACGCACACACACACAAGGTGTCAGTGAAGATGTGGAATGGCAGGACTTTCCTCCACAGCTAGGAGGAGAGAGGAAGCTGGTGCGGCCACTCTGGAACACAATTTGCAGTCCCCGAATCTTCTGAAGTGGAACATTCATCTCTCCCTGTGAGCCAGCAACTCCCCTCATGGATGACTCAACAGAAATGAGCCCTTATGTCCCCCAAAAGACACATGCAAGAATATTCATAGCAGCTTTTCCCCCAGATATCCCAAAGCTGAAAACAACCCCAAAATGCAACCCTTGCTGAGTGGACATAGAAGCTGTGGTATTGTCATTTCAAAGGCCGCTATAGGAATGAGAGGAAACAAAGTACAGCTGCATGCAGCAAACGTGGTTGAATCTTGCTAACATGTTAAGTAAAAGATGCCAGACTCTTGCCAGGCGCAGTGCTCACGCCTGTAATCCCAGCACTTTGGGAAGGCCGAGGCGGGCAGATCAGTTGAGGTCACGAGTTTGAGACCAGCCTGGCCAACATAGTGAAACCGCATCTCTACTAAAATACAAAAATTAAGTGGGTGTGGTGGCACACAACTGTAATCCCAGCTACTCAGGAGGCTGAGGCAGGAGAATCGCTTGAACCTGGGAGGCGGAGCTTACAGTGAGCCGAGATCACGCCACTGCACTCCAGCCTGGGTGACAGAGTGAGACTCCATCTCAAAACAACAAAAAAAGGTGCTAGACACCAGGGCACGCACTGGATGATTTCAAACACATAAAGTTCAAAACCAGGCAAAACTCATCTATGATGTCAGAAGTCAGGCGAGTGGTTATGTTTAAGGGATGGATAACAAGAAAGGGTTACCGAGAGGCTTCTGGGATGCTGGGAATAATGGTCCAATTCTTTTTGTTTGTTTGTTTGTTTGTTTGTTTGAGACAGAGTCTCCCTTTGTTGCCCATGCTGGAGTGCAGTGGGGCAATCTTGGCTCACTGCAAGCTCCGCTTCCCGGGTTCAAGCGATTCTCCTGCCTCAGCCTTACGAGTAGCTGGGACTACAGGTGTGTACCACCATGCTTGGCTAATTTTTATATTTTTATTAGAGACAGAGTCTCACCATGTTGGCCTGGCTAGTCTCAAACTCTTGACCTCAGGTGATCCACCTGCCTTGGCCTCCCAAACTCCTGGGGTGTAAGCCACCACGCCTGGCCTGATTCTTGACTTGAATGTCAGTTTACATGAGCATGTTGAGTTTGGGAAAATTCATCAAGCTATAGACACGATTTGTGCCTTCTCTGTATGCATGTTCTACTTTAATGAAACTCTCTCCTCCGATGGTATAAGGTTTAGGCCTCTTAAAACTTGACCTGGTGATGGGGGCAGGGAGTGAGACCTCAAGAACAAGAAAGGAATAGGGGAGGTGGGGGTGGGATTGTTTGGGCGAAGGCAGGAAGACTGGAATCACATAGGGGCAACCAATGGGGGTGGGGGGCCAAGAGCTAGAGGGAGGTTTGGTTTCTGATTGTTCTGCACTGAGAGTCAATCAACTTTTGCCCAGCCAGGCCTAAAGCCAAGATTTGTACACCAGCCCTGCCCAAGCTGAGCGCCCTGGCACCACCAGACCCCACTCCCCTTGGAAGACAACTCCCTTTTGGCCAACTCCCCCTTCATTCCTTCCCAGACCTGGCCAATCCTGCTTGTGGAAACTCTGAGGAGCCGCCCCACACCCAGTTTGTGGCAGCCACCCAAACACTCATCACCACTCTGACAATTTTTCCTCTTCAATCATGAGTCTGATTTTTCTTTTTCCTCTTCCCTGTTTCATGAACCCAAGCTTTTGTGAGGCCCTCTTGGAGGCAGACTTCAAGCTTGATGATGTCGCGTCTTGTTTCACTGGGGGCCCTGGTGGCCCTGGCGAAGTGGATGGTGCTAACCTATTTTACAGATGAGGAGAGTGAGGGCCAACAAGGTGAAGTGACTTAGGGCCAAGATCACCACCCAACAAGGGACAGAGCTGGATTTTAACAATAACTACAGGCTGGGCGCAGTGGCTCACGCCTGTAATCCTGACACTTAGGGAGGCCGAGGCAGGTGGATCACGAGGTCAGGAGCTCAAGACCAGCCTGGCCAGCATGGTGAAACCCTGTCTCTACTAAAAATACAAAAAATTAGCCGGGCATGGTGGCACACACCTGTAGTCCCAGCTACTCGGGAGGCTGAGGCAGGAGAATTGCTTGAACCCGGCATACGGAGGTTGCAGTGAGCCAAGATCGCACCATTAAACTCCAGTGTGCGACAGAGAGAGACTCCATCTCAAAAACAAAAACAAGCACAAAAACAAAAAAACAATAACTACAGTAACAACTTCACCCCCACATGTCAGCACTAAGCAGTGGCTGGCTCTGTGCTAAGCACTATGAGTATGTGTGCCCATCCAGTCCTCACGATGAGCCAGTAAAGGAAGCTGCAATTATTATCAGTCCTGTTTTTTACAACTGGGTTTTGAAGTCTTACAGGCACAGAAAAGTACAAATTATAACAGCCTGATGAGTTTCCACAAACTGAACCTGCCCATGGGACTCACCCCACATTACAAAACAGAACACAAGATATAATACCAAAAACATTGGTAATAAAGGAGAAGACTGATAAACTGGACTTCATAAAAATTTAACACTTTTCCATCTCATAGAATGTCATAAAGAAAGTGAAAAGACAAGCCACGGGATGGGGGAAACATTTGCAAATTATATATCTGAGTCTAGCATCCAGAATATATAAAGAACCCTTGCAATTCAACAATAGGAAGGTAAATAGTCTCGGTGCAGTGGCTCATGCCTATAATCCTAGTGCTTTAGAAGGCTGAGGCAGGAGGATGTCTTGAGGCCAGGAGTTCAAGGCCAGCCTGAGCAACATAGCAAGACCCCATTTCTAAACAAACAAACAAAGAAAACAATTAGCTGGACCTGTGGCACATAATAGTCTCAGCTACTTTGGAGGCTGAGGCAGGAGGATCCCTTGAGCCCAGGAGTTTGAGGCTGCAGTGAGCTATGATGGCACCACTGCACTCCAGCCTGGGTGACAGAGTAAGACCTTGTCCCTCTGCCCACAAAAAGATGGGCAAGGGATTTGAATAGGCATTTCTCCATAAAAGCTATACAAATGGCTAATAAGCACAAGAAAATGTGCTCATGTTCAACATCATTAGCCACTAAGAGATGAAAATCAAAACCACAGAGAGATGCCACTTCACCCCCAGCAGGATGCTATGATGTTGCTAATATGTTATGTGAGCTATAAATAAACTTTTGTGCAGGCCACTGAGATTTGAGGGTTGTTTGTTACTGTATCAGAACCCAGCAGAACCTGGCTGACGCAGTCTCTGACGCAACAATGATAATCCTGTAATTTATGGCTTCGCCTGAAGAGGATGAGTGTTTTCTTTTTTCCTGATGGAGAAGCTGTGGCAATCCATATAATAAAGCGATAGGAGAGAGGGCTGAGGTTTGTGGGGAGGAGAGCAACATAGGAAGAGGAAAGAAAAACTGTATAGGCTGGGGCAGAGGAGGAATGCTTTTGTCAACAGTAGAAGGAGGATGACGTTTGACTAAGGAAGGAGAGGAAAGGATGATAATAAATGGATGCTGAGGATATGGTTTCCCTTTATGTCCTTTGAGAAACAGTGTGGTGCTCCCTTCTAATTACTTTTGGCTGCTGAATTGGGCTTTGTGTGGAACATAGTCATGAAAACATGTAACTGTGATATAATAGTCAGTGCCATAATTAAAGCATTTACAGAGGCTAATGGGCCTCTGTAAATAAGACAGATAATAACAAGTGTGGGCAAGGAGGTGGAAAAATTAAAACCTTCATACACTGCTTCTGGAAACATTGAATGGTGCAGCTGTTTTGGCAACAGTTCGGCAGTTCTTCAAAAGGTTAAATATAGAGCTATCATCTTACCTATCAATCTCATTCCTGGTGGAATTACAGAATAAAAAACATATGCCCACATAAAAGTTGTACACAAATATTCACAGGAGCCAAAAAGTAGAAACAACCCAAGTGTCTATCAATGGATGATAGTAACATCCATTCTTTGAATGCAGTGAATAAAGGAGTAAACAAAATACAGTATGTTCATGCAATGGAATATTATTCTGCAATAAAAAGGAATAAAGTACTGATATATGCTACAACATGGATGAAACATTAAAACGTTATTGTAAATGAAAAGTGCCAGTCACAAAAGACCGCATATGGTACGATTTCATTTATATGAAATGTTCAGAATAAATAAACAGATAGAAGATGGATTAGTGGTTGCTTATGGCTGTGGTAGTGGGAGGGACAGGAGGATAAGGAATGACTTAATGAGTAGTTTTCTTTTAGGATGATGAAAATGTTCTAAAATTAAATTATGATGATGGTCACACGACTCTTAAATATACTTAAAACCATTGAATTGTACACTTCAAACAGGCGGACTTCACGATATATGAATTATATCTCAATAGAGCGTGTAAAGTAAAAAGATAGTCCATGCCTTTATTCATGCTGTTTTCCTACTTGAATTGCCCCTACCTTCTCCTATGTCTTTGGATATCCAAAAGTAACAGATTTCTAAGGCCTGACTCAGATGCCATTACAGATTTCCTTAATATGTTCCAATCAGAAGCAATTTTTCTCTCCTCTGAACTCCCACGCCAATTCACCATCATTCACTCAGAGATTATTTAAAAGGCACCAATCATGTGCCTGGCATTTTTGACATTTTACATGATTACTTAAGGGCCCATTCATCTCTGCTACTCTACTACAAACTTTGAGAGAGAAGATTGTATCTTACCTCCTGCATACTCAGAACCCAACAATGTGACCAGCACACAGTTGGCATTCAAAGAAGGTATGTGGAATTCATTCTAAATATCCTTTTTCTCATATCAGCCTCCCCCCAGGGAAACAGGTCCTTCATGGAAGGTTCCAGGCCTGATTCATTATTGCATGCCCTAGAGAATAGCCTAGAACTTAATAGAAGTTTGTTTGTTTCTTTGTTTTTTGAGTAAACATAAAATGATTAAATGATGATGGCTTTAGTTTCTACCATGACTGTCCAGCCAAAGGTTTTAAAAGGAGATGAGACTTACCTCCAGATTTGGGAGGATGGGTACAGATAAGTGAGGATTAGCAATCTAGATGGGGAACCGCAGGCAGGAAGGCATGTTACCTTACAAATATCTACTGGGAACAGAAACCATGAAAAGTACCAGCAGAATTAAAAGAGAACCAAATACTGATGGTTGCACAACATTATGAATGTATTTAGTACCACTGAACTATAAACTTAAAAATGGTTAAGATGGTAAGCTTTATGTTACATATATTTTACAACAATTTTAATAACTGAAAAAATAGAGAAATTCAAATAGAACTTCTAGAAATGAAAAATACAATAACTGAACCATAGAAGTCGATGGTTGGGTTTGATAGAAGATTAAACAGAGCTAAAGAAAAACATGAGTGAGGCAGAAGATAAATGATCCAGAATATAGTACAGAGAAGTAGATAGGTGTAAAACATAAAAGAGAAGTTGGGAGACATGGAAGACAGGATGAAAATATCTGACATCTATTTAATAGCAGTTTCAGAAAAATACAAGAGAGAAAATGGGGCAGACACACTAACTGAAGAAATAATGACAGAGAACTTTCCAAAACTGATGAGAGGTACTAATCCACAAATTCAAAAATCCCAACAAATCTCAAGGAAAGTGATAAGAATAAATCCATGTCTAGACATCACAGCAAAGCAGAAAAACATCACAGACAAAGAGAAAAATCTAATGAGCAACGAGAAAATATGAAAAATAACCTTTAAAGAAATGACAGAGTGATGAAGACTTCTCAACAGCAACAACGGAGCCAGGTGATAGTAACATGATACCTTCAATGTGCTGAAAGAAATTAACCACCCAACTAAAATTCCATGCTCATCAATATGTACTTCAAGAATAAGGGTTAAATAAAGGCATGCTCAGACAAAAAAGAATAGAGCACGTTCTGCTTGTTGAAACTTGCTAAAGTGTACACTTTATGTAGAAGGAATATGAACCCTGACGGAAGGCTTGAGATGAAAGGAGAAGTGAAGAACAAAGAAACTGATCAATCCATCTGCCAGTCTAGCTGAGCACTGATTACATAAAACAATAACATTAATGTCTTGTGGAGTTTATCTTTTTAAAAAAATAATTAGAATACACCAAAACTATGGCGTATATGTCAAATTAGAGTAGCAGTGTTCTAAGGCCTGGAAGAAGAGCAATGGTACTGATTATATTTAGACTTCAGTTAGTTAAATATTCATGTTGCAATTTCAATGATAACATTAAAAGAATAAAAACAGTGTGTAATCCCCAAACTAGTGGAGAGGGGAAATAGAATGAAAAAGTAATCAGTTCAAAATGGGAAGGAAGGAAGGAAGGGAGAAAAGGAGGGGGGGTAAGAAGAAAGGAAGGAAGGAGGAAGGGAGGGAGGGAGGAAGGAAGGAAGGATGGAAGGAAGGAAGACAGGGAGGGAGGGATGGAGGGAGGGGAGGGGAGGGGAGAAATCACAAAATAAGCTAGTGGGTTTGCACCCATATACATTGATAAATTATATTAAATATCAAAAGACCAAATGCTCCAGTTGAAAGATGAAGATTCATGAAGATTAATTAAAGAGAAACAGCACAAAAAAATTAGAAATAAAAAAATGGACATCACTATAGATGCTGCCAACATTAAGAAAAAAGAGGCTATTTTGAAAAATTTTGATCCAATAAATTTGAAATTTTAAGCGAAATAAGCAACATACTAGAAGGTACAACATTCCAATTTTGATTTAAGACAAAATAAAAAACCCTAGATAGTCCTTTAACAGTTAAAGAAATTGAATCAGTTGTTAAAACCCTTCCCATAAGAAAACTTCAACCTCAGATGGCGTCATTGGTAAGTTCTATCTAACATTCATCTTTGATAATCTCTTCCAGAGAACAGAAAAAGAGTGAATAAACTCCAGTTCATTTTATGAGGCTGAACTACCTAGGAGGCTGAGGCTGGGGTATCCCTTGAGCCCAAGAGTTCAAGGCTGCAGTGAGCTATGATCAAGCCACTGCACTCCAGCTTGAGTGACAGAGAATGAGATCCTGTCTCTAAAAAAATGAATAAATAAAAAATAAATATTAGCCTCCCAAAATTCAACATTATTAAAAAATACCACAACCCCCTAGAATTCATTCTCCTCCCTGCAGCCAGAGGGAGTTTCTCAAACATAAATCCAATCATGCACGCCCTTGCCTAGCCATTCAATGTCTCCCTGTTGTCCTTACCATGAGCTGCATGGTCTGGCACACTCCTGCCTCTCTCTGTCAGTTCCCCAGTCACCCATTCTACTGTAACCAGACTGGACTTTTGTGATTTCTCAAAATATCCCAAACTCTTTCCCTCTTCAGGGCCTTTGCACAAAGCTATTCTGTGGTGTTCTACTTATTTCTTATACTCTAAAAGTTAGAGACATAACATAGTAATTTATTGCTGGGCGCAGTGGCTGACGCCTGTAATCCCAGCACTTTGGGAGGCCGAGGCAGGCAGATCACTTGAGGTTGGGAGTTTGAGACCAGCCTGACCAACATGGTAAAACCCCGTCTCTAATAAAAATTTAAAAATTAGCCAGGCATGGTGGCGGGCGCCTGTAGTCCCAGCTACTCGGGAGGCTGAGGCAGGAGAATTGCTTAAACCTGGGAGGCAGAGGTTGCAGTGAGCCGAGATCACACCACTGCACTCCAGCCTGGATGATAGAGCAAGACTCCATCTCAAAAACAAAAACAAAAACAGAACAGTAATTTATTATGTTTCTGGGGTTGACTGTGTCCAGTTCAGTATTTCTTTCTGCAGTTGCAGTCAGATGGGGGATAGGGCTGCAGTCATCTGAAGGCTCGAGGGCTGGATGTTCAAGACAGCGCATTCATATGGTGGGCAGTTGATGCTTGCTGTTGGCTGAGAGCCCAGTTACATGGTTGGCCACTCCATGTGGCTTAGAATTCTCCCAGCATGGCAGCTGGATTCCAAGAGGAAGTGGCCTAAGAAACAGAGTCCTAAGAACCCAGAAGCAAAAGCTACTGGAGTAGTTAAAGGTTACATCCAGAAATAACACAGCATCACTCCTGCCTTATTCCATTGGTCAAAGCCATCACAGGTCCCACCCAGAATCAAGGCTGGAGAAATAGACTCCATCTCTTGCTGAAGGAGTGGTGAGTCACACTGCATAAGAGCGGGTGTGATGGGAGATACTGTTGAAGCCATCTTTGGAAAATGCAGCCTGCCATAGCTAGTCTCTTCTTGTCATTCATGCCTGCCCTTAAATGTTTCATGCCTTTCCCTGTCCACCCTATCAAGGGTAGTCACTGTGTCATGTCACTCTATTTTAATTTTTGTCATAGCACTTATTATCATCTGGCATTACGTGATATCATTGTATAATATTTGCCTTTCTACAGCTGAACCTAAGCTCCTTAAGAGCTGGGACTTTGTCTTGCTCAGTGCTATGTCGCTCCCTCCTCATGAGGGCAGGGCACATGGTAGGTGCCCAGAGACTTACTGAATTATTGAATGAAGCTTCTGGGGGAAGGTTTGCACTCGGCAGGCAGAAAGCTCTTTTGAACATCCAGAGATGAACCTTGTGAGAACAGGCTACTGCACACGTCATTGAGTTCCCTGTTACCGGCAGGGTTCATGCAGGGACAGGATGGGCTGCCTCCAGGAGTGCTAGAGAAAGAACTTGGACTCAGAGGGAGAGGCTGGTCCTTCCCCATGCTGGACCTCAGCTCTTCTCACCTTGGGAGCCAGCCTCTCTTCTTTTCTTTGGCTCCTCTTAAAGTCAACCTGATCCCTCTGGTTCTCTGGGGATAATGAGCCAGGATTTATGGCTCCACTTCAATCCCTAATATTGTCACTGTCCATTCAACCTCCCCTAGGCTCTGCTTTCACAGAAAACCCACAACGGTTATTTCTCCTCCCTTTCCCCTAACCCCGCCCCACCAGGCTTATCTTCCTATTTCAAGTTTTCTGGCAGAGAACACAGCTCCCCGTGTGGTGGGCATTGCGCTGGAGGCCTCTCCACACACAAACTTGAGGGAGGTCACTCTGTTACAAGCCTCCAAAGGCACCCTATTGCCTAGAGGAATGTTTTCTCCATACCACAGGCCCCTTTGATTAAAGCGAATCCTTCCTTGAACCACCACCACCACCACCACCACCACACTGAGCTCTCACTGTGTGCCTGGCACTGTGTTCTGGGCTTTGCCTGTTTGATCTCACTGAATTCTCCATAATTCCTCAGGAGAGAGGGGTTATTATTGGCTCCTCAGGTCACACAGTATGGGGACTTGGGACTGGAACATTCTCTGTTCAGACCACACATTTGTGAAACACTGCGTGACCTGGTTTTGTTTTGTTTTTGTAACTCTGTCTTCCAAACAAAATTGTACTTGATCCCCTAATGGCTCAGCACAGAGTAGTAGAGCTGCTTTCGGAGGAGCGGGGAGTAGGGGGGTCAGGAGCCCTGCCTCCTCAACTCTCCCATCTTCTTCCTCGAAGCAGCTCCCCCAAACCACGGAGGCACCACATCCATCAAGCTCCCCATGGTGGGGCCAAGGAAGCAGAGC
This sequence comes from Pongo pygmaeus, assembly GCF_028885625.2. Classification (NCBI taxonomy): domain Eukaryota; kingdom Metazoa; phylum Chordata; class Mammalia; order Primates; family Hominidae; genus Pongo; species Pongo pygmaeus. Next base: position 40,553,540 of record NC_072394.2, on the reverse strand, counting down.
GGATGATCAGGCGGACTCTGGAGTCAGAGAGCTCTGTGCTTTCCAGCTACACAAACCTGGGCCTCGGTTTTCTCCTGCAGCATGGCACTGATGGGCATGCTTACTTTGGGAGGGTTACCATGAGGATTAAACAAGATGGGGATGGCAGGGCCTTATCACCCAGGAGGTGCGCCTTGCATGTGGGCCTGGTTTATCAGCAATCTCTGGGGTTTAGGGGAGCTCCTCAACACCTCCCTCTGGACTCAAAACCACAGGCCCAGGGCCGGGAGCTGAGGAGTTAAGGCAGCCCTGACCCCTGCCGGGGACACAGGCCGATCAGCTGTGCCGGCCCTACTCGCAGCTGGTGCATCGTGGGCAGATGCAGGGAGGCAAAGCTGCTAATGAATCTGTCAGTTTCCAGAATGTCCCTCCTCCCGCCACCCGCCCCCCACAACAGAATGCTCCTGCCCTGACAGGCGCCACAGGACGGCTGAGGCCCAGCTGGCAGCAGACCCAAACGTTGGTTGAACCACTGGGTAACTCTGTAATGAACGGTCCCCCAAGCTGGAGGCATTAACCTTGCTGCCCACCTGGAAGTCTGGGCTCTGGGGTTAACCCTTCCCTTCCCAGCCCCAGCCCCAAGAGCTCAGCTCGTGGCAGAAGGGCTGTACTGATTACCCATTGCTGCTGAACTGATGACCCAAAAACTTAGCAGCTGGAACTAATAGTGGTTTCTCTGTTTCTTTGGCTTCGCTGGGTGGTTCTGACTCAAGGGTTTTCTCGAGGTGTTGGCCTTGGTTGTGGTCATCTTAAGGCTCGGCTGGTGGAGGGTCCAATTCCAAACTCATTTACTGCCGGTTGGCAGGCCTCAGAAGAGCTATCTCCAAGATCATCTGTATGAGTTCAAGGTTACAGTGAGCTATGACTGTGCCACTGCAGCCTGGATGACAGAGTAAGAAGAAAGAAGAGAAGAGAAGAGAGAAAGAAAGAAAGGCAGAGGGAGGAAGGAAGGGAGGGAGGGAGGGAGAAAGGAAGGAAGGAAGGGAGGGAGGGAAGGAAAGAAGGAAAGAAGGAAAGAAGGAAGGAAGGAGGGAGGGAGGAAGGAAGGAAGGAAGAGAGGGAAGGAAAGAAGGAAAGAAGGAAAGAAGGAAGGAAGGAGGGAGGGAGGAAGGGGAAACATCTGTTGAATTGAAAAAAAGATTTAAGTCCTTGTGCAGCTGATAAAACTACAACTTTGAAACATAAATTCGTTGGAATCACAGAACTCCGGGGCTCAAAGGGGACTCAGAAACCATCCGGCCAAACTGATTTTCTCATTTTCAGAGGAGGAAACTGAGGCCCAGAGACAGGAAGGACTACCCAGGCTGCAGTCAGTAAGGACAGAGATGAGAGGCCGGGCCTCTGGGGTGACCCCTTACCTGCTGTTTTCCATCAGTCACAAGCCCCATCTACCTTCTGTCACCACCTAACCTTCACCACTGGCATTTGACAAATGCTAACAGGTCACTCCATCAGCCATCGGCACAAAGGCTGGAAGTCACTGGGAAGCCTCCTTTCTGGTAAATTATTTTCTCAGTTTTGGAAATACCTAAAGATGCACAATCAGTCTAGAAAATAGGCCAGGTGCCGTGTCTCAAGCCTATAATCTCAACACTTTGAGAGGCCGAGGCAGGAGAACTGCTTGAGGGCAAGAGTTTGAGACCAGTCTGGGCAACATACGAAGACCCTATCTCTACAAAAAATGTGAAAATTAGCTGGGCATGGTGGTGCTTGCCTGTACTCCCAGCTACTCAGGAGACCAAGGCCAGAGGATTGCTTGAGCCCAGGAGTTTGTGGTTACAGTGGGCTATGGTCACACCACTACACTCTAGCCTAGGCAACAGAGTGAGACCCTGTCTCTTAAATTAAAAAAAAAAAGGAAAAGAAAGAAGGAAAGAAAGAAAACAATCATTTACCCCAAATCAAGAACCGGCTCTGCTTTGGAAAACTCTCCACTGTGAGCTTCTCCCAGGTGGAGGCCTAAACTTGTTGAGCTGGCAGGGGCCACAGACACTCTAGGCTAATTCCAGAAGGGGTAACTGAGGCCAGAGAGGGACAGAGACTTTCCTGAGGTCACACAGGTCATCAGTGTCAGGGCTGGGACCAGAACTAAGGCCTCTTCACCCTCAGGCCAATGTTTCCACACTAGGCTGCAGGTGGCAGGCCAGGATGAACTTGAAGAAAGCTACAGACTGTGACCCAAGGCTAACAGAATTTTCTTATACAAGGGGTTCTTACTAAGACCGCGGTCAGCTGCGTAGACTCCTGCCCTAGATACTCAGCAGAGAGTAACTCTACTTGCAAAAGTGGCAAACTGGTGTTCCAAAAAGATCCAAATTAGTTTCCAACATTTAAAATCGAGAGATTCTTACATACAAATCTAGGTTTTCAGCTTCCTCTTAGAAAAATCGGACAATCTGGCGATGCAGTCCGGCATGCCGACACCTGGCTGACCTGAGCAGTGGCTGTCTGCAGAGGCAGGAACACCGTCTGTCTCTCCTGTCCAAGTGGGCCAAATTCCCTCCTCCTCACTGCCTTCTCAGCCTTTGTAGGCATTGGAGATTACAGCCCCTCTTCTACTTGAGTTTGCAGAATACCCTCTATAACGTACTTCCCAGGTAAGTGGCTTCTTTTGCTGCCTCCAGGGACCAGGAGTTCACTACCAGTCTGTTCCATTGTTGGCCGCGTAGATGATGGTGGGGGGAGCTTGACTGAAACCACAGCATCTCTGAAACCGTGTATAACGGTCATGCTACAATGTAATCCCAGAGCCTAATAAACTTTATTGCCTCATAACCAGAACTCTCCGTGCTTGTTTTGGCTGAGGAGATAAGAAATCTACCACTAGGAATGGCTTTACACACTTGTAGGCCATTGAAATAAAGTCCAGACACCACTGCATTCCGGGTAAACTAGGGGTCAGGTCTGGATGGCCTTTTTGAGGTTTCAAAGGCAACCATGGCAAATATCAAAAGAGAGTTTGGAGGTCCTACCTACTTTGGGTTCTTAAGCAATGACGGCTCTCATATAAATTGCTTTCCCATGACTCAGGCCAGGCCGAGCTGACTCCTGACCTTGCCAGGAGCTGTCACCACCATCCCTGTGTCATAATCCACGGGAGGAAGCGGGGAGGGTCTCATAGCAATGTCAGGCCACTGTGCACTTCATCAGGAAGCGGCCTGGGAAATTTGAGCAGACACTCTTTATAAAGTTCTTGGCGAGCTTCAAAGTTTGGAATGTTAAAATAGCAAGTGTGTTCCTACCACACTTATCAGCAGTCCAATCTCAAAGCCAACAGAAATATGAGTCTGGACTATTGGATCTGGGAGGGGCCTTATATGCTTCATCTCATCCCATTCTGCACCTTAACCAAGAAGCTCCTTACAGCATCCCAGCTGAGAAGGGTCAGCCAGCCTCGGTGGGGGCAACATGTCTTCCTGGTCATGGGGCAGAAGCCCTCCCCACTGGAACATCCGTCTCTTGCCCCAGTTTTATCCTCAAGGCAAGAACCATTTTTGTGCTCCATGTTCATCCACAGCCATTGAGCCCCACTGTCCTTGCTTTTTCTTCACTTACAGGCTAAACTGTTCCCCATCATCCATTCCTTCCTGGGAGGACTTGGTTTTGAGGCCTGGCCACCCTCCTGCAATTGGCCAGGGTCCTTCTCCAGGATCTTCTTGCAACAGCTGTGACCTTAAGCAGACACAGTTCATACTCCAGGACCTCCCGACTGGGTCCAGCTGTGCCCCATCTCAGGCTGTCACTCTCTGAGTTTGCACAGATTGTTCTGTATCAGCAAACAACTTGTATTGATTTGGCAGATATATAGCTTGTTACTTGAGCAATAGCAATTCATGAAGTCCCCATAACTTTATGAGATAGAGCCTATTATTATCCTTCCCAGTGTACAGATGATGAAACCAAGACACAGGGAAGTGAAGTCACTTGGCCAAAGAGCAGGTTAGGTAATGAGATCCAGACTTAAACTCAGATCACTGGGGTCTGGAGCTGCTGCCTGTAAGCATCCCAGTGCTGTCTCTCATTGCAGTTGTTCATGTCAAACATGGGGAGAAGGCTTCCAGGGAGATGTGGAAATACTTAGGCCTTCCCGATACGTCAGCCCCATGCCAAGAAGTGATTTGTCCCAAGTCACCCAGTTCTGCAGTGATGAAGTAGGGACTTCAACTGGGTTCCAAATTCAGGGCTCTTTGCCCAAGACAAGAGCATGTGAGTGGACTAATCTGATTTAATTGAAGTAGAAACAAATCCTCCAGGGTAGCAATGTCACAGAGATCCTATCCAGGGAAGCAGAATGCATGTAACCTGGCTTTGAGCCCGGATGCAGATCTGACAGGCCATAATGACACAATGGGCCCCTGGGCCAAGGAGAGGAGAACTGCCCAATCTAAGTATCTGAGAGTTTGAAAGAGCACATGTTAGGAAATACACAGAAACCTCATTAATTCAGAGCCCAATAACTCAAAAGCCGTCATGATCTCTGCGGGCTGAAGTGCATATCACATCAATCTGGAGATCGGCAAACTCTTTCTTGTAAGGGGACAGAGAGTAAAGATGTTGGGAAAGGCAGACACAGCCTGCTGGCCCTTGTGTGGTTGCATAAGAGCCTGCCTCTGGCCTGGAATATTTCCATACAGGAAAGTAAAGAACCCTCAAAGCCTGTGCTGGGTATATCACCTCTCTTGGAAATGTCTTTTCCTGTTCTGGGCTTGATGTGTACTTTTTTTTTTTTGAGACAGAGTCTTGATCTGTCACCCAGGCTGGAGTGCAATGGCGCGATATCGGCTCACTGCAACCTCCACCTCCCGGGTTCAAGCGATTCTCCTGCCTCAGCCTCCCAAGTAGCTGGGATTACAGGCACCTGCCACCACGCCCGGCTAATTTTTGTATTTTTTATTTTTTTAGTAGAGATGGGGTTTCACCATGTCAGCCAGGCTGATCTCGAACTCCTGACCTCAGGCGATCCACCCCCCTTGGCCTCCCACAGTGCTGGGATTACAGGCGTGAGCCACCATGCCTGGCTGATGTGTACTTCTTTAGTCTGCTTAGACACGGGTGTCATATGACACCTGGCCAGCCCACTGCTATATGTGTTCCTGGCAGAGAGGGAACAGGAACAGAGTCCCTCACCTGCAGCACGAAAGGGGGGCTGCAAGAGTGCAATAGTGAGCACTGGTTCCCAAGTGAGACCCGCTGGCCATGGGGGACTGATGCTATTTTCTTTTTTTTATACTTTAAGTTTCAGGGTCCACGTGCACAACGTGCAGGTTTGTTACATATGTATACATGTGCCACGTTGGTGTGCTGCACCCATTAACTCGTCATTTAACATTAGGTATATCTCCTAATGCTATCCCTCCCCCCCTCCCTCCACCCCACAACACGCCCCAGAGTGTGATGTTCCCCTTCCTGTGTCCATGTGTTCTCATTGTTCAATTCCCACCTATGAGTGAGAACATGCGGTGTTTGGTTTTTTGTCCTTGCGATAGTTTGCTGAGAATGATGGTTTCCAGCTTCATCCATGTCCCTACAAAGGACATGAACTCATCATTTTTTATGGCTGCATAGTATTCCATGGTATATATGTGACACATTTCCTTAATCCAGTCTATCATTGTTGGACATTTGGGTTGGTTCCAAGTCTTTGCTATTGTGAATGGTGCCACAATAAACATAAATGTGCATGTGTCTTTATAGCAGCATGTTTTATAATCCTTTGGGTATATACCCAGTAATGGGATGGCTGGGTCAAATGGTATTTCTAGTTCTAGATCCCTGAGGAATCGCCACACTGACTTCCACAGTGGTTGAACTAGTTTACAGTCCCACCAACAGTGTAAAAGTGTTCCTATTTCTCCACATCCTCTCCAGCACCTGTTGTTTCCTGACTTTTTAATGATTGCCATTCTAACTGGTGTGAGATGGTATCTCATTGTGGTTTTGATTTGCATTTCTCTGATGGCCAGTGACGATGAGCATTTTTTCATGTGTCTTTTGGCTGCATAAATGTCTTCTTTTGAGAAATGTCTGTTCATGTCCTTCGCCCACTTTTTGATGGGGTTGTTTGTTTTTTTCTTGTAAATTTGTTTGAGTTCATTGTAGATTCTGGATATTAGCCCTTTGTCAGACGAGTAGATTGCAAAAATTTTCTCCCATTCTGTAGGTTGCCTGTTCACTCTGATGGTAGTTTCTTTTGCTGTGTAGAAGTTCTTTAGTTTAATTGGATCCCATTTGTCAATTTTGGCTTTTGGATGCTCACTGTTGAGGCTGATCTTGCTCTGTCTCTTCTCTACGTGAATAAAGCATTGTGCCATCCAAGGCCTGTGCAAGTGGCTTTCTTGGCAATCCCAGCACCTGCAAACCATGCAGTAGGTTGACATTCTCGGACTGCCGCTCCTAGTGGCAGGCATTAGTATGCTTTGCTATCCTCTGTGCAGTGGGACTGCTTACCCTGGAGGTGGTAACAGGTGTCATGTGCTCAAAATATTTTAGATATTGTGGGCCACCATACAGCCTTCATCTCAACCACTCAACTCTGCAATTGTATGGCAAAAGCCACCACAAACAACACATAAACAAATAGGTGGGGCTGTGTTCTAGTCAAACTTTATTTACAAGAACAGGCCAAGGGAAGTTTGCTGACTGGGGCACTAGCTATGGGAAAGGCACATCACCATAAACAAGCCAGGCTCTCACAGACTGCCAAATCCACTTATAAGAACTTATCAGGCCAGGTGCGGTGGCTCACACTTGTAATCCCAGCACTTTGGGAGGCAGAGGTGGGACGGTTGCTTGAGGCCAGGAGTTCAAGACCAGCCTGGGCAACATAGTGAAATCCCATCTCTACAAAAAATTTTAAAAATTAGCCAGGTGTGGTGGCTTGAGCCTACGAGTTCAAGACTGCTGTGAGCTATGATTGTGCCACTGCACTCCAGCCTGGCTGGCAGAGTGAGATCCTGTCTGAAAGAAGTAAAAAATAAAAGAACTTTTCAAACACTTAAGCAGTACCCGTTTGCCCACAATGGATCAGCAATCTTTAGTGACTCATTAAATTAATTAATTAATTGTGTCTTGAGACGGAGTTTCACTCTTGTTGCCCTGGCTGGAGTGCAGTGGCGCGATCTTGGCTCACTGCAACCTCTGTCTCCCGGATTCAAGCGATTCTCCTGCCTCAGCCTCCAGAGTAGCTGAGATTACAGGTGCCTGCCACCATGCCTGGCTAACTTTTGTATTTCTAGTAGAGATGGGGTTTCATCCTGTTGGCCAGGCTGGTCTCAAACTCCTGATCTCAGGTGATCCATCTGCCTCAGCCCCACAAAGTGCTGGGATTACAGGCGTGAGCCACCACGTCCGGCCGTCTCATTAAATTAAAACAGTAATATTTCTATAGAGAGAAAGAGAGAGAGAGAGAGAGAAGCAAAAAGAGCTCTACTTCTCAGCAACTTTAGCCCTAGTCCTTTTGACATAACACAATTACTACACTTGTGCCAACTCCATCGTCTTTGAAGCCCAGTGGCATTGCTCATCTTGCCTGAGCCCCCACCACACTGGGAGAGGTGGGTAAAGCACAACCCTCTCATGTGAGAGATGAGGACACTGGGGCACAGCGTAGTCATATATCCCAGATTCCAGAATTAATAAAGTACAAGTTAGTTCTCAAATTCACATCTTTCAGGTTATAAACTTGAATGTCCTTTCTACTGCCCAACATTCCTTCCCTCACAACTTTAAGAGTAATCAAATTATTTCTTTTAAAATAGATGATTGTTCATGTAACTTTGCATTAGATAAGCTCAGATGAGTGAGATTTTATCGTATAGGTTCCCTGTAGTTTGCTGTAACAAACAGCAACAAATCAGGAGGCAGGAGGCAGCAGCAGGACCTTGGAGAAATATTTCCTATCTTGGACCTCAGTTTCCCCTGGCGTAAAACAAGGCTGCAGATCTTCTACGTCTGGCATTCTCCAACAAGCAATACCGGGTGATGGAAAGAGAGCTGGAGACAAGAGGGACTTGGGGCTGAATCCCCGTTCTATCTATACCAGCATCACACTCTATTGGGAAAGTCACAACATCTCTGAGCCTCTGTTTCCGCCTCTGTAAAGTGGGGATATTGTGAAGTCACAGGATTATTGTGGTTAATAAATGGTGGGGAGGGGGGAGGAGTTTACAGTTATAGCCCAATAACTGGCTCATCACTTCACCGGTAGTCAAATGTTCATTACGCTTCGGAACCTCGCAGCATGATTTGCAAATATTCTGGGGTGGGGAGGGGGGTGCTGTCTTTCCTTTTTTATAGGGTCCAAATGAAGAATTTCTAGTTTTTAATTTTGAGAAAGTCCAATTTATGTACTTTTTTGTTGCTTGTGCTTTTGGTGTTATATTTAAGAAGGCTTTGCCGAAACCAAGGTCATGAAGATTTACTCATATTTTCTTCGAAGAGGTTTATAGTTGTACTTCTTACTTCTAGGTCTATGATCCATTCTGAATTGATTTTTACATATGGTGTGAAGAAGAGGTCAAACTTCATTCTTGTACATGTGAATATTCAGTCGTTCCAGCACTGTTTGTTGAAGAGGCTATTCTTTCCCCATTGAAGAGTCCTGGTGCTGTTGAAAATCAATTGGCCATAATGTGAGGATTAGTGTCTAGACACTAAATTCCATTCAGTTGATTTATGTCTGTCCTTATGACAGTACTACACAATCTTGATTGTTGTAGCTCTGTAGTAAGTTCTGAAATTGGGACTCACAGTGTGAGTCCTCCAACTTTGCTCTTCTTTCTCAAGATTGACAATTTCCATATGAATTTTAACATCAGCTTGTCAATGTCTACAAAAAAAAGGCCTGCTGGAATCTGGATAGGAATTGCATCGAATAGGTAGATCATTTTGGGAAGTATTGGTTTTTTTTTTTTTTTTTTTTTTTGAGATGGAGTCTCACTCTGTCGCCCAGGCTGGAGTGCAATGACAGGATCTCGGCTCACTGCAACCTCCGCCTCCTGGGTTCAAGCGATTCTCCTGCCTCAGCCTCCCGAGTAGCTGGGATTACAGGTGCCCACCACCATGCCCAGCTAATTTTTGTATTTTTAGTAGAGATGAGGTTTCGCCATGTTGGCCAGGCTGGTTTCGAACTCCTGACCTCAGGCGATCTGCCCACCTCAGCCTCCCAAAGTGCTGGGATTACAGGCATGAACCACAGCGCCAGGCCGTATTGGCATCTTAATAATACTGTTTTCCAATCCACAAACATGGGATGTCTTTCTCTTTATTTAGGCCTTCTTTTCTTTCAACAATATTTGTTATTTTCAGAGTATGACTTTTGCACGTCTATTGTTGAATTTATTCATAATTATTTATTGTTTATGATGCTGTTGAAAATGAAATCATTTTCTTAATTCTATTTTTTCTATTTTTTCCTTTTTGTTTTTGGATTGTTCATTGCCAGTGTTTAGAAATACAATTAATTTTTTTTGTATATTGGTCTTTTATCCTGCCGCCTTGCCGAACTTGCTTATTAGTTCTAGAAATTTTTTAGTGGATTATTTAGGATTTGCTGTACACAAGATCATGTCACCTGTAAATATCAATAGAATATCAATAGTTTTACATCTTCCTTTCCAGTCTGAATGTCTTTTATTTCATTTTCTTGCCTGATTGCCCTCACCAGAACATTCAGTACAATGTTGAACAGAAATAGAGAAAAGCATCTTTGTCTTGTTCCTGATTTTTTTTTTTTTTTTTGATTCGGAGTCTCGCTCTGTTGCCCAGGCTGGAGTGCGGTGGTGCAATCTCGGCTCACTGCAAGCTCCGCCTCCCGGGTTCACGCCATTCTCGTGCCTCAGCCTCCCGAGTAGCTGGGACTACAGGTGCCCGCGATCATGCCTGGCTGATTTTTTCTTTTTTGTATTTTTAGCAGAGATGGGTTTTCACCATGTTAGCCAGGATGGCCTCGATCTCCTGACCTCGTGATCTACCTGCCTCTGCCTCCTAAAGTGCTGGGATTACAGGTGTGAGCCACCGTGCCCAGACTTTTCCTGATTTTTTTTTTCTTTTTTTAGTTTTTAGGAGACAGGGTCTCACTTATGCTGCCCAGGCTGGTCTCAAACTCTAGACCTCAAGCAATCCTCCCACCTCAGCCCCCAAAGCACTGGGATTATAGGTATCAGCCACTGTGCCTGGCCTGTGCCTGGTCTTAGGGGGAAATTTTGTAGTTTTTTTGTCATTAAGTGTGTTGTTAGCTCTGAGTAGTCCATAGATGCTATTTATCAGGTTGGAGCAATTCTCTTCTATTCCTAGTTTGTTGTCTCCACAAATTCTGATATGTTGTGTTTTAATTTTCTTTCAGTTCAAAATACATTCTGATTTCCCTTTTGATTTATTTTTTATCCATATTTTGTTTGGAAGCATGTTACTTAGTTTCCAAATATTTGGGGATTTTCCGATCTTTTCAGTATTGATTTAAATTTTTTTTTTTTGAGATGGAGTCTTGCTCTGTCGCCCAGGCTGGAGTGCAGTGGCGTGATCTCAGCTCACTGCAACCTCCACTTTTCAGGTTCAAGCAATTCTCCTGCCTCAGCCTCCTGAGTAGCTGGGATTATAGGCACCCACAATCACGCCTGGCTAAGTTTTGTATTTTTATTAGAAACAGGGTTTCACCATGTTGGCCAGGCTGGTCTCCAACTCCTGACCTCAGGTGATTCGTCTGCCTTGGCCTCCCAAAGTGCTGAGATTACAGGCGTGAGTCACTGTGCCCGGCCTTGATTTTAATTTTAATTTCACTGTGGTTAGAGAATGTACTTTCTTTCTATGACTTGAATCCTTTAAAAATTTTTTAAATAAAAATTTAGTCAGCTTGCTAGAGAACTTTTGAATTTATTGTTTTATGGCCTAGAATATGGCCTATATTGGTAAATCTTACTTGGACACTTGAGAAGAATTTGTATTTTGCTGTTGTTGGGTAGAGCACTCTAGAAATGTCAATCAGGTCAAGGTTAACGGTGCTGTACAAGTCTACCATAATCCTGACTTTCTGCCTACTTATTGGTCTTAGTCTGCTCAGGCTGCTGTAACAAATACCATAGACAGGATGGCATAAATAATTAGCATTTATTTTTCACAGTTATGGAGGGTGGAATTCTGAGAACAGAGTGTTAGCATGGTTGGGTTATGGCGAGAACCCACTTCATGGCTTGTAGACAAGTCACCTTTCTGTGTCCTCACAGGATGAGGACAGAGAGAGGGAGCAAATTCTCTTGTGTTTCTTCTTATAAGGGCAGTAATCCCATGATGAGGGCTTCACAACCTCATTACCTAATTTTCTTCCAAAGACCCCATCTCCATATACCACCATATTGAGGATTAGAGTTTCAACATATGATTTTTGGAGAGGAAGGAGGACACAAACATTTAGTCCACAGCATTATTCTATCAATTATTGAGAGAAGGATATTGACATATCCACTACAATTGTGTATTCGTCTATTTTCTTTGCAGTTCCATCAGTTTTTCCATTATATTTTTTAAAACTCTGTTATTAAATGCGTGTTTAAGATTATCATGTCTTCTTAATTGACCCCTTAATTATTGTGAAATGACCTCATCTATCCCTGATAGTATTCTTTTCTCCGAAATCTAGTTGGCCTGATATTATTTAGATTTCTTTTGTCTAATGTAGGTATGATATATCTCTTCATCCATTTACTTTTAAACTATTTGTGTCTTTATATTTAGTTTGTTTCTTGTAGGTAGCATATACTTGGTCTTGCCTTTTTAAAAAATCCAATCTATTGGCTGGGCACAGTGGCTCACGCCTCTAATCCCAGCACTTTGGGAGGCCAAGGTAGGCGGATCATGAGGTCAGGAGATAGAGACCATCCTGGCCAACAAGGTGAAACCCCATCTCTACTAAAAATACAAAAAATTAGCTGGGCGTGGTGGCGGGTGCCTGTGGTCCCAGCTACTCGGGAGGCTGAGGCAGGAGAATCGCTTGAACCTGGGAGGTGGAGGTTGCAGTGAGCTGAGCTCATGCCACTGCAATCCAGCCTGGGTGACAAGGCAAGACTCCGTATCAAAAAAAAAAAAAAAAAAAAAATTTCAACCTAGCTCTGCCTTTTCATTGAGATGTTTAGACTATTTACATTTAATGTGATTACTGGTATGATTAGGTTTTAGTCTATCATCTTCCTATTTATTTTCTATTTGTCTAATCTGTTCTCTGCTCATTTTCCTTTTTCTGTCATCTTTTGGAATAACGGAATAATTTTTACAATTTCATTGTATCTCCTTTGTTGACTTCTTAGTTACAACTCTTAGTTTTGTTATTTTAGTGGTTGTTTTAGACTTTTAGTGTTCTTGTTACCTTAACATATTGTACTTTCAGGTGACGTAACACTTCACAAAGACTACAAGAACTTCACAAGTGTATAATTCCATTTATCCCCTTCTGACCTGTATGTTGTTGTTGTCATACATTTCACTTTTTTTCCCAAATGTATTGTTATTATTTTTGCTTAGTCAATTGTCTTTTAAAAATATTCCTATGTAGTTATCATTTTCAGTGCTCTTTATTCCTTTGTGTAGATTTAGATTTCCATCTGGTATGACTTTTCTTCTGTCTGAAAAGACATTTCTTATTGTTCAAGTCTAGTGGTGATGAATTCTTTCAGTTTTTGTTGCTGTGATAGTCTTTATTTCACTTTCATTTTTGAAAGAAATTTTTGCTAAATATAGAATTCTAGACTGATGGTGTTTTGTTTTGTTTTGCTTTGTTTCTTTCAGCACTTTAAAGATGTCATGCTATTTTTTCTGGCTTACATAGTTTCTAAGAAGTCTGATGTCATTCTTATCTTTGTTCTTCTGTATATAATGCTTCTTTTTAACCACTTACCACTGGTTCAGCAATTTAACTATGATGTGTTTTAATGTGTGTAGTTTTCTCATGTTTATTCTTTTTGAGGTTTACTGAGCTTCTTGGATCTATGGTTTTATAATTTTCACCAAGTTTCTTTGACATTTCTTCAAAGGTGTTTTCTGTCTCTTTCCCTCTTTCCTCTCTTTCTAGTATGTATTTTTGATTCTTGGTACTGTCCCACAGGTTCCTCCAGTTAGTCTTTGTCCAGACTTTTCTCTGTGTGCTTTATTTTGAATAATTTCTATTTATGTGTCTTTAATGTTGTACTAATCTTTTCTTTTGCAATGTCCAATCTACTGTTAATCCCATTCAGATTAATTTCAAATATTATTTATCTCTAAGAACTTGCTTTGGATTTAAGTAGTATATATCCCATGTCTTTCCTCATTATGTTCATGTTTTCCTTTATCTCCTTGAGTATTTGCAATATTGATAATAGCTATCTTAAGGCTTTTGTCAGCTAATGCAATAATCTGTGTCATTCTGGATCTATTGATTTATTTTTCTCTTAGCTCTGGGCCATAATTTTCTACTTTTCTGCATGCCTGGTGACTTTTTGTTGGATGATAAACACAGTGAATTTTACATTGAGTGCCAGGTTTTGTTGTATTTCTTTAAACAGAGTTAGGCTTTGTTCTGCCATGTAGCTAAGTTACCTGTGGATCTATTTAAGGTCTACTATTAAGCTATTTTTTTATGGCAAGCTGTGAGGAGCTTTTACTCTAGGGATAATTTAGCCCTACTACAAAAGCATAATCTTTCTGAGGATTATACCAATGCTGTCTGTATTACAAGGTCTCTCTCCACTCTAGTTAGTGTAAACCTCAACTGTTCCCAGACTTTTTTGAGCTCTGGGAATTATCTGGTCTATTGCTTTCTGTTTGATCTCATGGTGTTTCATCCCACACATGTACTGATTGGAACTCACTTAAGGGCCAGAGGCCCCTCTGCAGAGCTCCTGAGCTCTGTCTCTGTTCAGATACTTCCTATTATTTATCCCTGCAAGTTCCAGCCACCTCAGTCTTCCTGACTCACTTAAGGGTCAGGGGACTGTCTGCGGAGCTCCTGAGCTCTGTTTCTGTTCAGATACTTCCTGTTATTTTTCCCTGCAAGTTCTAGCCACCTCAGCCTTCCTGAACTCTGATTTCTATCTCCTCAACTCAGTGACACGGTGGATCTCTGGTTCCCTATCTTTGTGCTGCACACTGGAAGTGCCCTGAATAAGTACGGTAGGCAATCATAGCCTTCTCTCTGTTTTCCTTCTCAGGGACTTACAGTTCTGTGTTTCCTATTGTCCAATGCCTGAAACACTTGTTTTATATATTTTGTCTGCTTTTATAGTTGTTTATGGTAGAGGGCAATTCCCATAGCATTTAATCCTTCATCGGTAGGAATGAAAGTCTCTTTGTCGTTTTCATTATTGATTTGTACTCCAAAATATCATTTAACTAACAGATGATGCTTTATTAAAGATTGGTAGAGACTTTTAAGAAAATTGTGTTTGGCTGGACATGGTGGTGCACACTTGTAGTCCCAGCTACTCCGGAGGCTGAGGTGGGAGGATCACTTGAGCCCAGGAGTTCTAGGCTGTAGTGTGCTATGCTGTTTGGGTGCCTGCAATAAGTTTGGCATCAATATGGCAAACTCTTGGGAGTGGGGGACCATCAGGTTGCCTAAGGAGGGGTAAACCAGCCCAGGTCAGAAATGGAGCAGGTCAAAACTCCCATGCTGATGAGTAGTGGGATTATACAAATTAACTCATAACAGATCAAAGACCTAAATGTAAGAGCTAAAAGTATAAAATCCTGGGACTAAATCTTCATGATCTTGGATTTGGCAGTGTTTACTTAGATATGACCCCGGAACAGGCAAAAGAAAAAATAAATTGGAATTCATCAAAATTAAAACCTTATGTGTATCAAAGGACACTATCAAGAGAGTAAAAAGACAACACACAGGGTGGGACAAAATATTTGAAAATCATGTATCTGATTAAGGGTCCAGTATCCAGAACATTTAAAGAATGTTTACAACTCAACAACAGAAAAGATAACTCAATTCAAAAATGGGCACAGGACTTGAATAGACATTTCTCCAAAGAAGATATACAAATGGCCAACAAGCCATTTGGCCATGTTGTTATAGCCAACCTGACAAGATGCTCAATGTCATTAGAAAAATGCAAATCAAAACCACTTCACACCACTTCATGCCTATTAGGATGGCTGTTGTTACAGCTTCAATTGTGTTTCCCCCCACCAGCCCCCCTGCAAAAAAATGTATTGGAGTCCTAACCCACAGCATCTGTAAATGTGACCTTATTTGGAAATAGGGTCTTTGCAGATTTAATCAAGATGAGGTTATTAAGGTAGGCCTTAATCCAATATGACTGGTGTCCTTAAAAGAAGGAAATTTGGACACAGAAACACAGGGAAGATGGCCATTTAGGAAGACAGAGGCAGAGTTATAGTTATGTTGCCACAAGCCAAGAAATGCTTGGAGCTACCGGGAACTGAAAAAGGAAAGAAAAAAAAAAAATCCTCTTCTAGAGGCTTCAGGGGAAGCGTGACCCTGAAAACACCTTGATTCTGGATTTCTAGTTTCCAGAACTGTGAGACAATATACTTCTGTTGTTTTAAACTACCCAGTCGGTGATATTTTTTTATGGAGCCCTTGGGCACTAATACAGCTATAATTTTTTAAATGAAAAATAACAAGTTTTGGCAAGAGTAGTGGTTATTTTATTTTTTTAATTTTACATGTCAACTTGGCTGGGCCATGGAGCCCAGATATTTGGTCAAATGTTATTCTGGATGTTTCTGTGAAGATGTTTTTGGGATGAGATTAACATTTAACTTGTTGGATCCAGAGTAAAGCAAATTATCCTCCCTAACCTGAGTGGGCCTCGGCCAATTAGCTGAAGGCTTTAATAGAACAAAGACTGACCTCCCCCTAAGCAAGAAGGAATTTTGCCAGCAGATTGCCTTTGAACTGCAACTCTTCCCTAGGTCTCCAGCTGCCAGACTACCCCAACAGATTTGGGATTTGCCAAACCTCCACAATTGTGAGCCAATTCCTTAAAATAATTTTTTCCCTTTCTCTATGTATGTTTTTCTGGAGAGCCCTGGCTAACACAGTGAGGATGTGGAGAAACTGGAAGGCTCATACATCGTTGGTGGAAATGGAAAATGGTGCGGTGCAGCCACTCTGGAAAACCATTTGGTGGTTCCTCAGTAAGCTAAACGTAGAATTACCATGTGATCCAGCAATGGCACTCTTAGGTATATACCCAACAGAACTGAAAACAGGTGTTCAACCCAAAACTGGTATGTTAAATGTTTTCAGCAGCCCAACTGGCTGTCGCGAACAGGTAGAAACAACCCAATTGTGCACCAACTAATGGATAAATAAAATGTGGCATATCCATACAATATTACTCAACCATAACAAGGAATGAAATTCTGATATATGCTACAACATAGATGAACCAAGCTTAAAAACATTATGCTAAATGAAAGTGAGGCACAAAAGGTCATATGTTGTGTGATTCCATTTGTATTAAATATACAAATAGGCAATTTCATAGGGAGAGAAAGCAGGTTAGTAGTTGCCAGGGCCTGGGAGTAGGGGATAATGGGAGTAACTGCTTAATGTGTACAGGGTTTCCTGTTGGGGGGGATGAGAATGTTCTGGAACTAGATCGTGGTGACGGCTGCACAACATCACAGATGTGCTAAATGCCACTGAATTGTACACTTTAAAATAGTTTTATATATATATATAAATTTTTTTTTTTTTTTTGAGACAGAGTTTCGCTCTTGTCACCCAGGCTGGAGTGCAGTGGTGCAATCTTGGGTCACTGCAACCTCTCTCTCCCAGGTTCAAGTGATTCTCCTGCCTCAGCCTCCTAAGTAGCTGGGACCACAGGCATGCACCACCACACCTGGCTAATATTTGCGTTTGTTTTTTTTTATTAGAGACGGGGTTTCACCATGTTGGCCAGGCTGGTCTTGAACTCCTGACCTCAGGTGATCCACCCTCCTCGGCCTCCCAAAGTGCTGGGATTACAGGTGTGAGCCATCGTGCCCAGCTAAAATAGTAAATGTATATGATATGTATTTTACCACAATTTTGAAAAATATGTTCACATATACATAGGATTATGAATTCACAATTTAATGAACTGAGGTTGTGAAAATGAACTTTTTAAGTAACAAAAATGGAAAGGTGAACCAAGAATTAAAGGTCCTAAAATGAATCATATGTGTGTAACCACCATAGTACACAAGCAGGATTGGGGAACTGCAATTGCAAAGCAACTTTTGTCTCCTAATGTCCCTTGAAATCCAATTTGTGGGGCTAATGTATCCTGTAACTCTCAAAGAAAAAACCAGGCCTCCATAACTTCTCTAGTCATTTTTATTTAAAAAAATTCCTGTAGTCACACTGAAAGTATAAAAACAGTCTCATTTCAGAGATGTAAATGTGCAATCCTATGTTACAATCAAAATAGCCTATCATGTGAAGGTGACCTCTCTGGGTCTGCTGGGGGCGGGAGGCCAGCATCCGGGAAGGGAGGCCTCCCTTGTTTACCGTTTCTGACCCTTCCAGGGACACAGCAGTGGGAGTGAAGAAGCAGCAAGAGACAGTCCTTAAGGTGTGGTGGTGGTGACTGGGTGCTGCTGGGCAAAAGTTTAACAAAGCTTAAAAGCTTCCTTCCCCCATGGGCTCCTCAGATGCTCCTTGGAGTGGTTCCTCCCCTCCCTCCCCCCAGTCTCCCATCCTCATCTCCCATCACCTGGGGTCTCTTGGGGTGAGGGTTTCTCCCTGGCTCTTTGCTCTACTCCTTCCTCAGCACTGCGAGTCTGAAGTTCGCCTCCTTGAAACCCCGGGCCTCTTGCCCAGGCTCTATCACCCCAGGATGCAGGCCAGTTCTTCTACATGCATGCTCTGCCCTGACAAACTCTAGGAGTGGAGACTGCACCCAGCCTCTCCTTTGCTTCATCATCAAACACTTAGCCAGCACTGGCATCTCATCCTTTGGACTTTTCCAGGCAGGGGTCTGTTTAATCCACCAGATCAGGGACACATACTAAGCTCCATGGAGGCCCTTTCCCCTAGCCTGGAGACAAAGCGTAGGTGGCACCCACTGCTCCCACTAGGGAGATGCCAAACACACCAGTGGCCCTTTTCAAATAATTCTCACCCCAAATCTTCTTCCTTTACCTCTTAACTCCTGACTCTTTTCATAACCCTTAAGGTGGGTGAGGGGGGTTGAGGATGACAGGTTTTTGACCACTCTGTTGTAAATGCTGCAGATGGTCTAGCCATGTGGTCTCTATTGCTCCTTCCAGCAGACATCTATTTTAATCTTGTTACGTGTTTATAAATACCGGCATTCATTCTTTAACATAGTAACAGCCACCGAGTCCCTAATTTGTACCAAAGCACTAGGCCCTTTTTACAAACATCTCAGTTATTAACAAGTATGTTCGTAACTACTTTATTTCATAACTAAGAATTTGTATAGTGAGTATTTTAAAATCTATGGAGTACATTACTCAGGTACCGAGTTTATTAAGATTCTCAGTAGGAAGAAATATTCTGAAAACCTAGTCACAGGACTTCAGATCTGGAAAGACTTCAGAGGTTATGTAATCACCCCTACTCATTTCCTGTAAGAAGCAGCTGAGGTCCCCAAGGGCTGAGTGACTTGCCCAAGGTCATCACAGTGAGAGGAGATGAGAAGATATGAGTTATCACTCATCACAGCTGCCTCTTATTCATAAAAAATACTAGATAAATGGGTTCCTGCTAATTTTAATATTTATCAAACCAATGGTAGAAATGAATTTTTAATGCAAAATAACTATTTCAGAGTCTAAAAAAATTGAACACACTGGGCTTTCAACACTACATAAAGCTGTATGAATACCAACCTACTGTACAGGAGAATAATGGATTCTTAATTGAATCTGTGCCTCAGAGCGGAAGCATGACTTTTAAATGGAAAATCCTACAGAGGTAGCAGTGAGAGATAAGCTTTAGCCAGATCAATTATTCCAGGAGAAAGTAAAAGAGGAAACCATGCTAGCAAATGGCTTTTTCTTAAAGATCCCAAATAAACCAAACACGAATTTTGTGCAGTGAACTATTGCGTTTACCCCCATCTTCCCGGTCGTGGCACTGTCTCCTGTGTCCTTATCTTTACAGACTATGGTCTCCAGGGTTTCCTAGGTATACACAGCACAATGGTGATACTATTCATTTCTCTTAACAAATAGTACTGTGTGCCCAGGATATGCCATCCAGAGTTCTCAGACTTCAGTCCCGTATGCTTCTTACGCAGCACAACAATCATACACTTTTAGGGCTTGCAGCAAGCCTAGAAATAATTTAGTCCAATACTACATTTCGCAGATAAGAAAGCTGAGGCTGGCTGTGGTGGTTCATGCCTATAATCCTAGCACTTTGAGAGGTCAAGGCGGGAGGGCTGCTTGAGCCCAAGAATTCGAGACAAGCCTAGACAACATAGCGAGACCCTATTTCTAAAAAAAGTCAAGAAAAGAAAAAAATTGGCCAGGCATGGGTAGATGCCTGTAGTCCTAGCTACTTGAGAGGCTGAGGTAGGAGGATAGCTTGAGACAAGGAGATTGAGGCTGCAGTGAGCTAAGGTTGCACCAGCCTGGGCAAGAGTTAGATCCTGTCTCAAAAAGAAAAAAAAAAAGAAAGAAAAAACTGAGGCCCAGAGAGGAAAATACCTTGCCCAGGAAGGTGACACAGAGAGTTAATGGCTCTAGTCACAAAGGATAAGCATTTTGACAGATTCACGGACTCTTGGGTAGCTCCGTCTTCAGCTCTGAAGACCTCAAAGTCATTCTGTAGCCTGAAGTGCTAATTAAACCAGAAGAATCACGGACTTACTATTTATAGGGAGGAGTGAAGAAATTAGGCCATGAAATCTGGGGACACAGGAGATCTTGTCTCTTGAGATTCACATGTAACATCCAACTTTCATATTTTAACAGAACTTGGGTAATGCAGTCTCAATTTTCCTAATACTGGACTTATTTGGGTTGCAGTCTTGATGAACCACACCTACTACAAAGGTTTTTGCACCATAAGACAAACAGATAACCCCACTTCTGTCAGATGCTGCCATTACCCAGTGGACAGGTTTATGATCCTTCCAAACATATCACTTGCTTCAAAAGGACCTAATTCAAAACCATTTTTGTTATTTTGAGAGCTTTAACCAGCAATACACAGTCAATGTGCTTTCACTCCATGTACAAGTGAAAAGGACAAAGGAAAGCCATGACTGTTTTTAAGAGACACACCACTTGGGTTCGCAATTATCTCACATTTTTCGTCTTTTTACTGTTCAGCGTGGCTTTCCCTGTACTGCCAAAATCAAATCACTCTCAGGAGGCCTACTGGTGTGAACAAAGGCGCTAAAATCAAAGAACTTCCAAGTTTTAATCTGTCAGAGATTGGCTGTGAAGTATGGGGGAAGAGTCATTTAACCTCTCTCCATCAGTTCCCACTTCTGTACAATGAGGGTAAAACTATGGCGGCACCTCTCATGGGTACTGTGTGGATTGCCTAATTAAAGCTAATTAAGCCCCTGGAAAGAACCAGAAAACACTACGTAAGTACTGAGTATTTATGTGCCACTAACAGACACAAAAACTCCCAAGGGACAAGATTCTGTGCAGACAGCACATTCTCTATTGGTGATTACTAATCACCCACTGCTTACAAAGAAAGGCACTGTTTTCAGTAACAGGGTAGTTTAAAAACAAATCACACAATGTTGTTCAACAACACCATCTTTATTCAAAAATATATATCTATGAGACATTTCAGAATATACTGCTGCCGCCAATGACAGCCTATACTTCTAAATAGTCCTAAATTAATATACAAATTTAAGCTTTGAAAATATTCTTTAAGAAAAACAAACAAACAAAAACAAGGGAAGATTGAAGACTTTCTGAGGAATATGACCTAAAGGAAAGGTCCTTTGAGGCCTACAGATGCCCTAAGAAAGAAAAAACACAAAAACAAAAACCACCCACCCCACCCACCAAGTCACCTCATACATACAAGGAGGAAAGTTCATTTAAATTAAACAAATGAAGTAAGCACACTTTGGGAGGATGTGGACAGCAGAATTAAGATTTAAAAAACGAAAGCATTTCATCAAAACAAAAAACTAACTTCCTCACAGGAAGTCCACTAGTAACAGGTATTAAGAGGCCAACACATTCATTTACATAATTGCTACAGTTTCATTTCTTACTTTTGCTGTAATAATTATGCACCAATTGCTGGTCAGAGACTCAGTTGGATAAAACAGAGCAGTGGGCTAAATCCATTCTGTTATATTTTCATCTAGTTGATCAGAGCAAATATCTACGATCCTCTTTTGGCTGGATTGTGGCTGGTCAGATCTCACTTCCTTGGTGAAAGCATAGAGTGTCCAAGATGGGCCTGCTCCAAAACACGCTCATCTAGAAAGCAGCACACCACGGGGGGCGGGGGAGAGGTTGGGGAGTGCAGCAGCAGCAAAGATTACAATTTATCTTGCAATTTTAGTGATGTCACCTATGGCCTCTGGAAGAAAAACCTTATAGACTCATTAATTTAACAGTGACAGAACGACAGGCAGTGTCAATAAGCAAACAACACACAGTCTGAATTCAAATCTGAATAACAGCTCAAACACTACTAGGTTGTACACAGAGTTAAACTGAGTATCTGCTACGACTTTTCATTGTTCTCACTTCATGACAAGCAGGAGAGCTTCTGGAAGAGAAGCCCGTTATGCTTTATAAACATAGGTTATGTTTCAATGTGTTTAACATGTAAAATTACATGTAATTTTTGGTGATCCTGGAAATAGCAACACAAATTAATGGAGATTACAAAGCCCCCTCCACTGAATTCCTTTTTATATAGTTTGGGTTTCAGCCTCTGGTCTATAACTCCTATTACACTATTGGGGCAAATCGCTTTCTGCCCTTTCCAATGTCAAAAATAAGCCTGCCAAATTAGAATGATTTACAATTGGCAGGCTGAACCTTTACTATAAGCAAGATAAAAATTGTCTCTAACTACATTATATAGTCATAATGTCAGCTGACATGATAATAGAATTAAAACCCCCAATTAATATCCCCAACTCCCCGCTTCCCCTGCCCGAGACGAGCTATTCAATAACATCTGATGCAAGTACTCCCCGTCATGTGGGGACAAGGACCTGTGCAGTGGCGTGACATGACAGACGGACCTGCTCAGCGTCCTATTTGCAGTGATGTTCGAGTTTAGCCACCGTACTGTGGACATGCACCCAGACAGCGGATTAAACATTAGTGTGTACCTTACTCCCAGAAGAAAGGGTCCAAGAAACACCCACACAGTGCCCAAATGCAGCACACCTGTGTGTGGGGCCTTCATCTTTTGGAGCCCACCAATGCCTGCCACCCCTAACAACTGCCTTCGCACCCACCAGGGATCAAGGCATTCTGTTTTTCGGAACGTGCTCCGACAGTGGAGAAGTGCAGCATGGGAAGGTTGTATCTAGGAACTTGAAGCAAATAAATTACTTTTAATTCATGCTTGTGATCCCTGTTATTCTGTCTCTGAACTGTGCCTTTATGCTCCAGATTAGCTTTGAATCTTATTGCTAGATTCTCCAATCTGTTTATAAAATAAATGCACCTAATCTTCGTGCATCACTAGGAGAAGCAATGGAAAGGGAGGATCAGAGATTTGGCAAACTCTTTATGGCAACGCTACGACAGCTGTGCCTCCAACCTTTTGGGGCAGATGCAGCTGGGAAAGCCAACATCTCCAGGACAAGTGCCTTAGTGGAAGCCCACACCGAACCTGAACAAGCCCAGCTCAGAAAGGAGAAGCTGCTTTCATGACAAAATGCTGTCATGAGGGACAAGATTCTTTTGAAAGCTTCCAGAAGTACACATGATTTTCTTAACTTCTTGGGTATAAGGAGACAGTTAAGAATGGAAAACCAACAGGGGGGCATGAAAATATGAAGTGGGAGAAAAAGTCTGTAGTCTTTGCAAATATGAATATAAACCAGATTCCAGTCGCCACTGTTCTGAACTGTGCTCAAGATGAGAGGCTGAAGAGGAGAATCAGAGTCTGAGGTTCTTTCTTGAGGCTGGGGGGCTGGGCGGAAGAAGGGATAGAACCAGGGGCTAGAAGGTTATTTCCAACCATGACTTGCCCTCTTCTTTCTGCTGGTACAAACAGAAATCTGGGACACGACACCCATCCTAGTCAGTTGAAAACAGGTCCCCAGCAGAGGGCAGGGGGGCTAAGCCCCCTGTGACGTTGGGCAGCAGTGAGAGGTCTGGCAAGCTCTGAATATGGGATTTCAGTTCCTTGCGGACCTGGGTTACTCGCGCAAGCTTCTGTTTGTATTCCTAAGGAGATAAAGAGAAGACAATACCATTAAGTGTGCGTGCCGAGGGCATGGGCGCTGCTGGAGCCGGGCAGCTACTCTCATCCTCGTGTTCCTCCTTGTCCCCACCAGCCTGCCCACCCTGTTCAGCTATATCGCAAAGCTAGGGCTTCAAATGCTCAAAAGGCAAAACTTTCTATCAAAAAAGGAATGCAGAGTGCCATACTGGCAACAGTGAATTAAACGGTATTCAATTTAGGGCTTGAGATTTGGAAGTAGAAAGAAGTAACACTTGGTATTTGCATTCTCTTTTTGTTGGTTCTCAAGTTTCAAAATGCCTTATAAAATAAAATAGACACCTGAGCGTCACAATTTCTTTGCGGACTCCACCTAGACATGGCAAGAAAAAAAACACTGAAGTTATACTTCCTATGTTAAAGCTTGGAGATTAACCCAAATTTATCATGTTTTGCAAACAAGCACTATAGAAGCTCAAAATACCCCACTGCTACTCCCTGTGACCAGGGCCTCCTCATTCCATGACTGAGTCACTGCAGTAAGTCCCTGGTGAGGCCTCCTGACCCCTAGGGCTCCTAAAATGCCACTAGACTTCTCTCCCGAAAGCCCAGCTTTCATGAAACCACTCCCTTGAGAAAGTGAGGCACGGCACCCCACTAGCTCCATGATCTGGTCCTTCAGAGCACAGTTCAAGGTCTTGCAAAATCAGCCCCTGCCACGGTGTGTTTCTCACAACCTCCTAACCCTCTTTGTCTGTGTGGACCATTTTTTCAGGATTCCCCGCAAGCCTGGAGGGGGTCTCTCTCTTCTCCTAGCCCTAGCAAAGCCTGGCCTCCACTCCTCTGCTCCTTGGACTATCTGGACTCCACCTTTCTAGGAAAATCCTTGCTCTGCATCCAGGAGACGACTCCCCATCTCCTCCTGCTCCAGAGCTCTCCCTCACACAGGGTGTGTACCTGAGCCCCTAGCAAGCTGCTCTATGCTCTCTCCATACATGTGAGACTTCTATGTTCCTCTAGAATATGAATCCCCTAATGATAGGAATGGGGCATATTTTTTTTCTTTCCTCAGCTCTTGGAAAAAGGTACTCTTGATAAATCTGCCAAGATATATAGAAAACAACCCTAGGCCATGTGAAGTCTGGGGCTGTTGGCCCCCTTGGGGCTTAGTTTTTGTCCTCTCAGTGTCTCTGCAAGGGTAAGTAGGTCCCTGAGGCTGGGCCCCTGCTGACTTAGAAAGCCCTTCCTGCAGGAATGTAACAAGAAGCCCTGGGCTGAGATGCAGAGGCCTAGGCTTGGTCCTGGTTCTGCCTCTAACCTGCTGTGTGACCGTGGATGTGTTCCCTTCTTCCATATCTGAAAGTGAGGGAACTGGACCATAAAACTTCTTTTCAAGTTCTAAATTCCTTGATACCAGATCCCTGATGCACACCTGAAGAGGCAGAGAGTAGAAGCTAAAGAATGTCTGGGAAGAATAATGAGGCAGGAAAAAGGTCAAATGGAGAATACTTAGTTCAAGTTGTAAAGACAAAAGTCCAAGCAAGGAGTGAGAGGAGGGAACCAGGCATATCCTCTCCCCATTACTGCAGGCAATCAGTCTCCCACCCGCAATGAGAGCTCCTCACGCAGTCTACAAAGGAAGAGAAAAGGGTAGAGAGTGAGCTCTCCTAGCAGCCCGTTTCTTTCCTTTGTAAACTTACCACAACTAAAATTAAACAATGACTTACATAAATGATTAGCAATGACTCCCACATTTAACTAGTAAGCTCCTGGAGGCCAGGACCAGACCCATCTGCTTCCCCCAGCACCCACCAGGCTCCGCAGTGTCCAGCAAACAGTAGGCACCCAGCACATGTGCCGAATGAATGAGCCATATCTAAAACATAACATCAGGTAAAAGCATACCACATGAAGTAGCTCCTAAGACTCAGACTTTGGTTAACAGTCACCTTTCACGTTCCTGAAGTTGAAAACTATTTTCAAATTTGAGGATCTGAACCCCCTTTCTCCCACAAGTACTTTTCTTCTTTGGCTGTTTATACTTCAAGGGAAATTAATATAAAGGATGAAGGCAACTAATTCTCTATTTCTGGACATGGATTCATCTAATAAACTTCTCCTGAATGGAAGGTATAAAAAGGGTAAAATAGCAAAACAACTACAGAACACTGACTTCCTGCCCCCTGCCTGAATTCTCTGACCAAAGCTGACAAATCAAAGCCACCTCGACTCAGAACCAACCACTCTTGGCAACTAGGGAGCCCTTCAGTTGAAGGAGTCCCTCAAGAACAGTTTGAAAACCACCAAGTCTCTAGAAGCTGAGCTGGGATCAGAATCCAAGACTCCTTACTCTTGGGTTATCATCAGACCAACCTGGCAAGTTCATTGAAGTTAAAATGGAAGGCACTTTGATCTAGTTAGATACCACCTTAAGTTCAACTAACTCTCTCCTAGGCAATTTCTTAAAAATCCCAGTTGTGGCCAGGCGCGGTGGCTCATGCCTGTAATCCCAGCACTTTGGGAGGCCGAGGCAGGCAGATCACCTGAGGTCAGGAGTTCAAGACCAGCCTGGCCAACATGGTGAAACTCCATCTCTACTAAAAAATACAAAAGTTAGCTGGGCAGGGTGGTGGGTGCCTGTTAATCCCAGCTACTCAGGAGGCTGAGGCAGGAGAACTGCTTGAACCCGGGGGGGCAGAGGTTGCGGTGAGCTGAGATTGTGCCACTGCACTCCAGCCTGGGCAACAGAGCGAGATTCGGTGTCAAAAAAAAAACCCAAAAAAACCCCAAAAAACCAAACAATAGTTGTTTCTGTTTGGAAGGGGGTATAGGGTGGGGTACGGGGGATTCCATCATGCTTAGGCTGATATTATATTCTGGACATTACCGAAGAAACTCATTTAACTAAAAAGAAATGTGTTCCACTCTTCAGGCCACTCTGGAAGTGGACGGATCCTGCCCAGAGCTCTTGATGCCACTGGGTGACTCTTCTCGCAGGGACGCCTATTGTAAGAGCAGGCGTCGGAGGAAGGAATCACTAGAGAAAGAAAGAGGGAGAGTGAGACTGTCACTGAAAAGGATTAATAAACATCAAGGCTGGCCTGGGCATGGTGGCTCACACCTTTAATCCCAATGCTTTCAGAGGCTGAGGCAGACGGACTGCTTGAGGCCAGGAGTTTGAGACCAGCCTGGGAAACAGAGTGAGACCCTGTCTCCACAAAAAAATAAAAAACACAAAACACTGAGGCTGGTAAAAAGAAAAGATCTGTAGGCTAAGAGGTTTAAATGTATTGGCAAGGATAACTGGGTATATACTCTGAATAACCAAATACAGGTAGCAACTGCCTTTAAAACTGTTAAAACATGTACCTGCTTAACTGGGACAGTCAAATGACCCAGATTAATTTCCTGAAGAGAGGCAAGCAGGCTCGAATTCCTGGCAAGCTCTGATTAGGTTAAACTGAGGCTATAGTAGTTTTTATAGTCCACTAAATAGACTCAAGTAGTAACTACTGTGATTTTCCACTCCCCATCCCTGCTTTTAAAAATAGATTCAGGCTTTCCAAACAAACTCATCTGTAAACCTTGCCATGGACCAACAAAAGAAATTAACAGTGACTCCAGGCTAGACAAGGTGGTTCACGCCTGTAATCCCAACACTTTGGGAGGCTGAGGCAGGTGGATCACTTGTGCCCGAACATGGCAAAACCCCATCTCTACAAAAAATGCAAAATTAGCCAAGCGTGGTGGCACATGCCTATAGTTCCAGCTACTCAGGAGGCTGAGGTGGGAAGATTGCTTGAGCCCAGGAGGCAGAGACTGCAGTGAGCCAAGATCACACCACTGCACTCCAGCCTGGGTGAGAGTGAGACCCTGTCTCAAAAAAAAAAGACTGACTCCAAACAAAACTCCCCCAAATACAACTCCAGCCTTCACCTGCCTCCAAATTCTCCGGTTCTTAAGCTCTCTCAGTTGGGTCTTGCAGACCCTCACTAGCTGACTTTCCAGGTTATTCTCTTTGGGTCTGGAGAGATGAAGGAGAAAGGTCTCAGGAAAATCCAAGAATCTTGTGTCTCAACTTACCAGCCGGCCTTCTCACACAAGTGCAGTTCACGAGCTCTGCTGCCACAGGGCTCCTCAGCTACTCCTGCTCTCAGAAGAAATCCGGGCCTCTTTTCCATATCCCATAAAAACCAACTCCAACGTGATGAGACCCACTCAGATTCTTCCACCTCGTCTAAGTGTGCTGCATCCCATCATCTCTTTAGTACACCAAGTACCACTCAGGTAGAAAAATGATGTGCCCAGGTGGTCACATGCTTCTTGTTTCAGATACTTTATTCAGGACTATACTTTAGTCCTGTATGTAACACAGGACTAAACCTTTCATCGAACACCCACGCTCCCCTGCCTAGAACTGGAATTCAAGAGCTCCAGTCCTGTGCCATTTACAGCTGCAGGACGAGCCTGCTGCAGCGTTCTTGCCCATCAGTCTCCTCTCCCCACCAGTGCACTCTTCTCAACCACAGCGCACAAGGCTCTCTCCAGCACTCTCATCTTCAGAGGGTGCCTTTCCTCCACGACCAATCTTATGCAAGAGAAGACATGGCAAGCCCGAGAAGACATGGCAAGCCCAAGCAGTCTGGTTGCTATTCCTCTCCAGCGCATGCATTATTTATACTGAGAAGTGGGGGGCTGAGGTGGGCCTTCCATTCAGTGGCAAGTACCTACTGCGGCAACCCTGCCCTAGCCCAGAAGAGCCGTGGGGGGCCCCAAATAGGGAAGAATCATATCTGACTTGCTGCGGCAAACCTGTGTCAGGATCCTCAAGAAGGGGAGGTGGAGGAGGTGGCAGGCACCTTCGAGAAACTGCCTGGGTTTATTTGACTGCCAAGAAATGTTTACAATGTAGAGGGTAAGGCCCAATGTGTAGTTCTGAGATAAAGCCTAGGATTTATGCTCCTGGCAAAGCTTTGGAATCTTGCCTCACAGACTCTCTAAACTTGCAGGAGAAAATGTGTCTATAACATTTCCCTGCTTCCTGTGGATCCATCTGACACCGTGAACTCCACCCATCACGGAGCACCCAGACAATCTGCTGAAGAGAGCAGGGCTTACACATTCTTTGCCTTTTTTGGTTAGAGAAGTAAGCCAGACCTGACACACTGCAGATGAGCTCTGGGATAAGCGGGCTAGAAATGACAGGGGCTGGCATTGCAATGACCTTTCCACAGGAATTTCATTTTCAAAACAAACAAAACTATAAGCGTTTCCTCTAGCAACACATGTAAGAAACAATGATCAAAATGTAAACATTATTAAACCTATTTTCTTTCTTGCTAAGTAGACGACTCCTGGAAATCTCCATCATCTTGCCCTGTTGTGCTACAGGACATATGGTATATCAAAATCACCCACTGCTCGGCTACCCCCAATTAAGAGTCATAAAGGGTTATCGTGCACGAAGCAGTTTACGAAGGCCCCTGTTTTAAAGGTGACCTGCCACACTGAATTTAAGTCAAAGGACTGCTTCATAGTATGGAGGTTGAGAGAGCCAAGCCCAAAGGGGAAGCTGACCCACACCCCACCAATATTTAACACACCCGCCAAGCCCCCTCATCCTGCCAGGAGGCTTACCCCTTGCTACTAAGGCCACAGGAACTACACTTGAGAAGCACAGCCTCTTAAAACACAATTTCATTCACTCATTCATTTATGTTTTTGGAAAATACAATATATGAATATTTGGATTGAAAATAAGAGTGCCGTTTTAAAATTTTCTTCAAAGATCCAATGCGGGAACAAAAAACCATCACTGACCTACACCTCTCCCCCAGCCAGCTCCACGCTCCCATATGACCTAGTGGCAGCTGCAACATTTCAAAATGATACATTCTGGGGTGTCACAGCACGGCGGGAGCTGCTGAGTGAGACACTGGGGAAGACACAAAGAAGAGAAGAAATTGTGGCTCCAATCCCAATACTCGGGGCCTCTCAGCTCCACTATCAAAACCCATAATAAAGGTACACACAAAGTATTTCCCAAAAGGAAAAACGACAAAATGCCTATAACTGGAAGAATGTTCTTGGAGCAGTCCGGCCATCCACGGGAAACGAAATGGGAGCGGGCTTCTTAAACCTGAAATTGTACCACAAAGCATTTTCAGGGCATTGCTTTCTCCCCAGAGGCTCCTCTACACAAAAGGTGATAAGGGAGCTTCTACTGGCACAACAAAATCCCTGATCTCACAGGGACATGCGGAAGCAAGGGGAGAATGAAAAGTCAGTGTCTATACTAACTAAAAAAAAACTAAAAAAGGAAAATACACTTTAGGACTGGACAATTTTCAAGCCTTAATATAATCATAAAGCTAAATATTTTCCATTTAACAGATGCTCATAAAATGCTTTAAAAAGATACGGATTAATAAATGGACCTGGATCCTTCAAAAATCCATACATTTATGGAATTGGGTCCCTCACTACATAAAACCAGTAAAACCAAAATACTAAAGTATAAGACAAACTATTTAGTTTTTTTTAAAGTAAACCATCAAAAATGTATGCTTTGCACAAGTTAACAAAGACCCCACAAACTAGCTTCTTTAAGGACTATCTTAATGGAAAGCCAGGTTATTGATTTTTGTGCAGACAAACATCAAAGGTACAGACAAAGGTTTCTCATTTTAAGCCAAATACTGGTAGAGTCAAGCACTCCTGGACGACAGCTGAGAAACAAAGGGTAGAAAGGAAAAAGACAAACTAACAGACAAAATTTTTTTTTTTTGTGCTTGTGTATTTGGTTGTATCACATAAAATTCTTTTAAGCAATGTTTATTGTAATTTTTAGTGCTGGCAGATCTGCCCAGAGCAAGACAGTCTGTAGGTTACTTACTACACTGGAATACAGCTCTCTCTATAATAAAAAAAAATTTCAATTCCTTTCCATTAGCAAACAAACAATCAGGTTATGTTTCCTAGCACCTCCAAATGACTGGGAGTATATCACATCTTTTCTACTGGACGGAGACGGTTGTGGCAGAAGTCAGAAAATACAAGTTCAGGCCGGGCGTGGTGGCTCACGCCTGTAATCCCAGCACTTTGGGAGGCCGTGGGAGGCCGAGGCAGGCGGATCACGAGGTCAGGAGACCGAGACCATCCCGGCTAACACAGTGAAACCCCGTCTCTACTAAAAATACAAAAAATTAGCCAGGCGTGGTGGCGGGCGCCTGCAGTCCCAGCTGCTCAGGAGGCTGAGGCAGGAGAATGGTGTGAACCTGGGAAGCGGGGCTTGCACTGAGCTGAGATGGCGCCACTGCACTCCAGCCTGGGCTGGGGGACGGAGCAAGACTCCGTCTCAAAAACAAAAACAAAAACAAAACAAAACAACAACAAAAAAAGAAAATACAAGTTCAACCTCTATACACACAAACTAGAAAACCTAGAAGACATGGATAAATTCCTAGAAACACGGAATCTCCTGAGATTGAACCAGGAAGGAATTGAAACCCTGGACAGACCTATTAACGAGTTCCAAAACTGAATCAGTAATTTAAAAACCTACCAACCAGAAAAAGCCCTGGACCAGATGGATTCAGAGCCAAAATCTACCAGACATACAAAGAAGAGCTGGTACCAATCCTACTACTGAAAGTATTCCCAAAAAAATCAAGCAGGAGGGAGTCCCCCCTAACTCATTCCATGAAGCCAGCATCATTCTGATACCAAAACCTGGCAGACACAATGAAGAAAGAAAACTTCAGGCCAATATCTGTGATGAACACAGATGTAAAAATAAATGAAATACTAGCACATCAAATCCAGCAGCACATCAAAAAGCTAATCCACCATGATCAAGTAGGCTTTATTCGTCGAATCAAGGTTGGTTCAGCATATGCAAAACAACAAATGTGATCCATCACATAAACAGAACTAAAAACAAAAACCACATCATCATTTCAAATTTCAACAGACGCAGAAAAGGCTTTCGATACAATTCAACATCCCTTCATGTTGAGTCCTCAACAAACTAGGCATCGAAGGAACATACCTCAAAATAATAAGAGCCATCTATGACAAACCCACAGCAAACATCATACTCAACAGGCAAAAGCTGGAAGCATTTCCCTTGAGAGCCAGAATAAGACAAGGATGCCCACTCTTGCCACTCTCGTTCAACACAGTACTGGAAGTCCTAGCCAGAGCAATCAAGCAAGAGAAAGAAATAAAAGGCATCCAAATAGGAAGAGAGGACGTCAAACTATCTCTCGTTGCAGGCTATATGATTCCATAGCTAGAAAATCCCATAATATCTGCCCAAAGGCTCCTAGTTCTGATCACTTCAGCAAAGCTTCAGGACACAAAATCAATATACAAAAACCAGTAGCATTTCTATACACCAATAATGTCCAAGCTGAAAGCCCAATCAAGAACACAATTTCATTCACAACAGCCACAAAAAGAATAAAATACAGCTAATCAGGGAGGTGAAAAATCTCGACAACAAGAACTACAAAACACTGCTCAAAGAAGTCAGAGACAACATAAACAAATGGAAAAACATTCTATGCTCATGGATAGGAAAAATCAATATTGTTAAAATGGCCATACTACCCAAAGCAATGTACAGATTCAATGCTATTCCTATCAAACTACCAATGACATTCTTCACAGAATTAGGAAAAACTATTTTTGCATACACAGCATCTACTAACAAAAACAAAACAAAGAGAAAACAATATTCTAAAATTGATTCTGAGCCAATAAAAAGCCCAAATAGCCAAAGCAATCCTAAGCAAAAAGAACAAAGCCCAGGGCATCACATTACCCAACTTCAAACTATACTATAAGGCTACAGTAACTAAAACAGCATGGAAATGGTACAAAAACAGATACAAAGACCAATGGAACAGGGTAGAGAACTCAGAAATAAAGCTGTACACCGGCTGGGCACGGTGGCTCATGCCTGTAATTCCAGCACTTTGGGAGGCTGAGGCAGGTGGAGCACCTGAGGTAAGGAGTTTGAGACCAGGCTGGCCAACATGGGGAAACCCCATCTCTACTAAAAGTACAAAATAAGCCAGGCGTAGTGATGCACGCCTGTAATCCCAGCTACCCACGAGGCTGAGGCAGGAGAACTGCTCAAACCTGGGAGGCGGAGGTTGCAACGAGCCAAGATCGCGCCACTGCACTCCAGCCTGGGAGACAAAGAGAGACTCAAGACTCAAAAAAATAAATAAATAAAATAAATAAGTAAATAAATAAATAAATAAAGCTGTACACCTTCAAGAATCTGATCTTTGACAAAGCTGATGATAACAAGCAATGGGGAAAGTATTCCCTATTCAATAAATGGTGCTGGGATAGCTGGCTATCCATATGCAGAAGATTAAAACTGGACCCATTCCTTTTACCATATATAAAAACCAACTCAAAGTGGATCAAAGACTTAATGTAAAACCTCCAACTATAAAGACCCTAAGAGAAAACTGAGGAAATACCATGCCTGACACTGGCCCTGGCAAGGACTCCAAAAGTAACTGCAACAAAAACAAATTGACAAGTAGAATCTTATTAAACTAAAGAGCTTCTACACAGCAAAAGAAACTATCAACAGAGCAAAAAGACAACTTACAGAATGGGAGAAAATATTTGCAAACTATGCCACCATCAAAGGCCTAATATCCACAATCTATGAGGAACTTAAGTCAATAAGCAAGTAACAAAAAACTCCATTAAAAATAGGTAAAAGACATGAATTGACACTTTTCAAAAGAAGACATACATGCAGCCAACAAGCATATTTAAAAAGCTCAGTATCACTAATCATTGGAGAAATGCAAATCAAAACCACAATGAGATACCATCTCATACCAATCAGAATGGCTATTAAAGAGTCAAGAAATAACAGATGCTGGGGAGGTTGTGGGGAAAAAGGAACACTTATAAAGGGCTAGTGAGAAGGTATATTAGTTCAGCTACTGTGGAAAGCAGTCTGGAGATTTCTCAAAGAACTTAAAACGGAACAACCATTCAACCCAGCAATCCCAATACTGGGTATATAACCAAAGGAATATAAATTATTCTACCATAAAGACACATGCATGCCTAAGTTCATCACAGCACTATTCACAATAGCAAAGACGTGGAGTCAACCTAGATGCCCATCCACAGTAGACTGGATAAAGAAAATGAGTACATATATACCATGGAATACTATGCAGCCATAAAAAAGAATGAGATCACGTCCTCTGCAGCAACATGGATGAAGCAAACCAAATACCGCATGTTCTCACTTATAAGTTGGGAGCTAAACATTGAGAACACATGAACACAAAGAAGGGAAAAATAAGACACCCGGGACTACTTGAGGGTGGAGGATGGGAGGAGGGTGAGGACTGAAAAACTACCTATCAGGTACAATGCCAATTACCTGGATGACAAAATTATCTGTACACCAAATACCTGTGACACACAATGTACCCATGTTAACAAACCTGAACCCCCTGAATAAAATAAATAAAAGTTGGAAAGAAAAAAAAAAAAAAAAAAAGAAAATCCAGGTTCCTATCCTACACTTCCATGTGCCTAGGATATAACATGTGACAAACTCACTGGGCTCCTATATATGAGATGGGAATGAAAACAACGCCTATGGCATGGGGGAAGCTTGGGTGAGAACAGGCACTTGCTAAACTGTTCCATTTGAATCAACAGATCTGATGGAGAAAGAACACTCACCCCTCCCATATTCTATTATTTTATGAGCAATACTTAATCTTCCTGATTTATAATATGTCAAGAAAAGACATGCAGAGTTGAAGAAAAAGAATGATTAATGGGATACAAGATCCTTTCTCCCAGAAACCATTTGATTATATCCTTAAAATTTAGCACATTTACTAGAAGCTGCCTTGAGAAAAGGAAAGGATCTTCGACTGAGGGCACCTCTTTTTCCTTAAAGGTCTACCTGTAATACTGGAAAACAAAAAAATCCCAGAATTTTTAAACTTGGTGGTACCACAGTCCAGTCAGTCCACCAAGCTATAGGCTTAGTGAGAAGAAGTCCATCGAGCAACAACCCCACACTGGAAAGAGTCCCCATCAAAGGCAGACACTGACCTTGTCTAGAGATGAACCAAGTGACATCGGTACTTGCCACCCTGAGATCAGGACAGTGGGCCAAGTATCAGGAGTGGGTTGGACATGCCTGAGTGACAATACAGACAGAACTTTATGGTCTGGTAATCATCTACAAACAGATTGACAACCTATGTGGTGCTCTGAAGGAAAAAGCTAGGGAGCTAAGACAGTGTATGGGGCTGGGGGGTTGGGGTGGGGTCTGAGGAAAGATTGCCCTGAGAAAATACTGTTTGACATGAGATACAAATGGTGAACACAGGAATTAACTAGGTAAGGATAACTGATGGAAAGTAAACAAGGGGAAGGGTGTCTTGGGCAGAGAGTGGGAACAGCATATGTAAGGCCTGAGATCAAAGAAGGCCAAGTGCAGACAAAATGCCATGGGACACAACAAGAGATGTGGCTGAGGAAGTCAGCAGGGGCCAAGTCATGGGGTGTAGGAGGGGGCCAGGCCAGCAGTTGGGCCCATAGTCTTTTTTTTTTTTTTTTTGAGACAGCCTGCACTCTGTCACCCAGGCTGTGCAGTGGCACGATCATGGCTCATTGCAGCCTTGGCCTCCTGGGCTCAAGTGATCCTCCTGCCTTAGCTTCCCCAGTAGCTGGGCATGAACCACCATGCCCAGCTAATTTTTTAATTTTTGATAGAGACGGGGTTTTGCCATGTAGCTCAGGATGGTCTCAAACTCTTGGACTCAAGTGATCCGCCTGCCTCAGCCTCCCAAAGTGCTGGGATTACAGGCGTGATCCACCACACCTGGCCACTGGGCCCATATTCCAAGAACTAGGAATAATGAGAAGCTACTTAAATGTTTAAACAGGGGAATGACATGCTCAGAGCTGCATTCTGAACACATCATAGGGCTGCCATGTGAAGAATGGATTATAGGGCCTAAGAGCAGATGTAGATGATCAGTCATGAGGCTACTGCAAGGATCCGGGGGTAGAGATGATGACAGAGTGGACTAAGGTGATGGAAGTGGAGACAAAGACGCAGAGAAGGGAGGTAGATTCACGAAAAATTGAGAGGGAGCAAAAACCACACTGGCGTGGCACCTACTCAGCTATGGAAGATGGTGATGGGAGGTCAACCTGGCAGAGGCATAGCAGAGGAACTGAAGGAGAGGCTGCGACAAGGAGGCCAAAACAACAGATTTGGGAGCTGAAAAAAAAATCAGGAGAAACACTGGATGAGGCCTAGTGTCTGATTTTGATGGATGGCACTGCCACTCTCCAAGCCAAGGAAAGACAAGGAAAGGAGAGGTGAGAAGGAAGGAGACAGTCTGTCACAGCCATACTGTTTGAGGTGTCTGTGGAAATGAGATACATGAGTCTGAAGTACAAGGAAGGGGTCTGACCTAGAGATCTAGAGGTAGGCCATCAACGTCCAGTTGGTAACTGAAGCCAGCCTAAGTATAAAGCACTCAAGGAAAAGGTCCAGGCCTGGCGCAGTGGCTCATGTCTGTAATCCCAGCACTTTGGGAGGCTGAGGCGGGTGGATCTCCTGAGGTCATGAGTTCAAGACTCGCCTGGTCAACGTGGTGAAACCCCGTCTCTACTAAAAATACAAAAATTAGCCAGGCGTGGTGGCGGGTGCCTGTAATCTCAACTACTCAGGAGGCTGAGGCAGGAGAATTGCTTGAAGTCAGGAGGTAGGAGGTTGCAGTGAGTCCAGATCGCGCCATTGTACTACAGCCTGGGCAACAGTGAGACTCCATCTCAAAAAAAAAAAAAAAAAAAAAAAAGGCCCAGAATGAGAAAAGGCTAAAGGAATGGCAACATTTACAGTAAAAGCATGGAGAAAAGCTTATTGAAGGATGAAAAAGCAGAAGAACCAGCAGAGGGTGGTACACAGAAACCAGAAATGCAAACACATTGTAATACAGTAATATTAAATGCTGCAGACAGGGCCAAAAAGAGAAAGGGAGCCAAGAGGCAGAGACTAAGAAGTACCTTTTGGGTTTTGAGATTAGACCACTGGGGACAGGGGTGGGGGGAAGGGGGGAAATTCTGAAGACAGCCACTTGGGTGGAATGTAGACATGCATGCCAAGCTGCAACAGGCTGAGAAGCAGAGGCAGCAAGGGAAGTGGATATGGTGGCAGTTATAAAGGGAGGGTGGTGCAGAGGGTATGCTCATGTGCATGTGATGATTTCTTTTAAACACTGGAGAGACAAAGCATGCTACATGCTGAGGACCTTCAGCTAGTTTACTGGAGACTTCTCATGTGGACAGGAAAATAAATTGGCCCTAAAGGTCCCATGTGACGAGGGAAGGCGGAAGCTAACAACTTCACATTAGTTAAGGTGTTGGAATCTGTTGTCCCAGGAAGGTAAATTGTTACTTTATCAATGAAAAGCCACATCAAAGATAAAAGGCTGGGAGGACCACTGGCTTCAATGGAAAAAGCCAAAAAGAACCTGGAATATGCAAAGCAGATCATCATCACTGCACCATAATTGGGGTAAATGGTATCTTAAAGGGAACAATTCCTACTGAGTCTATGCCCCACAGAACAGACACACTGTGAGCAAAAGGAAAGGACTGGGAAAACGACATCATGAGTAAAAGTGGGATTTGTCCATTCATAATTACTGTCCAAACCCCAATAATTCTCAGAAAGGCTGCTGGTAAATTTTTGTTGCATTGAAGTTTGCAAAGTTATTGTGCTTGAAATTCTCAAAGTAGCTACTGGCAGAATTAAGCAAAGAGAGCTGATCATACTTCTTCCTACAGATGTTTAAAGATAAAGGACCTCAATAAGGAAAAAAACAAATAAGGAGGCTTGCACAGCCATCATGACAGCTGGCTAGTACCATCCTCTTCACATAAAGCATGACGTATCTTTGGGGTTCATGGCTTTCATCTGCAAAGGTTTCACTTGACTCCTGATTATAACCAGAATACTTTGCCCTGGTCTCAGAAAATGATTCTTTCTGATCTATTTCAAGTCTAACATTTTAGAGACAGAAAAACAAAGTCAGAGATTAACTTCCAAGATTGCAAAGTATGCCACAATCCAATTTTAATTTTCTTCAAAATCCCAATTTTAAGTGGGAGTAGAAGGCCCACCTTAACAGTAGTAGGAACATTCATAAAGACTAAAATAGAACCTTGCTCAAAATAACTTGCACCCACTAGGTCAAATAGGCAGCTCAAATTTCTGCAATCTGAACCTTGCTCTCAAAATTATGCTCACTCAAGTCAATGTTATAGTAGAAGTATGTGCTATTTTCACACAGCTGTCTCAAATGTAAACAAGATCATTTAAAAGCCAGAAGAGAGCTCCATTAGTCTAATTAAACTATTCTGTGTTTACTCCTTCATAAAACAAAAGACTAATCCTTAACTTGTATAGAGGTTTATACAAAATAAGCTCACAATGAAGTCCTAGACTGATTAAGATGCTTTGGAAAAGACAAGAACTCCTACAGCAGGAACGCATTCTGGTGGCAGAGACCGTGAAATGTATATGACCTTCAGTGTACTTAAAAGAAAAGCAGACATCTGCACATATACATAGAACCACTTCTAGAAATCTACAAGAAAATAATCCAAATACTGAAAGTTAGTAGCCTAAAGCTAAGAGACAGAGACAGAAACATACAAGTGCTCAATACAAATAATCATTGACTATCCAACCACCGGTATTCAAGCAATCATTTACAATGTTTATAAAGTTTTTATTTACAAGGAAAAATAATCATGTTAAGAAAAAAGCATGACAGAAAATTATCTGCACGTTATCATTCAGTTTAATTTTAAACTAAGAGGAAAAGGAAATATGCAAAAATTAAAAATAGTTATCTCTGGGTAATGAAACTAATTTTCTTCTTTATACTTATTTGCTAAGTTTCCTCTGATGTATTACTTTTACAATCAAAAAAAGAAAAAAAACAAAAACAAAAACCCTGAGTACTAGTTGAATCAGAGTGAATGTTCTGGCAGGCAGGAGTAATAAGAGGCCCAGGTGCTGTTTTAACTTCATATTATATGCATTTCATAAATATGAAAAATTAGTGCTACATACACCAGCTGAAACTCAGTGGCACTGTTCCATCAAGCAGGGGTTACACTGCCTACAGAAGTTGGGCTACAAATATGAAAACGGTACTATGGATAAAGGCATGAATTCTTGCTGAGAAAGCCTTAAAACCGTGTCACTTTTTCAATGTAAAGTCTCAAAGTCTCAAATGTTGGCAAATCATGTTCTTAAGTCACTAAGTATGTGAAGTACATTATAACGTGGCATTATTTTCCTGGAGTGAAAAATAAGTATCATAGGTTTCACATTGTAATAAAGAAACACACACACACCCAACAGATAAAAGCTCCAGCTGTAAATTGGGCCTGAGCAACAGGGTCAGTAGACTAAAATGAATAAAAGAAATCCAAGGAACTCCAAATCACTCACAGAAGCCCACGCATCAACTCAATAAAAGTCCTCACATATTGGAGGGAAACCGGTGGAAAAAAAGAAAAGTAAAAAGAAAGAAAACTCCCACATCAAAGTAGGGGATGGAAAGGCAAGGGAGAGCAGTGAGCACACTACGGCCTGCTTCATGGGAAGGGACAGAGTGCAAGGCCCCGTAATCACTTGGCAGCAGAATGACCTGTTTCAACAACTATTCTAACAACCTGGGTGCTGATAGAGCTGCCAGCCTAGGGAGGACAGAGCTGAATACTACGGAAGGGCAGTGAGTTTAGGGGACTGAGGGGAGGGGGCCAGCACTAGGCAGGGCCTCTCAGCTCCCAGGAGAACACAGTGGATGATCACTGTAGTTAGGAGTCAGAAGATCCAGGTACTGGTCCTCACTGGCTTCCTCTGTGACCCTGAAGTGCTCATATAAACCCAAGGGCTCTTACCTAAAATGACGATTAGATCACCGGCTCCCATCTGTCCTTCCCGTAATGGGACACTGAGATACTGGCTTTGATCATCATAGGAAAGACGAATTTACTCCAAAGTTGACAACAAAGGAGCTCTCTATCTCCCCCTAGTGCCTGGCCTAATATTGAAACAAAAGCTTCTAACCATCTGTACCCTGCAGGGAGGTGCTGCCAAAAAACAACAATCTGCCATCGTTTTGGTTTAGCACCCCCTCAACCGTAGCCAAAGAATTTCTCAAGTTGTTATAACCACAATCAAACAGAAATATGAAGAATCATAAGGCAATGTTGGATTCTGAACCATTTCCCCCTTCCCAGCTGTATTGTCTGAAGTCAGAGGCTCTACTCCTGAGTAGTCATTACAGCCAAGGGGGAGGTGCCAAGCGAGGAGAAACACCAGCAGCTTTAAGTTCGTGAGCCAATTTCTCCCCTCCTATCAGAGCAAGAGCATGAGCATGGGTACAGCGAGGCAGGTACTTAGAACCTTGGTGGCAGAGTAGGTTCTTTCACACTTAGAATGCTTTCATGCAATCATTTTATGACCCCACATAAAATGTCATTTCTCTACAACAAGATTCTGGGGAATTGTTTAAATGATTAAACTTTGGCTACTATTCTGTGTAAGATGTCTTCCTGCTGTTGATGTTGCAGAATCAAAATTCTGAAATCAAAACAAAAGTACACATCTGATGAAGTTACCAGATGTCTGCCTTGGACTCTATTCTGGTCTGCAGCTAACTCTCTCTCTCTCTAGGTTTCTTCACCAATTCAGAAGTCTGATTATATGATCTCTAAGGTTCTGTCCAGCTCAATGATCCTGCTAATCACTTTACTTAGATATCCAGGCCTCTATGTGTCACTTTACTTTGTAAAGCTGATGTTGTGACTGTGCCCTGGTGACTCTGTTGAGTCCATACACAAAATACTCATATCTTCTAGAGGTGGGGGTTAACACTATTGAAAGGTGATACCACTGCCCTCCATCTGTGGTCCCAAAACCTAGACAGGGCCTTTATAGTATCAAATGCATCAGTAAATGACACTCTCCTAGAGTGCTTTTTAAAATTCTGCAGCAGAAATTGAAGACTTAAATAAATGTGAAGACATCCCCTGTTCATGAGCTGAAACACTTAAGATTGCTAAAATGGCAATACTCCCCAAAGTGACCCGCAGACTCAATGCATTCCCTAGTAAAACTTCAATTACCTTTTTTGCAGAAATGGAAAAGGTGATTGTTAAATTCATAGGGAATTGCAAGCGATCCTAAATAGCCAAAACAATACTGAAAAAGAACTCTGAGGACTCATACTTACTGATTTTAAAACTTACTACAAAACTACAGTGATGGAGATAGTGTGGTATGAGCATAGGATAGACATATACATTAATGGAACAGAACTGAGAATCCAGAAATAAACCAATACATCTGTGACCAATTGATTTTTGACAAGGGTGCTGGGTATTCAGGTGGAGTAAAAGAGTAGTCTCTTCAACAAATGGTGCTGGGACAAACAGATATCTACAGGCAAAAGAATCAAGTTGGTGCCCCCCACATCACACCACATACAAAAACTAACTCAAAACAGATTAAGAACGTAAATTTAAGACATAAAATTATAAAACTCCTAGAAGAAAATACAGAAAAAAATTGTCATGACCTGGGATTGGCAACAGATTATTACATGTGACACCAAAAGCATGAGCAACAACAACAAAAATAGATGAATTGGAACTCATAAAAATAAAAAACTTTTACACATCAAAGGATATTACCTAGAAAGTGAAGACAACTTATAGGAGAAAATAGTTGCAAATCATATATGTGATAAAGGTATATTATCCAGAATATATAAAGAACTTTTACAACTCGAAAAAAGCAAATAACCCAATTTGAAAATGGGCAAAGGAATTGAACACACATTTCTCCAAAGATACATAAACAGCCGACAAGCATACTGAAAGATGATCAGTATCGTTAGTAATTAGCAAAATGCAAATCAAAACCACAATGAGATAAACCTGCACATGTAGCTTGTCGAAAATAAAGAGACAACAACAAATGCTGACAAGGATGTGGAGAAACCGGAACCCATGCACATATGTAAAATGATGTAGCGGCTGTGGAAAACAGTCTGATGGCTCCTCAAAATGTTAAACATAGAATTACCATATGACCCAGCAATTCCACTCCTAGATTTATACATACCCAACAGAAATGAAAAGATATGGCCACACAAAAACCTCCACATGACTGTTTATAGCAACACTATTCATAAGAGCCAAAAGGTGGAAACAACTCAAATGTCCATAGACAGGTTGTAAACTGTGTCACATCCATACAACAGATTAGTGTTCTACTATAAAAGAGATGAAGTACTGATATATGCTACAACACGGGATGAATCTTGAAAACCTCGTGCTAAGTGAAAGAAGCCAGACACAATTATGTTTTGGAACTTGATACAATACTTTGAATGTACTAAATGCCACCAAAATGTGTGCACTTTGAAGTGCATGGTTAATTTACGTTATATGAATTTCACCTCAACCAAAACAATAAATCTGCAGCTTGGAACAAATTTCTCAAGAGCTCTTCCCTGTGTGGCATATCATCTTTGTGTGTGTGTACCATGTGGCATGTGTGTCAACACAGGACTATCTCCTTTCAGTTCTAGATCACTGACAGTCAGACACCACGATCTGAATAAAATTCACAGTTAAGGCCAGGCATGGAGGCACATGCCTGTAATTCCAACACTTTGGGAGGCCAAGGCAGGTGGATCACCTGAGACCAGGAGTTCGAGACCAACCTGCCCAACATGGCAAAACCCCATCTCTACTAAAAATACAAAAATTAGCTGGGTGTGGTGGCATGCGCCTGTAGTCCCAGCTACTCAGGAGGCTGAGGCACAAGAATCACTTGAATACGGGAGGCAGTGAGCTCAGATTGCTCTACTGCACTCTAGCCCTGGGCAACAGAGCAAGAGTCTGTCTCAAAAAAAAAAAAAAAAAAAAAAAAAAAAAAAAAATCACAGTTAAGGTAAAACTGCAGGTTCCTGACCTTTTTTCTTTCCTTAATACTTGTACAAATAGGTTTCTTTCTCACACACACACTCTTCCACATGCACTGATCATGCTAACAGAACGTCTGTATCATGCTTTATTCACGCTGACAAGACAGGAACCCTATCCAACCCACTCACGCTATGTCTTATGAGCTTTGAGCAGACATCTGGGAGTAATGCAGTCACCTCTGTCAACCACAAACAAAGCTTCTCTTTGCTCTGGAAGTGAAGCTGGAAGGCTTTTCTGGTATCTTTGGCCTTTGCCTTTCTGAATGGGCTTTCTTCTATACCCTCCACATTCTCTAACCTCCTCTTTGGGCTGCCATTTGTGCTTCCTTCCACGCGCCTTCTCCATTTCTAGGTTTTCTCATGTTCATGACAAAAACATTACCCACAGATTTTCAGCAGCATTCCTTCCACCCTTGCCTGGTGTTTAAGGGCCAACATCATAGGCCAAAGTCAATCATGACACCCTGAAGCAAAAGTCAAAAACAAACAAACGAACAAAAAAAGATGATTATCTCAGAACAAAGCATAATTCTACTTAAAGGAAAAAAGAAAAGTAGTACAAAGGAGAAAACCTACAGAAACTTCTAAAAATGGTTACCTTTCCGTACTAACATATTATTTACAACCAATCATTAAATCAGATTTGTTAAGCCACTTTAATGCAACCTTAAAAAAAAAACCCTTTTCTCTATAGAAAAAGGTTACATCAAGTGATGGATTTCAGTCACAGACCAAATATTTATTTCAGTCACAGACCAAATATGTTCCTGGCACTGTGAGAGCACTCAAAGAGCATACAGTCTAGCAAACTTTGGGAGACCTGCTGAAGGCACTGCAGTTTCAGAAACTGTCCATGATTTGATAATTCTCACATTTTTAATAAGCATCTGATCAAATTATTATTAGCATCTTCATTTTTTTTCTTGGTCTATTTCAAGGTAGACACAAGTGAGAATATTTTCCTTACTGACAACCTTTCTTGAATTCTACCTTAACCCCTTGTTTGCTGCTATTTCCCCCTGACTAGAGCATAAGCCCTTTGAGGGGAGAAGTGCATCATGCCCATCTTTGTACATCTGGCTGGCACAGGCTTTGCTGACTCCCTGAATGAATACGTAGCTTCTTAAAGAGCACAGACCTTAATCTCCCACTGGTGGTCTCCAGCACCTCCTTCCCACATCTGCCTTTGTCTTTCTTCAGATACCTGTCTGGTCCAGTCTAACTGTTCCCCATTTATAAACACGCTTCTCTTCTTCAACTGCTAGTCCCTTTTATAAAAAGGTTTTATTGCCTGACAGTAAGTTTGGACTTACCTTAAACCACCATCAGAATCGCCAAATGCCTCCTTAATCTACATTATGTACGATCAAGTGGTTTGGTTTTATGTCCACCTGTGTTTTTTATGCCAGAATATGATTTCCTTGAGGGAAGAAACACAATCTCTTACTTTGAGCCGTAATTCCCTCTCCTACATCCTAGGCTCTGAATCATCCCACGCCCTATCCTGATATGCAGGAGCCACCGACATAAAATTCCCAAGTGAAAGAGAAAAAGATGCTTATTACATAAAGCAAGATACGAAGTTAAAAAGGAAAGCACAAAAAACCTAAGTATATTAGAGCTTTGGGAAGAAAACAGACTCCCAAGCAAATAAAAACTTCTCCAAAGAGTT
The DNA here is from genome assembly GCF_028885625.2 of Pongo pygmaeus. NCBI lineage: Eukaryota > Metazoa > Chordata > Mammalia > Primates > Hominidae > Pongo > Pongo pygmaeus. The sequence goes on along the minus strand of NC_072394.2, from coordinate 40,509,370 downwards.
CTGAGAATTTCATGTATGTATACGCTAAAGGCAATGAAAGGATTAAAAAATAAAATCTTTAATTAGCATTCTGATTTGGAAGTTTTAAAACGGACTGGCTGTGTTACAAAAATGAATGTTAAAAAAGTGGGTAAACTTTATGTACTGCCCCATCACGCAGAGAGACTTTTTGGGCAATCTGCAGGAATTCACAGTACTCACGCATCTTTCAAGTGGCATACATTTATCAAGTTGGGCCACCACATGGATGTGATGGGACAGGACCAGTCTATTACAAAATGTGAGAGAAAAATCTTAGGTTCAGGAGAGCAGACTGCCTACATTTTTAGCAAGCGTGGATAAATAAAAGAACTAAAACCATCTCTCAAATCTTATACTGTGAAGCAGCCAGATCACTTGACGTCAGGAGTTCAAGACCAGCCTGGCCAATATGGTGAAACTCTGTCTCTGCTAAAAATAAAAAAAATTAGCCGGGCGTGGTAGTACATGCCTATAATCCCAGCTACTCAGGAGGCTGAGACGGGGGATTGGTTGAGCCTGGGAGGTGGAGGCTGCAGTGAGCTGAGATCACGTCACTGCACTCCAACCTGAGTGACTGAGCGAGACTCCATCTCAGAAAAAAAACCTTATATTGTATCTAGTCATTTGCTTTCTTTAATGCAGCAAATCGGCTCCATTTTTTACAATAAATGGTTCTGCTCATGTGCCTCAGAGACATGGTTTGAGATAAGAACCTTCAGTTCAGACTCTGTACTTTGGTTCCAGTGGTGGGGCCTTTCTGTTCCACTTCTTCAGCAATGGAATGCCAGCCCCATTCCACTGAATGAACCGGGCAGAGCAATGCAGACGGGAAAGTTACAGAACGCATCCAAAGCTCTAATCTGTTTCTCCATCTTAATGCCCTCTCGTGGTGTCCAGCAAACCACTAGTTCTACAAAAACCAGACTGATTCCCCAACAATACACAGAGCAGAGTGCAACTGTGGGGAGGGAAAACAGAACAAAGAGTTAACCAGCTCTACCAACCCGATCTCCTCAAAGACTCTGTCCTCTATGGTTGCTTGCAACGTTCTACCCAGCAACAGCTGCTCATGATAATCAATGTCTGACAGATCAGAGAAAGCCCTTAATGTGTCGCCAAGGGGCAGTTCAACAGATGGCATGGTGACTTACAACCAGAATCATTAATTACACTCTCTTATTAGTCCCGGGGCACAGTGCTGAAAATGCTTCCTCAGTGAAAGATGAGCATTTCAGATAAATGACCGTCTGGTACTGCCTGTAAAACTCCCTTTAGGATCTCTGGTCAGTGCCGATGTCTAAATCTAAGCCGTAGGATTTTTACAGCCCTTTCCCATCTTCCACATTCAAGCAGGCTACGAACGTGAAGTTCCTGCTACCACTACACAACACAGTTCCCAGAATCACTGCAGGTAAGGATACGGTAAAAAGTGCCTGCCACTCATTTCCCCTCAAGTCAGATGACCGTGCTGAAAGGCAAATACAATGATCTCAGCCTCAGAGCTAGCTCAATGTTCCCTCCTTCTGTGCCAGAGCACGTTTCCTGAGCACGGAGGTGACATGGCTCTCCCTGTCCCTTGTCTACTCTGAGTGGGATTTAAGAAGTATTTCTTGAAATACAACATGACTGGCTCTCTAACTCAGAAGTGTCCTCCTTCACAAAACCACTGGCTGCAACTCTTTTCCATATCTCTTAAAAAAAGAAGAGCAGACATTCCTGAAAAGGAAGTGCAGCAGCCCAGGGCAGCAAAAGTTCCCAAACATCCACAGTGCTGGCTCTGTTATCCCACGGGACCAAGTACTGAGGGTAAACCACCATGTACTTAATTACAAAGCCAAACAAGTGTATGGTGAGGAAATGTTTCTGAACTCCCTCCCCAAGGTCACTCGGACTAATGTCCTCAACCCAGGGTAGAAATGTGGTCTTCTTCTACAGTTTTGAGAACTGTGCTATATAAATACTACTGTGAAATTTAAGAGCTAATTACAGATAGATCTTGGAGGCAGACAACTTCTTGGCCGCAGCATGGATAAAGTCAGAAATAAACCTCCGAACAGCTGGGTGAGGTGGCTCACGCCTGTAATCCCAGCACTTTGGGAGGCTAAGATGGGCGGATCATGAGGTCAGGTGATCAAGACCATCCTGGCTAACACGGTGAAACCCCGTCTCCACTAAAAATACAAAAAATTAGCCAGGCGTGGTGGTGGACGCCTGTAGTTCCAGCTACTTGGGAGGCTGAGGCAGGAGAATGGCATGAACCTGGGAGGCAGAGCTTGCAGTGAGCCGAGATGGCACCACTGCACTCCAGCCTGGGGGATGGAGCGAGATTCCGTCTTGAAAAAAAAAGAAATAAACCTCCAAATGACTTGAAAGAAACATTTTTCAGCACTTCCCGAATACTACCAAACATACTCTTTGGTTTTCACTGATTTGCTATTCTTTTTGTACCTCAATTCGTAATTTTTTTTTTTAAAACATGAGTTCAAATGAAAGCAATATTAAGATCCTAAGGCTGTGATTAAGAGTTCACTGTTTGTTTCCTACAATCCAGTTTGTTCTGTCCTGGACAATAAGAACATGACTTCAATTTTTAACTGGGCTCAAATAGTTACAGTATCTGATGGATGTTCAGAATTCACATCTTGAATTTTTAAACAATAAAAATGTTGTTAATTAAAGCATAATAAAAACCTCCTAATGTGGGCTACAGGAAGGGAGACGTGAGCAGTCTGGGTCTGCCTTTCAATGCACTCACCTCTAGCTTTTTCTCCTTCTCCGACAAAACATCTTTCTGATTCTGGGTATACTCCACCAACATCCGAGCCAGCTGGCGACGGTCCTCCAGTTCTGCCGCCAGGCGCCCATTATATTCTGCTAGTAACAGACATGCTTCATCTACTGTTTTTGAAAGACGTTCAGCTGCCTCTTTGTCTAAGTACAAATGAGACCAAAAAATAGAGAAAATATACAAATCACATAGGTATGATTACAAACGTTTCTGGGGGAGGTTAACGGTTTCTCTCCCAATATACAGTCTGAGAATAAGCCAGAACCTGTGGACAAACAATGAGTTGATTGAGCAAGAAATCCAAAGGCATTCACTCTGTCAACAAGACAGGACACTACTCAATTACCTGAAGTGAGGAAGTTGTATATGGGGGGAATCTGGAAAAGGCTTTCTAAATGCCTGTTCCTGCAAAAGCTCTCCTGACAAAACAAGCATAAAGAGATACTGAAGATCACCTGTGAAAAAATCATTCCTTGTCTCTGAGAATTTCAAGTGCTTTCATTTATATTACAGTTGGCCCCTATATCTGTGAGTTCTGTATCTGTGGATTCAACCAACCATGAATGGAAAATACTCAGACCAAAAAACCCCACAAACCAATAAAAATAACAATTAAAAACCCACAATTTTAAAAATACAGAATAACAACTATTTACATAGCATTTACATTGCATTAGCTATGATAAGTAATCTAGAGAGTATTTAAAGTATATGGGAAGATGTTCGTTGGTTATAGACAAATCCGACACCATTTTATTATTTAAGGGCCTTGAGCAACCTTGGATTTTGGTATCCTCAGAAGGTCTTGGAACCAAACCCCCATGGATATGGTGGGACCACTGTATTTCATTAAGTAGTCTTTTTACTTTCCACTGGAATAAAAAATAGCATGCACTTATTTCTTGGGTGTGGGAACTAAGACCCCCTCCCTGCCAAAAAAAAAACCAAAACTACATGACAGGTTTCTATATGCAGTGAGCTGAGATGCTGGGACTCGAAGCCAGATCTCTAAAATGATCTATAGTACTCTGTCTCTTAAACTACGTAAGCCTTGGACCTGGGGATGAACTTCTTCCTACATTCGACAAAATGTAAAGTCTGATAAGAAAGAGGTTTTTAAATGTTTCTGAACATGACCCACAGCAGAAATACACTTATGTAAATACACAGAAAAATGAAAGCAGCATTTCATAAAATACCCATTCTTACTATGTGTGCTCTATCTTCTATTTTATCCCCCCTTTTTTTTTTTGAGATGGTGTCTTGCTCTGTCACCCAGGCTGGAGTGCAGTGGCATGATCTCGGCTCACTGCAAGCTCCGCCTCCCAGGTTCATGGCATTCTCCTGCCTCAGCCTCCCGAGTAGCTGGGACTACAGGCCCCCGCCACCACGCTCATCTAATTTTTTTGTATTTTTAGTAGAGACAAGGTTTCACTGTGTTAGCCAGGATGACTTTATTCCATTTTTCAAAAACTGTTGGTCATCAGCTACCAGACTGACTTCATATCCAATTAATGGGTTGTAACTCATGCTTTGGGGGTGGAAAAACATTAAGGGTATTTTTGGGAAGAAGTGATGAACAAAGGCTCATAATTAAGAAATGAGAAGAAACAAAAGCAGGATCTGTATTTACAAAGAACTGATATAATTAATTATGTGTGGGTGGTGGTGAGATTAGAATTTTAAATATGTATACCTCATTTTTAAGAGGCCTGAATGAATCAAAAGAGTAGGTTGGTGCTTTGAAACAAAGGGCACCAGAGACTCCGGCAGTACCATGGGACAGTTCCATGACACTCCCTATGCATACAGGCTGTCAGAGGTGAGAGCTCGCATTCTCCTGGGGAACTAGGATTTAAGAATTCCCAACACAGTATCTCTGGCAAATAGCCATCTGGCTTTTCGATGCCTTCTTAATGTGAATATTGCAAGAGGAACCGCTGAAGGATTCCAGATTGGGTGTGATGCCAAAGATTAGGCACCTCTACCCTCCCCAGGGATGGGAAACAAAAGAATGTCCTTGGTGAAGGGGGAAGAAGTGAGCGGAACGGAACACAAAGGAAAGAGATCTCCTCAGTCACAGAGGATAAAGGACCGCCAAACTTCTCCTTCCTGCTCAGGGGCTCAGTCCATGAGCAAGCTCCTGGGGTGGTTAGGTTGGTTTCAGTTTTGTTATTGCTTGACTGATCGTTTTTAAAAAATGGTTAATTCACTAAGATGTTTAGGTGCCTGTGGCAAAAAATGGCAAAAACTAATTTTTAAGATTAAAAAGAAAATCAATTTGCAGCCTCAATAACTTTTACAAAGGAAATAATTCATTTACACAAATAATTACAACCCAGAAAAGTAACTTATAATAGTTTAGTCAGTTATACAAAATACGCAGTGCAAATGCAGAAGCCAGATGCTCGCTTCGGGGGACCTACCCATGCTGTCCTCACGCTCCCTGCTCTCCTTCACCCATCAGAGTGGCAAGTGCCTCTTTCGGCCAGTCCTCCAAGTGGCATGCACATCCCATTCCCTCTTGTTTCCTCAAAGACTAAACTTCTGCAGCCGTCCCATGTCTTCTCTACCTCAGCAAATTCTCTCTCTCCCTCCTGAAGAACACCACTAGCACACAAACCTGCTGCCATGTATTCCACCCACATACCACTCTCCCACTACTGACCTGCTTCCCTGCTCCCCCTTGCAGCTAAACTCTTTTCATAGAAGTGTAGCCACCTGCTCTCCTCCTGAGCCCACCCCAATCAGGCTTTATGCCCACCAATCCTCTGCTCAAAACCTTCCAATTAGTTTAACAAATTTGAGTTCTTATAACTAGGCTCTTAGAAACAGCAGAGAATAAAAAGGACAAAAAAACTCTGCCCTCAAGTTTATATTATCAGGTAGGAAGAGAATGAATATACAATATTATGCTTACTTATCAGCTGAAGAGAACTACAGACAAAAAGAAGGCAGAGGAGAAAGGGTGGGGCACTGGAAGGGGGGGGGGTCAACATTTTCAAAAAGGTGGTCAGGGTGAGCTTCGCTAAGGTGATACGTAAACAAAGGCCTAAGAAAATGAGAACCAGCTACGTAACTATCTGGGAGGAACGTTTCAGGCAGAGGAGACAGCAAGTACAAAGGTGCTAGGAGGAAAGAGTGACTGGCAAGGAGCCCATATGACCTGACCAGTGAGTGAGGGGAAAACAGTAAAAGTCTATGCAGTAACAGAGGCCAGTGAAAGACTCTGCTTTAAAGCCAGGCAGGGGGCTCAAATCTGTAATCCCAGTGTTTTGGGAGGCCAGGATGAGAGGATTGCTTGAGTCCAGGAGTTTGAGGTTACAATGAGCTATGATCATGCCACTGACTCCAGCTTGGGCAACAGAATGAGACTGTATCTCAAAAAAAAAAAAAAAAAGGGCTCTGGCTTTTACTTTGGTGATGGGGGCAGTCGTGGGGGTGTTATGTGGAGCAGGAGACATGATCTGACTTCTACTGAAGAGGATCACTTTGATTACTATGTTGAGAATAGAATGATGGCTGAGCAAGAGGAACAAACGAAGCAGCAAGACCAGCTGGGAGGCTACTGCAATAAATCAAGTGAACACGGTAGAGACCTGTACCAGGTGGCAGTAGTAGAGGCGGTGATAGGCTATCAGATGCCGGTTTTGGTCCCAATCAACAGGAACAATGAGGGCCATTTACTGAGAAGACCATGAGTGAAACAAGTTTTAGGAAAGGTCAGAAGTTCAGTTTGGGGCAGAGTAAGCTTGAAATGCCTATCAAGATATCCAACTAATAAAACTGAGTAGGAGGTTGGATATACGGGTCTCAAGTTCAAGGTGGAAGGGTCAACACGAGATGTAAATTAGGAAATCATCCGCAGAAAAACTCTTATTTACAGTCATGAAATTGGCTGAGAATGGCTGCCGTGAAAGCAGCTAAAGAAGGGGCCAATATGAAGAGGTCAAGGAGGAGTGGAGAAACCAGCAAGGAGGCTGCACAGACACAGAAAGAAAGGAGGAAAGCTAGAATAATGCAGGGTCCTAGTTCCCACTGCTACTGCAGCAAATCACCACAAATTTAGTGGCTTAGAATATCACCAATTAATTATCTTATGCCTTATCACAGTTGCTTCCTCCATCTTCAAAGCACATCGCTCCAACCTCTGCTTCCACGGTAATACCTCCTTCTCATTCCCCCTCTCCTACCTTCCTCTTACAAGGACCCTGTGATTACACTGGGCCCTCTTAAATAATCCAGGGTAATCTCCTCATCTCAAGATATTTAATCACATCTGCCAAGTCCCTTGGCCATATAAGATTACATATACACAGGTTCTGTGGATTAAAACATGGGCGTTTGGGGGGTGGGGGGCCAGGAGGCATTATTCCAACTACTACACCAAGTGAAGAAAGTATTTTCAGGAAGAAGAAATAATCTACTGGGCCAAATACTACTGGGGTGAAGTTAAGATGGGGGCAGAGAATCCACCACTGAGTTCAGCAACAAGGAAATCATCAGCAACTGGGAGGACGGGAAGTGGAGAGACAGCACAGGCAATCCATTCAGGTGGTTTGGCTAAAAAGAACAGAGAAATGAGGCAGTAGCTAGAGGAAGACATGGGGTCAAGAAAAAAATCTTCCCAAGTGGGGGAAAAATTCATGTTTTTATGCTATTGAGAATGATCCAGTAAAGAGTAAAAAATGGAAAATGCAGGAGAAAGGGGGAGCATTGTTGGAGCAATGGCCTTGGCTAGATGGGAAGGAGCAGATCTAATACACAGAGAGGCGGGTTTAGAAAACACCATGTCCATGCAGAGAACTAGGAGGAAAAGTCAACTCAGACATGTTAGTTTTTCCCAGCCACATTCCGCTGCACAGGTTCGGGAAAGAAACAGACAAAAAGCTAAATTTAAAGAATGGTGGTTGCCAGGTGATATGGGAAGTGAAAAATGATGAGTTATTGTTTAATGGGTATAGAGTTTCAGTTTGGCAAGACGAAAAGAATTCTGGAAACTGGTTGTATAACAACATGAGAATACTTAGCACAACTAAACTGCACATCTTTACGTTTTATGTAGCTTACCATTTTATATGTAGTTTATTTTAATGTATTTTACCACAATTAAAAATCAAAATAAAACAAGTATTTTAGAAGGAAGCTATGTGAGACCTTTAGGTCAGTGAAACAGAGAAACGAAATTACATACATGGCTAGCTTTACATTAACTTGCTTGCAATTTTTGCAGATTATGATTTTGACAGTAAGAATACATGAAGTGGTCCTTTTAGTAGCAAGTATTTTTAAAATGTGATTTAACCTATTTAGGGATTTTGCCAGGAGACTACACTGAAGGGATTTTGCCAGGAGACTACAGTGAAGGGAGAAAGAGAAGAAAATGGGTTGAAGGTGTGTGTGAGGAAGTGAAAAGAGAGACTCCAATCTGAATAAAGAAGAAAATGAGGACTCGAGGGCTAGGAAGAGGTGGGGGAGGAATCAAGAGACTACGGGTCCCAGTGGGGTGAATTCCTGGGGTGGGAAAGCAGAGTGAGGGGCTGAGATGCTTCTTGCATGACTCAGAAGGCCTCGGAGCTGTGTTCTCCAACCCAGTACGCCCACTGCCTGAGGTCTTTCCCTGTGCTGCTTCCTCTGCCTGGTGGCACTTCCTTCCCTTGGATATCCTCATGGCTTGCTTCCTGATTTTTCGGGTCTCTGCTCAAGGTCATCTCATCAGAAAGACTTTCCCCAAACACCTTTAAAATACCATTAATACCGCCGGCAATCATTCTCCGCTCCCACCGCCCGGCTTTATTTTTCTTCTTGACACTTCACATGAGGGGATATAGGTAGGCCTCAAATATTTGTTGAGGGAAATATTTCATCAGTGACCTTGATTTCCTTTAGATAGATATGGAAGAAGTTAAGAGAAGCAGCCAAGTCAAGGGACTGGAGTGGGAAAATGGTGGCTTTTGGAAGACAGCGGAATGAAAGGTCTGAGCTTTTGTAAGGGGAGGAACATAGGCTTTGCAGCCTAGATTAGAATCCCAAGATCCACTACTTGTGTGACCTTGGACAAGACACCTATCTTCTCAAAGCCTCAATGTCCTCCTATGCAATATGGAGACACACATTCAGTCATCTCCAAAGACTATCACAAACAACAGAAGTACCAGTGCAAAGCCTACTGTCAATATTAGTTCATGCTTCATTCCTTCCTTTCAATTTTCCATACGGAAAGCAGGAATCGTGTCAACTGCCCCTCACTGTTTAACTAGGGAGGTCACGATTAGGGCAAAATGACATGTCTAACACACACCTGAAATTCCTGGCATTGAAGGCACTATCATCTACAGGGCTTGTCAGAGAGCAGGGCATAAATCACACAGCCCTGAATCATAATTTTTTTTCTTTTAGTAAGAGGGTTATGAGTCTAACAGACAGAATAATACCTAATCTCCCCCACCCACCCCACACGCACACAATTTGTACTATGTTTTTAACAGACCTTATTTAGAGAGCCACAGGTTGTGGCACACCAGCATTTCTGCAATAATTCCTAGAATCACTATTCAAGCTTTGACTATTTCAGAAGTTTCTTTGTTCACCATGTGAGTTATGTTTGCAAATCCCAAGATGGTAGAGCAACCAATACAACATGGAAAGTAGTCTATACCTGCAGACGTAAGTATGGCCTAGGGTTACTGCATTACAGTTATGTCCCTCTTTCCTCACCTTTTACCTAAACTCTACCTTCTCACCTGTTATTTTTTCCAATAGAGAAACATCTTGCACTTCCTGGGGCAGAGAAGCAATTTTCTGTCGGACAGTAGCATCCCCTGATGCGGCATTTTCCAGATCCTGCAAAGCTTTGATTAGTTCCTCAGTCTGTAAGATGAAAACACAAACAACACTATCCATTAAGACATGGGGTTTAAAGAAAATTAGTTGGAGTTAAATGAGGTGGAGGCAAATTCTAAGAACAGTCATTCCTGCCATTTCTTAAAAAAACTGTTCTTAGCCCCAGAGCTTAGATGTAAGTCAATGTCACGGACTCTAACAAAATCTACAAAATTAGTTTATCTAAGTCCATGGCAGAACATGAATGAAATTCTGAATTTTTTTTTAAATTCTAAAAGAACATGTTTTTGGCAATTCAAAACAATGGAGTTTGGTTCATGTTGCTTAATTTCAAATGATGTATCATTTCCAGTATAGAATAAAGGTATAAATATCAGATGTTAACAACTGGGTGCTGTGGCCAGGTGTGGTGGCTCGCGCCTGTAATCCTAGCACTTTGGGAAGCCAAGGCAGGAGGATCACTTGAGCCCAGGAGTTCGAGACCAGCCTTGACAATATAGCGAGACCCTGTCTCTACAAAAAAATAAAAATAAAATAATTAGCCAAGCATGGTGGCATGTCTATAGTCCCAGCTACTTCGGAGGCTGAGGTAGGAGTATCACTTGAGCCCCGGAGGTTGAGTTTGCAGTGAACTATGATCATGCTACTGCACGCCAGCCTGGGTAACAGAGCAAGATCCTGTCTCAAGAAGAAGAAGGAAAAAATTATATGTTGACTGATCAACCTACTTCAATTCTTTCTTGGGTTTTCTTGACAAAATGAATGTCACTCCCAAAATTAAATGTATCAGACTTATTATAAATCAAGGGGGAAAAAACAAGAAAAGTAAACCAGGGATGCATTTTCTGTATATATCAAAAAGGAGTTTCTTAAAATTGTCAGAAAACAATGCTAACAGGCCACTCCATAATCACCAAGGAGTAGCTAGCTCTGTAGATGGTAGTCAGATTACCCTGAAAGGTAATAATCTAGGCTGTCGTCTTTAAAGTGTTTAAATCCAAAGATATATGACCCAACACTGCTGTCATTTAATCCCTAGTCTAACTCAACACCGTAACATAACACAAACTAGACATGCTTCCTATTTACATAGGCTTTAAGCATGACCATGTGTAATAAAGCTGTTTTAGGCAAAATAAGATGAAGCCCCCCCTCAACCCTTGAAAAGAGCATGGGCTCTGAAGTCAGACACCCCTGGATCTAAATTAAGACACTGGTCAAGTTACTTAAACTGTCACCTTGTGCCCAACTTCTTTCATTTAGATTTTGTAAACTAACCTGTATAGCCAAATAACACAAACACATGGGTAAAGACTAACTCCCTGTTTTAATATTTAATAGGCTACAGTGCAGCAAATTTGCTATTGACACATAGACTGTCTTTAAATATTAATGAGTTATTTACTTTATAAAACTACCATGCTACTGGAGACAGGCCACGGTAGAAGACTTTTGAATGTCTTTGTAATATTATCTATCCCTTTCTCCAAAATCTATTTTTAAAGAATATTCTTAATTTCTAGGACTGAAAAAACCAAGTCCAAGTACTTTAGAAAACATAAGCCCATCCCAGAGTTATGGCACTCAAAGACACAGTGACACCTGCCATCCGGCAAGCTCCTTTGGGCAGGATGATGCACGGGGCCCCTGAGAGGTGCCCTCTGATGATTCCATACCAGTGGTCACTGGTGCCACCTTGTGGCCATCGTCTTCAACTAGAGGTCACTTTAAGCCACTCTTCCCTACTCTCTGGGGGTCAAGACCTACCAAGAGGGGTCCTGCAGAAGGATCCTGAGGAGAGTAGCTGCCAGGGTAGTCGTCATCCTCCTCCTCTTGAATTTGCTGAAAAGTTCGTTTCAGAGATTTCTTCTCTTCTGTTGCTAGAGGAAAGAGAAAGTGATAAATTTGAGTCACATATCCTGTAGTGATAAGTCACATGCTATGCACAATGGGCCACATGTAAAAACAGGGCAGAAGGGGCACACATTTTCAGAATGGCTTAATAGTAACCTTTATGCTAGTTATTTTAAATTGACTGTAGTTCCCTACATTACTGAAAAGCGTCAAACAGGTCTTTGTCCGTCATCTCAGATTGATTCTCTGGTAAAATACTATGGAAAACAGGCATCTAAAGCGAAACTTACCCAACTATCACACTTGAGTAAGAAACTGATGGGACAATACAATGAAGCAAACCGACGCGTGCTAGGGTTTACAGAGAACATATTGTCTATAAAATGAGATACGTTATGCTTTCCAGGGATCATTTCAGAAAATAGGAGAGAAAATTTTATCAATAAAATTGTGTCAAACACAAATATTCTTTACACTATTCCCCTAAAAATAAAATAAATCTAATTTTACCTTAAATTTAAAATAACCATTACTGAGACATGTGATTGATACTACTGAGAAAAATTACTTAAGTTACCATTTTAAATTTAACCACTTTTGAGGCTGACAGGTTACATTATTTATGATCTATCTGCATCGTATGTTTTTACATTGTTATGATAGATGTGTTAATTCCAAAATCATTCTTTTTGCATCAAATTAGACAACACAAAATAAATGCCAAACAACTGTGGGAAATAAATCTAAATGATAAATTCTAGTTTAGAAAGTAAAGAAATATTGGACACAGCCTGTGCCTGGCATTGCAATAGTTTCCTTTTAATCTTTCCAACAATCTTAAGATACAGCATCTCCATCTGAAAGGAGAGAAAACAAAGGCCAGGGAGGTTAAATGACACACTTACAATATGACTCCAAAACCTGTCCTCTTTCCACTGCACTCAAATTACTTAGCACCACACAGGTACCCTCTCATTTAGAAAAAAAAGGGGGACACCAGGCACCTGCTTCAGATACATACATTTTTTGCTTACACATTTTCTTCTGGAACCAAGCCATGTAGCTCTTGTTCTCTACATTATATACTAACTGACCAAACTTGTGTTTGAAGTGAAAGCCAGGTCAATATCATGAGTTTTATTTTTATTTTATTTTTTTTAGATGGAGTTTTTGCTCTCTTGCCCAGGCTGGAGTGCAGTGACACGTTCTCAGCTCATTGCAACTTCCGCCTCCTGGGTTCCAGCAATTCTCCCACCTCAGCCTCCTGAGTAGCTGGGATTACTGGCACTTGCCCCCAAGCCTGGCTAATTTTTGTATTTTTAGTAGAGTCAGAGTTTCATTCACCACGTTGGCCAGGCTGGGCTCAAACTCCTGGCCTCCAGTGACCCACCCGCCTCGGCCTCCCAAAGTCCTGGTACAGGTGTGAGCCACCACGCCTGGCCAAGTTTAATTTTTTCTTAATGATTTTGTCTATTACAAAAAAAGGAGACAGGAACATCTGCAATACAGGCCGTTCTCACTTTGCGCATACTATTATACACAGATTTGTTATCATGGCTTCGTTAAATGACACCAGTCCCTCAATAAAACAAGTTCGAACTTCAGTTACCAGGGCATATTAACTCTTGAGTAGTTGCATAAAGTACAAATTTTGCTGCTAACTTCAGCCCCCAAATCATGATCAGTGACCAATCACATCATTCTTCAAGTCTATCAGTGATTGATCACTGCACACCTGTTATGCAGGTGACACCAAGACAGCAAAGTACTTCGCTGTACTGTCTCCTTATTGCCCAGTGATAACACCCACGACATTTTATAAAAATGAACGATCAGAAGAGGGTATTGATCATAAAGACGAATGTGGAACAAAGAAACTGAAACAAAAGCTAATGCTGGAACTGAAATCCCAATGGCACATCAGTGGAATTACAGAAGAAAGAGCACGCTGCAGGATGCTGCCACTGTCAGCATCAGAGGGAGCTTAGATCCGTGGCCAGAGGAACTTGTAGAGGCCAACTTAGCAATGAAGAAAGTGGGAGTGATGAAAAGAATGACAACGTCCTAGAGGAAGAGACGCTAAAAAAAAAAAACAAAAAACTGCATGCTAAAGAAACTGAGAGGTATTTTACAATACTGAAAGCATAAACGATAAAATGTTGGAAGCTGATCCAAACAAAATACAGTATGACAATTTGCAAAGCCACAGAAAAGATGTTTGCTCTATATATGTATATAAATTATACCAGAAGAAGGCAACCCTTGCTCAAACTACTCTTGTTAAGTTTGTTACAAAGAAAACACACTTTAATTCTCAATGTTTCTAATTTGTTGTTACAGCATATTAAATAACTATTAGTTTATTATCTCTTTTGTTTCCGTACACATTTGGAATCAACAGTGAGTTTTTAATTCTTTGATAAAAAAAATTTTTAAAGTCACAGAGCAATCATAATTTTCCCCACTGATTATAAAGATTGCTTTGCATGGGTTCAGCTTGCACGGTCATGGTTACAGTCCTGCACTACTATGCAAAGCAAAGATTGCTGTATTTTTAATACGAAAAATCTATTAGGATAAAATGTACATAAGAAACACCTAACAGTACTTTGTACATAGCAGCTGCCTAATGAGCGTGTGCCGTGGCCCATGCAGACACTCAGCCACTGTGGAAGGACTGGCCATTAGAAGGTAAGTACAAACTCCAAAATTTTTTATACTGTTCTGTTTGCTTTCAAGCACCTAGAAGAGTACTCAGTAAGTAACTATTAGATACGCTAAAGAAGGTAGAAAAAAATTATAAAACTTGAAATCCTTCCGTTTTCAAACTCTCACACAGAAATTATTATATATAAACATCAAACACTACCTCGACACTTAGAATTCCTGAATTTTGGCACCGGGAGGACTTAGACCTATGCCTTTGTTTCCTCCAACTCAAATTTTCATGAAAATATCTAAGTCCACAGGTTGCAGTTTGCCCAAAGTCAGAGAGTTTGTTAGTGTAAATGTGGGTGCTACAGATCAAAGGCTCCTTATCTGGAGTTATCTTTACCACTTCACACTGCTGCTCATGAACAGCATTACAAGACTTAAAATAAGAAATCATTTCAGGACAACTTATGTCTTTTGCCATCCTGATGGCAGAGGGCACAATAGGTGTTAACCATTACCCTACTTTTCCAGTTTCCTCCTATTTCCATTTGGAGGACCTACTGGTGCTACAAACGTAAGATTTCTGGATATGAATTACTAATCATTTCCCCCACAGGGCTCCTCATTCCCTGAGCTACCTATTTCCATTATGAACACTTTCACTGACCTGTCTTCCAGGTACAAGGCCTTGGAAACCATTAGAATCTATCGCAAGGTCCCAGTTTCTAGCAGATTCCATACCTCAGAAGGATGCCTTACATACTGCCTCCCTCTGCTCCTTCACCTACACAGCCTCTTATCAGCAATCTGCCCTTTGTCACAGCTGGTTGAGACCACTGTCTCCCCACCTCTAGTTTGCTCCTTTCCCAAGTTAGACTATACAGTTGTCCCTCAGTATCCATGGGGGATTGGTTCCAGGACCGCCACGGATATCAAAATCTAGGGATACTCAAGATCTCATTAAAAAATGGCATAGTATTTACATACAACTTACGCACACATCCTCCCGTATACTTTATGTCTAGATTATAGTACCTAATACAATGTACATGATATGTAAATAATTGTCACACTGTTTCGTTTTTAAAATATGTATTATTTTTACCCAAAATATATTCAATATGCAGCTGGTTGCATTCACAGATGTGGAACCTGTAAATATGGAAGACTGTATTCTATTATTAAGTTAATCTTCCTAAAGCGGAGTGCTCACTCCATCATGTCCCTATTCATAAACCTTAAGGGGCTTCTAATGATTTTACAGATTCCTCCTAAGTTCATAGCCTAATGATGACAATGGCCTCCAACTCCCATGGCACTCAGGCCTCTCTTAAAGCACCCGGCCTTGCTACTCTGGCCACTGGCAAGCGTTCTTCTCCGACAGGAGCACTTTGTGTCTTATTCCTCTACATCCCTACAGTACCTAGGAAAGGGCTGACAGGTCGGAGTTTGAAACTGCTTGAAGGGAGGAGTCACAGAGCTTGGAAAATGCTAGTGCTAGGCCAGAAATGACTATCACTGCTACGAAGTCAGCAGTTACGGTGCCCAGTATTGTCAGTCTAGTCAGACAGCCATTAAAAATAACTTAGGATTTCCAGGTTTCCTTTTCAAAAGCTATACATTTTTTAAAAAATTAAAATTATTTTAAAAACTAGAATATTTGTCAGTCCCATTTCTACATCTGAATTTAAGGTAAGCCTTCCACTATCAATTCAGCTTCTACGACGGTATATATTTACCCTCCCTTTTTCACTCACTCAACCACTGTTTACAGGCAGGACAAACTGTGGGGGGTAGCCAAAGTCCTTCTGTCCTCATACTGGGCACCTTCTCGTCTATCCTCCAACTTGTCCCTGTGTCTCCAGCGGGCCTTGTACTCAGCTAATCTTAAGTAATCCTCGTTACCTAAGGGTTTATGGTATGCCTCTTACAACCTGATTGTGGGAGAATTTCAGACACTATGGCAGACTGTGAAACTAATCTTAAGGCAAAAAGCTGGCCTGCAGGCTCCCAAATCACATTATAATATGCAGCCATCTACCGTAAAGCTGGATCTTCTAGAGGATCCACTTGAAATTTTCTGTGATTTAAAAAACAAAACAAAACACCCTGTGTTTGGTCCGAGTGCAGCGGTGTTTACAACTAATTGATCGCAATCAGTTACAGGTTTTTTTGTTCCTTCTCTACTCCCACTGCTTCAATTGACTAGTTAACAACAACAACAACAAAACACACCTATAGATTTTATATTACTTTTATAATGAGAAAAGGATCAGGAAATACTGTTTGCAACAGCTCCCTCATTCTTTGCTCCATCCCTGCATAGTAAAGGACATTTTAATAAGGCATATTAAACTTTACTTGTGGAAAGAAAAGAACTTGCAACAGATAAAGGTCTAACATTTGAGGCACAGTTCTACAAGCTGTCTACCCTTATCATCTCACTGAACTGAGCAGCCAAATCCAGGCATAAACCCAGGGAAGTTGCACCTAGAACTCATACTTTTAGCTACCATGTTCTCCAGCCTCGCACAAAAACTGGGGGACTGAAAATATTAAAAACCTCTTCTTACTTTTGCTACCAGTTCATATATAGAAACTCAGCATATTAGATACTAGAACTGGCAGGGGCAAACAAAACTCGTATCATCGCCCCACTGATAATATCCTACCTGCATTATCTCAAGTAATCCTCATCACAATCCTAGAAGGTATCACCATTAATAGCCATATTGTACAGTGAGGATCTGAGCTTCAGAGGGATCAAATACCATGGCCAAGGTCACAAAGCTTTAGAAATGACAGCTAGGGGCTGGGCGTGGTGGCTCACGCCTGTAATCCTGCCACTTTGGGAGGCCGAGGTGGGCGAATCACCTGAAGTTGGGAGTTTGAGACCAGCCTGACCAACATGGAGAAACCCCATCTCTACTAAAAATACAAAATTAGCCAGGCGTGGTGGCACATGCCTGTAATCCCAGCTACTTGGAAGGCTGAGGCAGGAGAATCACTTGAACCTGGGAGGCGGAGGTTGCGGTGAGCCGAGGTCACGCCATTGCACTCCAGCCTGGGCGACAGAGCAAGACTTCATCTCAAAAAAAAAAGAAATGACAGCTAGGATTCATACTGTGGAAGCCTCAATAGCTAAACTACATTAAGATCCAGGAAAGCTGGGTAACCTACTCACAAATTCCTACCAAAACTCAAGTTTATTGAAACCATGTGCTTTCAGGAAATATGACAGTGTGAAGAATATCAGCTTTAAAGTCATATAGACCTGGGAATTCGCCACTTATCAATTATCTCTCTCTGAACAAAATTACTATACCTTTTTGAGCCAGTATCCTCATCTAAAGTATGAAAATAATACCAAATTCACAGAGTAGTTGTAAGGATCTAAAACAAATTAACATGAAAAGCAGCCAGCAGAGGCTGGTACATAATGGATGCTCAATAAATGCTAGTCCCTTTGTATCTACCCTCTCTCTCTAAATCCTCCTACAACCGTATACTACGTGAGTCACATGTGGCTCAAATAAAAAAGTTCCATTTAGGATCTACAATGAACTCAAACAAATTTACAAGAAAAAAACAAACAACCCCATCAAAAAGTGGGCAAAGGACATGAACAGACACTTCTCAAAAGAAGACATTTATGCAGCCAAAAAACACATGGAAAAATGCTCACCATCACTGGCCATCAGACAAATGCAAATCAAAACCACAATGAGATACCATCTCACACCAGTTAGAATGGCAATCATTAAAAAAGTCAGGAAACAACAGGTGCTGGAGAGGATGTGGAGAAATAGGAACACTTTTACACTGCTGGTAGGACTGTAAACTGTAAACTAGTTTACAGTTACATCGCCACCAGTGTGGCGATTCCTCAGGGATCTAGAACTAGAAATTCCATTTGACCCAGCCATCCCATTACTGGGTATATACCCAAAGGACTCTAAATCATGCTGCTATAAAGACACATGCACACGTATGTTTATTGCGGCACTATTCACAATAGCAAAGACTTGGAACCAACCCAAATGTCCAACAATGATAGACTGGATTAAGAAAATGTGGCACATATACACCATGGAATACTATGCAGCCATAAAAAATGATGAGTTCATGTCCTTTGTAGGGACATGGATGAAATTGGAAATCATCATTCTCAGTAAACTATCACAAGAACAAAAAACCAAACACTGCATATTCTCACTCATAGGTGGGAACTGAACAATGAGAACACATGGACACAGGAAGGGGAACATCACACTCTGGGGACTGTTGTGGGGTGGGGGGAGAGGGGAGGGATAGCTTTAGGAGATATACCTAATGCTAAATGACGAGTTAATGGGTGCAGCACACCAGCATGGCACATGTATACATATGTAACTAACCTGCACATTGTGCACATGTACCCTAAGTATAATAATAATAAAATAAAATAAAATAAAAAGAATACTGCTCAAGCATTTACAATGGCTTTATTTGAAGAACTAATGGATATATTAGCAATCTAGTCTAGATTCTTCAAATCATGTCTTTCATTAAATTAAAACAAAAACGTATACAAAAAAAAAAAAGTTCCATTCAGTCAAGCAACACCTTAAGTATTCTCAAGAGTAGAGAACTTTTCTCCTTTTCTTACTTTTTAAATTTTGTTTTTAACTGACAAATAATAATTGTATATATTTATAGGGCACAGTGTGATGTTTTGAGAGACACCTTTAGAACACCTTGAGAGACAGGTTTATAAACTTAATACCCAGTTCTAAAACAGAATTCCTAAGCTCATGCATTCTCTAATGTTGTAAGAACTGTCAAAGTTCCATAGAAAAATTTTTATTTCAGAGGTAAACTCCATGAAGTTGCCTGAAGACAAAGAATTACCCATGAATCAGAGCTGGAATATAAAAGGACTACTCAAATTTGGAAATAAACTTCTTGAGAACTCATCAACATTTGAAAGGACTGTGGTAAAATATTCTGATAACTCAGGTCCAGAGAAGAGAGTGAAGACAGAGTGAGTCAGCTGGGACTAACACACATGTTGAAATCTTTTGATGTGTGTTTTCATCTTTATAGAATAGAGAAAGAGACATTATCTTCAGATCAGCATTATCCTCTACCTAGAGGAAACTGCCTCTGTTATTGTTAATGTCTATCTAGACTCTCAAAAAAAAAATCAGAAACCCAATGAAGCTATTTCCAATATTCTCACTGCCACAAATTCCACACATTGCCAGAGTGCAAACCTATTCCTTACTCTTTTCTCCCTCTTTCCTATAGCATCTAGCATAGCTGTTTATTCAAAGTATGTGTCCAGCAAATGTACATTAAATTGAAATTCAACATTAGCTTCAAACATCCTCTTTCAAGGCTCTCCTACTTGCCCAAAGGTGTTCTTAAAAACCAGCACTGTTTACCAATGAACTGTAAGGCAGAGTAAAGAACGCTGAGTAACTCCCCAGTAATTCTTCAGCTGTACGGAAGACCTCCAAAGGACACAATACAAACACCAGAATCCAAAGCAGGAAACATCTTGCTTTTCAGAAGCTACCAATCACCTGAGTGATCCTAAAATTATCTTCTAGCAACACCAAGTAAAACAACAATGACCTGCAGTCTGAAAGCACTTATGTCATTCACAGAAAGCCTCTAACCTTTGGTTTCACAGGAAAGTTACCCACTGTAAAATGCAAATAATTCCAGACCTGGAAAGGATCATGAAGGGTACACAAAAGGATTGCTCAGTGAAGGATACTGTCACATGCTAATCATGGCTAGGTTCTATAGCAGATGCATGTACAAAGTACCAGAGAACAAGGAGGGAATGACCACATGGGCCCAGACAAGCCAGGAAAGAGGTCAGAATGAGAGTTGCCTTCTTGGAGAATGAGTTCACCACACAGTGAAAGCAGTAGAAGGACATCAAGTAGAGGTAACAGCAGATGGAAAGGAAGCAGTGCCAACAGAGCATCCAGAGGGGAAACTGTCCGCAATTCAGTTTGGCCAAAGAATACAGTGTAAGTGAGGAAGTGGCAGGAGAAGAATCTGGAAAAACAGGTTAGTTCAGATAGAAAGGGTCTTCAATACTATCAGTACTTGGACTTGATCCTCCAGGAAACAAGTATGTATGCAGGCAGATCAGATCTGTAGCTAAGAAACACGTCATGCCAACTAGAATTAAACCACAACTAACCAGAAGCCAAGTAACTAAACAACATTTGATCTTACTCTTTAAAAATAGGCCAGGTGCGGTGGCTCACGCCTATAATCCCAGCACTTTGGGAAGGTGAGGTGGGGTGGATCACGAGGTCAGGAGTTCAAGACCAGCCTGGCCAAGATGGTGAAACCCTGTCTCTACCAAAAATACAAAAATTAGCTGGGCATGGTGGCAGGTGCCTGTAATCCCAGCTACTCAGGAGGCTGAGGCAAGGAACTGCTTGAACCCGGGAGGCGGATGTTGCAGTGAGCCGAGATCATACAGTGCACTCCAGCCCGGAAAACAGAGCAAGACTCTGTCTCAAAAAAAAAAAAAAAAAAAAAGAAAAGAAAGAAAAAAGAAAAAAGAATATAAGCTCTTATTAAGGGCTTTGCAAAATTCACACACAGATGCACTTCCTAAAGATATCCTGGGTTCAGTAAAGATCAAAATCAATTTTAAGCTGGGCACAGTGACTCACACCTGTAATCCAGCACTTTGGGAGGCCGAGGCGGGTAGATCACTTGAGGTCAGGAGTTCGAGACCAGCCTGGCAAACACAGTGAAACCCCATCTCTTCTAAAATACAAAAATTATCCGGGTGTTGTGGCAGGTGCCTGAATCTCAGCTACTCAGGAGGCTCAGGAAGGAGAATGGCTTGAACCCAGGAGGCGGAGGTTGCAGTGAGCCAAGATCATGCCACTGCACTCCAGCCTGGATGACAGGGTGAGACTCTGTCTCCAAAACAAACAAACAATCAACTTTAGACACACACCATGCTGACAATCCTAAGGATATGTTTCAAAAGCACATCTACATTTAATTAAACCAAGTTCTTAAAAAGCTAAGAAACTTATCCAAGGTCCTATTGTAGTTAATGGCAGAGCAAGGACAAAATCTTAGTCCAGGCTACCTCCTAGTTCACCACAACTCTAAACAACTTTGTTGTTCCTTCCCTTGTGCAAGGAAAGTCTCTGAAAGACAGAAGCAAGCCAAGGAGAATAGAGAGCAAAAGTCAGGGTATGAGAGGATGGATAGCATGAATACTAGAACCAGGCTTACACACTGTGAGCACTACATAAATTCTCACCATCATTCATGATCATCTCTCTCTCTCTGAAGAATCATAAAATCGCTGGTGGTTCACAGCAAACCCCACTGCAGCTTTTCATATTTGATTCGAAAGTAGGCAAAGACCAAGAGCTGTAAACATGTGGTGATGTTTCTACCTTTGGGGGGAGGGCTCTTGGAGTCCTCCATAGACAGCTTCAGCTGCTGTATGAACTCGCCGCCATACACACTTCGTTCTTGCCAGATGTTCAGCAATCTTTCTAAAGGTTTTTTACAGCCTTCATCTGCCTCTCTGCCCAGAAAAGATGAAAAGATATATATAAGCTTAAGATTTTTTGTTTTTAATTAGGACAGACCTACTTAAAAAAAAAAAGAAATCAACAACTGACTAAATGATTTACACATTTAAAAGCAAAAGAATAAGGTACATATTGTAATACCTGGATACCCAAAACTTGACCACAAACTACATTCTTCGTGTAGTGGGAGGGATCATGCCATAATCGAAATCAAATAGGACCAAAAGTCAATGGCCAATTTTTAGACAGAAAATTATCAAAACTCCATCTTATCAATTGTGATAGCTTGCTTTTTAAGAAGATGTTAATAAAATGTACTGCCAGACATTCTGCTGGAAATTAAAAGTGGATCAGAACTCTTAAAGATAGAAAAATGATTTTAAAAAACCAGATGTTTAAAACAGGAAATAATTCACTGCAACTCATCAATTCTAACACACCAACACTTCTACATGTATAAACACAATCACATACATGTATATGTCAAGAATCATTCCAGTTCTAACCACTTCATAATTATTTTAATTCTGGGCTAAGTCCATAGTCCAGGTTCACACAAAGGTATCTGATAATCTTAGAACACACTTAATAATGCAGTCCTTCATAACTTATATCAAAGGATATGAATTAGAAGTTAGAAAATGTTTTCCCCTGACATGTTAACTCCTGAAACAGGATATAAAGGACTATAACTAGCACTCACTGAGAACCAATTGCCTACAATAAAATGTCAGAGAGCAAGCAGAAGATTGGGTTAGACTTTCTGAAAGCAAAGTGAATTCAGCCACCACCCACTGTTAGCATGAATTCTTCTGTTTTGTGAGGGGGTTTAAATGGCAACGATCTTACACTGAATGACTTTAAACAAGAAGGGATATCTCGACATCTTAGTATCTAAGTTAAATGGCTTTTAGTAGAAACTTCAAGAAGAAATCATGCCAAATTCAACTGAGATGGGAACTCTATTCACACCCGACCGTGACAATGCTTTCGTAAACTCAAGGAGAACTTAGGTTTCAGCCTAGCCCGGTCAGAATGTCTTTCTTATGAATTATTAGTGGTAAATTTCACTGACTAAAGGACTCAATCAGGGTACATAAAAATCAATTCTTTTTTTGTTAAACTTTTTAAAGTCAGAAGTGAGGGTTTGGGAAAAAAAAGAAAAACATTTCTATTGCTAAGTTTATAAAGCTTAAAAATATGACCCAATTACTTGATACTTGTGATAAAACACTTTTACTCCACCTACAAAATATATCCAGAAATTAGTTATTTCTCATCTTTTCCTCTGCTATCAATCTGGCCCAAGGCATTATCATCTCTCACCTGGATTACTACAGTAGCCTCATTACTGGTCTCCCCGCTTCCACCCTTGGCCTCCTACAACCTACTCTCGAGTTTTCAAAATACAATTTTAGCTGCTGTACTAGGGCAGACCACATCACTCCTTTGTTCAAAATTGCCAACATTTCTTCCCAGTATCCCTCAGAAATAAAAGTCCTTATGAAGACTCCAAGGCCTTTCCCAACCCAGCTGTTATTTCCCTGGCCTCATCTCCTACCCACTCTTCCCCACCCCCGTCCTCCAACCTCCTGCCTCAACAGCTACCCTAGCACTGCCTCAGAGCCTTAGCACTTCAAAAGTTTGCTTTGCCTGGAATCACATTCCCCATGTGGCCACACAGCTCAATCCCTCTCCTCCTTCAGGCCTATGTTTAGTCAAACCACCTTCAGTGTGTCATTCCCTAACCTCTATGTTGAAAATGACACTCCCTGCCCCTACTCAATTTTTCTCCATACAACTTTTCTGGTATGCTGTATATTCAACAGTTTACTTTGTGTTTACACGCTTTCCATTTGAATGTAATTTCCACAGGGATGGAGATTTGTCATTTTCTCCCATTGCTATATGCCCTTGAACAAGCACAATAAATATCTGTCAAATTGTAATCTTTTCCAAAAAAATGTATATAGGTTTCGGTAAGTTATACAGTTACTTAACTTTCAACAATCATCTTACTGTATCAAGGTCATGTCAGAAATCAACTAAGCACTCCTCAGCTCGATCAATGAAGGTTTATAGAATACAAAGAATAAGAAGGCCTGGGTCCTGACCTCTAGGGCTCAACTCAGCAACCCCTCAGACCTGTTTAGTCTCCTTTCCCTACCCCACCTGGAACTTTGTGTTCCAGCAACACCCACCCGTATGTATTTGCTACTCAGAATTTGTTCTCTCACTTGCATGTGCCTTTGTTCATGCTATCTCTTCTCCTTCAAATGGAACAGCCAAAATTGAACAAGGCAAAGAGAAAGGAGTAATTCAGGTAGCTCAAGTATATGGGGGAATGTGCGGAAGAATCTGGAAGGAGAGGGTGGAATTCAATTACAGCGAGCCCTGAATGCCATATTGAAGCATGTGGCCTGCAGGCAATGGGAGGTCCCTGACGTGATCAAATGTATAGCTTAGAAAAATAAAGTCATTATAATTAATAAAACCAAATTGCAACTAATCAGAACTTTGTTAATGAACTAGCTGGTACTTTTAGCATAAAATCTGTTTGCTGCAGATTCTCTGTTCGCTTAAAAGAAAGAGAAACCAGTCTCATGAGAATAAATTCTTATCAAGGATTTAGTTAAAAAGTAGGTGGGTATCACAACACACACCCACCACCCACCATTCCTGGAGATACTTGGGACTCCATTCAGGCTAAGACTGGTTTTGTGTACAGTTTCAGGCACAGTGGAAAATGACGCTCAAACCTGTTATAACCACAAAACATTTTCAAAAGGCTTTTACTACTAAAGGCCAAAAGGGGGGTTCTAGTTTAATTAGTGAATGTAACTAACCAGGACAGATATTTCCTTGAACATTGTGGTAAATCAAGGTTTTGCTAGATAAGTTTCAAAGCTATACATAAAATATTCAAGAAATCTTTCTACTGATTAGGTTTTGAAGGAAGTAGCTCCAGTGAAATGGAAGTCACTTTGGCATCTGGAATTAGATACAACCAAAGTAATAAAGCCGTTTTATAACAGAAAGAGAAATATTTTCAGGTTGTACTAACTCCAATCTAAACTGAGAAATCTTTAAGTGGAAAAAAAGACTGAACAATCTTTGCCAACAATCTATGAATAAAGTGGAAGATGGCAAATAATTACATACACAACTTAATATTACGTTGAACACTTGGTATTTTAATTCTGATTAATTACAAATTCAATCACTTTATTTTTCAATATAGACAGCAAAACTGACCTTTAAGAGTGAAAAATGTGTACGATAGACACCAACAGACTTGCTGCTTGACGTGTCAGCTGGACACCTGAGTCCCTGCAAAGCCAGCCTTGGGGGCCTTTTCTTCCTCTACAGTTCTATGGCACTTTTTTGGTACAACCACAGTAATTTGTACAACTCTGTCTTATCCCATGCACAGCAGGCCTATGGTAGGCCTCCTAAGGGCAGGAATTCTAAGTATTCCCTACACTTCCAACAGTACCTCATGTAAAGTTGGTTCAGAAAAGAGTTAACACAGAAGGCCAGACTGCTACCCTTAGGGAAGTGCTTGGCTGGCGTCTGGGAACTTGGGATTTCAAAGTGTCCCTACCATTTCCTAACTGGTAAGGGTGGTTTACTGGGCCTAAATTGTTTGTGCAAGCAATACGGTTCTTAATGAACACCTGAGCCTGGCGTGGTGGCTGACGCCTGTAATCCCAGCACTTTGGGAGGCCAAGGAGGGCAGGTCACAGGTCAGGAGATCAAGACCATCCTGGCTAACATAGTGAAACTCCGTCTCTACTAAAAAATACAAAAAATTAGCTGGGCATCATGGTGGGCACCTGTAGTCCCAGCTACTTGGGAGGCTGAGGCAGGAGAATGGCGTGAACCCGAGAGGCGGAGCTTGCAATGAGCCAAGACCAAGCCATTGCACTCCAGCCTGGGCGACAGAGCGAGACTCCGTCTCAAAAAAAAAAAAAAAGTGAACACCTGATTTATTTCTGGGAGCTTAGAATTTTGGCAGAGGGTGTCTACATGACCAATCCAATAAAAACTCTGGGCACAGAGTCTTTAAAGAGCTTTCCTGGTAGGTTACACGTCATACACATCACAATTCAGTGCTGGAGGAATTAAGTGTGTTTGTGTAATCGCACTGAGAGAGGACTCGGAAGCTTACACCTAGAGTGCTCCAGTCTGCTGCGGGCACTGCACGCACATCACCCTCTGCTGCTGCTGCTTTGGATCCTTTAGCTGTAATGAATCACTGCCCTGACTATGACTACATGATGAGTCCTGTGAGTCATTCTAGGGAATCACCAAACCTGGGAGTGGTCTTGGGGCCCACAACAATAAATAAATATCATGTGGGTAACTCTCAAATTTATGCCTCCAGAAATCAAGTCTCTACTGAGCTTCAGACTATTTTATCCACCTGCCTATTTGGCATCACTCCTTGGAATATTCACTAGCCATCTCACACTCGGCCTGGCCAAAACAAAACTCGTGATTTCCTCCACCAAATCTTTTCCCCAATCTTCACTTCAGCAAAGGGCACCATCAGTCATTCACTTACGTCAAAAACCTAGAAATCGTCTTTGATTTCTCTTTTCACTTACTACCAGCTCCCACTCAACGCCTATAAATCCTATCAGTTTTACACTGGAGAGGTGGGGATCCTCCCACGAAGGAAGCATTCAATAAATGGAAGCTATTAGTATCTTCCCATTGCTTCTGAGTCCTAGGCAATGTCACCTCTAGCCTGCACCACAGCAACATCCTCCAAACTCATGTCCCCGCCCCTCCCTTGGCCTTTACAAACCATCCCTCTACACTAAGCCATTTTTAAAGAGGGATGTTTTAAAAATGTATGTTGGAATATACCATTCTCCTGGTTAAAACTCTTCAATGACATTCCATGAGAAAAAAATCCTAACTCCCAAGTCTTACAGGGTGTACGTGACTGGTGCATGTCCACCTCTTGGACCTCATCTGGATATCACTTTTCCCTTTGTGCACTACATTCTAACCACACCAGCCTTTATTCTGTTTCTCTTAGCAGGCCAAGATTATCACCGCCTTAAGTTTTTCTTAATAGCCGCTCCTGCTTCGCACGATTACCTCAAATGTCATTTCCTTAGAGGCCTTCCTGAACCACACTACCTGCGAGATCCTACTCTAGAACATCACTCCATTTTACTATGTCCATATTATCCTGCTCTGAAAGTATCTTGCTCATTTGTCTTTGCCTGCGTTGTTCACTGCTGCTCCCCCAGTGTCTGGATCCATACTTGGCACATACAAGGCACTCCAATACATGTTGAATGAAAAATGACATGGACAGCTGTCTCCTCATTGGGAAGAAAACAAGGCACTTGTATGAAAAGCAAGTTTGCAGTCTGGTTAATTAAATTGTGCTATTCAAATCAAATCTATCCTATGAACTTGGCAGCTTTCTCTGACTTGAGAGTTTTTTTACTGTTTGTTTGTTTTGGGTGTGGAGGTGTCTTTTATCATAAAAACATCCCTCATCAATTTAGTCAACAGTAATGGGTCAACTATCTTTGTTCATCAACTGACACAGAAAGTATATGTTAATTAGGCTACTCCTACTGTGGATGAGCTGCATCATGGTTGAAGCAGAACTGTTGGACTTTCTGTCCCAATAATGGGGTATAAGAAAGGAGATTGGAAACATGAGTATCCAGAATTTAATACCCACGCAGAATCTTAAAACAACCAGAAGAATGCAAACAGAAAGGAATTTGGGCTATTTTATTGAGAAGGACCAGGTTTATCTTCCTCACACTGCCACTGAATCTGCCAAGACACCTAAAACCTGGCTAGTTTTTAAGGTGTTCCCAAGTAAAAAGGAATTTTTAACCCTGGTATTGCCCATCCCCTTTTCCACCCCTTTCTATTTACTTTTTGGTTTCAGGACAGCTAAAGATTACAGATCGTTTGTCTGTTTGTAATTTAGAGACAGGGTCATGCTCTGTTGCCAAACCTGAAGTGCAGTGGTATGATTATAGCTCACTACAGCTTTGAGCTCCTGGGCTCAAGCAATCCCCCTGCCTCAACCTCCAAGTAGCTAGGACTACAGGTGCACACCACCATGCCTGGCTAATTTTTAAAAAATTTTTTATAGACACAGGGTCTCACTATGCTGCCCAGGCTGAAATTTTTGAATAACATTGTTATGTTTACTATCCCTACAAGAAATCATTCCAGCCAACTCCCTAGACCAAATCTCTTCCATAATGAGTTAACATTAATTAACTCATTTAACAAATATTTACTGAACGCCTACTCTGTGTCAGGGCAGACCATAATGTTGCCCAGCTCCTGGGACACCAACATGGAGGCTATATAAATGGTATTCCTTCAAGCTACAGAACTCAGCAGCTCTGTGCCAGACACTTTACTAGGTGCCTGGAATATAGGAAAAAACAAATGACCCAATGAATGAGCAAATGTGGAGCAGGCATTGTACTACATACTTTTAAACATATTGTCTGTCTCTACCCTCAAAACTCTTATAAGGGGGAGTGGTATCCTCCCCCTTTAGCCAGTTAGGAAATTTGGGCTCAAAAAGTTAAGTAACACATCCAAGGTCACTCACATAGTGTCTGAGGCAGAGCTACCATCAATTTCTAAGCAACTGTGAACTAAATCTCATCAAAGCAAGAAAATCTGTCTATTTCAGATAGCTCCTCTAGCAGTCTGTTCTAAGCTTACTCTGTTATGAAGATTCAGTATTTTTTTCAAGTTAATAACACATTTTGCTACTTGTGTCCATGTTGATCAAAAGGTGAGCCAGTTATGTAGCTGACCAACAAAAACCATCTTTTTCATCTCTAGAAAGCTAGGTGTCATTTCTTTCTCTTGGATTTCTAATTTTATTTCTTCAAACTTTTCAAATCCTGCAATGAAAGCAGGACTTCATTTCTCATTTAAGGCCTTTCACTATATTTTAGACCTAATAACAATTTATGTTTAACCTACTAGTCTCCCAATCATGTTTCCCAATTCCTTTTGCAAATATCTGTTTATATATTTACTTACAAACATAATATTCTAATGAACAATAGTTTTTCTTTGCTTTTCCTGGGCACCTAATTTGAGCCTACAGAAAGCTTTTGTTTTTACATGAAGTAAAGTAATTTATAAAACTTTTAATCCAATGTATGCTTTCTATGGTATTAGTTGTATGTGTGCCACTCCTCTCTGCCACAAAACACAATACCATCAGGCTTAATACAATACAGCCAGAGCAAACACCTACTTTCCACACTAATAATTACTATTATTGCAGTTACAGTAATGCCCACTATTTTTAGTAAACTAGACATCTAGAAATCCAGAAGGAAATAAAAAGGAAGGCATTTGGCAATTAATTTCTTGCTATTAAGTTTTGTTACTAAAAGGTTCCCTTACTAGTTAGCTTTGTTTTTTGATCATAAGCTAATGAGACAACTCAACCAAACCAAGGAAAATACCATAACCAAGAAATAAATTCAAAAAATGAAAATGAATATATCTAGAAGAAAGATAATGCTAGGCTGAATCTCTCAAATGTATCAGAATGTTTACATGTCTCGATAGTTCTTGAGGGCTCAACAAAACATAAAACCACAATTTGGCCTCCGCAACTCTCTGTAAAGTAGGAAGTTGTCAATTTACAAAGGCTATCACAGAAAAGGAAGAACAAAAAGGTGGAAAAGGCAATAAATTTAAAAACAAATCCAAAAAACAAACAACATACCTGGCAACATGAGAAAAAGCATCCACAAGGACAGATTCAAATTCTCTAGTGAATTCAGGTCCTTTCCTTTTACTGTTTTGGATGACATCATTCGCTAAATACAGAAAAGTAAGCTTTCTATTTGATTTGGCTGTAAAAAAGAAAAGAAAAGAATTTAACTTACACCAAAGAAATTCTCTATTCACAATTCTTTTGCCCTGGGCTGCTCCTAAAAAAACATTAAGACAAGTATTATCTACCTGGGGGGTCAAGTAGATATGTTTAAAAAGACCATCTAAGGAATAGGTTTGGGAATACCATTTTGGAAAAGGAAAAGAAAAAGAATGGGCCATCTTCATTGCTGTGTTGTTTAAACCAGAGTAATTAATTGATAGTAAAAATTAAGATAATCCAAAGAGAATTCCTAAAGGATAAGCAGTCAATATTAATGTTGAAACTAAGGCTTTTATTTATCCTACTGCAAAAAAGAGCAACTTCTAACTCACTTTTAATTATCAAATATTCCAGAATGAAAGACTGAGTTGGCTGGACGCAGTGGCTCATGCCTGTAATCCCAGCACTTTGGGAGGACGAGGTGGGTGGATCATTTGAGGTCAGGAGTTTGAGACCAGCCTGGCCAACATGGTGAAACCCTACCTCTACTAAAGATACAAAAATTAGCCGGGTGTGATGGTGGGCACCTGTAGTCCCAACTACTCAGGAGGCTGAGGCAGGAGAATCGCTTGAACCCAGGAGGTGGAGGTTGCAGTGAGCCGAGATTGCACTACTGTATTCCAGCTTGGGCAACAGAGCAAGACTCTGTCTCAAAAAAAAAAAAAAAAAAAAAAAAAAAGACTGAGTTAGGTTTCAATTTTAAAATGGTTTCGCCGAGCGTGGTGGCTCATGCCTGTCATCCCAGCACTTTTGGAGGCCGAGATGGACGGATCACCTGAGGTCAGGAGTTCGAGACCAGCCTGACCAACATGGAGAAACCCCGTCTCTACTAAAAATACAAAATTTGCCTGGCGTGGTGGTGGTGCATGCCTGTAATCCCAGTTACTCAGGAGGCTGAGGCAGGAGAATCGCTTGAATCCGGGAGGTAGAGGTTGTGGTGAGCCTAGATCATGCCGTTGCACTCCAGCCTGGGCAACAAGAGCAAAACTCCATCTCAAAAAAAAAAAAAAAAAAAAAAAGATTTCTTGTAATTTTGCTCCTAAACTGAGAATTTCTCTGATACTCCAATAACCATAATCAATAATATAGAAGAATCTCTAGGTGCACCAATAGATATTAGCTCAAATACCAGTATACATTAACACTACATTCTTATTGAAAATTTACACACGCGTGAAATCTAGATATGCAAAATTAGGGCTTTCACAAAAACCGTAATTCTCTCTTATTTATATGAAATGTGGTTATTCCCTATTACTCTATATGGTATCATATATTAAACCATAAAAACCTTGTGCAATATGTCTGAGTTACAGTTGCTTTGGGGAACATTACTGAATTCCCTGGCTTCTATGCACATAATTTCTCAACTATAAAGTTACATCACTATGATTTTTGGTTCCAATTTTCTTTTAAAAGAAATAAATAAGAACAGAATTAGATGTTTCAAAACACAAAGTTTTCTCCAATGCTAAAGTACCTGAAAAACACAAGCTCTTTATCAACCTTAACACACCTGAGTAACTCTATTTCTCTCAGTTGTTTCTTTTGAAATGTACAAAGCATTGATATGTCTGACATAGCAGGCATAAGATCTGACATTTTAAAATGTAGCTACAGGAGGCTGGGCACAGTGGCTCACGCCTGTAATCCCAGCACTCCAGGAAGCCAAGGCAGGTGGATCACCTGAGGTCACGAGATCAAGATCATCCTGGCTAACATGGTGAAACCTTGTCTCTACTAAAAATACAAAAAATTAGCCAGGCGTGGTGGCGGGCGCCTGTAGTCCCAGCTACTCGGGAGGCTGAGGCAGGAGAATGGGGTGAGCCCAGGAGGCGGAGCTTGCAGTGAGCCGAGATCACGCCACTGCACTCCAGTCTGGGCGACAGAGCGAGACTCCGTCTCAAAAAAAAAAAAAAAAAAAAAAAAAATACAAAAATCAGCCAGGCGTGGTGCCAGGCGCCTGTAAACCCAGCTACTTGGGAGGCTGAGGCAGGTGAATCACTTGAACCTGGGAGGCGGAGGTTGCAGTGAGCCGAGATCGCGCCACTGCACTCCCACCTGGGCGACAGAGTAAGAGACTCCATCTCAAAAAAAAAAAGAAAAAAAAAATGTAGCTACAGGAGAGTAACCCAAGTTAAACACATGATTTTAATAGCACATTACAGTTTAAACTGATGAAACTGTTGTCTTAAATGCTCATAAAATTAAATATGGATACCCTGAATTGTCTTAACCTTCTGGTAATAACCTAGTTTAGATGGCCAACTGATAAGAATACTAAGAACCTGGAGCTTTCTTCAACTTTCTAATTATTATTCAAAAGCAGAACGAAAGCGTCAGTAGTTACAATATCTACTGTTGCTACAAAGGTATGATTATGGCAAAACGTGCTTTTCTGTTAAAGCAAACCTTGCTCTGCAAAGTTGATGTAAGTGAAACTACTACACCTATAATCCCATGCAAGTTAGCAGATTCAAAAGCAAAACAGAACTTCAACAAAGCAAATTTCATCAAGTGGAGCTTTACAATTCCATACACTTTATGTTAAAAAAAAAAACCTAGAATCCATATTGTAAAATGTCAATGTGGACATTCAAGACCTGATATACTTTTCAGTAGACAAACAAGGTATCTAAGGGGCTTGAGACCCAAGGTTTTCACTGTTTACAATGCCAATTAATTTTCATCACCCCAGAACTTAACAATGGGGTTTTATTTAGGATAAATTGTATCCCTCCATATTCAACATCCTCAACAGTCAACATAAGCACCATGTGTGCCAAGGTGATAGGACAAAACCCTACAGCTCTTGAGCACACACAGTCACAATACACACAACACACACACCCCTCCATTCCAATCCTGGGGGACAACTCACTTGTTCAGATGTCCTTCCTATACGACAGAAATAGGTCCTTTCACTCACTACCCATGCCCATTCCAAACTAGTCAAACTAGTTGTTGAGTAAAATTTAAACAACTGGTTAATAAAAACTTTTCACTTGTTTGGCTGGTTTTGGCATCTACAGAAAGTCTTAAAGTAATTCTGGGATAAAAGCCCATTAACTACATTCAGGCCAAGATACAAAACACCATTAAAAATACTCATTTAAGAGCACTTTACACCAAAACTATTCCATAAAGAAGGGGACGTTCTACTTAGAACAGAGCTCAAATGGGATAAATTAAAAATTATTCCTAGAAAATGGAAAGATAACACATCAGGAATAGAAGTATTTAAGCAAGAAAAAAAGTTAATTTTTGTAAATCTCATGTATTTTGAAGGCAACTCAGAGACAGTCTGTGAGCATCTCAGCTACGGAAAATGACTTCACCCTAGGTAGAATCTACAGGGCTAATCAATCTGAGTATCAGGGCACAGAATCCTTTTCCTTTAGTGTGGGGGCATTTTCAGTTCATGAAAGAAGGCTGGATATTTGGAAGCTAGGTCTTGATGCTCGGAAGAGCATCTTTTTTTAACTCTGCACTGTCCAGTAAGTTAGCCACTAGACACGTGTGGCTATTGGAACACCTGAATTGCAGCTGGTAAAATTTGGAAACTAAATTTTCAATTCTATTTACTTAAAACTTTAGTTCCTTAGTCACACATTTTAAGTACTCCGTAGCCACATATACCAAGTGGCTACCTGTTGGATGGCACAGATAGAAAACATTGCTATTATCACAGAAAACTGTATTAGATAGCGCTGTTTATATCCTTTATGCTGTTATCATAGAAAGTTGTATTGGATAGCGCGGTTTAGATCCTTTACTCAACCATGAAAATTCTATCAGAGACCATGATTTAATTCCTATTTTTAAACTATATAACAGGCACCATGCTATATCCTGTGGTGCTGCAAATAAACAAGAAGGCCTAGTTCCTCTCTCAAAACATAATCTAATGACAAAGATGTAACCAGTTCAAATGAACAGCTAGTAGGAACAAATTAAATGCTAAACCGGTATGATGGGGTGGGAGGCACTCATTAATTCTAATAAATGAAAGCACCACAGTTTGGTTGGAGTCAGGTGACCACCTTCACTTATTAAATGCATTGAGGCACTGAGTACTTGAAAAAGAACACATTTTGGCATCAGGCAGCCCTGGGCTCATGTCCTAGCTGTATGTCTGTGGACAAGGCACTTAATCTCTCTATACCTTTATCATCTCATCTATAAAATGAGGATAATAATGCTGGCCTACTTGCAACATAAGGCTCTACCACGTAAGATTAGGGATAACGGAGCTTCATACACAAATGTACTCTCTAATTTGCTTTTTTTCAGTAACTCAACTAGGGTGAGGCAAGGAATCAAGAAAGCATCACAAAAGAAGTGACACTTGGCCAGGCGTGGTGGCTCACACCTGTAATATCAGCACGTTGGGAGGCTGAGGTGGGGGCATCACGAGGTCACGATGTCAGGAGATCGAGACCATCCTGGCTAACACGGTGAAACCCCATCTCTACTAAAAATACAAAAAAATTAGCCCGGTGTGGTGGCGGGCCCCTGTAGTTCCAGCTACTCGGGAGGCTGAGGCAGGAGAATGGCATGAACCCGGGAGGTGGAGCTTGCAGTGAGCCGAGATCGCGCCACTGCACTCCAGCCTGGGCGACAGAGCGAGACCCCATCTCAAAAAAAAAAAAAAAAAAAAAAGACACCTGAGATGGACTTTAACTGCCTCTTGAGGTCCCACCCAATAGAATTCTGTACAGTGGCAATTCACATTTCAGCACACTCTACAAATAATTTCTGAACGGCACAGTGGGGTACATGAACAAGGCCCCATAAACTCCAGGCTCTACCTCTTCCCGGAACTGCCCGAAGGGCTGAGGGGATCCCTATCTCAGTACAGTCCGCGATATTTGGGGGGGTCCCTGCTAAAGGGCTAGAACTGGGTCTCCTGAAAAAAATCATGGATTTTGGTGTTTGCCAGCCTGTTGTAGTCTGAGCCTCATCAGTTCAAAAGCCTTGAAAATACCACTTAGCCACTTCAGTTTCCTCACCTGTAGAGCAGGACATCTGTGGTGTCCCCAAGTCACAGATAGTATAGAACACTTGTAAAGCCACTTCGCTATAAAGGCCTACCACATATAGGGTGTCTGGAGCAGCTCTGAGCTTCATTTCTTCAGTCTTCCATTATGAAACTCATCCGGGAGTGTAGGTGCCCATCTTTCCCCACCAGACTGTAAGCAACTTGAAGGTAAAGACCATGCCTCACAGTGAGTAATCAAAAGTCTCATCTCACCATAATCTGCTGAATGCCTACACTGTGCTTCACCCCATGCTAAATGTTCATTTGGATTATCCCGTTTACTCCTCACCACGAGATGAGTCTCAGTTTTTCCTCTTCTGCAAAGTTCCTACTTCATAGGGCTCCGATAATTTTTTTTAATGGCAATGTATGTAAAGATATCAGTACTGCACTTCGCATGTAATAAAGAAATAGTAAATATCAGTTATCCACTCTGTAGATAAGGAAATTAAGGGACAGACAGGTTAAGTTGCTGGGGTCAGTAAGGCGGCAAAGTCAGGCTTACATTCTAGGCAGTTGGCAGAGGCAACATGCTACAAGTGTCCAAGCCAGTGCCTGGCACATAACAGAATGAGTTCAATGAATGTCTGTCAGAACCTGAGCAGGGCCTGAAATCAATGACAACTGCATGAGAGAGGAGAGAAGAGGTAAGGTCTGGGTGGGGTGGCCCCTTAACCTAAGATGGGGGAGACTACCTACTTCACAGGGCTGTTCTATGGACTGAGTGCGACGATATACACAAAGGTCTTAGTATAGTGACTGGTATGAAGTAAAGGCTTTGTAAGGGGTAGCTATCCTTGCCTCCCTCTTACAGATGAGAAAACGGAGACACAGAGAGATGAAGAAACTCTCCCAATATTATTCAGCTGGCAAATAGCTGAGCCAGGACTCGATCTGCAGAGTCTGACTCCGGAGCCCACTGGCTTTTACTCCAAATACCCAGCACTGGGCCCGACATGCTAGGGCCGGTACCGCAGTGAATGCAGCCGAGATAATAACAGCCACAAATGTCAGGGGGAAACTGAAGGGAAAATGGCTTGACGAACTAGAAGTCTGGACACCTGGGTCCCAGTCCGTGGACGCTCAGGCAAGTACCTTAAACCTTCCCGGGCCTCAGTTTCCTTCTTCGAGAAACGGGGCTAACTTTGTCTCCCATCTCAGAAGCTCGATCAGGCCTGGAAAGCAAGGCTCAATGAAGAGGCTTAGAGGGGCCTAGGCTGTAGGTGGGCGAGAGGACAATCCGGGGACCGTCCAGGGGGTGGGGGAGTTGGTGTTTACCTTTGCGGAGCTCGCGGTGCCACACGGAGACGATGGGTCCCGCGTGCTTGCGGTGGTGGATGAGCCAAAGGGACAGGGTCTGCACGCTCTGCTGAGAGTTGCTCAGCTCCGAGAGCTTCTTCTCCAGCGCCGACTCAGAGAAGGAGGACATGGTGGCGGCAGTGAGGCCCGGCAGGGAGCGGCCTGGGCCGCCCAGTGCGGCGGGAAGAGCGACGGCACGAGGCCGGGGCCTCACCTGACAGGCTGCGGGACTTTTTACCGACTGACAGACTGCCAGGGGTGCAAGGAGGGGGAGGGGATGGGTCTCCGCAGTAACAGCCGCCCGCGCCGCCGCCACAAGATGGCCACCCGACCTCTCACCCTGCCGCGAGAGCAGGGTCAAAGGGCAAGGGCCGGAGCAGAGGGGCACCGGGAGGCGTCGGAGCTCTAGAAAACCGTCCCTTTGGAGGCGGCGGCCGCTCTGAACCTCGCGCAGAGCACTTCGAAGGAGACAGAGCGAGGAAAGGAAAGTAGTTGCCCAGGCCCCCGGAAAGCGCTTTAACCGCTCGAGCCTGCACACCGGCGCAGTGGATCTCGCCGGAACCCTTTTTCCCGCTCCCTCGGAACCTTTCTGGCGCGATACGGCGCGCTACTTAGCGCGTCACTTCCGGCGAGGCAGAGGAGGCGGGAGAGTGAGAGAAAGGCTGGAAGACGAGGTAAGGGAAGAGTGGCGGGAACCAGAGGGAGCCCAGCAGCTGGGACCCCGTAGAGGGGTATCCTGAGGGGACACTGAGGCTGAGAGATCATGATCTGGGTATGGGAGGGGGATTTCCTTTCTAATCTGGCGGGCCCCAGGCCGCATCTTTCCTCCATATGTGTTCGGCTCTCTGGCTGTCCCCTGAAACACTTAGTTTTGGTTCTTCCAGGCCACCCACGTGCCCTTTTCACGCCTCCACGCCCTGGCGCTCGTTCTCTCTCCGAAAGTGACATCCCCTTTCACACCTGGTGAGCTCCTACTCAGCCTCCCGGAGCACCCTTTAATGTCCTATTTTGACCTTTTAGTCTGTAACAGCGCCGTCATGAAACACACATTTGGGCTCTCGGCTCTTAAGTGGGTTCTCACTCAGGGTATTATTACATGCTGCTTTTACCTTCTGCGGGTCCAGTTGACTTTTTCGAACTTAAGTGAGGTGTTAACTTTAGGGAAGAGGTGGAGGGAACTAACTTAGCCTTCCCAATGTGTCTGTTGACCTCATGTTAAGATACACTCTTTGAGGCCTGGCGCAACGGCTCTTGCTTGTAATCCCAACCCTTTGGGAGGCGGAGGCGAGAGGATAGCTTGAGGACTGGAGTTCAAGACCAGCCTGGGTAACAGCGAAAATTAGCCGCTGCAGGTGGTGACGCTCACCTGCAGTTCCAGCTACGCGAGAGGATCCCTTGAGCCCAGGAGTTAGAGGTTACGGTGAGCTATGATCGTGCCACTGCACTCCAGCCTGGGCGACGGAGCGAGACTCTTCTCTGAAACAAAACAAAACACTATCTGAGACTCTAAACCTTGACCCTATTTTTTTTGTTAGTTTTAAATCCCAGTTATCAAAGCAGCAGAGAAATTTTGTTTTTCTTACTGCCACGGGGGTGATGGTAGGGAGTTAAGTTATAGACATAAGAGGGTTTTAAAATTTCCTGATCGTGGTATAACTTCCTAGTTGTGGGCAAACTCTAATTTAGGAGACGTTCTTCTAGTTGATGCCTGCTTTTGCTCTTATTGCACTGTATTGCAGTTCTTTGCTTACATGCTTTTACCCCTCCTCCAGACTAGAATCATAATCA
The DNA here is from genome assembly GCF_028885625.2 of Pongo pygmaeus. Classification (NCBI taxonomy): domain Eukaryota; kingdom Metazoa; phylum Chordata; class Mammalia; order Primates; family Hominidae; genus Pongo; species Pongo pygmaeus. Next base: position 40,471,598 of record NC_072394.2, on the reverse strand, counting down.
TAGCTAACACAGTGAGAGGTTACTATGTGCTAGACACAATTTCCACACAGTAACTCATTTAATCCTCACAACAAAGCTGTGAGGTATTATATTATCCCCCTTTGGACAGCGTAGGAAACAGGCTCAGAGAGGTTAAGTGACCTACCCAAGATCACATTACTAAGATTTGAGGAAGGGGCTGCAACTTAGCCATCTTTTTGGCCCCAGTTCCTGATTTATCAGGTGAGTTAGTATAAAAGAGGTGAGTAACCTAAAATCATACAGTGAGTATCTAGTCATAACTGAGGGCTTTTGTGTCGAAATCTAGATCATCTTTCCATATTAATAACACTGTCATATGCTGAGCACTTTTATACCAAGTCACTGTCTATTAAGCACATTACATACTTTTTAAATTTAATTCTTACATCAGTCTTAGGGGTTGAAATTATTACAATCACTATTTGATAGACGAGAAAATGTAAAGCATGGTTAAATACCCTATGTACTTGGACATAGTTAGGAAATAGCAGAGCCAGGAGTCAAATTAGGGTTATCTTACGTCTGATCCCAAATTCGTGACTCCTGAACCAATAGTTTATTCATTCATTCAGGAAATAATTTTTCAGCACCTATGTCCAAAGCACTCTTCTAAGCTAACAGACAAAATCCATGTTCTCGGGAACTTACTTTCTACTGAGAAAGATAGAAAAACAAACATGCAAGTTTAGAATGTCAGAAACTGGTAAGTAACTTCAGTAAAAATCAAGGAGATAAGGAGGATAAGGAATGTATATGTGTAGGTGGGTAGTCTTTTACTTATGCTTCTCAGAGAAGGCCTCACTGATAAGATGTCATTTGAGAGACAAGCCATATGCAATGCATTGTTCCAGGAAGAGGGAAAACCAAGTTTATACCATTGTTGGCATTTTGGAGGAACAACAGAGAAGACAATAAAGCTGGAGTGATATGAACTAGAAGGGTGGCTGGAAATTAGTTCAGAAAAGTATGAAGGGACTGCATCACGTGGGGACTTGTAGGCAATAGTATAGACTTTAGATGTTACTCTGAATGAAATGAAGTCCATTGGGCAGTTCTGCACAAAGAAGGAGCATTGTGGCTGTTAGGTAGAAAATAAGACAGTAAGAGTGCAAAGGTAGAAGCAGGAAGGACCAGTCTGGCAGCTGTTGTAGTAACCCAGGTGAAAGGATAACTCAAACCAGGGTTGTATCCGTGGAAGTGGTAAGAAAGGGACAGTTCTGGGGATATTTTAGAGGAAGAGGTAACAGGATCCGCTGATAGATTGGATATGGGGTGTGAAAGACATATGAGAGTTCAGATAGCTCCAAGGGTTTTGGCCTAAGCAACTATAAGAATAGAGCTTCCATTTACTGAATTACAGAAAAGAGTGGGTTTGGGGAGTAAGAGCAAGCATTTGTATTTGGACATGTCCATTTGGAAATGCCTATATGAGTATAGATGTCTAAGGGGCAGTTGGGTTTATGGGTCTGGAATTCAAGGAAGAGCGATCTGGGTTAGAGATAAAAATGTGAGAGTCAACGGAATAAGGTGTAAAAAGAGACTGAGTCCTAGGACACTTCAACATATAGAGGTCTGAAAGATGAGGATTATATGATTATGTGATTTTTCTTCTTAAGCTTGTTAATAGCTTGTTAATATTAACAACTCTAATTGATTTTCAAATATTGAGCCAGCCTTGCATCTCTGAAATATACCCCACTTTATCATGGGGGGGGGGGGGTGTGTGTGTGTGTGTGTTTTACATACTGCTGAATTTCCTAATATTTTCTTTAGGATTTTTGCATCTATACTCATGAGAGAAATTGGTCTATAGATTTTTTTAATTTTTGTATTGCCTTTGGTTTGGTATCAGGATAATACTGGCTTCATAAAATGGATTGGAAAGTGTTTCTTCTTTTTCTAGAAGAATATGTGCAGAATTGGTGTTAATTCTTCATTAAATGTTTAGTGGAATTCTCCAATGAAACCATCTTGGTTTGGAGATTCCCTCCACTCCCTGCTTCCCTCCCTCCCTCCCTCCTCCTTCCTCCCTCCTCCCTCCTCCCTCCCTCCCTTCATTCCCTTCTTCCTTTTTTTTCTGGAGCTTTTAAGTGACAAATTCAGTTTCTTTAAAAGTTATAAAGCTGTTAAAATAATCTCTTTCATATTGTGGTTGTGTTTTTTGAGGAATTAACCACTTCATCAAAGTTGTCAAATTTATATGGGTAAAGCTGTTTGTGGTATTCCCTGTCTTTGTTTTCTGTTGCTTATAACAGAATACCTGAAACTGGGTAATTTATAAAGAAAAAGGATGTATTTCTTACAGTTATGGAGGCTGAGAAATCCAAGGTCACAGGGCCACATCGGGTAAAAAACTTTCTTGCTGGTGGGGACTCTGCAGAGTCCCAAGGCAGTGCAGGATATCACAGGGCCAGGGGGCTGAGTGTGCTAGCTGAGGTCTGTTTTGCTCTTATAAAGCCACCAGTTCCCAGGATAACCCATTAATCCATTTATGAGGGCTTATAAAGACTCCACTTCTTAATACATTGGGAATTAAATTTCAACATGAGTTTTGGAAGGGACAGATATTCAAACCATAGCATTCCCATGTTACCCTTTTGATGTCTGCAGGGTCTGTAGTACTATCCCGTTTCATTACTGATATTGGAAATTTCCAGTATCAGTGTCTCATCTCTTCTCTCTCTTCTCTCTCTCTCTCTCTCGCTCACTCACTCCCTTGTCAGTCTTGCTAGAAGTTTGTCAATTTTATTGACCTTTTCAAAGAACCAGTTATTTATTTCATTGACTTTCTCTGTTTTCAGTTTTATCAATTTCTGCTCTTTATTATTTCCTTCTTCTGCTTGCTTTATTTTGCTCTACTTTGTCTAGGTTCTTGTGGTAGGAGTTTACCTTTTTTATTTGAGACTTTTCCCTTTTTCTAATATATGACTTAGTACTATTAATTTACATCTCAGCATGGCTATAGCTGTATCCACAGATTTTGGTGTGTTATATTTTCATTTTCATTCATTTCCCTATTTTTTTTTCTAATTTCCCTTAAGGTTTCCTCTCTGTTCCGTGGATTATTTAGAAACGTGTTGTTTAGTTTCCAAGTATTTGGAGATTTTCCTGTTATCTCTATGTTAGTGATTTCAAGCTTGATTTCATTGTGGCTGGGGAGTGTCACTCTGTATGATTTCAGTTCTTTTAAATTTGTTGAGGTTTGTTTTATGGCAGGATAATCATCTCTCTTATGTTCTATGAGCACTTGAAAATAATGTGGGCCAGGCACCATAGCTCATGCCTGTAATATTAACACCTTGGGAGGTCAAGGCAGGAGGATCACTTGAGCCTAGGAGTTCAAGGACAGCCTGGGCAACATGGCGAAACTTGGTCTTTAAAAAATACAAAAATTAGCTGGGCATAGTGGCATGCACCTGGAGTCCCAGCCACTCAGAACGCTGAGGTGGGAGGATTGCTTGAGCTCAGGAAATTGAGGCTGCAGTGAGCCATCATCGAGCCACTGCACTGCAGCCTGAGCAATAGAGTGAGATCCTGTCTAAAAAAACAAATAACAACAACAAAAGAATGTGTAGTCTGCTATTGTAGGATGGAGTGTTCTATAAATGTCATAGATCCTGTTGGTTGATGGTGATGGTTTTTCTATATCCTTGCTGATTTTTGGTCTGGTTATTCTATCCATTGTTGAGAGAGGAATATTGAAGTCACCACCCTCTATTCTTGTGAATTTGTCTGTTTCTCCTTTTAGTTTTATCCATTTTTGTTTCACACATTTTGCAGCATATACATTTTAAGATTGCAGTATGTTCTTAGTAGATATACCTGTTATTCATTGTACTCTGTCTCTGGTAATTTTTTTCTTCTTTTGCTCTGAAGTCTACTTTATCTGGTGCTAATATAGCTACTCATACTTTCCTTTGATTAATGTTTACATGATAATATCTTTTTCCATCCTTTGATTTTCAATCAGCCTCTATAATTAATTCTGCATGGTGAGTTTCTTATAGACAGCGTGTAGTTAGATCATGTTTTTAAATCCACTCTGCCAATCTCAGTCTTTTAATTGATGTATTTAAACCTTTTATGCTTAATACAATTATAGTTGACCCTCTATATTCATGGGTTCCATCTCTGTAGATTCAGTCAACTGTGGATTGAAAATACAGTAGACCCTTGAACAACACAGATTTGAACTGTGGCCATCTATTTATATGCAGATTTTCTTTCCCTTCTGCCAACCCACCTCCTCAGCCTACTCAAGGTGAAGACAAAGATGAAGACAGACCTGTGTGATGATCTACTTCCACTTAATGAGTAGTAATTGTGATTTTCTTTTCTTTTTTTTTTTTTTTTTTTTGAGTTTTTTTTTTTTTTTTTTGAGATGGAGCCTCGCTCTGTCACCCAGCCTAGAGTGCAATGGTGTGATCTTGGCTCATTGCAACCTCCGCCTCCTGGGTTCAAGTGATTCTCCTACCTCAGCCTCCTGAGTAGCTGGGATTACAGGCACCTGCCATCATGCCTGGCTAATTTTTGTATTTTTATAGAGACGGGGTTTCACCATGTTGGCCAGCCTGGTCTTGAACTCCTGACCTCAGGTGATCCACCCACCTCAGCCTCCCAAAGTGCTGGGATGCAGGCGTGAGCCACTGGGCCCGGCCTGTGATTTTCTTAATAACATTTTCTTTTCTGTAGCTTGTTTTATCATAAGAACACAGCATATAATACAGCATAAAAAATTTATGTTAAACAACTGTTTATGTTATCAGTAAGGCTTCCAGTCAACAGTAGGCTGTCAATAGTTAAGTTTTTGGGGAGTCAAAATTTATAGAGATTTTTTGACTGCTCAAGGGGGTTGGCACTCCTAACCCCCACATTGTTCAGGGTCAACTGTATTTGAAAAAAATAAAAAGTAAACGATAACAACAATAAAAATAATACAGATTTAAAAACAATATAGTGTAACAACTGTTTACATAACATTTACATTGTGTTAGGTTTTGTAATAATCTAGAGTTGATTTAAAATATATGGGAGGATATGCATGGGTTATATGCAAATACTACACTATTTTCTATAAGGGACTTCAACATCCTCTGATTTTGGTATCCATGGAAGTCTTGGAACCAGTACCTCGTAAATACCGAGAGATGACTGTATTTTGTTTCTTTCTGTTTATTCTCTTTTTCATTTATCTGCTTTCTTTTTCTAGCCTTCCTGTGGGTTACTTGAATGTTTTTTAGAATTCCATGTGGTTTATCTATGATGTTTTTGAGTGTATCTCTTTGTATGTAGCCCTTTTAGTGGTCCCTCTAGGTATTACATTGTGTGTACATAACTTACCTTTACCTAGCAGAGTACAGAAACTTTATTTCCTTTTATGTCTCTTTACTCTCCCCATTTATCGTATAAATGTCTTAAACATTTTCTCTACATACATTTAGAACCATGTCAGACGGCATTACAATTTTTGCTTCAACTGTCAAACATAGTTTTGAAAAGGAAAAAGGAAAGCCCGTTGCATTTACACATATTTTTGTATGCCATGTTCTTTCTTCCCCCGTAATGTTCCAGGATTTCTTATCATTTTCTTTCTGTTTAGAGAACTTTCTTTAGCCATTCTTTTACAGTAAGTCGGCTGGTGACAAATTCTCTTTGTTTTCCTTCTTCTCAGAAGTCTTGATTTCCACTTCATTCCTGATGCACATTTTTTGCTGGGTATATGGTTCTGCGTTGACTGTTTGTTTGTTTGTTTCAGCATCTGAAAATTATTGTGTAACTTCTTTCTGGCCTACATGGTTTCTGATGAGATTGTCATTAGAATTGTTTTCTCCCCTCTGGGCATGGTGGCTCACACTGTAATCCCAGCATTTTGGGAGGCTAAGGTAGGTGGATCACTTGAGGCCAGGAGTTTGAGACCAGCCTGGCCAACATGGTGAAACCTACCTCTACTAAAAATACAAAAATTAGCCAGGAGTGCTGGTGCCCACCTGTAATCCCAGGTACTTGAGAGGCTGAGGCAGGAGAATCATTTGAACCTGGCAGGCGGAGGTTGCTGTGAATGGATTTGGCGCCATTGCACTCCAGCCTGGGTGACAGAATGATACTCTGTCTCAAAAAAAAAATTGTTTCTTCCCTGTAGACAAGGTATAATTTTTCTCTGGATGCTTTCAATATTTTTTGTTATTAGTTTTCAGAAATTAAATTATGAAGAGTCTTGGGATAAATTTCTTTGGGGTTCACTCAGCTTCTTGATATATAGATTTATGTCTTTGCCAACTTTGTGGCATTTTCAGCCATTATTTCTTTTGAGTACTTTTTCAGCCTGCCCTCTTGGTCCCACAGGTTCCCTGAAGCTCTGTTTATATATTTTTCAGTAGTTTTTTCTCTATTGTTCAGATTGGGTAATTTCTATTATTCCATCTTCCAGCTCACAGATTTTTTTCTTCCCTCCATTCTGCTGTTGAGCCCATCCACTGAGGTTTTTCTTTGTTACTGAAATTTTCAGTTCTAAAATTTTCACTTGTTTCTTTATATCTTCTATTTCTTTGTCGAGGCTTTCTATTCCTTCATTTGTTTGAAGTATATTCATAATTGCTTATCGATACATTTTAATCATGCTGTTTTAATGTCTTCATTAGATAATTCTAACATCTTTGTCTCTTTGTCATCTTGGTGTTGACATGTGTTGTCTTTTTTCTTTTTTTTTTTTTTTTGAGATGGAATGTCGCTCTTGTTGCCCAGGCTGGAGTGCCATGCCACAATCTCTGCTCACTGCAACCTCCACCTTCCAGGTTCAAGTGATTTTCCTGCCTCGGCCTCCCAAGTAGCTGGGATTACAGGCGCACGCCACCATACCTGGCTAATTTCTGTATTTTTAGTAGAGATAGGGTTTCACCATGTTGGCCAGGCTGGTCTTGAACTCCTGACCTCAGGTGATCTACCAGCCACAGCCTTCCAAAGTGCTCGGGTTACAGGTGTGAGCCACCACAGCCTACCGATTGTCTTTTTTCATTCAGTCTGAGTTCCTCCTGGTTCCTGGTATGAGTGATTTTTATATTGAGATTTGGACATTTCTGTATAATGTTCTGAGACATCTGTTGAGGCTGTTTTGTCTGTTTAGGCTGTTTAGTCTAATGTTTAGACTAAACAATCTCTGACACCATTCCTGGTAGGAGAAGGGGGTCCATACCTCATCACTGCCAGGTGGAGGTAGAAGTCCAAGTTCCTCACTCAGCCTCCATTGATACCCAAGAAAAAGGTCCCCCACTACTGCTGAGTGGAGGTGTACTGCTGGGCGGGTGTGGCAGTCCCAACTCCCCACTTGGTCTCCACTGACATTGGAGTGGAGGTGGCATCCTTACCACTGGGCAGTGGTGAAAGTCCTGACTAGGTCTCCTGTGATGCTACCTCATTACTGCCAAGTAGGAGTGGAAGTTTAGGCTTCCGTGTGGTCTCCACTGACACTGGGGCTGGTGGGGATGGAATGCCTGCTCCTACTTTGTCTTCCTTCACACCATCCCTGCAGGAGTGTTGAGGGTGCCTCATTACAGACTTATGAGAGTGGGAGTCTAGGCTGTCCAATCAGCCTTTGCCACCATGGGTGGAGGCCGCCTTATTTTCTGTAGTGTTTGGCTGGAGTAGAGGGTTTGTTGTCCAAAAGTTTTTTGTCTTGCGAGGGTGCCCATTCCCCTACTCCTTTGGCTAGGGAGAGCAGGTTTTTGTTGGGGTTTTTGTGTCTGTGCCCATTGGTGCTTCCAGGTTGCCAGCTTCTTCAGCTCCAGGGCTTGGGTCTATGAGGCAGAAAGAAAACCCAGGGAACTCAGCACTGTGTCACTCCCCAGGTCCTGGGGTCCCTAACCAGTCTGCTTTCTTCTTGTATTTGCTTTATATATAATGTCCAGGGGTTTTAGTTATACTTAGCAAAAAGAATAGGGAAATGTATGCCTACTCCATCTCCCCAGAAGCTTAAGTTTTCTATTTATATTCATGTGTGTGTGAGAGCAGAATTTTTGTTTATATTAATATTTATAAATAAGTAGAATATGCAAACATACTTTAGTTACCTGAAGAACTTACCCAGTTTCCAGTGCCAGGTCATAAATGGGGGGAGGGCAGGAGGTCGTTTGTATATGTATTCTATGTACACCCTCTTCTAAGTTAAGAATCCCTTTTTTAGAAATGTACTGCCTAGCAAAAAAGGTCCTGTCTAGTGGAGGGAACAGGCACATAGTATTAGTGTAATACAAGGCACAGCTTCACATATTTTCTATAAGAGACAGCTGTAAACTAAGCATTATGTGAGCCTAGAGTAATTTCCGGAAATATGTATGGTAAGTCTCCTTGATTCCCCTCCTCCGCATGTTCTTCCTGTTCTGCAATACACTTCCCTTACAGTGTTAGCGTCTCTGGTTAACATTGTATCTCTCTTCCCTTGTCAAGAATTTAGCACACTGTATGGCAAATAGTGTATGCTAAGGAAACATTTCTAGATAGAGGGAAAGATGAGTAGCAATCAACAAAACTTCAGAATATGCTGAAGGGTTAGTGTTTATCCAGCTTCTTTTACTTATTTATTAAACAAACAGTGAGTGGGAACTGCTTGGCAGACACCAGCAGATGCTGGGGAAACCACAAGTAAAGCTGTAACACTATACTGTTCAGCTGGGGAGAGAAATAAACTCATCATTTTAACCCAAGATAGTAGTCCTCGAGTGTACTCTGAACACTGCAACCAGATGGATTATTGAACAAGAACCTATTTCATCATATGACTTGTTCTTCAGAAGGGAAAGCACATAGAGAAGAATATATACAGTGCAAGGTTCCCACACCTCACTGGCCATGGGACTGACCTTGCAAAGTTTTAAAATTGTAGATTCCCAAGCATACCTGCTCCCCCACCACATTGATTCTGATTCCGTAGATCTGATGTGGGGCCCAGGAATCTGTACTTAAATTGTTCCTCCTTGATTCTGATAAACAGCCAGGTTGGGAACCTCTGGTATAGTGGAAAGAGTACATACAGCCTTTGGAGTCAGGCAGGCTTGAGATGAATCCCAAGTCTGACACCTGCTTGCTGTGTGGACATCACTGAACCTCTCTGAGCCTTGTGCTGCTCAGCTTGTGGATGAGGAATACATTAAATACCTAGCACATTGCCTGATGTATGATGGGGGTTTTTTCAGCAACAAAAGAAAAATGTTTTCCTCCTATTCAAGAACTTGTATTGGCGATTCTTACATCTGAACTCCTATCTCTGGGCTCTAAACCCAGTCATTCTTTCCATAGGCTAGTTATTCAAAGGTGGAAATTTTGGAGATTGTCTTATCCATAAGTTTATTTTATATTGAAGAAGATAAAATTCATGGAAATCACACAGCCAAGTACTGTAAGAGCCAGGGCTAGAACCCAGATCAGTCCTCCAGTGTACTCTGAATACTGCAACCAGATAGATTATTGAACAAGTACCTATTTCATCTTACGACTTGTTCTTCAGAAGGGAAAGCATATATAGAGAGAATATATACATGTTCCCTCTGTCCCAGTTCTGGAAATAGCCTAAAAGTGGGCTGGAGTACAGCCAAATCTAGAACTATGATTACCCCATGAGAATGAATCTAGCAGGACCCTCCCAGTGTAGATGAGATCAACTACATGTAGGAAAAACTCACCCCAAGAGAAGAAGAGCATGGCAGGTTTTATCTAGAATCCAATTCAGAATAGCTGATATCAGCACTCTACAAATGACAGAACCAGATCTTGCATTATGACCACTAATTCAACGAGCATTTATTGAATACTTACTCTGTGCCAAAAGCAATTAAGAAACCAGTCAAAAATCACTGATTCTAGTATTCTAGTGAAGGGAGAGAAACAGTAAACAAGCAGGTAGATAATCTAGTTTGACAGCTGGTGTGAAGTGCTAAGGAGGAAAATTTTAAAGGCAAGGAAAGGAGAAGAGGAGTAAGCATGGGTAGCAGTGTTAATAGGGGTGATCAGACCAGGCCTCGCTTGAGCAAAGCCCTGAAAGTGGTAAAGGAGCGAGCCCTGGGGACGTGGGGGAGAGAACAGCAAGTGCAAAGGCCCTGAGCAAATGATTTCATCTGAATGGATGTGTGAGGCCTGGCTCACCTGCCACAGTGGCATCTCTGTCTCATCTCTGCCTTTATTAGGTGCTATGACTTTTCTCCCTTCTGGCCTTTGCTTGTGACAGGCCTTTTACCTTGAGCAGCCTTCTCACATAGCCCAAAGTATATACTACCCCAGCTCAACACAGATCCTTCTCCCTCTTCCTTGTTCGTATTCATTCTGTTTCCAAACTCCTTTTGCACTTTTTTCCCTCACTTTTTCACTTCTTGATTGTGTGATACAGTAAGTACCTTGGGATCTAAGTATCTGTAAAGTATAACACCGTCTCCTGTACAGATTGTTTCATTTGTCTTCACCACCTTTACACCATGGCCCAGGGATCTTACATAGCCCACCCCTGTTACAAGGCAGGTAGAGGGGAGGGGAAGAGGCTTGCCAGGGGCAGTGAGTTCATTCATGCTGTCCAATCACAGATCTCATCTCCCACCTCTCCATTGCCTACTTGCCAACTACTTTCCAGGACCACAGCAGAGGGCCACTAAACTAGAAAGGAATTAGGTGTCCATTAGCAGTCAAGAACTGTTTGCTCATGCTTATGTTTATTCATGTTTATTCAGTCACTCTCTGAGCTCTGGGTGGTTTTGTCTACTCATCCAGAGAATCCATTTGTTCTGAATGCCTCATCCCAGTATAACTTTCTGGACCAGAATGCCCCTGTTGCTGTTGGTTATAAATATCAAACTTTGGTGCAGCACCACTCTAAGTAATCAGGGTTGCATTTTATAGGAATAGAATCTAGGATTCCTAAGGCTCTAAATCTCTAAACAATTCTTTCTGTAATTGACATACTGTCACACAACTGTGATTTCATGGCCATCCCATAAAGCTATATGATTGCCTTTTATAGTCATGTCAAAGTAGCAATGTGTTATGCCAAAGTAGCAATGTGTTATGCTGTCTTCCTTAGAGAAAGCTGGTTTATATATTTCTGAGCCTATAACCCAGTCTTTTGAAGATCTCTGATTGTGGTAAATCTTCATCTGTATAGTATTTCATAGAGAGAATGTACTACAGTTTATTTATCCATTCTACTACAGATAGGCATTGGGGTAGTTTTCATTTTAGGGTGATTGTGTATAGTAAATTCCAGGATACATCTTTCGATAAGCTTATATATACATTTCTATTGGGTATATATCAAAGAATGGAATTGCTAGATCATAGAGCATATATATATTCACCTTTGAAATAATAGATACTGCCAATGAGTTTTCCGTACTAGCTGCACTGATTTATATGCCCACCAGCATTGAATGGGAGTTTTAGTTGCTTTGTATCCTTGCCAGCACCTAGTATTTTCCCTTTTTTCAATTTAGCTCTTCTCATGGATGTGTAATGATATTTCATTGTGGTTTTAAATTGCATTTTCCTGACTAATGATATTTAAAGTCTTGTCATATGTTTATTGGCTATTTGGCTATCCTTTTTTGTGATATGTCTATTCAAGTCCTTTTTTGTGTTTCTATTAGGTTGTCTTTCCTTTTTTAAATGATTTTTAAAAAATCTTTCATATATTATAGATATGAGTGTTTTGTCAGATATATAGCAAGTATCTTCTGTCACTTTATGAGTTGCCTTTTCACTCTTAATTTAATAGTGTCTTTTGATGAAGAGAAGTTCTTAAATTTTAAGGTAGTCCAATTTATCAGTTTTTTTCTTTTTGTGTCCTATTTAAGAAATCTTTGCCTACTCCAGGATCACAGAGATGTTCTTGTCTGTTTCCTTTGGAAAGCTTTATTGTTTTACATTTCACATTTAAATATGATGTGGTGGAATCAAGATACATACATATACATATATATATATATTTTTTTTATATGAGTAGCCAAGTGACATAGCACCTTTAATTGAAAAGGCCATTCTTTTCACCCCTTCATTTTACTGTCACATTTGTCAGGTGTGTAGGTCTATAGCTGGACTCTCTATTCTATGTGTGGTCTATTTCTGAACTCTGTTCTGTTCATTTTTCTTTATGCCAAGTATACACTGTCCTTTAATTATTATATCTTTATAGTAAACCTTGAAGTCAGTTAGTATAAGTTCTCTAACTGCATTCTTCTTTTTGAAGGTTGTCTTTTCTATTTTAGGTCCTTTGCATTTCTCTATCAGTTTTAGACTCATCATGTTTCTGCAGAAATCCTGGGATTTTGATTAGGATTATGCTGACTCTACCAATGGTACCAAATCCAGGGACAATTTTTGTCCTTGACAGGACATCTAGCAATGTCTGGAGACATTTTTGTTTGTTACACCTGGGTTAGTGCTACTAGCAGCAGATAGGTGGATGGCCAAGATACAGAGGCCAAGGATGCTGCTAAATGCCCTGCAGTGCACAAGACAGCCCTCCACCAACAAGTAGTTATCCCACCCAAAATGTCAGTAGTGCTGCTGTTGAGAAACTCTGCACAAATGTAATTGCTGTTTTAGTTGTACTTCAGACTTCTGTCTGCCATCTTACTTTTTGTTTTCAATTTGGCTCACTAGTTTTATTTCTTTTTTTTTTTTTTGCATTTTTGCTCTTTTTTTGATTAATCAAAAATAATATCCCATTTTTTACTGCCCTGTAATCGTGTTAGGTAGGTATTCTTTTACAATTATTTTAGAGCTTACTCTACAGATTTCAACATGCATTTAACATCTTGACATGTTGTGGTCTAATACAGATTATTTTACCACTTCATTACACTACTAGACTCTTAGACACTTAACTCCTTCCCCCTCCCTACCTCTTGTGAATTATTCTTGTCTTGCATTTTAGTTTTATATATACATAAACTACAGAAGACATAATAGTTACTGTTTTGTACAGTTAATTTTTTTGTTTACCTATTTCATTTTCTTCATTCCCTCTTATATAGTTCCATGCTTCTGTCTAGGTTTATTTTCTTACATTGTTTTTTCTTTTAGTGTTGCCCTGATCGCAATGAATTCCCTCAGGTTTTGTTTGTTGTAAATATCTTAATTTAACCCTTGTTTTTTTTTTTTTTTTTTTAGACTGGCTCACTCTGTCACTGAGGCTAGAGTACAGTGGCACAATCACAGCTCACCGCAGCCTCAACCTCCCAGGCTCAATCGATCCTTCCAACTGAGCCTCCCTAGCATCTGGGACTATAAGTGCACACCACCACACCTAGGTAATTTTTGTATTTTTTGTAGCGATGGAGTTTTGCCATGTTGCTTAGGTTGGTTTCAAATTCCTGGGCTCAAGTGATCCACCCACCGCAGCCCCTCAAAGTGCTGGAATTATAGGTGTGAGCCACCCATGCCCAGCCTTACCTTTTTATTGAAAGGTTATTTTTATAGGCTGTAAAATTCAAAGTTGGTTCCCTAGTCCATAGATTAAAAAAAAAAAAAAATCAAAGTTGAGAGTTATTTTCTTTAGATAGCATTCTGTTGACTCCTGGATTTTGTCATTTCTTTTGAGAAGTCAGCTGTCATTTTTATTGCTTCACTGCTTTTTAAGATTTTCCTCTTTTTCTTTGTTTTTCAGCAGTTTGACTATGATGTCTGTGTGTTCTTTTCTTTGTATTGGCCAAATAATTGGGTTGCTGAGTTTCTTAAATCTGTGGGTTGATCTCTTTCATTTGTTTTGAACATTTTAGTACTGCTTCTGCTCTATGCTGTCTTCTGAGACTCATTTATTCACATCTTTTATTCCACATGTCTTTTATGTTCTTATCTGTGTTTACCATTAATTTTTCTAATTGAGTTTGAATATTTTTTATTGACCTGTCTTCCAAATCATTAATCTTGTCTCCTGCTAAGTCCAATTTACTGTTAATATCTTATATTAAATTCTTAATTATAGATACTGTAGTTCTCAGTTCTAAAGTATCCATTTGATTTTTTTTATAGATTTCAGCCAATTCTGTGATAAAATTATTTATCCTTTCATTTACTTTGGTCTTTTCCTCTGTTTTTTGACTTTATTAATCTTGGTTATTTCAAGTTCTTGACTACTAAACTTCTGTAATTGGGCCATCCATAGGTCTGCTTCTAATGTCTGTTTTTTCTCTTGATTACTAGCTGTGGGCATTTACCTCCACACATGCTTAAAAAACTTATTATATACCAAACATTATATAAAAGAATCATAGTGGCTGCATATATCTTCCACCATCAAGGTTTGCCCCTTTCTTCTGTTAACTAAATACTTCAGTCTAATCTGACATATTTCAGGGATTGAGCTGGGTCACTGCTGGGTTGCAATCCTGGTAAGCCCCAAACTTACTTTGATTCATCCTTATTAGAGTATGGTCCTCCAGAGCTTTCAGTTGAAAGCCTAGTAGGCTGTTTGTCTCCTTAGACATGAAAGCCTTTAGGAGGTTCACTTCTGCCCCTAAGATTTTCAGCTTAGTTATTTAGCCTACCACTACTTCACATCATTTCAAAATTGACTAAATGTCTTGAGGAAGACCCCAACCAAATAAGTATTTCAAGTCCATCAAATCTCCAGTTTTGTTACCCTAGCTTTGAAGAATACCAAAATCTCTACTGGGTTGTCTCCAGCAGCAGCCTTCTTCCAGAAGTTGGGTATTTTGAGGTCCCTCAGGATTGTAGTTTTGTCTCTCCAGCCCCAGGTGACCATTAAAAGCATTGTGGTTTCTCTTTCCCCAATGATAACCACACCCTAATCCCAAGACCATGTCCAGGATCAACAAATGCACCAAAGGCTCGTGCGCACACACCAAAGGTGCACACACACACACACACACACGCAAGCTATTGATTGTTGATTCCCTCTGAACATTCTCAGTCTGTTAGTCCATCTAGTCCTTGTTGCTTCCACAAGTATTGGATGCTTTAAGAAATGATTTTTGTAATTTATTTGGCTTTTTCTAGTCATTGGCAGGAGTATTATCCTGCCAAACCATACTATATCCTACTTGGAAGCAGAATCTTTACAGATGTTTTTGAGGGCTTGCCATGTGCCAGATGCTCTTCTAGCTTCTAGGTATAGGATTGCCCTGCCCTCTCAGAGCCTCTAGTCTAAAGTAGGTAAAACAGACATATACACAAATAATACAACATGCCAGATACTGTCATAGAGGTGTGTACAGGGGTAGGAAAAAGGAGACAAATGTGAACTGGCACCACCTGTTTAGAAAATTGCAAGTTTTATAAATTTTACATGACTGCAGGTTAGAGATCAAAGTGGTAGAATAATGAAAAATGAGGTTGGCAAGACAGGCAGAAGCCTGATGGTAAAGGGCCCTGTATGCCATGGTGATGCTTAGGTATAGCTTCTACCTAGAAGTATCTGCCCTTCAAGCAGGATGGAGAGCAGTTTAAGAATTAAGCCTAGAGAATTGTGATCAGATTTTTCTTTTAGAAAGATTACTTAAGTGTCATTGTGAAATGTGAATTCGAGGAGGGCAAGAAACAAGCCAAAGGGCCAGAGAGGAAACTGTGAGAGTTGACCCAATATGAAACACATTGGTTATCATCATCAACAGATTTGAAAGGTGTCAAAGGGGTGGAATTGATGAAATGTAGGGAATGTTGGGATTAAGAGGGGGTGAAGGAAAACAGATTCTAGGGTTTCTAGCTTGACTATAAATCACCAAGGGAATATGGCAGAAAGCAATGAGGTCAATGTTAGACATACTATGTATTCCCATTTCATTAGCTCTATTATGGTTTTTGTTATATAATCTGAGAATGTGGTTTAGGAACCACCACCTTGTCGGGGGGTGGACCCCAAGTTATCTTCTTGAAACTCCTACAGTGAAATAAGAGAGAGAGCTCTAGGCCATTGCCTTCACCCTAGATTTTACAAGACACCCTCTGATTTTGTTCATTTTGTATACCAGGCTTCCATTTAAACATTGTATTTGAAGAAAATTCTCCATACTAAAAGAAAAAAAATTCCTCAGCAGTGTAAGTATCTTCTTCTGGTGGGATATGTGGGTGATACCCTCTCTTGCATGTTGTTCTTCCATCTTGACAGAAGAACATCTTCAGTGGCATTTGGGGGCCACAATCCTTTATTTGCAGTAAGTAGGTGCTATTCCACTGTCTTCTAGCATCCATTGTTGCCAATGAGGAGTTCAAAGCCAGTTTCTTTTTCTTTTATTTGTTATTTGTCATTTCCTCCTCAAAGCATGTGTGATTTTTCTCTTCATATTTAGAGTGAAGGAGTTTTACCAGAATGTGGTCAGGTGTGTATCCTTCAGGCTTTTCGGTCTCCAGATAAATCTTTTTGCAGCTAAGGGAAATGTTTCTCCTTTCAAATTCCCCCTTACATGCTGGTTCTTCCAGATCCGTCCTCCAAGTCTCACAGTTTGCGTCTCTGCATCCCTGCTTTGGGTAAGACAGGTCTACTTGATCTTCTAGGCCACTAATTGGGTTTCGGCAATTAACTATCTTTTTAAAAATCTCATCGGTGGAGCTTTTTTGTGTGTGGAAAATTATGCTTTTAATTCTAAGAGACATCTTTGGTGTCATAATTGAACTTGGTCTTTTATTATTATTATTATTAAAATTCTTATCTGCCTCTTTTTCTGGTTCTGTTAATCTAAGATTCACCACCTCAAGGAGTGCTCAAATGCTTTTTGTACCCATGACTGCTGGATCCCATTAAGCAGTTCTCTTCTTTTCCTGCTTCTTGATCCAACTACCAGTATCTCAGGCAGGGAGGTGGCAAAGCAGCCTCTGGTTCATCAGTGTATGAGCCAGTACACATGGGATGTCATTAGTCCCCAGCCAAGCTTTGTGGCTGCCACGCGTGGCATTTTTCTAGCCTGAGATAGGGAAGAGTCAAGCTTCTTCCCTTCTCTGGCTTCTTGGGGCCACAGAGAGCATGAGATACACCCCAACGAAGCCTCACAGAGACGAACAGTGCCCTTCCTCATAGGGTTCCAGGGAGGTCAGTAGACCAGACTCTCCAGCGTATCAGAGTCCCTCCAAGGGGAAATTTGGCACCAGCTCTCTCTCTGGACTGAACAGGCCTTGCTCACGCCCACTGGCATGACTTGCCTGCCAGTCTATAGCCACTGAGTTCAGGAGTGTTCATGGAACTGGAGGTAGACGGAAGCAGCACAAGCACTTTCTTATCATCTCTTCAAAAGCCCCAAGCAAGTAGAGAAAAAAGAAAGACCACAAGACGACCAGACTAGATGATCTCTAAGCGTCCATCCAATGCCGACATTTTACAGTTATACACATTTATGGTCTCCAACTCAGCTCAGTCCTCAGTACCCTTGAGCCACACTTTTGTAAGTCTTCCCAGCATGCTCTGCTTCCCCAAAGGGAGTATTTGAGACTTTTATTTCTCTCCTCAAGCCCTCTGTTTATCCTTCTCCTTGTTCACTGTCAGCCCATGACTTTGAATTTCTCTTCACAAAAAAAGACTCTCGGATATTGAGTTGCTCTTTGCTTTCTATAATCCTTTCTCCTTTGCCTGCTTGCCTGCCTGCTGTCCGTCTTTCCATCTTGCTGGACTCTGTCTTCTCCTGTGTGTTCTGTGATAGTGTGTGCTCCCAGTTTTCCCATCTCTCTGGGTACCCCCTTTCGCTTTATGTTGCTGTCAGTCTCACCCAGTTCTGATCCTTCTCCTATATTACAGGCCCCTGGGGGATCTTTTCAGTGCATAAAGTTGACCATATCACCCCTTGCTTTAAACCTCTTAATGACAGGAACAGGCAAAACATGTCTATAGTGATAGAAGTCATAAGAGTGGTTACCTCCAGGCAGGTGAAATAGGAATCAATTGCAAAAGGACATGAGGGAGCCTTCTAGGTTGTTGGAATTATTCTGTATCTTACTTCAGGAAGTGGTTACATTGTTCTATACATACACAAAAATTCACTGAGCTGTACATTAAAATAGTGCATTTTACCATACGTGTACCTCAGTTTTAAAAGGATGAAACCTGAAGGTTTAAATCCAAACTCCTGAAGGTTAAAATCCAAACTCCTGAAAATAGTCCACAGATTCCTATTCCTTCCTCCCTCAAGTCTTGCCTCGAGCATAATTTTCTTGTGAGACCCATCCTGGCTTCCTCAGGATATGACTTCCACACTCAGGACTGTAAGCTTAGGCCTGTCCTAATCCTGAAGAGACTTTATTGTAACTATACATGTACTTCCCTCACTAGACGGGGGGCTCAGTTTCATTGCACCCCTAGTGCCTTGTGCAGTGGCTCGCACATAGACCCCAGGTAAATGTCTGTTGAATGAATGAATGCAAGTTCACTTCATACTTGCTTTGAACTTGACATTTTTACTGAACAATTTCCTTCCTCCAGCCTGCAGGATGTTTCCTCAGTGAGGGGAAGGCTGCTGCACAATGGCAGTTTTTGATACTCCTGAGGAGGCCTTTGGTGTCTTACGTCCAGTCTGTGTTCAGCTCACAAAGACCCAGACAGTGGAGAATGTGGAGCATCTGCAGACACGACTACAAGCTGTGAGTGACAGTGCCCTTCAGGAACTTCAGCAGTACATCCTCTTCCCTCTGCGATTTACCCTGAAGACCCCAGGTCCCAAAAGAGAGCGTTTAATCCAGAGTGTGGTGGAATGCCTCACATTTGTCCTTTCTTCAACATGTGTGAAAGAACAAGAGCTTCTCCAGGAACTCTTTTCAGAACTCTCTGCTTGTCTGTATTCACCCAGCTCCCAAAAACCTGCAGCTGTGTCCGAGGAGTTGAAATTGGCTGTGATCCAGGGACTTAGCACATTAATGCACTCAGCTTATGGGGACATCATTCTGACTTTTTATGAGCCCTCCATTCTGCCACGTTTAGGATTTGCTGTATCTTTACTGTTAGGCCTTGCAGAACAGGAGAAGTCAAAGCAAATTAAAATTGCTGCCTTAAAATGTTTACAGGTTCTACTCTTGCAGTGTGATTGTCAGGACCATCCAAGGTCGTTGGATGAACTTGAACAAAAGCAGCTGGGGGATTTGTTTGCCTCTTTTTTACCTGGAATCTCAACTGCACTGACCAGGGTTATCACGGGAGACTTTAAACAAGGTCACAGCATTGTCGTATCTTCCCTAAAGATCTTTTGCAAGACAGTGAGCTTCATTATGGCTGATGAACAGCTCAAAAGAATCTCAAAGGTCCAAGCAAAACCTGCAGTTGAGCACAGAGTAGCGGAGCTGATGATTTACCGGGAAGCAGATTGGGTAAAAAACACTGGTGACAAGTTGACTATCCTTA
Organism: Pongo pygmaeus; assembly: GCF_028885625.2. NCBI lineage: Eukaryota > Metazoa > Chordata > Mammalia > Primates > Hominidae > Pongo > Pongo pygmaeus. The sequence continues at coordinate 40,452,268 of NC_072394.2, read as the reverse complement.
TTAAAAAGATAATTGAGTGTGTTTCTGTTCACCCACACTGGAAGGTGAGGCTGGAACTGGTAGAACTTGTGGAGGACCTTCTTTTGAAGTGTAGTCAATCATTGGTCGAATGTGCTGGTCCCCTTCTGAAGGCCTTAGTGGGACTAGTAAATGATGAGAGTCCTGAAGTCCAAGCCCAGTGCAATAAAGTTCTGAGACATTTTGCAGATCAAAAAGTAGTGGTGGGCAACAAAGCCCTCACTGACATCTTGTCAGAAAGCCTGCATTCCCTTGCCACATCTCTTCCTCGCCTAATGAACTCCCAAGATGACCAGGGCAAATTCTCTACTCTTTCCTTGTTACTTGGTTATCTGAAACTTTTGGGCCCAAAAATAAACTTTGTCCTCAACTCTGTGGCCCATCTCCAGCGCCTTTCCAAAGCACTCATCCAAGTTCTAGAGCTAGACGTGGCTGACATCAAGATTGTTGAGGAACGGCGTTGGAACTCTGATGATCTGAATGCTTCTCCAAAGACCTCAGCCACACAGCCTTGGAACCACATCCAGAGGAGATATTTCCGCTTCTTCACTGATGAGAGAATCTTCATGCTCTTGAGGCAGGTTTGTCAGCTACTTGGTTATTATGGGAATCTTTATTTGCTTGTGGATCACTTTATGGAACTTTACCATCAATCTGTGGTTTACCGGAAGCAAGCTGCCATGATCCTTAATGAACTGGTTACAGGGGCTGCTGGGCTGGAGGTCGAGGATCTTTACGAAAAACGTATTAAAACAAACCCAGAGGAACTGAGAGAGATTGTGACATCTATACTTGAAGAATACACAAGTCAAGAAAATTGGTATTTGGTTACCTGTCTTGAAACTGAGGAAATGGGAGAGGAGCTGATGATGGAGTACCCAGGCCTCCAGGCCATCACGTCTGGTGAACACACCTGCCAAGTTACATCTTTTCTAGCCTTCTCAAAGCCAAGTCCCACTATTTGCTCCATGAACAGTAACATCTGGCAAATATGTATTCAGTTGGAAGGAATTGGCCAGTTTGCTTATGCACTAGGAAAAGACTTCTGTTTGCTCTTGATGTCAGCCCTTTATCCAGTACTGGAGAAGGCTGGAGACCAAACCCTACTCATTAGTCAGGTGGCTACCAGCACCATGATGGACATTTGCCGTGCTTGTGGCTACGACTCCCTGCAGCACCTGATCAATCAAAATTCAGACTATTTAGTGAATGGGATCTCTTTAAATCTGCGTCATCTGGCTCTGCACCCTCATACCCCAAAGGTCCTGGAGGTCATGCTGCGGAACTCAGATGCTAACCTGCTTCCTTTGGTGGCAGATGTGATTCAAGATGTCTTGGCCACCCTGGACCAATTTTACGATAAGAGAGCTGCTTCCTTTGTCAGTGTTCTGCATGCTCTGATGGCAGCATTAGGTACATTGAGAGCCCTTTTTAATGCTGATATGTGGGGGACGGGACTCAATCTCCTAGTTTGCTTAGCCTCGTTTTTTGCATTGTTTGTGGTGATGCTATGGAGGACATTTTAATCATTTTCTCACCAGTCCCATAGGTTATGGTGGGGTTTCACTGTTTATCTTTTATACTTTCAGTAATCTCTACCATTTATTGAGCTCCTGCTCTATGCCAGGATATAAACCCTGCAGAATAAATGTAAATATTATTTCTATTTTATAAATAAGAAAAACTAAGGGTCAGTGACATCCTACTTAGCCAGGGTCACACAATTAATAAATGATAAAATCAGGATTTATGACAGTTTTGTTCTTTCCAATATACCAAACTGCTTCTGATGATGCATAGCATTAGCAGTATCTATGCTAATGAAGAACAGATATAACATGAATTATTCAGTCACATATAGTCTAGAACAGTACTAAGAGAAGTTTCTGTGATGATAGAAATAATCTTTATTCGTGCTATCCAGTACAGTTACCACTATACACATGTGGTTCGTGCACCTGAGGAACTGAATTCTATATTTTACTTAATTTTAATAGCCACATGTAGCTAGTGACTACCATACTGGACAGAGCAGGTCTAGAAACTTCCTTTTAACCTTTTAATTGTGTGAGTTGGTTTGAGTTTCTCTTCTTCCCTTTGATCCTATTGGGTGCTTGCCAAAGATGTTAGCTACCATTAGAATGGCAAAATTGGCTGGGGGCGGTGGCTCATGCCTGTAATCCCAGCACTTTGGGAGGCCAAGGCAGGCAGATCACGAGGTCAGGAGATCGAGACCATCCTGGCTAACACGGTGAAACCCCGTCTCTACTAAAAAATAAAAGTAAAAAATTAGCCAGACGTGGTGGCAGGCGCCTGTAGTCCCAGCTACTTCGGAAGCTGAGGCAGGAGAATGGCTTGAACCTGGGAAGTGGAGCTTGCGGTGAGCCAAGATCGCGCCACTGCACTCCAGCCTGGGCAACAGAGCGAGACTGTGTCTCAAAAAAAAAAAAAAAAAAAAAAAAGGAATGGCAAAATTTTGGACTTCAATTATAAGGAAAGGAATCCTTCAACTGGATAGTCAATCTTTCGATGAGAAAATAATAAGCTGTATAGCTGGGTCCCTTTTATTTAAAGAGCATATTTCCAGTATTTATCTCAGTACTGCTGATAGCCTCTGAGGCAGGTGGAATGGTCACTGGCCTCATTTTGTCAGTTGAAAAAGCCAAGACCTTGTAAGAAACATTCTCATGGAAGGTAACTGGGGCAGGGACAGTGCACTGCCCTGTAGCTAATGCCATTTCCGGTGTTTGTTTATTCATGCATGAGCATTCACGTTCAGCATAAATGTTCCTTTTTCATTCATTCATTCAAGAGTGCCTGCCATACGTCAGACACTGTGCTAAGTAATGAAGATAGAGCAGAGAACAAGACGAATAAACTCATGGAACTTCCCTGCCACTGCAAGAGAGATGATAAACAAGTAAACAAATCATTAGACAAGCTCACTACAGATTCTGATAAACACTGTGAAGGAAATAAACACCTCGATGTAACAGGCACAGGCTCCTATAAGTTCAGTGGTCAGGGAGGGCCTCTCTGAGGAAGCAACACTAAAGCCAAAACCTGAAGGATGAGAAAGGCCCATCAACACATAGGGGGCTATCACATTTTTTTTAATTTTTATTTTTAAGAACATTCAGGCCAGGTGCCGTGGCTCATGCCCGTAATCTCAGCACTTTGGGAGGCTGAGGTGGGCGGATTGCTTGAGCCCAGGAGTTCAAGACCAGCCTGGACAACCTAGTATGGCCTCATCTCTACTAAAAATGGAAAAAAATTAGTTGGGAGTGGCGGTACATGCCTGTAATTCCAGTTACTTGGGAGGCAGAAGCAGAAGCATCACCTAAGCCCAGGGAGGTCAGGGCTGCAGTGAGCCGTGATTGCACCACTGCACTCCAGCCTGGGTGACAGAGGAAGACTGTCTCAAAAATAAAAATAAAAATTCAGGTGGGAAGGCCCAGAAGGAAGAAGGGGCATGGGTCTTTGGAGAATGGAAAAGAGGCCTTTGTAGAGAGTGTTGCAAGATGAAGTTGGAAAGAAGAACAAGGACAAATCCTGGTAGGGCCTTATGGAGCAAGAGAAGGAGTTTGGATTTTATTTTGCAGCCACTTGGAAGCCTGTGTAGTGGGCTAGTCACTGGGGAGTCAGCCATGAATAAGACCCACTTAGGCCTGCCCTCGTGGAGCCCCTCATAGGACCGATTGGTTGCTTATGCAGACTCAGACTGGCTTCCATGGGCCAAATATATCCCACCTGTACTGCTTTAGCGACCTATGCTATGTTTCAATTTGAAATTTTTAAAAAGTAGGTTAAGAAAAGCCCTGTGAAATATATCTCTCGAGAGGTATCTGAATTTGGGCCTTCAAAATTGAATTGTCTTAGATTGCTAATGTCTTCGGTCATCTCTGAAGGAGGAATGTCAAGACTCCTGTGTAGCTTTGTAGTGCTTTTAAAAAAAAATGAGGTGGAGGGAGAGGGTCTCCCTTGCAGAAAGGAAAATTGAATGGTTAAGACTGACTCTGGGGCTTCCTTGGAACAGAAGCAAACTTAGAGCTAGCTTTTCTGAAAGTTTTGAAATAACCCAGAATATGCTCGCTTTTTGAACAGGAAGTAGTACTCAGGTGGAGTTGGTATAGTCACTCATAAATCAGAGTAGCACCTTTTGCTGTCATTTCTGTTTGTCATCGAATTATCTAACTGACGTCCACTCGTTTAAGATGGGTGTGGAAATGTGTTCTCAGAGAACTTCTGAAAGGCCTTAGAAGAACCCAGTAAGAACTTTAGGAAATTGAGTTATCATTAACATAGTGTGTCACATGCAGTGACTAAAAAAGCATTAGGTGCCACGGTAAGGGCAAGAGGCATCAGTTAATTACTGCTTAATCCCAACTGCTGGTTAGCTGATTATTCATAACAAGAAAAAAATAGGGTAGCTTTGAAAATAAGTATTTATGTCACATATTTCACAACTTGAAGAATGTGCTGCTGCGTTCTTTTTATGGCTGCATAGTATTCCATCATGTGTCTGCACCGTAGTGTATTTAACCAGTCCTTTTTTGGTAGACGTTTTGGTCATTTCCAGTCTTTGGCCACCACAAAAAATGCTGTATTGAATATCTTTGTAGGTCATTTTGGACATGTCTCAGTATATTAATAGGATGAATTTCTGAAAAAAAATGCTGGTTTAAAGGGTATTACGTTTAAATTTTTGAGAGAGTATCAAATTGCTCTCTAAGAGGTTGTACCAATTTAAACTCCATCAGCAATGTACGAGAGTGCCAGTTTTGCCACACCCTCACCCACACTGTGTATTATCAAGCTTTTGATCTTTGCTAATCCAATAGGAGAAAAATAGCACCTTATTGTAGTTTTAATTTGCATTAAACGTGAGATTGAGCTTCTTTTCATATGTTTAAAAGCCATTTGTGAGCAAAGACATTTTAATGTCTGGCACCAGCCTTTAATCTAGAATCTTTGCAGCATATCAAGTCTTAGCAGTGTAAATGCTGGGTCCAGGTTTTGACCATTTGGGAACCAATCCCTTAGAGTGCACTAAGTAGCTGATAGACAACTGGGGATGCAGTTTGAAGAATGTCATAATGGATCCCTGGGTGTAGGAACCTCCGGCTCACACCTCACACATTTGCTCTCTGGTACTCCCAGTTGCCCGGCCCCGTCATCTCCCATCTGCTGCTGCTCTTGCTCTGTGCAGATGCTCTTTGATGAAAAGGAGATTAGCAGGTGCTAAAGGTTATCAGAGTTTTTTTCCCAGCTGTCTGCAAAAGGAGGGCACTGGACCAGAGCAGTGATTTTCAGGCTGTGGGATTTGTTGTTGTTGTTTTATTCTTTAAGTGTTAAGAGCCTTTTTTGAAATGAAGCCTTTGGGGAACACTGATATACAAAAATAATTGAAATTAGAGCTGAGTTGTCTGAAGGAATAGAGACCCTGGAACCCATGCCTATAGCCCACCGTCTCTTGGTTCCCTCCCTGTTGTGATCCATGAGACATTTCTGTGAAGCCCTAATGCTCCTCAAGGCACAGTTTGAAAACCGCGGGACCCAATGATGTTTGAAGTTTATTCTGTGGTGACTTACCAGAGGTATTTGAGCACCACCGAATAGGGAAGACTTTGGAGAGAAAATGGCCAGCTTTCTGAAGCATTTTATGTGAGAAATACAATGTGAGACCATCCATTCTCAAGACTCTGTAAAGCCTGTATTCTGCTAATGAGTGGTATATTCTGTACTCAGAATTTTGTCACTTGGACGTGTTTGCCAGTCTTGTGTATTTTTTCTTTTGCACATACTTTGAGCACCCAATATCTTTGTAGGTCATTTTGGACATGCCTAAGCATATCAATAGGATGAAATCCTGGAAAAAAATGCTGGTTTAAAGGGTTTATGTTTAAATTTTTGAGAGAGTATCAAATTGCTCTCCTAAAAGCCTTTGTGGAACGCTGACATACAAAAATGATTGCAGTTAGAGCTGAGTTGGTTGAAGGAATAGAGATGCTGGAACCCACACTGGGCATATTGGATTTCCAGTGGTGACCAATGGAACATAGAGTCTGATGGGAGGCTCAGACACTGAATAGTACACACAAATAAATAGATATGCAAATATATAATCACATATTGTGATGAGCTGATATGGAGAGAAAGAGCAGAGTGCTATATAAGACATCATGTAAGTGACCTAAGTTAAACAGGGGAGTCAAGGGAGGGCCTTATCGGGCAAGTTCTATGTGTTCTGAGATGTGAAAAGTAACTTGGAGTTAACCAAATGTGAAGTAGATGGGAGGTATTCCAGACAGAGAGAACGGCATATGCAGGAGTTCTGAAACAGGAAAATGCTTGCTGCATTCGGGGAACTGGAAAAGGATGAGTTAATGGGCAACTGGGAGGCCGGGGAGCCAGGCAGGGACTGAATCGTGGGGGCTGTGCAGGCCAGGGCAGAGAGCTTATTCTGTGTATAAAGTACTCATGCCTGTTGTTAATAGCCCACGTGATCATTGTAACACTTTATTTACAGCCCAGTGGTTCCCAGACACAGGTAATCTCGGGCACCTCCAAGAGCAAAGTTTAGGAGAAGAGGGAAGTCATTTGAACCAAAGACCAGCAACTCTTAAGAGCAGCACCACAGCTGAAGACATCGAACAGTTTTTGCTGAACTACCTCAAAGAAAAGGATGTGGCAGATGGAAATGTCTCGGATTTTGATAATGAAGAAGGTAACTTGTTTATTTTGGCTTAGCTGGTTTTTTCTTTCTGAAACAGATTATTGTAAAAATTGGTGAAACATCATTACAGAAGGGGTAGAAATAAGAAAAGTTACTCATCACCTTACCAGGCTAACATGGCTATTCTCCTGTTTTGTGTAATCTTTTTCCATTCTTTTCTGTTACAAAACTGTTTTTACGTGGTTGCAGCTGTGTACCCTTTTTGTGTTTAGTTATAAGCAACTCTGCTTATTGCTGTTGAATTTTGATCATTAATGTTTTATTAGCTGTTACTAAGTGTCCATTCCCCTGTAGGACATTTAGGTGGCTTCTGGCTTAATAATGACTCTAATAAACAGTTGCTGCAGTGGATGATTCTGTGCATGTGACCTTTTCTGGTTTTTTTTTGTTTTTTTTTTTGTTTTTTTTTTCATATTTCTTTAAATTCCCAGAAGTAGGATTTCTGGGTCAAGGATATGAACATAATTTAATGCTTGCCAAATTGCCTTTCAAAAAGGTTGTGTCAATTTATACTTTTCCTTCGGCAGTGCAGGATGAATACTGGTTTCACCACAGCCTTACCAACATTGGCTATTTCCAGTTTTCTTCCTAAATTAATAGGTGAAAAATGGTTCTTGTTATCTACCTTGCATTTCTTTGATTACCAGTGAGGTTGGATGTCTTTCTATAAGCTTCTTTCCAAACAGGTTTTTTCCTTATTCCCATTGTCTATTCATGTGCTTTGTCCATTTGTTTGTTGGTGGGAGGAGATTGCAGTCTTTTTCTTACCAATTTATATGATAAAGAAGAAGGGAGTTCAGGCTAGTTGAAGCTCTGGCCTGTTGTTTTATTCACAAGCTCAATCTGGAGCTTCAGGTCACAGAAGGATTAATAAATTATTAGAATCTCCTCTGCAAATATAAAATGCCAAGTCATAATGAGCTTGGTGGTCTCAGAACCATCCTAAATCGAACCGAGTCCCAAATTAGTTTGTTAGGTTGGAATAAAACATTTTCTTTTCTTTTCCTTTTTTTGTTTTTTTCCTCCTTTTGGTGATCTCCACTGTGAGATTCTGGTGAACTGAAGCCAGTACTTCCAGCAGTATAACAGGAAATAGTAGCTTGATGCCACTCACTACAACAAATTCCTTCTAAACAGCAGAAAAGCATCACAGGGCCCAAATGACGATTTATGCAGAATTGAGTCATTGCTCTCCCCGAGGACAGAGTTTTCTGGTCAGAAATCTATCAGGCTTTTTCTTCTCAGATTTGTTTCTCCAGCCAATCCAATCCTTTTTGTGAACTGCACCCTTCACCCAAACTTGGAAATGCTGAAGCAGGGGAGGCATTCTGATCTCTCATAATCCAGATTTGCCATTCTTGTTTAAAATTTGAGCACTGTCAGTGAATCCATTCCTTCATGATTAGGATCTTCTGGTGTTAGTTGATGTTCACTTAGAGCAGACTGAAAGAGTCAAATGCTTCTTCCAATAACAGGAAAATCCACATCCCTCAAATAAGATTCTGCAGTAGGTGAATTTCAAACAACAAATTCCCCTCTGGGGAAAAAAGCACAGGCGTATCATCCTTATGCTTATCATTCATCAAGTACACACCACACACTTGGCATTCTAAGGAATGTTTGCCTCAGTGCTGGCTTGACATGAGTTTTTTGTTTTAAGCACATAAAAGCACCTTGTATATCTGAGGTCCCTTTCTCCAAGAAATCCAAGCATTCTACAAATGCATTTTCATTTATCTTTTCAGCATCTGTTAGAGACAGGTGCAGCCTCTACTGTAAGAGTCTGTCTTTCCAGCAGAGGGAACTGAAATGGGAAAAAGTTAAGGGAGCAGTGCTCTGCTCAGTGGAAATGAGCACAGCTGGTGATCAGGGTTGGGATGAGGCTGGGGGCTGTAAGTAGATCACGAAAATTTTTCAGGGTAGGGATTTTGACCTGGGTTTCATGCAATTCTCAAATCTTGTGGTGATGTTTCCGTTTACAAACTTTCATCTATCTCATGCAATGCAGCACTCTAGACAGTGAGAATGATAATGGCTGGTAACATCTCATTTAATGCTCTCAGTAGCATGTGAGGTATACATGCTGTATCCCTTTTTTCCCAGATGAGGTAATGTAGGATGAAAGAAGTTGCTAATAGGTTTTAGAGGCAAGACTTGGTCCAACCTCCTCTAACCAAACTCCACGCCCTATGAACTACACCAAGCTGCCCTTGTTACCTCACCTACAAAGATAAATAAGGTTTGATTCTGGCCATCAGAAGTTCTTACAGGCTGGTGGAGAAGACAGACGTGCACCCCTTTTAATCAGAGGATGAACCAAGAGGAGACAAAAAAGTGAAGGACAGAGCAGAGGCCAGCCATGGAACTTCCCAGCTTCAAGGCTCCTCCACACGAGAACCCTGCTATCTCTCTCTCTCTTTTTTTTTTTTTTTTTTTTTTTTGAGACAGAGTTTTGCTGTTGTTGCCCAGGCTGGAGTGCAATGGCACGATCTCGGCTCATTGCAACCTCTGCCTCCTGGGTTCAAGCGATTCTCCCGCCTCACCCTCTCAAGTAGCTGAGATTACAGGCGCCCGCCACTATGCCCAGCTAATTTTTGTAATTTAGTAGAGATGGGGTTTTGCCATGTTGGTCGGGCTGGTCTCAAACTGCTGACCTCAGGTGATCCACCTGCCTCAACCTCCCATATATCTTGTTTTTATCTTAAATATTCATTAATGGAAATTTAGAAAAGACCAAAGGCATAGGGAAAAAACTGAAGTCATCTGTTATCTCATTACCCTGTCACTTTTAATATTTTGTGGTACTTCCTCCCATGCAAAAACGTATATAGTAGTATTCATGCTGCATATGCAATTTTGTGTTGTGCTTTTTGTCTTTTTAAGACAATATTATTTTATAAGCATTTCTCTTGTCATTAAAACCCATGCTAAGCCTGGTGTAGTGGCTCATACCTGTAATCCCAGCACTTTGAGAGGCCGCGGCAGGGGGATTGCTTGAGCCCAGGAATTGGAGACCAGCCTGGGCAACACAGTGAGACCCCCATTTCTACAAAAAAATTTAAAAATTAGCTGGGCATGGTGACATGCACCTGTAGTCCTAGCCACTCAGGAGGCTGAGGTGGGAAGATCACTTGACCCCATAAGTTTGAGATTGCAGTGAGCCGTGTTCACACCACTGTACTCCAGCTTGGACAGAGCAAGGCCCTGTCCCTAAAAAAAATAGGGACCTCATAAAATGCCGTTATATGGCTATACCATGGTTTCTGTACCTATTCCCCCTTGAATGGAGGTGTCTCAGTCCATTTGTGCTTCTGTAACCAAGTACCTAAGACTGAGTAATTTATAAAGAACAGAAATTTAGGTATCTCTGTGTTATCACTCATACAACACTGCCCCCAGTTGTGCTCTTTTTCCAGAGGAACAGTCAGTCCCTCCCAAAGTGGACGAGAATGACACCCATCCAGATGTGGAGACACCACTGCCGTTGCAGATCCAAATAGCCATGGACGTGATGGAACGCTGCATCCACTTGTTGTCAGATAAAAATCTGCAAATCCGCCTGAAGGTCAGTGCGCAGCTGCTTCTCTGCATTCCCAGAGTAGCAGGACTAAGGTGTGGCCTGGTTGGCAGTGGCTACACAGATGAGCACGTAGCTCCCCTTATCTCCTGGTCCACGTGTGGTGGCCAAGAGAAGGCATCAAAAGGAATTTGTCTGTGGGGTGACAGTTTTACATCTTTCTGTGTCTGCTGAGATGCCCAAGGGAGCTGAGTCTCCTGCATTAAAAACCACAAGTTTTGGGGATTCACTGAATCTCCAAGGAAAAGAAAGCCATGTGCTTTGGAAAGGATATTATTTTCTCAGCTATGTAGGATGCAGGTTTTAATACTTTAATGAGATCATTCTTCCAAGCCTGACACTAGCCCTTCTCTCTCTGTTTTCATTCTAAGGAAAACCTGAACACTTCCTAATATAGCCTGGCTTGCTGGCAGTTTGCCAAGCAGCACCCCTATCAGCAAGGGTTGAAAGTATGTAGTAGTGACTGCAATAACAGGACGCAGTGGGGTGGGGTAGAAGTGGGGGCAGGGCTTTTAGAATCACCCTGGAGAAGACCTTACACCCAAAGGGAAACAGCATTCCTCCCTACCCCCAAGCAGGAGTGAGAAACACAACTGTCGGCCAGCCGCGGTGGCTCATGCCTGTAATCCCAGCACTTTGGGAAGCTGAGGTGGGCAGATCACCTGAGTTGGGAGTTTGAGACCAGCCTTACCAACATGGAGAAACCCCATCTCTACTGAAAACACAAAATTAACCAGGCATGGTGGTGCATGCCTGTTATCCCGGCTACTTGGGAGGCTGAGGCAGGAGAATCGCTTGAACCCAGGAGGAAGAGGTTGTGGTGAGCCAAGATCGTGCCATTGCACTCCAGCCTGAGCAACAAGAGTGAAACTTTATCTCAAAAAAAAAAAAAAAAAAAAGAGAAAGAGAAACACAACTGCCTTAGTGACTCACTGTTAGTAATGAGTGTACATTGCTTTGCTCAGGGGTGATGGGCTAGGAAACCCTGATCCACAGATTATCTCAAATCTCAGGGTCTGTGTTGTGTGGAGTTTGTTTAGTCTTCCCAAGACAGCTCTTAGCATTCATCTGTTGTTCCATTCAGCATGCACTTACCTTTTACCTGCACGGCTTTAATGTAGGTGTCTGGCTGATACATTCAATATACTGCTGTATATCCTTCAAGACCTTCCTTTTTGTAGAGGATTTGTAGCAGCTGTATACATACCATAATTATTAAGAACATCAGTGTTGGAGTCAGACCTACATACCTGAGTCAGTCCAAATCCTGTTTCTGCCTCTTATTAGCCATGTGACCTTGAGTAAGTTAATTCATCATGTTGAGCCTTAGCATCTTCATCAGTAAAATGAAGATGATGGTACCTACCTCACAGGGTTGTTGATTATAAATATAAAACAGCATGAAATAAGACACATACACTCATTCATGTGCTAAATGCTTATTGAGGACTAGTGCAGGTCAGGCAGAGGGTGTGTAGAGGGGATGATGCAGATACGATCTCTGTCTTCACGGAACTCCCTGTCTTTTGTGGGGAGAGAGGCAATACACAGACTCATACATATTGGAGAAAGGCTGTCAAGGTAATAGCGCATTCTATTTGATAGAAAATAGTAATTCACCCATGCAGCAGATACATGTTGGGAACCTACTCGGTGCAAAACCCTGCTGACTAAGACAGAGCTTACCTTCTGATTTAGCCTAGGTCATCGGGGAAGGCCTCTCTGAGGTGGTAACATTTCTCAAGGCTGAGAAGGAGGCAGCCCTGCAAAGGGGCAAGGAGAATATTCCAGGCAGAGGGGAAATGTGCATCTTTGAGTCAATGAAATATAATGTAACTTGTCCTATTAATGACAGAGCTCAAATTCCAAGCCTGTCAGTGATACCAAAGCCATTTCCACTCTGCTCCCCTGCTCCCCTGCTCCCCACTGTGCAGCTGAGCTTTCTCTTACTCCCTTGCCTAATTATTCACCCCTCAATGGCAGGGTGTCTTCTGTTCCAGTCTCAGTGTGGACCAGCACATAGTAGGCGCCCAGTAGGGTTTACTGCTTTGTGTTGGCTGGCTTCTCTCTGTCTTGCAGACTAACGAGTGCCTCGCCCTGTGAAGGTTGGGCATCCACGCGGGAGGGAAGCCTGCACTGGCCGCCCACGCGGGAGGGAAGCCTGCGCTGGCCGTCCACGCGGGAGGGAAGCCTACGTGGGAGGGAAGCCTGCGCTGGCCATCGTACTGACCACTGCCTGTGACACTGATGCAGGCAGTCTCTTTTCAGTGAGTTTGAGATGTAAGAGATGAGGAAACAAGGAAGGTAAAATATCAGTTTATATGTAGGGTAGCCTAACCCTTTCTGATGAGATTAGCCTGTACCTCAACTGCCTGCTGGGCCTCTCCATGTAGTGGTAACAGAACTTGGTCTCCCCTAGCCGCTCAACTTTCTCCTCCCGCGTGCTCCCCATCTCATTCAGTGGCATCTGCATCTCTTCAGTTGCTACCCCTGAACCGAAGCAGCTCTTTTCAAACCCTCACTTCCCCTCCCCAGTATCCAGTCCTTCAGCAATTTAAACTATGTCATCTCCAAAACAGATATCCAGTCCTTTCACTTCTCTCCTCTGCCGCCATCACGTGGCCACATCACTTTGCTCCTCTCATGTGGATCCTAAAGGGCCTCTTTGTTTCTTTGTCACCCTTCAAGTCTCTTCTCCACTCAGCAGCCAGAATGACCTTTCTAAAACATGAATTGTATCATGTCACTTTCCTGCTTAAAACACTTTGACGGCTCCCCACTGCACTTAGTACAAAATAAAAAAAATTCCTAACAAACCCCTTTGTAGTTGGGCCCCATTTTACCTCTTCTCTGTAACGCTCCACGCTGCCCTTCTTTCACTTCTTATGAAAGCTCTGTTCCACCTCTGAGTCTTCCTCATCACGGTTTCCGGTTGCATGAATCTTCACAGAACTAACTCCTACTCATCCTTTGTGTCTTCTTTTAGAAGATCCTTCCCCAGCGAAGCCTTCCCAATAGTCTGTGGTTTAGATCCTTCCCCTCGTTTCTTTGCATTTCACCTTTGACTTCCCCTCTTGTCCCAATTGCTAATCATCTCTTCATTTAGGCATTATCTAATTAAGGTCTTTCCCCAGCTGACCATGAACCCTGCGAAGGCAAGGAAACGTGTATTTTGTCCCTGTGTGTCCCCTCAGTACCTAGCTAGTGCTTGGCATGTAGTCAGCACTCAGAAAACAATTATCCAATTAATACGTTTCTAAACGTTATTCTTTGAAAATTGTGACTTGATCCCAGGTATCTGTTTTCAAGCCTATACCATCTGCTGAAATCTTGTCTCTTTCAGGTCTTGGATGTGCTGGATCTGTGTGTGGTTGTTCTTCAGTCCCACAAAAACCAGCTGCTTCCCTTGGCTCATCGGGCCTGGCCCTCGCTCGTGCACCGACTCACACGGGACGCCCCCCTGGCAGTGCTTAGAGCCTTCAAGGTACTGCACCAGCATCCCCCATGGTCTGTTGTGAGGGTAGAGTTAGTAGGCACAGAGCTCACCGGGGCCTTTTGGATTGGTTCTCTTCACCTGATTGCAATGTCACATACTGTGAAGAAAGTATAGAAACATAAGAAAAGCACAAAGAAGAAAGTAACAGTCTCCTTTTGAATTTGAAGCAGATGAACTAGTAGATGAAAAGGCCAGGCAGTAAGCTCAGCACTCCTCCACACAGGAGTTTGTCTCCTTACAACCACTTTGCAAGGTAGGTATATTGTCTTACTTTTGGCAGAGGAAGAAAGCAGCTCAGAGAAGTTAAGGAATTTTCTCACAATCGAACAGCTAGTAAGTGATATGAACCCAGAGCAGTGAGTTCACACTATATTCTTTGCACTGCACAGGAGTCAAGGTGAAGGGGCTGAGGTTCTAGCAGTGGGCATCCTCTGCCCAGCTGAGTGGTGCTGGCAAAACCCAGGACCACCCATTTTCGTGTTGGGCTTAGGAACACCTAGCCCACCTTTCTCATAGTGTTGTCAGGGATAAAATGGGACTGTTTGGTGAAATGCTTTGAAAAGCTAACAGTCCTATATATATGTAAGGTATTATTCTCCCTGGCTTAGTTTGGCTTACATTAGCACGGATATTTTAGCTTATTTATATCCTTTCTTGTTCTAAAAAGCCCTTAAGGCAACCGGCAGAGATACATACCACAGCAAGCTGCCATAAATTAGAAGAAGGTGCACAAGATGAGGCAGAGAGAAAAGATGTGTAGGGACACAAAATGAAGCTGGTAATGCACCAGAAACCGTTGGCCAAAGTAGTTTGATCTTCTGTAAATTCTTCAGCATATACTAGACCAAATTAAAATATTAAAAATTGTTAATGTTTTTTTCCCAAAACAAAATGCACAAAATGATACGTGTGCGTGTGTATGTATGTGTGCCAAAGAAAGAGGAAGATTAGGCCGGTCGCTAATCTCACGCCTGTAATCCCAGCACTTTGGGAGGCGGAGGCAGGTGGATCACAAGGTCAGGAGTTCAAAACCAGCCTGGCCAAGATGGTGAAACCTTGTCTCTACAAAAATTAGCTGGGCGCAGTGGCAGGCGCCTATAATCCCAGCTACACAGGAGGCTGAGGCTGAACTCGGGCTTCAGAGGTTGCAGTGAGCCAAGATCGTGCCACTGCACTCCAGCCTGTGCGACAGAGTGAGACTCCATCTCGAAAAAAGAAAGAGATTAAGGGAGAGCGAGGTGGTATTGCTAAATCTTATCCAGATGTACTGCGGGGCGGGGTTTGGTGAGAATTAATAGGTTGTCTGAAATAACAGCAAGCATAGAAAAATGAAAAAAAATAAAGATGTGTACGCAATAACTGGGCTGCTTTCCCCACGCGCAGACACGATGATGACACTGAGGTCTATAGAAGCTGTGCCATTCAGCTGAGGGAGCTAAAATGAGAGCCTTGTTCTCTGCAAAATCAGCAAACACTGTGCTGGTTATGACTTGCTTACCAATTTTTAAAGAAATTCCTGTTATTCTGTATACTCAGTCTTGTGCAGCAGGGCAAAACATTTCAATATGTTCTGCTAGAGAAAGTTTAAAACAAGACATGCAAAGAAACTTCCTGTTCTGAAAGATAGAATGAGGGTGATGTGCATAAGAGATTGTGCAGCTGAACAGAAGGAACACCGAGTCGGCTGCAACTTCAGGGACCCTGCCTTGGTTCAGCCCAGGGACCTCGGCCCAGTCACTAACCTCCTGATGCCTGCATGTGGCAGCAGCTGGGCCATAGTGTTTGTGTTTGCTCAGCTAGCTACAGTTGAAAGCCTACGTATTTTCTCAAGGGATGTTAGGAAGGTTCAAGAAATGATCTATGTGAACTGCTTTAAGCTCTTCTCTTTTTTTTTTTTTTAACAAAAATGGGAGGGAAATCAAGATATTAATCATATTATTCATCCAACCCAAGATTCCTTTGAATTATTCCCCATGTAATCTGTATTTATGGGTAGAAGCAGCCATGCCTTGGGAGCAGAGACCTCCAAATTCATAACTGTCAGAATCACAAACCATGGGCAAGGAATTAACAGCAGTAATTCTAGTTTGTTTTTTTTTTCCAAGCAGAGACCTAGATGAAATCGAATTACCAAGCGTTCTTTAGCTCTTTTGCTGCCTTGGCGATGTTCACTCACCAGGTTGGGGGCTGTTTCTGCAGGTTTTACGTACCCTGGGAAGCAAGTGTGGTGACTTTCTACGCAGCCGGTTCTGCAAAGATGTCCTGCCAAAGCTGGCTGGCTCCCTAGTCACCCAGGCCCCCATCAGTGCCAGGGCTGGACCAGTTTACTCGCACACGCTGGCCTTCAAGTTGCAGCTGGCTGTCTTACAGGGCCTGGGCCCCCTCTGTGAGAGACTGGACCTAGGTGGGTACCAGGCAGTTCCACCTGAACACACATGCTTACCATCTGTCTCACCCCTGCCATCATGCCCTTTGCTCAGTCGTGCCCCCCTCCCCTCTCCTCTGTGTACCTCCTTCCGTCTTATTTTGGCCTCATTTGTCCATTTATCTTGATGTGTTCTTTGGCGGGATGGAGTAGAGAGCCCAGGGCATCTTGCCTAGCTGTTGCAGTTTCTCCAGACACAGTTGGTCACTGCTTGTCCCAAATGAAGTGTGAGGGCTGATGCTTGTTTTGTTTTTCTTTACTGCAGGTGAGGGTGACCTGAATAAAGTGGCTGATGCCTGCTTGATTTACCTCAGTGCCAAACAGCCCATGAAATTGCAAGAGGCTGCCAGGAGGTATGTCTGCCTGATCACCCTCATCCCTTTACATTTGTTCTAAATTACAGATGATTTGCTAATGGCAAGCAGAGTTGAGGCATCTCTGCTCTTTTCTCTCTCTCCCTGCCAGGTTAAGATAATTTCTTTAACTGTGCCAGCACTAGAGATGGTATTTTTACTAGATGTGTTTCTCTTTGCCAGTAACCTTTTCCTCTGCTGCAAAGTCAGCAACAATTCCAGAGGGTCAAGAAGCAGAAAGACGGTGTGCTAGAGAGGACTCAGCACCCGCCTGGTTGGAGGGGAATCTGCTTCTAGGCCTGGAGACCAGGTGCCTGGCACTTCTTCATGCCTTGGCTTCTTCAACAGCAAAGTGAAAGTGCTGGGTTCCTGATATGGCATACGTCGACTCCACGGCAGGTCTTAGATGGGCATCGGTGCCATGAACCCTCACAAGTGCCAAGCAAAATTGTTTGTGTGCAGGCAGGTGTACATGTGCCTTTTTTCTAATAGGAACCATTCATGGGTTCTAATAGGAATCTGTGACCTGAAGAACATTAAGAGCTGCCAGACTAATGGCTTAAAGGGCCTTTTCTGATTCTGAAACTAGATGATTCCAATTTCTGAGTTTGACCATGCTTATTTGAGAAAAGCTGTATCACCTCTAGGAGAAGAAGCTGTTGCTGGTTACTTTAGGACTAAGAGCTGAAACTCTGAGCACAACAGCATTCCCCAGACATGAGACCCAAAATCTACTCCGCCCCTCTTCTCCAAGCTTTCCTTCCAGGTGGGAGCAGCCTGCATCCTGTAACTGCCATCCCAGAATAGGTCTGCTGCTGGAGCGAAAGCTGGGCCTGGCACTCTGTGCCGCTCTGAGCCCTGCAGCTCCTTCAGCCTCACCAGCTTCACGCCTGCAATGGAATCCCTGCTTCTTCCTAGCTTCTAGAGGCACATCTCTGATCCTCTTCAGTGGGGTGGGAGTTAGGAGTCAACTCATTTCCTGAGGGGCGGAAAGGCTGCTCGGACTGTGCAGTGAGGAGAGCCAGCTTGCTCCTCAGAAACCTTGCACTCTCTGGGAGTGATGGTAATATCTTCTTGAATTGATTTATTGTCCTTTGCTGTTTTTTGCTCTTGATTTCCCGTTTTCTTTTTTCTTCCTGTCCCTTTCCCGTCACATCCCTTAGTCCCAGAATCAGTCATAGTTTCGTGAGCACAGGGGCGCATCCTAACCAGCTTCTGTCCCCAGGCATTTTTATTCCGTACAGAATCAATTTAGGGTGAAAATAGTCCTCCCTGGGCGGTGCCCCTGGAGCTGATTGTGCTGTCATTTAAAGTGCAACTCAAGAACATAATGAGTTTATCTTGAAGTAAATCCTTTTAGATGCCTATTACAACCAGGAGTTAAAGGTCTGATTTTCACATTCCCCATTCCATTCTATTTTTCCTACACCCACCCCATCCCATCCTTCAAGTTTAGAACCATCAAATAAGCTAATATTCTCAATTCATTATCTTTTCATTTCTAATTCTCTTTTTGCTGCTGAAAGCAATTAAACCCGGAATTGGACCTTGCTGAATCTTGAGCTGGTGTTCAGGGAGCCTCAGGTGGAGGAACACGCAGCCCCACCACTTGACCACAGCTCCCTTTGTTTGCTCCAGCACATTCCGTTCAAGGGTTGAGTCAGATGGCCTCCTTCCTGATGGGCAGGGAGGGGGACGAAGAGCTAGGTGGATTGCTTCACACATGTCACTTGCAAACTTATCTTGAAGTTGGGAAAAAAAATCTGATCAAGAGCTGACTTGGCATCTTGATGCTGAAATTAATAAGCTCTCTAAGTGGGAAAAGAAGCCTGAGACAATAGGAAACCTGGTCTCTGTGAGCCTCATTACCACATGGAGAGGGGTGGGTGGGTCGGCCACTTAGTATTGAAAAGTCATACCTGGCGGCTGGGTGCTGTGGTTGGCTCACGCCTGTTATCCCAGCGCTTTGGGAGTCTGAGGCAGGCAGATCACGAGGTCAGGAGTTCAAGACCAGCCTGGCCAACATGATGAAACCCTGTCTCTACTAAAAATACAAAAAGTTAGCAGGGCATGATGGCGGGAACCTGTAATTCCAGCTACTCGGGAAGCTGAGGCAGGAGCATCACTTGAACCTGGGAGGCGGATGTTGCAGTGAGCCAAGACCACACCACTGCACTCCAGCCTAGGTGACAGAGTGCAGTCTGTCATACCTACTAGTACTGAGGAACCAAGTCCCGTGCATGAGGTGGCGTCCCCATCTCAGCACATGGCCCTGCCGTCCATCCCTTTGTTCTTAATTCTTCTCTTTCCCTCACACCCTACATCCATGACCAAAAGTAAAGCCCGCCTACCTCACTTGGAAAATTGCTCTCAAAACGACACCTCCAAGCCACTAGGCCAGGCCAGGCCACCATCATCTCCCACCAGAACGACAGACCTCACCACCGGTCCCACTTCCACTCCTGCCCCTCTAGGTATTCTTCATACTGCAGTCAGAGTGACACACTTACAGACGCTTACCCTCATGGGAGAAGAGAAAGCTGTGTTCTTTGCAAGGGCCCAAGCGGGAACCTTGGCTTAGTATTCAGAAAAGCCAGAGGTAGTGAGTTTCCGACCCTAGGCAGATGACCAGCTTGCTTTGGAAGTGGCTCTCCTGTCTGCCAGAGGGCTGGTGAAGGAGCCTCTCAGGGCAGGAGGCTGCTCCGATGCCTCCTGCCTTCTGGAAGGAGAGGGATGTGCACCAGCCCTGTAGAGCAGCCATGTCTGTGGGCCCCTCTGGCAGGTGGGCTTAGGACCTCCAAGGGGTGCCTTCATGGAGGTGAGGTGGAGGGAGACTTAGCAGCCCCATGAGAGTTCATCTTTATGTGCATCATGCTTGGGTTTTTCCTTGCTCCCATTTGCTTTTCCTGGCTCCAAAGAATGACCAAACCAGTGTTTGCTTTTTTAATTTGTCATATTAAATATAGCCTTTGTGGCGGGCTTTTACATCCAGGCTGTAAACTCTAGAAATGGAAATTGATCAGGGGGTGGTTGATATAACTGAGGTTGTAAATGCTAAGAACGGAGGTGCCATTCCAGTGTAATGCTTTTATCTAGCAAATGTGCCTTGTATGGAGGGGGCATAAATCTTCCAACTAGGGGAGGCATGGGGAGGGGCAGAGGAAGGTGGGGGCAGGGTGTGACCTTGCTGTGTGTTACCACCAGGTGTCACTGTTAACTGGCAATGCAAAAAAAAAAAAAAAAAAAAAAAAAGCCAGCTCTCCCAAAGTCCCTCTAGTTAAGTAACTTCAATGGATAACAAATGTGCAAATCATATTTGTGGTGTGGGAGGAGGGCTTAGCATACCAGGAGCTAAAAATAAGACAGTGTCCCTGAGGGTAGGCATTGGATTACAGACAACAGGTCAGATCAGCCACACCCCCATCTCAGCCGACTGCAGTGGCAAACTTTGCTGATTGAAATTCTCAGTCTCCAAGATGTCTCCTGGCATGCCCTGGGCCTTCACAGTTCTGTGCCTTTCTGTCCATGTAGCTTTTCCCTCCTGTACATGAAACGAATTTGAAAAGAGAGCATACACCCCAAATTTCTGTTTGTCGTTCAAGTCCATACATGTACTTAGCCTAGTTGAACTCCATTAAAACCATACTCCTTGGGCCAGTCTCTTAGCAGACTCTGAGACTCCCTGGCTTTTGCAGTGAGGTTTTATATCATCCAATGAGCCTTTTACCCTGGGCTAAAAGGAAACAAAACTAGACAATACCTATTTTTGAAAAGATGAAGTCAGGCCATGTGCTGTGGCTCACGCTTGTAATCCCAGCACTTTGGGAAGCTGAGGTGGGAGAATCACTTGGGCTCAGGAGCTCCAGGCCAGCCTGGGCAACATGGCGAAACCCTGTCTCTACTGAACATATAAAAATTAGCCAGGCGTGGTGGTGTGCACCTGTTGTCCCAGCTACTTGGGAAGCTGGGGCAGGAGGATCACCGGAGCCTTGGAAGGTTAAGGCCATAGTGAGCCGTGATCACACCACTGCACTCCAGCCTGGGCAACAGAGTGAGACCCTGTTTAAAAAACAAAAAAAAAAAAAAAGAAAAAGATGAAGTCAGTGCCCAACAAGTCTCATAATAGAAAAATAAAGCTTTTAGGATGCTTGGCCTCCACTCCCAGTCCTACCCCCACCTGCTAACCCCAGAGCCCAGATAGGGATGCAGGGTGCCAGCAGGTGGTGACCAGCTGGTGTACCTTCTGGCCACACAAGTCCTGGATGCTGTTATTGCTGTAGCCCCTGATGGGGCGCTGGGGAGGTTGCCATTCCAGCTCCCTCTGCCTCGCCATTGTGTGTGAGAGAAAAAGTAGCAGTCTTGCTTTGGACAAACCGAGGTTCAGATCTTACTGGCCATGTGACCTTGAGCAAATGATTTAGCTTCATTTCATTTTCTTCCTCTGTAAACTGGGGGTGATGAAAACCCCATTCTCATAGGGTCCTTGTGGATGAATCACATTAGTATATTCAAGGAGTCTCCAGGTACTGTTCTAGGGACTGGAATTAGAGGGAACAAGATAGGGGCCTCTACCCTCTGCTTATGTTCTGAAGGTATATTTACATCTGTGTACACACCTTTGTGGGGTACATTGTATGTAAATTTCCCAAATATGTTATACATGATGTGTATGTTACACAGACACATAGACACTGGCCACAGAATTTCTAGTTGTAAGCCTGCTTCATCTTTACTAAAATCTGAACTGGGGATTTCACCTCGAAAGGATCTTTTTCATGTTAATTGTGCCACCACTGTTTGCAGAAGTCAGGACCAGGTTTGAAGGTTCATTTACTGACTGACTTCCCTGCTCTCTTTCTAGCAGTAGGATCCCATCCCATCAAAGAACCAGCTGGTGCCTTCAAACCCTGGACGAACACAGACTGGCACAGGCTCATTCATTTCATCCCTGTCAGAGCCCCAACTCCTCTCTTTACCCACACATGAGCCTATTATATTTGAACGGATGAGGAGCCACAGAGGTGATCCATTAGTTCAGCTGAGCTTGAAATTAGTAGCTCATCCCCTTAAATGGTGTGGGCAGTTTGGTTGAGCTTGGACTGCAAAGCTGTTCCCCCTTGGATTGCACCCAGCATGGAAATGAGGACACACCTAATATTTTTTCCTTTTGACACTTGATTAGTAGTTGACAAATCCAAACCCAAGTAGTTAGCTTTCCTATTATCCATCTTTTGACAGGCATTGCTGCTTTTCTTTTTGAGTCCCATTGTTCTAAAAATACACTCAGATCTGAAGCTGTTCACTGTGCATATATAGGCCTGATTTCATGGTGTCAAAGATAAGAGACATCTGGCAGGCAGATTACAAACCAAGTGGGTTGCTGGGTTTCAGAACTGAAGGCAGGGACCTCTGGGCTACTTAAATCTACTTAAATTCAATGCTGCCAATTCTGTCCCTACTTCCTTGGTGTTGTCATGTCACTGATAACCTGCCAGGGTCAACCATCTTACCACCCGGTAGGAAAGCCAAGCGTGGGGTGTGTGTACAGTGTGTGCCGTGCCAGGTTGGGAGCAGAATGCTCTCGATGACAGATCGAGCCTGGTCGCAGCACCGCCTGCACAAAGTGGATTTTGGTCGTCAGAGGCTGTGGTCGACCACAGGGTAGTCATTTCCTCACTCTGCAGGCTCTGTCATCCCTCTCAAACACCTCAGAGGCATGGAAGTCAATGTTGTCTCAGTACTGAGTAAATAAAGTAGCCAGGGAGATGATCTCTATTTGTCTTATTGTATATATGTATTTTAAAAGATTTTTATTGGGTCTCTTATGATGAGCCAAGTGCTGTGTTGAGAGTTGAAGATTTTCAAAGATAACTACCAAGGCCTCACATTGTTGTTCAATAGCAAGATAACCTTGGCAAATTAATTCACTTCTCAAAGTCTCTGTTTTCTCATCTATAAGACCGATAAAAGCATATATATTATTTTGCTTATTTCACCTACTACAATGACGACGAGGATTCAGTAAAGTCAGGTAGCACAAAATAACACCACAGAGTAAAAGTCACTAAATAGTTGTTCATCATTATTTAAATTTCTTCTTATTCCAAAAATGACTTGGAACATCTTATGAATTGTTTGCAACAAAGAAAAAAGGAAGTGAAGAAATTTTTTAAACGGAAAAATAACAGCAAAAACAAGATGAGACCAAGTTGAGGTTAATATAGACATACAGTTAGAGCCCTGCACCCTTGCTAGAGAGGAGCTTTCAGAGTGGCTCTGTGCTTCCTGACAGACGGCAAAGAGGAAAATGGTACAGGAAGTACCTGAATAAGAGTTTTTAAAAAGAAAAGGAAAGAAAGCTTTTCAGAAAGAAGCATAGCTTTCCTTATTACTGATGCTTGAGGAAAATTTCTCTGTGGGTCATCTTAAAAGAACACTGGGTACTGTTGTGACTAATATCCTCAACGTCCTTGCAGTAAATACAGAAGTACATTTCCTAGAGCTGTTTCTGAAGGCATCTGTGAGTGGAGGCTGCTGGCTTAGTGCCAAAGCACAGGTTACAGGAAAACAGTTCAGGCAGGAGGTGGGCAAGCCTACCTAGGCTGCTATGAAGATGTCTTTATCTTCAAGGGTACATACCTTCCAGGGAGGGGTGGGAAACAGTGTGGCCCGAGAGTGCAGCCAGCTGGAGGAAAGGTCCAAGTCAGCCCTCATAGTGCTCAGCACAGAATGCCACTTTGAAATCTGTGCCCAACACACTGTCGTGGGATCTAGGCTTGCAGGGTTCCTGGAGGCAGGAGAACTGGCCAGATGGAAAGGGCTGCTTTTAAATCTCGCCCCAGTGGGATTTAAACCCTCCTAGATTCTGGCTTATTTTTGGATTGTCTATAGCAGATTGGACCTCTCAGCACCATATCCTTTTAAATATGCACAAAGCAATGGAATCATTCCTCTGCATTTATTATACTTTATCTTGTGGCACTTCAGGGGTATGGTTAGCATCATTTGCTTCTACTGGTGTTTATGGTTTTAAGTCCTGCCCTTGTTGCATTTAAATATTTTTGATATGGGTCTCTGAGTATGCATGTTGGCGTTAGATCGATAGATGAATGGTTTTGAACAGGTAAACATAGTTAAGTCTAACGAGCATGTATAGCTGCAAAGGTAATTGGTAGTATTTATTTGGAGAGTAAATCGTTGCTTCAAGTCATAATCCTCCATTTCCAACATTTAGAAACAAAAAACGACCTCCGTGCGGGGGAAGATAGCTAAATTGAATAGCAAGAAAGGACAGGCTTGAAATACTGGTTAACCAATGAACCGAGACCCATTAGAGTAAATTACCAAGTACAGAAACATAGCCCCACTGCTTGCTGGCTAGGACGCATCGACACCCTGAGCATCCATTTGTTTAAAAGGAAACACACAGCCTCCTTTGCAGCATCAGCATGCACAGAGTGATGGGAGAAGAGATGGCCAGAGAGGAGGAGAGTGTGGAGGATGTGCTGCCAGAGAGGGAACAACGGGAACACCAAAATAACTTAGTGGGTATGCCTGCTTTCCCACAAGTGAGCTTACTTTCCCACTGCATTTAACTGTGCCCACATAGAGAGAGCCTGTATTGTGTTCCTAAGGAGACATTTCTGAGTAACTTCTTTAGAAGCCCCAAATAAGTAAGCAAACAAACAGATCACAAAGCCACATGTTCTTTACCACTGGCATTTACCCTGATGGCTCATGAGAGCATTTTATAAATCCAGAAAGAGAAAGAGAATAGCAGATCCCTCAAGCAAGTAATTGACAGAGGAAGAATAGCCTGTCACCCAGGAGAGCTGGAAGCCCCGCATTTCAGTTACAGTTTATTTAGCTTCACTGGGCCTTCGTTGGCTGGCGGTTTTCTAGATCTCCCTTTGAGCACATGTTGTCTAGACAGAGATGGTGAGAACATATTCTGTAATATTCGCTCCTGCAGCAGAGCAGAGGGGGTTCTTTTTGGTTTTGCCATATTGGGAGGGTGGGGGTGGGTAATGATCCATTGCCCATGATTGAAAACTCTCGTGGTCTGTTGGAGCTACCAGGGATCTTAGAACTGGTCTGGTCCACTCGCTCTTTACGGAGAAGCAACTTGCCGTGCCTCTCCTCAGGAAGCCATGCCTGGTGCCACCCGCACATCACTTCTAGGATGGCCCTTGCCACGGTGTGCCATGGGCCTCTGTGATCCCTTAGTCTACCCCAGCAGACAGGGAGCCCTGAGGGCAGAGCCTTTTTTGTCCCTCTCTGTTTGTGCCTCAAGCACCTCAATTAGTGCCTGGGCTGGACCAGACTCTAGTAAATGTTTGATGAACCACGAAGAGACAAGACTTAAACCCAGCTGACCAGATTCCGGGAGCACGTTTCCTCCCTCCCCATTCCCACCTCCTCGCCCCCAGCTTGCTCACTAGGAGCACCCCCATATTGATCACGAAGGAAGGAGCCGCTTCTGGTTTGGCATCTGGAGTTTATTAGGTACTTACTGATAGCCGTCAGTTGTAGATAGGGCTGAAGTGCAGGCAAATGGCTGCCTGCATGGAGTGAAATTCAATAAAACCGCATTTTAAGTGAAAAATCAGTATAAACACCAGGCTTCTTTGCCATGGAAACAGGTTGCTTAGAAACTGCCTAACAGCGAGTTCTAAATTTTTTAAAGTCAAGTTATCATTTAAGCTACACGGCCCTACAGGTTATTGAGAGATAATCACTTGCCTCAGGACACTCGGAGGCATGCGGCACAGCTGAGTGCCTCCCGATACTCTGGGGACCAGATAATCTCTTGATAACTGTGCTCTCTGGAGCCACTGATTTTGGCCTGGGGGGAGGGGAAAGAAATTTTTGTTCAGGAGTTAAATGGTGTACATATATTTTTTAAAAAGTGTTTCTCTTTGGGTTTGAAAAAAGATGGAACTGGCCATTTGGCGTGTTCAACAGCCATCCCTGCGCATCGCAATATGTAGTGGGAACATTTTCCAGGCAGTTACCCCAGTCACTTCAAAGCAGAGGTCCTGTCTTTGTCTTCTGGCTTTGGCTTATGCAAAAAGAGTTTTCAACAACTTTGGCTTTTAGCTGTTCACTCCCTGGGAGTCCCTCTTCCCAGCTAAGGCTGGGCAGGAACTGGCCCCAGGACAAAGCGACACCAGAGTTTGGAACAAAGCCTGGCGCTAAGCACTCAGATCAGACCTCCTGGGCCTCAGGCTTAGCTCCCAGGGGCTTAAAGCCAACAAGGGTGCGGTTCGAAATTTGTCGTGTTTAGAGTTCAGCAGGCCGCATGCCTCTCAAGGAGTGAGAGCACAGCTACGCCTGCCAGCCATCTGGTTGCATGGCACGGTATTTGCTCCCCACCTCAGGCATGCAGAGGACAAAGTATATTGCATTTGTTTCTTCCTGAAAATAATGGGTGAAATTAGAACACCATTGGCTGAGAACTGGGACACCCCCGCCAAGTCAGTATGGAGAAAATTATGAGTGAAACAAAAGACAAATGTTTTGCCCTTTTCAGGGTATCTGAAAATTATCCGTGGCATGGCAGTGCTGCTAAGATTGGTAGTGATAATTATGCCTCAGACTCTCTGTCTTTCTCTCTTTCTGAAAGAAAAGAAGGAATACTGTTTTCATCATATACTTCAGAGTGTTGTCCTGCACCTCCCCTCCTCAGAGCCCCAGAACAAACCTGGGAGGAGAGTGGGCCGGGTGTGATCATCTTTGGAGAAAGAGGAAACAGGTTCATGAGGCAAAATAACTTGCTCCAAGCCACAGAGGTGGGAGAAGGAACATGCATTCCTGCCGTTCTGGGGCATCTGCCCCTTTAAGAGCAAAGAAATGAGACCCAAAACAGTCCTTCCAAGAGTTTGGCTCTTGCTTAATAAAAGAAGGTGAACTTTGCGCATGTTTTTCCTTTGCTTTTCTGTTAATATTTTATGTGGATATCTTGCAGGGCAAAAAGAGTGGCTTATTTTCTTTTCCTTTCCTGCCAACGAATACAACATTCATATTTAGCATGTTAAAAAGAGCTCAGAAAATGAACATTGCAGCATTTTCATGCTGTGTAAGTCAGAGCGCAGCTATGACTGAACTGGGCCGTGGCACCGCTTTGCTGGGTGTTGCCCAGATAAAAATATTCCTTGAAGCTGGGAGAGCACCATGCTGTAGCTTGAGAAATTGTTCCAGCTCTTGAAAGGGGAAAAAAATCAAATGAAACCATTTGCATTCTAACAGTCTTTGGCACCAGGGAAAACTGTCAACTGTGTCACGTGTAAATAGAAATCTGCTCCCCGCTTTTGGTGCGTTTTTTCATAATTTCCCTTGCCACTCTAATTATCAAATATATTTTTATTTTTAAACAAAAATTGTCTCCCACACAGGCCTCATCTCCTTTCTGCGGTGAAGTGGAAACGATGAGTTAGAATATTCTAATCACTTCTCCAACAACCACTGTGGAGGTTATAAACACAAGATTATCCTAAGCAAAGAAAACTAAATTGTTTGGGCACAGAACAGGCCAGGAAAAAATTCAGTAGGCCGGGCCCGGTGCTCACGCCTGTAATCCTATACTTTGGGAGGCCGAGGAGGGATCACCTGAGGTCAGGAGTTCAAGACCAGCCTGGCCAACATGGTGAAACCCCATCTGTACTACAAATACAAAAATTAGCCGGGCATGATGAGGGATGCCTCTAATCCCAGCTACTCAGGAGGTTGAGGCAGGAGGATCGCTTGAACCCAGAAGGTGAAGGTTGCAGTGAGCTGAGATCGCGCCATTGCACTCCAGCCTGGGCAACAGAGTGAGACTCTGTCTCAAAAAAAAAAAAAAAAAATTCAGTGCCCTTTTCCACCCTCCCCACTCCCCAACTGCCTCCCTGACCTCCTTAGTGTATATCCATTACACCTAAGGATGATATCAAGACTGGCTTCACAGTAAGACCCAAATCCCCTGAGGGTGCAGGTCTTTCATATTAGTGAAATTAAAACCCAGAATTTACTCCCACTTAGCAGGCGTTGAAGTTCCTATTTAATGCCCAGCAGTATGCAAGAGGCTCCTTAGAATAATGGCCAATAATAAAATGTGATTTATCAAACAGATACTGCGTACTGTTAATTGGTAAATAGGGATCACGTGTGCTAGACTGTGTAGGGCTTGATCTGTGCTTTAAACCTCAGCAAAACCCTGAGTGAAGTACATCCCCCATTTTTGAAATGGAGAAACTGAAACGGGACAAGTTGAATAATTTCCCAAAGCCACATAGCTAGTGATGCCTCTGATAATTTGAATCCTGTTAATAATCTTCCTTGTTCCTTCCTTGGTGGTGAGAGTTTAACCCCTCCTTCAGATCCTTTCATAGAATTTAAGTATTCTAGAGAGGGTTGTCATCTAAAGTCATTCATGTGCAATGTAGTAACTCACCACGTCCTCATTAAAATGAGAACTCGTTCGTTGTTACATGGACACATTGCAGGGGAAAAAAAGAAAAAAGAGAAATGAGAACCTGTTCAGTCAATATTAACTGGATGCTGACCACATGCCATTCCAGGTGGCTGAGATACAGCAACCTACAGAACAGATGTGGTCCCTCGTCCCTGCCCTTGGGGAGCTTATGTTGTGAGGGAGACAATCAATGGTCAATATGTGCTGGGAAAGGTGTCCTGAAAGAAAAAAGTAAGGGGCAGCCTTACTTGGGCACAGTGGTATGGGCAAAATGGCATGGGGAGCCCAGCCTCCGAGCAGGCGATGGTGAGCTGAGATGGGCAGACTGGCTGGGAGGCGCTGCCCACTGCGGGAGGGCCCCATTCTTCCAGGGATTGCCAAGTCAGACTGAATTGCCACCATGTATGCAGTTTACGCTTAGATTGCCCAACACAGTGGCCCTGGGCACGTGACTGATCTTTCAGAAATAGTATTTGAGCAGCTAAGAGGCAAGAGTTGTGACCCCAAAGTTCAGACGAAGATAAAAACCACCCTCGGTGGCTGTGGGGTGTCCAGTAGCCCAGGGCCCTTGAGCTCTGTCCCTGTCATGCGTCAGAGGACATCAGTGCTCTAGCTCTGCCAAAGGTTACAGAGCAGGGCTCAGCCAGTCCTGCCCCAAGATAATAAAGGAACCCTTTGACAGCCTGCCAAAGGCGGCATATTCTGTGGATCTGATCCCTGTGGGGAAACGGGCTCCTCACACAGGAGCCATGAGTGTCTGTTCACACCACCAAGTATCCATGGCTCTCGGCCAGGAAGGGTCCAACTGCCCAGTTCAGCAGCGTGCTGGAGGACCATAACATTAAGGCTTGCTCAGGGCCCCCGAGCAGGACAGGGAGCCCCGCCCTGGGCCTGTCCCCAACCCTGGGCTGGGCCTGTGAGCTGAGCGAAGCCTTTAAGAAAGGGTACACTCTGTCATTTTTCTTCTTTGTGAAAACTCCTGCCTTCTACTCTGGAACTCAACCTCTTTCTTTGCCAAGAGCTTGTTTGCTGTCGATACTGTTCTGCTCAGACTAATTACTGGTTTCTGTATGTCAATGGATATGAAACTGTTACCTGTATTTCTGTTGGGCTTTGGGACCATCTTACTGGTCCTGTCTTAGGAACTCAAGTGGGTTTTTTCTACTATTTGAAGTGGCTTGATATTGTTATCAGTTTCTTCTCAAATAGCCCGGTAAACAGCCTCCTGGTTGGGGCTGTAGCATTCCCCACCTTCCCTCCCTGTACCCTCTACTCACTCCTTTCCATCTCTCCACAGCGTCTTCCTCCACTTGATGAAGGTGGACCCAGACTCCACCTGGTTCCTCCTGAACGAGCTTTACTGCCCCGTGCAGTTCACACCTCCCCACCCCAGCCTCCACCCCGTGCAGCTGCACGGGGCCAGCGGGCAGCAGAACCCCTACATGACCAACGTGCTCCAGCTGCTCAAGGAGCTGCAGTGACCCTGCTCCCCCACCACAGAGGCCACCCATCCCTCCCCTACTGCCAGCCAGAAGTTGGGCTGACCCCACCCCGGCCATAGGCGGTGGCAGCAGCAGCAGAGAAGGTGAATTAGTCAGCCAATCTATTTATAAATTGATCGATCACACAACTGCTTAGAAATGGATTGAAGGAAAGTAGCTGACTGTTATTTATATTTCATACCTTGTGTTTTCAAGTGACATTGTCTGGTGGCTCTAAGGGTTTAACTCCTTAGCCTACCATCTCTATAGCCCCAGCTCCCTCACAGGCGCCACACACACACAGACACACACACGCGCGCACACACACACACACACACACACACACGTCAGTTAACTCCTTAGCCTACCATCTCTATAGCCCCAGCTCCCTCACAGGCGCCACACACACACACACGCACGCACACACACACACACACACACACACACACGTACGTCAGTTCCCCTCCATCTGCATACACCTCCCTCCCTTCAAATAATGAGATGGAACTAATTTGTTTTACCTAACCTGATCTTTGTGAAACAAATGGAAATAAAGACCCTTCTTGGATGAAAAGTATGATCAAGAGCTCACTTTGAAGTTTTTTATTTAAATTGGGTGGTTTTTTAAAATGAGTTTATATTCTTGAATGGTTACTATAGAACCATGGTATAAAATTCAAATCTAAGCAGTACAAAACAGAAAACAGTGAAGAGTGAATCTCCCCCTCCCCATTTCCCAGCCATCTGGTTTCTCTCTCCAAAGGCAACCACTTGTAACAATGTTTTGGATACTTTTTAAGCAGGAGGTTAATTTTTTTTAACTTTTTACTATGGGTAATAGTGTAAATTCCCATGTCCCCATGAACCCGGCTTCCCTGGCAGTCAGCATGTGGCCAGGCTTGCTTCCTCTGTGCCCCACCCACGTACCTCTCTCTCCACACCCCGGATTTTTTTGAAGCAAATCCCAGATGTTACATTGAAACTTTTTTTGAATGTACAACCACAATACCATTATCACACCTAACCAAATTAACAATGACCCTTTAATATTGTCAGATATTGTCAGTGTCTAAATTTCCCCAGTGTGTTTGGATCAGGATCCAAATAAGTGATATACATTGCTGGTATCAGTATATTCCCTAATAAATCTCTTTTAGGCCAGGTGCGGTGGCTCACGCCTGTAATCCCAGCACTTTGGGAGGCTGAGGTGGGTGGATCACCTGAGGTCAGGAGTTTGAGACCAGCCTGACCAACATGGAGAAACCCCGTCTCTACTAAAAATACAAAATTAGCCAGGCGTGGTGGTGTATGCCTGTAATCCCAGCTACTCAGGAGGCTGAGGCAGGAGAATCACTTGAACTCAGGAGGTGGAGGTTGTGGTGAGCCAGGATCGCGCCATTGCACTCCAGCCTGGACAACAAGAGCGAAACTCCGTCTCTAAAATAAAAAATAAATCTCTTTTAATGTGTAGATTCCCCCTCCACCTCTCTCTCATTTTCCTTGTAAGGTTTTTGGTGGAGAAACACGGTCATTTTTCCTACAGCATTTCCCACTGTCTGGATTTATTGATTGCATCCCTATGGAGGTCATTTCATGGGCCCCTCTTCTCACCTGTGTTTCCTGGCCATTGGGAGGCAGAGTCGTGATCAGGGTTGAGTCTTTTAGCTTTGTTTTTGGCACTTCTCCATAGGTGGTGTTACATACTTCCATCAGGAGGTATGTAAGTCTGATCTTACTGTGTTATTAGCAAGCATGGTGATCTCACTGGAATCCACACACTCATTAGGGATTGCAGAGTAATGCTGTTCTAATTCTGTCATGCTGGCTTGATGTTAGCCAGAGTCCTTGTGTAAGGGGAACCTTCCCTTCATCAACCATCTGGTAACCTACTGGTACAGTTTGTATAGAAAAGGCAAGATGGCACATGCCTGTAATCCCGGCTACTCGGGAGGCTGAGGCAGGAGAATGGCATGAACCCGGGAAGGTGGAGGTTGCAGTGAGCAGAGATCGCGCCATTGCACTCCAGCCTGGACGACAGAGCAAGACTTCATCTCAAAAAGAAAAAAGGC
Source organism: Pongo pygmaeus (assembly GCF_028885625.2). NCBI lineage: Eukaryota > Metazoa > Chordata > Mammalia > Primates > Hominidae > Pongo > Pongo pygmaeus. The sequence continues at coordinate 40,420,661 of NC_072394.2, read as the reverse complement.
AAGATAAATACTTGATTTTTTTCTAGCTGAGAAATTTAAACACACAGATTATGTAAATTGAGGTGCATATCCCACCCCAGGGCTCCCATGTATGCTGAAGGATCCCAGGGATGATGAATGCTTCCTCACAGGTGCATGGTAAGGCACTGGCTGGATCACAATTCCGGTGACATAGATAATCCCCAAACTCTTAAAAAGCCCAGAGGGTGCCTGGCATGGGGACATATTGGTGTGAGGGTCCCCAGCCAGCTCTGGAGAGGCCCCCACTCACTTCCTTCTCCACTCCGCCCTGCAAGGGCAGAGTTATGTCCAGCTCCAGTCTCAGTGGCAGCAGCCTGGCTCTGGTCTGGCTCCTGAGCCCTCAGGGAACCCTTCTCTTGGGGCTTTTTTCAGTTCTGCAGCCTGTAAAGTGGAGAGATTGGGCCAGAGGGGGAGCTCTTCATCTGTTGGGATTGTGGGGACCCACTCCCCAGAAACTTGCTCCCGCTCCTCCCTTGTTACCCCAGGAGGGCACTGCATCCTCCAAGACTGCAGTGGGCACTATCTCATCTGCTGAGGATGCTTCACTGACCTCACAAGATTCCATGTACAATTCCAGAGGCTTCACCTGTGACCCCGCAGGGAGCCCAAGTTAAGAACCCCCTCAAAGAGCAAGATAATCACTTAACTCTCTTTGAGCTTTAAAATTCTGGTATGATTTCCTTTGGAAAAAGGGAGGGAAATGCCTCTAATTACGGAGATGGTAAAAGGATTCACAGCATTGTTCCTAATTCCACTGGGGACCCAAAGTGATAGGCTAATTCAGTCTCCAGATTCTGACAAATGAGAAAACAGGTCAGGGAGGTGGCGTGACTTGCCAAGCATTACTTAGCTCTCCCGGTGAGATTAAAGTAGCCTGTCTTTGCGGAGCACCTGGGTGTGGCAAGCCGCGATGCTGTCCTGAGAAGCCAGGAAGATGTGCACACGCATCCTGATAAAAACTTGGACTCTGCGAAAGCTCTCCAGGAGATAATCAGCATAAGAGGATACACCATTGCTCTCTGAAAACCCACTTCTTCCTCAAAGAGTTAAGCTATCTCAAGTTGCTTTCAGATTCTTGCAGGCAGATTGTTGCACTTGATTTAAAAAAAAAAAAAAAAAAACTCATTAGAGTGCGTCTCCAGTTATGATTATATTCAGGCAACTTTAATTTTGAACCTGTCCAGCTGACTCAGTCTAGTCCTTGTTAACATAAGCTTTGCAAAATACTCCGTTCCCCCTGTTAAAACTTGTGGAGTAATAGGGGTTTCTTATTTCATTCAGGGAGCACTAGCACTTCAAGTATTGTTTGGGCCGGGGTTAGGGGTTGGTACATAATGGATAAGTAGATACTGCAAGGCCTTGAATTTCAGCTTGAGATGTTTGAGCCGTGATCTGCAGGCAGTAGAAGGCTCCTGGAGGATGCAGGAAAGTGTAGACCTGGACCCAGGGGATCCTTGGAGATGGCTGGAGGTGGAGTGGCTGTGGTCTTCAGAAGGCACTGTGTTGTGGAAGGAGCATGGATGATTTGGAGTTCCTCAGGGCTGGGCTTCATTTCTGACTCCGCCTCTCTGCAACTGTGTGACCTTGGGCAAGTCATTTTACTTCCGAGCTGCATTTTCCCATCTCTGAAATAGAGCTGTTGCCTCTGCCTCTTCAGGCAGCTGCATCAGAGGGGATGAATGCAGTAGTGTTTCTAAAGCATCTGGCACTGTGCCTGGGGCTCCAGCAACATCTTTCTCCCGCTGCCCATGGCTTTGTTATGGCTGCAATACACACTCCTCTTGACGGTTACAGCTGAGGAAGTAGATGGTTAGGTCTCAGCATGTGCCACCCAGAAACTAAAATAGAACCACAGTAGGGGGAGAGAATCAAAGAAGGCTTCTAGGAGGAGGTGACGTCCTAGTGGACAAGTAGATTTCAGCAGACAGAATAATGGGCATTCCAGACAGGAAAAATAACATGCCCAAAGAGCTGCGGGCATACCTGCCAGTATCTGTACACGTCACAACTCGGTTGGGAGTGACAGGAGACCCAATTCAAAATTGACTTGAGCAAAAAAAATATCTTGGCACACAGAACGAAGAGGCCCCACAGGCACAGCTCCCCCAGCCTGTCTCTGTCTTCTGATGCTGCTTTCCCCAGTGGTGGTGTCACTCTGACTCCAGGCTCCTGTTCCTTCAGTGTCACACACCCAAGTGAATGTGCACCTCCTAACAGCTCCAGCCAAAGGCCTAGGATTGGGTTGGATTTTTAGAGACGGGGTCTTGCACTGTTGCCCAGGCTGACCTGGAACTCCCGAGCTCAAGAGATCCTCCCACCTCAGCCTAAATCCTAGGATTTGCTCTCATTGGCTCAGCCGGTGCTTTGCCCAGCCCCAAACCAAACTTGGTCCATCTACAATGGGTGTCAGCAACTTTCTCTGTAAAGGGCCAGAATGAATCTATTAGGGTTTAAAGGCCATACATAAAGGTCTCTGTGGCATCTTCTTTGACTTTTTTTTTTCTTACAATCTTTTTTTGTTGTTGTTGTTGAAACAGGGTCTTACTCTGGTAGCACAGGCTGGAGTACAGTGGTATGATCTCAGCTCCCTGCAGCCTCAACCTCTCTGGCTCAGATGATTCTCCCACCTCAGCCTCCCAAGTAATCTGGGATTACAGGTGCACAACCCTATGCCCAGCTAATTTTTTGTATTTTTAGTAAAGATAGGGTTTTGCTGTGTTGCGAACCAGGCTGGTCTCAAACTCCTGGACTCAAGCAATCAGCCTGCCTCAGCCTCCCAGAGTGCTGGGATTACGGTGTGAACCACCGTGCCGGGCCACAATCTTTTAAAAAACGGAAAAATTCTTTTTTTTGAGACGGAGTCTCGCTGTGTCACCCAGGCTGGAGTGCAGTAGTGCAGTCCTGGCTCACTGCAAGCTCCGCCTCCTGGGTTCATGCCATTCTTCTGCCTCAGCCTCCAGAATAGCAGGGACTGCAGGCACCCGCCACCACGCCCGGCTAATTTTTTTGTATTTCTAATAGAGATGAGGTTTCACGGTGTTAGCCAGGATGGTCTCAATCTCCTGACCTCGTGATCTGCCCGCCTCGGCCTCCCAAAGTGCTGGGATTACAGGCGTGAGCCACTGCGCCTGGCCAAAAAAAAAAAAAAAAAAAACGGAAAAGTTATTAGCTCAAGGGCCTCACAAAAAATAAGCCAAGGGCCTTTGTTTTTTTGTTCATTGGTGGTTTTTTGTTTTTGCTTTGCCGTCGGATCTTAGTTTGCCAACCCCTGAACTGCAGCAATCTCGGGGACAAGTCTGGAGACACCCACACCATATGGAGAAAGAGTTGAGGTGGAGTGGTTTCCCTAAAAGAAAGCACTGTGTTTGGTTACCAGAAAGAGAGATGCCAGGATCGGGGAGGGCATGTATGACAGGCACTCACCACCCTGTATTTGTGGCCTGTGACACGTGTGGTGTGGCAGTCTGGGAGAGTGAATGTGAGGAGGTTGTGGGCACTGAGGCCACATTTATGGAAGGCCTTGAATGCCAATCTGAGCATCCCAGCCTTAAGGGATCAAGAAGTGGCCTTGGAAGGTCCTTGAACAGGTGAATAATGTATCGAAAGCAGGATGTTAAGAATATTCATCTCATGGCAGCATACGGGAGAAATTGGAAGGGAGAGAGACTGGCAATGAAATTGTATTTCTGAAAGTCCCAGGACGAGAAAATGTACCTCTTCCATCAACCCCAAACTGTTTGACATGCCGTGGGTTCATGGGCAACTTGAGGCACATAAATATGTGCTTTAAAGTTTACAAGTAAGAAGTCAGATGAATGGAACCTCTGATGAGGCTTCCTCCAGCTTGTTCCGGAGAGTTGAGGAGCCCTAGAAATGATTTTCTGCAGCTCCAGCTGTGATGAGCAATTCAGGGTCCCTCTCCTTTTGTGTGGCTTACCCAGTCCTGTGCGTCGGGCTTGATTGGAAGCCAGGTGCCCGTATTGCCTTTCCTCCAGAGTAAGGAATAGAGGCCAAATTTCAGAAAATAATTCTGAGTGATGGTGGACTCTGTGGAAGCGTTGATTGCTTTATAAATGGCATTCTCCTCTCTGCGCCCCCCCACCCCCCGTCTACCCCACTCCACAACTGAAGTTTGGAGGCAGCGGCTTTTCAAATTACGCTTGAAGAGCAGCCTGATTTCCCACAGGAATCATCTCCTAGATTAGGAGCTGTTCTACCTTTTCTGATAGTTTTACCCAGAGTACAAAGCCAGTCTGCAAAGGACAAGGAGAGAGCAGTGCCCTCCTCGCTTCAAAGCTTTCAGCACCAACCATTTATGAAAATGTCTCTCTCACTGCGGCTGTATCCCGGCATCTGGGGCTGCCTGCTTTTGCAGCAGGAAAGGGTTAAAAACCACTGATGAATGGCTGCCTCCACCACCCGCTTCTATTTCCCCTCCTTATATAATTTGCCATTCTTTTTGCACAACAGCTCCTGGGTCTCAACCTGCTCTCTCAATCAGTACCCTCACGTCCTCAGCTTCCTCCCACACAGGCGGGCTCAGAAGTAAGGAAAACACCTTTCAGAATCTCTGAGGCTGTTTCCAAGGGAAAAGATGGGTGGGAGGAGGCGGGGAGAAGTAGTGGAGAAGAGTCAGAAGTTCCTTCATGAAATAAAACATGTTGCGTTACCTGGGCGTAGGTCTGGGGGAGGGATAGGCCTCGGCGCCCCCCACCTCTTGTTAGCCCACCTTCTGGTTGTCTCAGGGACCCCACCGGGTGCACTCAAGTGTTTCACCCCAAACCCTGCCCCAGTTCCCTGGAGGGAATCGAGCTGTGCCACAGCTCACAGGTGACCTTGGGCACTCTCTTCCCCTGCCTGTGCCTCAGCCTCCCCATCTACTAGGTAAAGGGTTTGAACCAATCAATCCCCAAGCATCGTTCCACCTCCTCAACATCTATAATTTGATAATATAATGTTGGAAAGTATAACATGTACATTGGCACAAGGTCTTTGGAGGTCAGTTGGGCAGTATTGACCAAATTTGAATGCACACACCTTTTGATCAGTAATTATGCCTCTTAAGTATTTCATACTCACACATGTGCACAAAGATGTACACGCCTAGGCAGTTCACTGCGACATTGTTCCGAATTTTTAAAAAGTCACAAATATTGAATGCCTAGTATGTGCCAGGCTTTATGCTTGATACTCTTCCTTAATATCCAAAGAATGGAAGCAAAAGATAGGAAATAACCTAATCATAGCGCTGAGCTCTTCATCCAGAAGAGACTGAAATGCCCCCCACAACACAGAAATTCTACTGAGCTGTACTGAAGAGTGATACCTCAGATGTCATGAGGCCAGGCATGGTGGCTCATGCCTGTAATCTTGACATGTTGGGAGGCTGAGGCAGGAGGATTGCTGGAGCACAGCAGATAGAGGCTGCGGTGAGCTATGATTGTGCCACTGCACTCCAAAGTCATGAAATGTTACTGTTAACTATTCCTCAAAGTAAATAGAAAATTAGAAAGAGGCCAGGCGCAGTGGTTCACACCTGTAATCCCAGCACTTTGGGAGGCCAAGGCAGGCGGTTCACCTGAGGTCGGGAGTTTGAGACTAGCCTGACTACATGGAGAAACCCTGTCTCTACTAAAAATACAAAATTAGCTGGGCATGGTGGCACATGCCTGTAATCCCACCTACTTGGGAGCCTGAGGCAGGAGAATGGCTTGAACCCGGGAGGTGGAGGTTGTGGTGAGACAAGATCGCGCCATTGCACTCCCGCCTGGGCAACAAGAGTGAAACTCCGTCTTAAAAAAAAAAAAAAAAAAAAAGAAAGGAAGAAAAGAAAATTACAAAGAACAGGGGAGGGAGGGAGGGATGGACTAGTTAAATGATCTCCAGTACGTTTATATAACAAAATACTATGCAACATTTTAAAAGAATAAAACAGGATGTGAGGGCGATCTGGCTGCAACATCCATCACCCCATTGATTGCCAGGGTCGATTCGGCTGATCTGGCTGGCTAGGCAGGTGTCCCCTTCCTCCCTCTCTGCTCCATGTGTGTCCCTCCTGAAGCTGCACACTCTGTCAAAGAGGACGACCATCCCCAATAGAGGAAGACTGGTCTTCAGTCAAGGGTATATATGTAGCTGAGCCCCCCTGCTAGAACCTCCAAACAAGCTCTCAAGGTCCATTTGTAGCAGAACATAGGGTAGTCAAGCTTCCAAGGCTCCGGACACATTCAAATGAGGCGCTACCTGTGGTAGTCTGCCTTTAAAAGAATAAAAAATAAAATAGCTATAGCTATCAGAGTTTTAAATGCACATACCCTTTGACTCAGTAATCCTGCTTTTAGGAATTTATTTGCCATGATCAAAGGTGATGAATAAAGTGTTTGTTGATGCATTGTTTGCATTAATGAAAGATTGGAAACAACCTAAAAGTCCATCAAGAGAGTACTGGCTAAATAAGTGCCTCATAAACATGGGTAGTGTACTACATAGCCTTTCAAAATAATGAGGTAGTTCTCTGTATAGCTTCAAGATACATTATTAAAGGAAAAGACAAGCAGTGGCCGGGCTCTGTGGCTCATATCTGTAATCTCAGCACTTTGGGAGGCTGAGGTGGGTGGATCACCTGAGGTCAGGAGTGTGAGACCAGCCTGACCAACATGGCGAAACCCCGTCTCTACTAAAAATACAAAAATTATCTGAGCATGGTGGCAGGTGCCTGTAATCCTAGCTACTTGGGAGGCTGAGGCAGAATTGCTAGAACCCAGGATGCGGAGGTTGCAGTGAGCCAAGATAGCGCCATCGCACTCCAGCGTGGGCAACAGAGCGAGACTCCGTCTCAAAAGAGAAAAAGAAAAAGACAAGCAGAACAATGCTGCTACATATGGGGAAGGGGGATACTTGATGTGTGGATTCTCTCTTAAAGGACACCCAAGTGGCAGCCTTCAGCTTCTAGGAAGGGTAACAGGATCAGTGATGAGAAGTTTTCTCACAAGTACCCCATACACCCTTGACATTTTTTTAAACCCTATTCATGTGTAGCTTATCCACTCACACAAAAAAAGTTATCAAAATAGAAGGCGTTTATGTGTCTATAATCCTATGGCAAACTCACATTTGGTATTAGGGGCCTAACATCATCTTGGGCCCCTCGCTTGTGCTTTGCGTTTCTTGAGGGGAACCAGGGCTGGGAGAAGGGGAAGCAATGCTTAATCCAAATAAGTAGCTGAGTGCAGTGGCTCACACCTGTAATCCCAGCACTTGGGGAGGCCGAGGTGGGTGGATCACAAGGTCAGGAGTTCAAGACCAGCCTGGCCAAGATGGTGAAACCCCATCTCTACTAAACATACAAAAAAAAAATTAGCTGGGCGTGGCGGTGGGCGCCTGTAATCCCAGCTACTCAGGAGGCTAAGGCAGAGAATTGCTTCGGATCGCACCACTGCACTCCAGCCTGGGCGACAGAGTGAGACTCCGTCTAAATAATAATAATAATAATAAGAAGAAGAAGAAGAAGAAGAAGAAGAAGCAATAATAAGCAAAAAATCAGCAAAGGAATCTTGGAGAGGATGCCTCTCAGGGGATGGGTTGTATCCCTGTGGGCATGCAGGAAGATGATCTCCTGCCCATGCCCTAGCTCATCTGAGCCCCCTCAGAACCCCAAGAGAGGCAAGTCAGGCCTCGGAGGTTTTCCTGACTACCCATGCTGAAATCAGGGCACTGCAATGCCGCCCTCTGCCGCAGTCCTCGCCACAGCTCTGCCTGGGGCTTGCAGCCTTTTTCTCATTTAGGAGTCATATTCCTTTCTGCATCTTCAGCACCTGACAGACACACGACAGGGTCATGACTTGCCGCTTCATCTCATGGTCATGATGACTGACATATCCAGTGACTCCTCCAAAGACATTAAGAACAAAGACAGGATTCTAACAGGAGGCTGCTGATCAGTTACAACAGGGTTTATGGAACAGGATCTGAAATCTGCTGGTTGGAAACTTCAACAAGTATTTTTCGAGGCTTTCTATGTGCCAGCCCCAGAGATAAAAAGACATATATACTGCCTCTTAGGAGCTAGGCTTACAGGGGAGCTAAACAAGGCAAGTTCGTGTGAGAAGACAGCAATAAAAGTCTGCATTGGGAGGAGATAGGGAGCGGCAGTTAAGCTCATGGGCTCTGGAGACAAGAAGGCCTGCCATGTGGCCTTGGGAAAGTCTCTTCAGGACTCTTAGCCTTGACGAAATGAAAATAAAAACAGTACCTCCCTGGGAGCATGGGACACCAGAGTGGTAGAGTGATAGACTCAGGGACCAGCTGGCCCCTGGGAAGTGCTCTATCAGAGTTGGTCACCACTATGAAGATGATGATATTCAAAAGTATAAATGGCAGCACAGAGGTTGAACCAAAAGGCAATTGCGAGGCTTCATGGAGGAGACACCACCAAGCTGGCATTGCAGTATTTGCCCATCAAGTACACACAGGGAAGGCCCGCTCTGGACAGAGGGAACAGCAGGTACAAAGGCTCAAACAACACATTTAAGGTGTTGCTCATGTTAATGTAAGGTGGGGGCAGTGGGCAATGAAGATAAAGAAAAAGGTGAAACTTCAGGAAAGGAGGCCAGTCTGTTCAATACCCGAGAGGTGGGCCTGGGCTGTACATCTGGCGGGCACCCAATAGGTGCATGAGTAATGGGTGGGTAGCATTGCCATAGGGAAGTTGTTCTCTGGGGCTTTTCTGCAGGGTGGAATAGGGTGGATGAGGAATGATGGGCAGAGCTCACCCTTGCCAGGCCACTCCCAGCCAGAGCTGAAGGGCCAGGTTCCTAAGGTCCCACTGGCAGCAAACACTAGGGTCCTAACCCAGAGTATTTCCAGCTTGTGAGCACCTGCTTTGCTGATTTCTGGAAAGTCTACACAAAAGAGGGGGTGCAGTCCTTGAGTTTACACTCCAGTGTTGGAGGCCAGACTTCCATGAGAAACATTTTCATTTAGTAATGGATTTAATGAGTGCAGAACTTCCTGTTTTAAACAAACAAGTGATTAGCATTGACTATAGGTGTGAAAATGGATCCTAATGAATTGCTAATTAGCTGCCTCCTCTTCCTGGGATCTTTAACTGGTAAATTCCCTCTCTAGCTACAGGGGGCCTTAGTCAATCAGACTGGCATTCATTCATTCATTCATTCAACATACATTTTTTGAGTCCCTACTGTGTGTCACTGTAAACAAGACAGGGAGGATCCCTTCCTCACAGTCTGATGGAGGAGACAGCATTAATCACCTAAACTTACAGACCTATAATGACACACTTACACAGGCCAGGGAGCTGGGACAATGTGCAACAGGAGGACCTGATCTTGTCCTGGGGTGGGAGGGGGCAAGAGGAAGGGGCATTTGAGCCAAGATCTGAAGAATAAATAGAACTTACCTCGTAGAAGGGGGAACAGAAAGAGTAGAAGAGTGGCTCAGACATCCAGAATGGCATATGCAGAGGTCCTGTGTTCAGAGGGAGCAGTGTGAGTCAGGAAAAATGAAGCCAGTGTAAGAGGTGTGCAAGGGGCATGTGTGTGTCACAGAGCGAGAGCATGTGTGATTGATGTTGGCTTCATCCTTTGTAGCAGACAGTAAGTACCCAGTGCCTGCTCCACATCCCTCAGGGCTTACCACCTCAGTGTGCTCCAGCCACTGCCCCGCATTTGATTTCTTTGACTAAGAATTTTCTGCGGGTAAGGAAGGCCTTCTGTCTCCACACTTGGCAGGCCAGAAGTCCTGGTGAATTAAGCAGGTCTTGGGAGCAACCCTCAGCCAATAACTGATGTGTAAAAATCCCAGCTCCCCAGTGTAAGAGTTAAAGAAAGAGGAAAGAAACAGGAAATGAGGCTCAACAGTCAGAGATAGATTTATCTTAGAGAAATAAACCTGAGAGGGGCTTCTGGCTGATTTAATGTTGAGCTGTATTTCATCTTTCTTTCCTATTTCTTAAACTCTTAAACCCAACCCCATGGGCGGGGTAACTTCAAGGTGTGTGTTCTACACTGGCTCCCACAGTTCCCTAGTAGGACTGAGCCCCACTTGGGCACAGTGGTATAACTTCCTTGACCCTGCACTCTTTCCCTGTCTCACTTCCCCATGCCCCTACTGGTGCTTCCTGGGATTAGGTCCAAATGAACTACCTGCCCTCATCTTTGTCTCAGTACCTGCTTCTGGAGGAACTCATGATAAGATATCCTGGAAACAAAACACAGATACGTTTCAAGCCCCTTCCACATCCTAGTTACCCTTACCTGGATCCCCTCCTCTCTCTCACTTGCTTCCCTTACTGAGTGTATCTGTAGACCATGGTGGCCCAGCTGGGGTCTGCTTAGCACACCAGAGCTTCCTAAGGTAGGTCACTCAGAGGGAGCCATTTGGTTCCCAGAGAGGCCAGTGGTATATGTCCATGTCCCCATCCCATCATTAGCCCTCCCTTCTTTGAATGCACCATCCTTCAAATGCTCCCTGCCCCTTGTAGCTGGAGCAGACCACCTTGAGGAGGAATCCAAGTGGCTGGCCTGTGTGGGGGCAGGGACAAGAAGTGCTGAGTGAGACACCTTCCGTACTCACCAGCCTTGCTTTCTTTTGTGTATGAATTGAAAGGATTCTCCCTGGAGTTGAAAAATAAACATGTTTTCTGAATAATATGGCATATTGACCTCGAAGTCCCTACAGCAGTTCTGGACAAAGCCAGGCTCAGGTTAGGGCCTGCCATTATTATCATTCATTCAATAGAAGTGATCCATTGTCTGTCTTCCCCTTCTTCTTAGCAACAGCGTCCTGGTATTTAGGCATACAGCTGATCCAAATAAAGGCCATGTTTTCCAGTTCTCCCTGCAGCTGGATGTGGCCATGTGACCAAGTTCTAGCCCATGACAGATAAGCAGAAATGATCTGCAATTTCAACCAAGTCTCCATAAAGACAGGGTGTGTTCTCTTCCCATGTCCTCCTTTCTGCTGGCTGAAGTGCATACTCAGTGATGGGAGGCAGAGTGGCCATCTCGGGCTGTGAAAGGAAGCCGGGCTAGAGTCAGCAGATATTGTAGTAACCAGGTAGAAATGCCAACTAGTTGAAAATTAAGTGTCTTGTGAAACTTGGGGAAGGAGAAACCAGGGCTCCTAAAACTTCCTTTGATTAAATAAGATGCAGTAGGTCCAAACTTTGACCCAACCCTTATAAGCTGTTAATGTCTGTCAGAGGCAAATCTTTTATTCACTGATTCATTTACTGAGCGGCTGCCAGGAGCCAAGCCCTGTGCTAGTCATTGGGGATGCAGCAGGAAACAGGACACTTGGAGTCTGTGCCCTCCTGGAGCCTTCATTACCATTTCTAGCATTTTATTCTAAAGTGTTTCTGCCATCACCTCCAGTCAAGACGGCATTGGGTTCATGTTTTAAAAATAACCTCTGCTCCCCAACTGGAACTCGTACATTGTGGATGGGAATGCAAAATGGTATAGCTGCTTAGAAAAACAGTTTGGGAGTTTCTTATAAAGTTAAAGCAACCCCACTCTTAGGTGTTTGCCCAGGACAAATGAAAATGTGTCCACACAAAGACTTGTATATGAATGTTCATAGCAGATTTATATGTAACAGCCCAAACTGGAAACAATTCAAATGTCTATCAATAGAAGAATGATTAAAAATGGTTAAAAAATTGTGACATAACCATACAACAGAATACTACCCCAAAAGGAACACACATATTAAAAGGAATATCCATATTACTGGATATACACAGTAATATGGATTAATCTAAAAATCACTACATGTGACGAGATTAAATGGCAGATAGGAGGCCAGGCTAGCTTGCAGCTCCCACTCGGATGGACAGAGCAGCCAGTGGAGACTCACATAGTGAACTTTTGCTCCAAGAACTACCACAGGAACATACCAGGAAAGCCGAGAGAATCCACAGACCCTTTAAAGGAACTGGATCACTGCTGCAGGCTCCCTGAGATGCCAAAAACCTGTGAGTCCGCTTGCTTTCTCAACAGGGAGGCTCGTGGTCTGGGGCAAGTTCTCAGCCCTGGTCACCGGCTGCCTGGAAATAGACTCAGTGCTGTTGGAGGGGCATGGAAGGAGTGAGACCAGCCTTTAGGACGGCAGGCTGCATAGAAGTGGGTGAGGCCCATGACTGCCAGCTTTCCTCCATTTCCCTAGTGACCTGTATGACTCAGCAGAGGCAGCCATAATCCCCCTGGGAATATAACTCCACTGGACTGGGAAACAGTCCCTATCCCCCACAGCAGCTACAGTAAGCCCTGCCCAAGGAGAAGCTAAACTCAGACATGCTTATCCCTGCCCCCTCCTGGTGGTCTTTCTCTACCTGTCCCGGTAACTGAAGACAAAAGTCGTAATCTCTTAGGAGCTCTGCAGCCGTGCCCACTGCCTGAGAATCCTGAATACTTAACCAGTTGTCTCTAGGGCAGGTTTGCTTCCTCCCTATAGGACCCCAGCTGATGCACTCTTGAAAGCACCACCTTCTGGCTGGAGGCCAACCAACTCAAAACCAGCACTCTAAACAAAAACACAACCAAGGACCCTCACAGAGCCCACTTCACTCCCCTGCTAGCTCCACAGGAGCAGGTGCTGGTATCCATGGCTGCAACACCTGAAGATGGATCACATTACAGGATTCTACAGATGCTTCCCAATACCAGCCTAGAGCCCAGTAGCTCCACTGGGTGGCTAGACCCAAAAGAGCAAAAGCAATCACTACAGTTTGGCTCTCAGGAAGCCCCATCCCTAGGGGAAGGGGAAGAGCACCACATCAAGGGAGCACCCCATGGGGCCAAAGAGTCTGAACAGCAGCCCCTGAATCCCTGATCATCCCTCTGACATAGTCTACCCAAATGAGAAGGAACCAGAAAAACAATTCTAGTAATGTGACAAAACAAGGTTCTTTCACACCCCGAAAAGATTATACCAGCTCACCAGCAATGGATCCAAACCAAGATGAAATCTCTGAATTCCCCCCAAAAAATTCAGAAGGTCAATTATTGAGCTAATCAAGGAGACACCAGAGAAATGTGAAGTCCAACTTAAAGAAATCAAAAACATGATACAGGAAATGAAAGAAAAATTCTTCAGTTAAATAGCATAAATAAAAAACAATCACAACTTCTGGAAATCAAAGACACACCTAGAGAAATGCAAAATGCACTGGAAAGTCTTAGCAATAGAATTGAACAATCAGAAGAAAAAACTACAGAGCTCAAAGACCAGGCTTTCAAATTAACCCAATCTGTCGAAAACAAAGAAAAAAGAATTTTAAAAAATAAAGCCTCCAAGAAGTTTGGGACTATGTTAAACATCCAAACCTAAGAATAATTAGTGTTCCTGAGGAAGAAGAGAAATCTAAAGGTTTGGAAAACATATTTTAGGGAATAATTGAGGAAAACTTCCCCGGCCTTGCTAGAGATCTAGACATCCAAATACAAGAAGCTCAAAGAACACCTGGGTAATTTATCACAAAAAGATCATCATCTAGGCACATAGTCATTGGGTTATCTAAAGTCAAGATGAAGAAAAGGATCTTAAGAGCTGTGAGACAAAAGCATCAGGTAACCTATAAAGGAAAACCTGTCAGATTAACAGCAGATTTCTCAGTAGAAACCCTACAAGCTAAAAGGGATTGGGATCCTATTTTTAGCCAGCTTAAACAAAACAATTATCAGCAGAGAATTTTGTATCCAGCAAAACTGAACTTCATAAATGAAGGAAAGATACAGTCTTTTTCAGACAAACAAATGCTGAGAGAAATCACCACTACCAACCCAGCACTACAAGAACTGTTAAAGGAGCTCTAAATCTTGAAACAAATCCTCAAAATACACCAAAATAGAACCTCCTTAAAGCATAAATCTCACAGGACCTATATAACAATAACACAATGAAGAAGAAGGTATTTAGGCAACAGATAACAGGGTGAATAGAATAGTACCTCGCATCTCAATACTAACATTGAATGTAAATGGCCTAAATGCTCCACGTCCAAGATACAGAATGGCATAATGGGTAAGAATTCATCAACCAAGTTTCTGCTGTCTTCAAGACACTCATCTGACACGTAAGGTCTCATATAAACTTAAGGTAAAGGGATGGAAAAAGATATACCATGCAAATGGACACCAAAAGCAAGCAGGAGTAGCTATTCTTATATCAGACAAAATAAACTCTAAAGCAACAGCAGTTTAAAAAGACAAAGAGAGACGTTACATAGATAAAAGGACTAGTCCAACAGGAAAATATCACAGTTCTAAATACATATGTACCTAACACTGGAACTCCCAAATTTATAAAACAATTACTACTAGACCTAAGAAATGAGATAGATGGCAATACAATAATAGTGGGGTCTTTAATATTCCACTGACAGCACTAGACAGGTCATCAAGACAGAAAGCCAACAAAGAAACAATAGACTTAAACTATACCCTACAACAAATGGACTTAACAGATATTGATATTTACAGAACATTCTACCCAACAGCTACAGAATATGCATTCTCTTCTTCAGCATATGGAACATTCTCCAAGATAGATCATATGATAGACCACAAAACAAGTCTTAGTAAATTTAAGCAAATCAAAGTTATATCAAGTGCTCTATCAGACCACAGTGGAATAAAATTGGAAGTCAACTCCAAAAGGAACCCTCAAAACCATGCAAATACATGGAAATTAAACAACCTGCTCCTGAATGATCACTGAGTCAACAATGAAATCAAGATGGAAATTTGAAAAAATTCTTTGAACTGAAGGATAATAGTGACACAACCTATCAAAACCTCTGAGATACAGCGAAAGTGGTGCTAAAAGGAAAGTTCATAGCATTAAATGCCAACATCAAAAAGTCTGAAAAAGCACACATAGATAATCGAAGGTCACAATTTAGATTATAAGGTCTCCTAGATAATCTAAGGAGAAACAAGAACAATCCAAACCCAAACTCAGCAGAAGAAAAGAAATAACAAAGATCAGAGCAGAACTAAATGAAATTCAAACAAACAAACAAAAAAACACAAAAGATAAATGAAACAAAAAGCTGGTTCTTTGAAATGATGAATAAAATTGATAGCCCATTAGTGAGATTAACCAAGAAAAGAAGAGAGAAGATCCAAATAAACTTAATTAGAAATGAAATGGAAGATATTACAACTGATACTACAGAAATACAAAAGATTATTCAAAGCTACTATAAACACCTTTGCACACATAAACTAGAAAACCTAGAGGAGCCGGGCGCGGTGGCTCACGCCTGTAATCCCAGCACTTTGGGAGGCCGAGGAGGGTGGATCACGAGATCAGGAGATCGAGACCATCCTGGCTAAAACGGTGAAACCCCGTCTCTACTAAAAATACAAAAAAAAAATTAGCCAGGTGTAGTGGCGGGCACTTGTAGTCCCAGCTACTCGGGAGGCTGAGGCAGGAGAATGGCGTGAACCCAGGAGGTGGAGCTTGCAGTGAGCCGAGATTGCGCCACTGCACTCCAGCCTGGGTGACAGAGCTAGACTCCATCTCAAAAAAACAAAACAAAACCTAGAGGAGGCCAGGCGCAGTGGCTCACGCCTGTAATCCCAGCCGAGGCCAAGATTTGGGAGGCCGAAATGGACAGATCGCCTGATGTCAGGAGTTCGAGACCAGCCTGACCAACATGGTGAAACCCTGTCTCTACTAAAAATACAAAAATTAGCCGGGCGTAGTGGTGGGGGCCTGTAATCCCAGCTACTTGGGAGACTGAGGCAGAAGAATCGCTTGAACCTGGGAGGCGGAGGTTGCAGTGAGCTGAGACTGTGCCATTGCACCCCAGCCTGGGCAACAAGAGCTAAACTCCGTCTCCAAAAAAAAAAAGAAAAAGAAAGAAAACCTAGAGGAGATGGACAAATTCCTCAAATTCCTGGAAATATACAATCCTCCCTGATTAAACCAGGAAGATATAGAATCTCTAAACAGATCAATAACAAGCAGGAAGATTGAAATGGTAATTTAAAAACTGCCAACAAAAGAAGTTCAGGACCAAATGTATTCGTGGTGAATTCTATCAGACACTCAAAGAAGAATTGGTACCAATTGTATTGACACTATTCCAAAAGATAGAGAAAGAGGGAGTCCTCCATAAATCATTCTATGAAGCCAGTATCACCCTGATACCAAAACTAGGGAAGGACAAAAGAAGAAAAGAAAACTGCAGACCAATAACCCTGATGAACATAGATGCAAAAACCTCAATGAAATACTAGCGAGCTGAATCCAACAGCATATCAAAAAGATAATCCACCATTATCAAGTGGGCTTCTTACCAGGAATACAGGGATGGTTTAGCATACATAAGTCAATAAATGTGATAAACCACATAAACAGAAAAACAAAAATCACATGATCATCTCAATAGACACAGAAAAAGCATTTGACAAAATCCAGCATCCCTTTATAATTAAAACCCTCAGCAAAATTGGTATAGAAGTGACATAAGGTAATACAAGTCATCTACAACCAACTTATAGCCAGCATTATACTGAATGGGGAAGAGTTGAAAGCATTTCCCCTGAGAACTGGAACAAGATAAGTATGCCCATTTTCACCACTTTTATTCAACACAGTACTGGAAGTCCTAGCCAGAGAAATTAGACAAGAGAAACAAATCAAAAGCATCCAAATTGGTAAAGAGGAAATCAAGCTGTCACTATTTGCTGATATGATTTGTATACCTAGAGAACCCTAAAGACTCATCCGAAAGGCTCCTAGAACTGGTAAATGAATTCATCAAAGTTTCAGGATACAAAATTAATGTACACACATCGGTAGCTCTGCAATACACCAACAGCGACCAAGCTGAGAATCAAATCAAGAACTCAACCCATTTCACAATAGCTGCAAAATAAAATAAAATAAAATACTTAGGAATATATTAATACCTAACCAAAGACGTGAAAGACCTCTACAAAGAAAACTACGAAATACTGCTGAAAGAAATCACAGAGAACACAAACAGTAGAAACACATTGCATGCTCATGGATAGATAGAATCAATATTGTGAAAATGACCATACTTCCAAAAGCAGTCTACAAATTTAATGCAATTCCCATCAAAATACTACCATCATTCTTCACAGAACTAGAAAAAACAATCCTAAAATTCATATGGAACCAAAAAAGAGCCTGCATAGTCAAAGCAAGACTAAGCAAAAAGAACAAATCTGGAGGCATCACATTACCTGTCTTCAAACTATACTACAAGGCAAAAGAAATAATCAGCAGAGTTCACAGACAACCCACAGAGTGGGAGAAAATCTTCACAATTTATACATCTGATGAAGGACTCATATCCCAAATGTACAAAGAACTCAAACAAATCAGCAAGAAAAAAACAACCAATCCCATGAAAAGGTGGCCTAAGGACATGAATAGACAATTCTCAAAAGAAGATATACAAATGGCCAACAAGCATATGGAAAAATGCTCAACATCACTAATGATCAGCAAAATGCAGATTGAAACCACAATGCGATACCACCTCACTCCTGTAAGAATGGCCATAATAAATAAATAAATAAATAAATAAATAAATAAATAAATAAATAAAATAGATGTTGGCATGGATGTGGTGAAAAGGGAACATTTGCACTGTTGGTGGGAATGTAAACTAGGACAACCACTATGGAAAACAGTGTGGAGATTCCTTAAAGAACTAAAAATAGATCTACCATTTGGTCCAGCAATCCTACTACTTAAGTATCTACCCAGAGGAAAAGAAGTTATCATGCAAAAAAGATACACACATGCTTATAGCAACATAATTTGCAATTGCAAAAAATATGGAGCCAGCCCAAATGCCCAACAATCAATGAGTGGATAAAGAAAATGTGGTGTACATATATATATATATATATATATATATATATATATATATGTACACCATGGAATACCATAAAAAGGAATGAAATAATGGCATTCACAGCAACCTGGATGGAATTGGAGAGTATTATTCTAAGTGGAGCAACTCAAGAATGGAAAACCAAGCATCATAGGTTCTCACTTATATGTGAGAGTTAAGCTATGAGGCTACATAAAGGTGTAAGAATGACACACTGGACTTTGGAGACTCCAGGGAAAGGGTTGGGGGTGGCGAGGGATAAAAGACTACACATTCAGTACAGTGTACACTGCTCGGGTGATGGGTGTACCACAATCTCAGAAATCACCACTAAAGAACTTATTTATGTAACCAAACACCACCTGTTCCCCAATAACCTATTGAAATAAAAAATATAAATAAAAATATAAAAAATAAAAATCACTACATTTAGAAAAATAAGCCAGACACAAAAGAATACATGCTGTATGATTTCATTTATATGAAATTCTAGGAAAGGCAAACTAACGTATAGAAAGCAGATCGATGGTTACCTGGGGCTGGAGAAGGGGATTATTAGCTGCAAAGGGCACAAGGGAAGTTTTTGGGTGATGAAAATATCCTTTTTCTGATTTTAGTGGTGGTTACATTATTGTATGTATTAACCAAAACTCATTGAATAATACACTTAAATTAGTGATTATGTTGCATGTAAATTATACTTTAACAAAACTGATGTTAAAGAAAAGTGTCCTACTGGGCACTTCCTTGTTATTGTCTAGAATTCTGGTTCCACTATTTATCACAAAATTGAATATGCATATAATCAGAAATTAGATTTACCAATATTTGAACACTTTCTGTACTTAACGTTTTCCTTCTTTCACTTTTCCTTCTGCCAAAGTATATGCTTTAGTAAACCTTTCATGATGGTATGGGTAACTTGATTTATGAAAGTTTGAAAATGTCTGTAATTGTTCTTCTTCAATGTTTATTTAGCTTTGTATTGAAGTAGGTTGGTAGTATCTTTCCCTGAGCGAGACTCCGTCTCAAAAAATAAAACACCAAAAGAAAACAGTTAATTTTGTCTGTTTTTGTTTCATAACTTTTCTCTTTTTACAAGTCATTCCTTCGTTTACCTTTGCTAGGATCTTAAATGTATTTTAAAGTCAGTTCCAGATTATTTATCTAGAGCAATCTGGAACTGAATTTATGAAATCACTTATCACTAATGAATCCATCTGTTCAGAGTTGAATTTGTTGGCTTTCTTAGTGTCAGTTTTCTTCCCATGCTTTAGAATTTTGGTTTGTAGGCTTATTTTGAAGAGGACTATTTCTGTCCTTTTTCTTTCTCTGCACTTGTCTAAACCAAGACCCTCAGGACCCCAGTCCCAAACCAGGCTTCCTATTGGCAGCTCAGAATTTCCAGTCTTTGTGCTATCGAAGGTATCACAGATACAGTTAATGAGCCAGAGGGCTTGGCTCAGGTCCCAACTGCCAGACCTGGGTCTGCACTCTCCTGTTACCTAAGATGTGGTTTCAAGCTGTGAGTTTGATGCTATACTCCCAGCTCTAAAGAACTCTTTTGCTCCCTATTTACTGTGTAGGACTTGGATTCCTAGTCACTTCTGCCTGTTTCCAGATCCACAGCCTGTAGGCCTTGAGGTTTCGATCTCTATTTATCTTCATGTTTCTCTTCCTTTTCTGTTCCAGAGAAGACTGTCTTGTTTAGGAGTGTGAGTTTTATTTATTTAAAACATAAAAATTATCTGTTATTACAGTGTATGAACAAATATTATTTTCCCCCATTAATTCATGGACATTTATTTTTTTCTTTTTCTTTCTTTTTTTTTGAGACAGAGTTTCGCTCTTGTCACCCAGGCTTGAGTGCAGCGGGGTGATCTCAGCTCACTGTAAGCTCCGCCTCCCGGGTTCAAGTGATTCTCCTGCCTCAGGCTTCCAGGTGGCTGGGATTACAGGTGCCTGCCACCATGCCCAGCTAATTTTTTGTATGTTTAGTAGAGACAGGGTTTCGCCATGTTGAGCAGGCTGGTCTCGAACTCCTGACCTCAGGTGATCTGCCCAACTCAGCCTCCCAAAGTGCTGGGATTACAGGCATCTGCCACCATGCCCCGCTAAATTTTGTATTTTCAGTACAGATGTGGTATTGCCATGTTGGCCAGGCTGGTCTCAAACTCCTGAGCTCAGGTGATCCACCTGCCTTGGCCTCCCAAAGTGCTGGGATTACAGACGTGAGCCACTGCACCCAGAAAAATTAACTGTTGATGTGAAAAAGAAACAATCTGAAATCCTAAAAATGGGCTGGGTGCAGTGGCTCAGATCGCACCGAGATCATGCCACTGTACTCCAGCCTGGGCGACAGAGCAAGACTTCGTCTCAAAAAACAAAAAGAAATCCTATGGCTGGGCGCAGTGGCTCACACCTGTAATCCCAGCACTTTGGGAGGCTGAGGAGAGCAGATCATGAGGTCAGGAGATCGAGACCATCCTGGCTAACACAGTGAAACCCCGTCTCTAATAAAAATACAAAATATTAGCCAGGCGTGGTGGCAGGCACCTGTAGTCCCAGCTAATTGGGAGGCTGAGGCAGGAGAATTGCTTGAACCCAGGAGGCAGAGGTTGCAGTGAGCCAAGATCGTGCCACTGCACTCTAGCCTGGGCAACAAGAGCGAGACTCTGTCTCAGAAAAAAAAAAAGAAAAAGAAATCCTAAAAATAAAAAAAAAGATTATTATTGAAGCATCAAATGGGATAAGACACAGTTAAAGGGACAATTAGTAAATTAAAAGAAATTTCTGAGAAATTCACCCAAAGCAACACAGAGAGAAAAAGAAATGAAAAACATGAAAGTGCAGCTAAGACATAGTGAACAGATTAAAATGTTTCATTATATACATAACAGAAATACCAGAAAGATAGAATAAAGAATGAAATGGAGATGTAATATGTATGAGATAATGGCTGAGACTATTTCAAAATAAAAAAGAAAGTCCTAAGATGGAAAACACACACCATGTGCTAACATTGCAATGATGAAATCAAAGATAAAGAGACAAATCTCTAGAGTTACAAGAGATTAAAGACCAATTGCCTACAAAGGAATGCCAGTTGAACTGAACAGATTTTTCATTAGCAGTAAGGGATGGCATACACAGAGAAGTAATATCATGAACATGCAGAGGGAAAAATACTATCAACCTACTTCAATACAAAGCTAAATGAACACTGAAGAAAAATTACAGACATTTTCAAACTTTCATAAATCAAGTTACCCATACCATCATGAAAGGATTACTAAAGCATATAGTTTGGCAGAAGGAAAAGTGAAAGAAGGAAAACATTAAGTACAGAAAGTGTTCAAATATTGGTAAATCTAATTTCTGTTTACATACATATTCAATTTTGTGATAAATAGTCGAACCAGAATTCTAGACAATAACAAGGAAGATGGCTGGGCATGGTGGCTCACACCTGTAATCCCAGCACTTTGGGATGCCAAGGTGGGTGGATTACCTGAGGTCAGGAGTTTGATACCAGCCTGACCAACACGGTGAAACCCCATCTCTAATAAATACAAAAAATTAGCTGGGCATGGTGGCACATGCCTGTAATCCCAGCTACTTGGGAGGCTGAGGCAGGAGAATTGCTTGAACCTGGGAGGTGGAGGTTGCAGTGAGCTAAGATTATGCCATTGCACTCCAACCTGGGCAACATGAACAAAACTCTGTCTCAAATAAATAAATAACAAGGAAGACAGAGTGAGGGGAATTCAATTGGTGGTGACATTATGTTCAAGGGATTGTCTTGTCAGGAGGAAAATAGAGATACTGAATAATTTTACACTGTTGGGAAAATGTATAGCCAAGTAACTAAGTTAAAAATTAAAACAAAACCACTAAAAGAAATGTGATATATAACAGCAGTCCCCAGTTTTTTTGGCACCAGAGACTGAACTCATGGAAGACAATTTTTCTGTGGACTGGTGGGGTGGGTGTGTGTGTGAGGGGGGGATGGTTTTGGGATGACTCAAGTGCATTACATTTATCATTAGATTCTCATAAGAAACACACAACCTAGATCCCTCACATGCACAGTTTACAATAGGGTTTGTGCTGTGAGAATCTAATGCCACTGCTGATCTGACAGGAGGCAGAGCTCAGGCAGTGATGCTCCCTTGCCTGCCGCTCACTTCCTGCTGTCTGGCTCATTTCCTAACAAGCCAAGGACCAGTACCAGGGGATGGAGACTCCTGATATATAGCATTCAAATCAGTAGGGAGGAAAGGGGATGGGGTGATAAGGAGCTCTATCCATCAAAAGTAAAGAAGGAAGAAAAAAATTAAAGTAGCCACATATGCCCTCCACCCTCCACCCCCTAAAATATCATTGTAATAGAAAACATACACACACACACAGAAAGATGTTAGAAAATAAGTTCAAACAAATCAGTAATCACAATAAATGTAAATGGATTAAACTTACCTCTTAAAGACAGAGACTATCCATGAGATTTTTAAAAATCAAAATCCAGCTATAAGCGGTCTGTAGGAGATATACTTAAGATAATCATACAGAAATACTGAAAATAGACAGAAAAACATATCCCAGGAAAATGCTAACCAAAGAAAACTAGACTAACAATATTAATGTCAGGCAAAATAGAACATAATGCAAAAAGCACTAGGAGGGATAAAGTGGGTCATTATATTTATGATAAAAGCAAGAATTCCACAAAGAAGGTAAAAAACTATAAACTTACAGCATTCCCTAGCATTTGGATGGAGTTCTTTTGTAGCTACCACTTATTCAAAGATTGATTGTTCATTAAACTGAATTTTAATGCAAGCCTAAGTCCCTTAATGTGGAAAAGGATGAGGTATGAGGACAAAGGGAGATTAAAAAATAAGGTTGCTTACTAAATTATTAACCATAGAGCTATGGGCTAAATCAACATAACTGCAACTAGAACAATAAAGGCCCAGCACACCCTAAATCACGTATGGTACATTTGCATATTAAATTGGAACATTTATATAGATGTAGCCTAGAAAATGGCCTTTATTAAAATGTGCCCACAGTTAACACTTTCAGATACCAAATTCATGTGGCTCCAAAGGCAACTCAGCAAGCCTCGCCTTCTTCTGTTTGGGAGCAGGGGTGGCGGCAGCGAAAGGGATGACTTGCAGATGAAGGAGATAATGGAGGCTCAAGAAACCTGGGGCATTTGACAAAAATCACAAGCAATGACCTTGTGAACAAGAAAGAGAAAGGAGCTGGATGAGGCACAATTAGGTAAATTTGTCTTGAGCCCCGCAGTGCAGCTGATTAATAGATGCTGTTAAGCAGGAGGAATGTTCTATAACCCAGACTCAAATCCTGGTCCCGTCACATATTTACCAGCTGGATGACTTTGGTAAGTTTTTTTTCTTTATTTTTATAGTTACCAGTCTCTCCAGAAAGGGATCATTGCCTGTGTCAAAGGTTATTGTGAGAATCAAATGATATAACTCATAAAACACTTAGCACACCATAAGCACTGACAAGTGATAGCCCCCTATTTAAAGAACAGAGAGAGGGTTTAGAAGCCACATGAATGAAACAGGTTTCAGAGTTTTGGTTGACATAGATTTCAGCAGTATAAGAAAGCAGCTTGTAACTTGGGCTGCAATAATAGGAGCATGCTATCAGTATTGAAGGAGGTGATAGCTCTGCTCTGCTGAACTTGATTAGTGGTTTTATCTTGAGGAACTATGTTTTCATAGGGACCTAGACCAGTGGTTTTCAAACTGTGGTCCTCAAGACCAGCAGCATCAGCATTATATGAGAATTTGTTAGAAATGCAAATTATTGGACACCACTCCAGTTCTACCGAATCAGAAACTCTGCAGTGGGGCCCAGAAGTTTGCATTTTAACAAGCTAATTTTAACAAACAGCATGATTCTGATGCATGCTAAAGTTTGAAAACCACTGACCTGGATAGACACACGTAGTAGGGATGGATAAAGGTCTCAAAACCATGCCTCTTGAGTCTAGTTGAAGGATCTGAAGATATTCAACCTCAAGAAAAAAAGATTTGACCAATCTAAGTAAGGATCAGATAAAAGAAGATGCCAGCTTTGTTCTCTGTCAACCCAGAGATAGTTAGGACCAAGAGTGGAAAACACTGGGCAACAAAAATATCATAATAGATTAAGAGAAGGTGCTCTAGGCTGCAAGTAACAGACAACTGACCCAAATTGTCCTTCATTGTAAGGGATGTATCCATTGATAACAGGAGTTCAAAGGTAGAGTAGTTCTGTGTCTGGCTAAGCCACCAACTCAACTGTGTCCTCAAAGACCCAGGCTTTTACTGTCAATCATCTCTACCATCTTCAGTAGGTCAGCAGCTCTCCTCTTGGGTGCCTAGCAGTGGAAGAAACCCCCAGCCTAACATGGTCAGACACCAAGAAGCAGAGAAGGAAAGCATGTCTTCCTTATGTCTCCTTTTAAAAGTTAAGAAACCTTTTCCACGAGGGACTCCCCCTTCCCTTCAGCAGATGTCCCCTCAGATCACAAGAAACCTTTTCTAAGAGGGACTCCCTTTTCCTTCCAGCACATGTGCCCTCAAATTTCATCTCAGGTCATATAACACTTCTAAGCCAGTCCTTAGAAAAATGAAAGAAAGATGAAAAAAGCAAGAAAAATGAAATTGTAGGATTGGCTTAGACCAAGGCTTATCAACCTCTTCTGTTTAGTGGACCCCTTTGGCAGTCTGGTGAAGGCTATGGACGGATGCCTTCTCATAATACTGTTTTAACTACATAAAATAAAACGAAAAATAAATAAATAAAATGATAGAATTGCAAAGAAAACCAATTATATTGAATACAGTTTTCAAAATATATTTTTAAAAGTATGTTACAGGAACAAATATGCTTCTTTATTAGCATGTTAAATAAAATCTAGCAGCTGATCTAATAACTATAATTTTGAAGCAGCAATGAGTATAAACAATATTGTGAGATACCTGCAACAAATGTTTTATGATATGAAAAAATATTTCACTTCTTTTGGTGACAAAGTCACAAGTACTGCTAATGCAACTATGATTTGTTCCTTACGTTCATAAGAGAAGCAAATGCTAAATTTCAGTTAAATGTTAGTGAAAATAAAGGTGTAGCTTCTTTTCCTTTTTCCCCATCCAAGTTTGTGAATCCCATGCATTCCATCCACAGACTCCTTGGTTGAGGTAGTCTGTGGACTGCATGTTAAGAGCCCCTGGCTTAGACCAATCAAGATACGCTGAGACTAGGCAAGTCTTTTCTGAGACAAGTGGTCTGAAAAGAGTGAAAAAAACCTAAACTAATGGGACTAAATCAAGAAGAAAAAAAAAAGGAGGATGAGAGGAGGAGAAGGAAAAAAAAGAAGTAGGACTGGGGAGAGGGTGGGAGAGGCTGGAGGCAAAGTAGGACATAGCTCCAGGGTCTGCTCTAGGTCGGGTCAGCAAGGGCTGTTTTCAGAAGGAAAATGCATCTCATCCCTGGGGGGAGAGACTTTGTCAAAGGGACTTAGACACCAGATGGTGCACATACTAGGATTCCTGCCAACCCTGGCATTCTTTCATTTCCCCCATTTTATTTACTTTTGTTTCCCAATTGGTTCTCTTTAAATATTTATAGAT
The DNA here is from genome assembly GCF_028885625.2 of Pongo pygmaeus. Lineage (NCBI taxonomy): Eukaryota > Metazoa > Chordata > Mammalia > Primates > Hominidae > Pongo > Pongo pygmaeus. The sequence goes on along the minus strand of NC_072394.2, from coordinate 40,395,080 downwards.
GTTTCAAGTTACAGATGTAATCCTTGCCCTTTACAAATAGTCAGCCTCCTAGGATGTATGTATCTCTTCTATCCCACTTCTCAGAAATGACCACAGCGCTCAGTGTGGAGTCTGTCTTTTCCAATCACTTGTTATGCACAAGTGATTTCCAATACCTCACAAACTTTAGCATGAAGGAAACTTATCATTAATGGCCAGGCACAGTGGCTCACGCCTGTAATCCCAGCACTTTGGGAGGCTGAGGCGGGAGGATCACATGAGGTCAGGAGTTTGAGACCAGCCTGGCCAACATGGTGAAACCCCGTCTCTACTACAAATACAATAATTAGCCAGGTGTGGTGTTGTGAACCTATAATCCCAGCTACTTGGGAGGCTGAGGCAGAAGAATCGCTTGAAACCGGGAAGCAGAGGTTGCAGTGAGCTGAGATTGCACCATTGCACTCCAGCCTGTGCAACAAGAGTGGGACTCCATCTCAAAATAAATAAATTAATTAATTTAAAAAAAGAAACTTATCATTAATGCAGATCCCCCAGGCCCTGCTCGTCCCACTCCCCATGCTGGTAAATGAGAGCAGCCTCACTGTGCTAGATGCTGAGCTCAATGTCCTCTCAAATTCTCCAAGGAAACCAAAGTTCAAATGGGAGGAAGTGGATCAAATGCCATATACCTCAGAGGTGGCAGAGCTGGGATTCGAACCCATGTCTATCAGACCCCAAAGCCCCTGCTCTAAATGTTATACCTGTTGGCTTCCAGGGCTACACCTGAAGGTGACCAAGGCAAAGTACTGAGTGTCATTCCAAAAATGTTTTCCTTTTGTCTGGAAGGTGGTGGTGGGGTGGGGTTGAGGTGGGGAGTACGGACATATTCCTAGAACCTGGCTTAAATGGTGCCAGCTTGAAATGAACATTCATACTGAAGTGTTTGTGTACCTCATCAATCGGGTTTGAGTCTCCTAAAACATTCACAAGAGACTCCAGAAGTATATTCAAAGTCAGCATTACAAACAAAAGAAGCATTCTCATTAAAGTTAAGAGCAAAAGAAAGATGTTCTAAAGCAGTTCTATCATTTAACATTGTCTTGGGGATACTGGCCAATTCAATTAGTCCAAAGAAAGAAACAAAAAGTATATAGATTTGGAAAGAAATGAGGGAGATAATCTTGCTTGCAGATATCAGGTACCTGGTGGGGGAGGGAGGAATCAAGTGAAAACCAGTGCAAGCAATACTGAGTCAATAAAATGGCCGATACATAAGCTAAAATACAGAAGCCAATAGCCTTCACAGTTATACAAAGAACAACTAGTTAGACCACAGACCAGTACCAGTTTGTGACCTGTTAGGACCGGGCCATATAGCAGGAGGTGAGCAGCAGGCAAGTGAGCATTATCGCCTGGGCTCCGCCTCCTGTCAGATCAGCAGGGCCATTAGATTCTCATGGGAGCGTGAACCCTATTGTGAACGGCGCATGTAAGAGATCTGGGTTGCGTGCTCCTTATGAGAACTGAATGTCTGATGATCTGAGCTGGAAGAGTTTTATCCCCAAACCATATCCCACCCCGTGCTCCACCACCCGGTCCACAGAAAAATTATTTTCCACGAAACCGGTCACTGGTGCCAAAAAGATTGGGGACTGCTGAGTTAGAAGACATAATAGAAGAAAACAGTTAATTATAATAGTAACAACAAAAAGTATTTAGGAATGAATTCAACAAAAATATGCAAGGTGTCACCCACAAGACCACCAGGATGGCTAAATAGGAAGGAAAGCTTTATTGGTGATATCAGTTTGCATACCAGGAAGAGAAAGTCTCTAGCACAGGCCAAAGGTGCCATCTCTTCAAAGAGGAGAAGTACGGGTTGGGTTTTACGACTCACAGTGCTGGTATCGTGCATATTCAGCAGGTTTAGGGGAAAAGCTGTACGTATTTATGAGGGGAGCTGAGTGCATGCATAATGGGTAAGCATACATATAACATACATCCCATGTTCACTTTAGGGTGGGTTGTTTGTTTGAGATGGAGTCTCACTCTGTCACCCAGACTGGAGTGTAGTGGTGTGATCTTAGCTCACTGCAACCTCTGCCTCCCAGGTTCAGGCAATTCTCCTGCCTCAGCCTCCCGAGTAGCTGGGATTTCAGGTGCCCACCACCACACTGGCTAATTTTTGTATTTTTAGTAGGACAGGGTTTCACCATGTTGGCCAGGCTGGTCTTGAACTCCTGACCTCAAGTGATCTGACCACCTTAGCCTCTCAAAGTGCTGGGATTACAGGTGTGAGCCATCACACCCGGCTAGGGTGGGTTTTAGCATGAAAAGGAAGTGGAATGTGGCTCTCTTTATCAAAAGATGAAGTATAGGACACAAAGACAGTATGTTTCTGTGTTTGTTTGTTTGTTTTTGACACAGTCTTTCTCTGTCGCCAGGCTGTAGTGCAGCAGTGCGATCTCGGCTCACTGCTACCTCTGCCTCCCGGGTTCAAGCAATTCTCCTGCCTCAGCCTCCCGAGTAGCTGGGACTACAGGCGCCCACCACCATGCTCGGCTAATTTTTGTATTTTTAGTAGAGATGGGGTTTTACCATGTTGGCCCGGATGGTCTCGATCTCCTGACCTCGTGATCCACCCGCCTCGGCCTCCCAAAGTGCTGGGATTACAGGCGTGAGCCACCGCGCCCTGCCTGTTTCTGTATTTTAACTTATGTGTCCAGTCACTGTATTGAATTTGTATTGCTTGTACTGGTTTTTCACCTGATTCCTCCTTCCCCCACCAGGTGCATGGTATCTGCAGCCTCTATAAACTGCTGAAACTGGCTTAAGGTCTGCAGTTGCTTATCAGAAGATAATGATTGTAGGCTGGGTGCTATGGCTCACGCCTGTAATCCCAGCACTTTGGGAGGCCAAGACAGGCAGATCACTTGAGCTCAGGAGTTTGAGACCATCCTGGCCAACATGGTGAAACCCCATCTCTACGAAAAACACAAAAATTAGCCAGGCTTGGTGGCACGGGCCTGTAATCCCAGCTAACTTGGGAGGCTGAGGTAGGAGAATCTCTTGAACCTGGGAGACGGAAGTTGCAGTAAGTCGAGGTTGTGCCACTGCACTCCAGCCTGGGTGACAGAGCGAAACCCTGTCTCAAAAAAAAAAAAAAAAACGAATGAGTGTAAAGCAGATCTTCTGTCCAGTCAGAGTTGCAGTGGTCTGGGTTGTAAATCAGAACTGATAGCTCCATCAGTTAGGGAGTTTAGCTGTAGGTATTTAAAAATTTGCCAGGCCAGCCAGCCCCTGAACCCTCAACCCATAAGTAACTGTTTCCTTAACCTTTGGGTGCATCTTAGTTGATGAAGGGGCTCATCACAAAGGGTGATAGGAAGAAAACTTCTAAATGCTTTCTCCTCTGCATCATCTTATAAAAAATTTTAAACATACATTAAAGTTGAAATAATTTGGTAGAGAGAACATTCTTATACTCACCATTTTGATTCTAAAATTAACATTTTCTATATTCCACACATACTATCTATTATCAATCCATACCTCTATCACATATCTATGCATATCTACTGCCCTCTAGTCATGCAAAAATTTATCTTATTTTTAAAATACTCTTTGGAGAAGCACAAAAATGAAGTCTTTTTTTTTTTTGAGAGAGAGAGAGAGTCTCGCTGTGTCGCCCAGAAAGCAATGGCATGATCTCGGCTCACTGCAACCTCCGCCTCCCAGGTTCAAGCGATTCTTCCACCTCAGCCTGCCGAGTAGCTGGAATTACAGGTATCTGCCATCGTGCCTGGCTAATTTTTGTATTTTTACGGAGACTGGTTTTCACTATGTTGGCCAGGCTGGTCTTGAACTCCTGACCTCAGGTGATCCACCTGCCTTAGCCTCCCAAAGTGCTGGAATTACAGGCATGAGCCACTGCGCCCAGCCAAGAAGTCTTAAAATAAGAGGGAGTACCAAGGAGGAGAATGTTGAGACAACATAGAAAGACATTGTTATAGGCCAGGCATGGTGGCTCACACTTATAATCCCAGCACTTTGGGAGGCTGAGGCAGGCAGATCACTTGAGCTCAGGAGTTCAAGATCAACCTGGCCAACAGGTGAAATGCCAGGTGTGGTGGCAGGTGCCTGTAATCCCAGCTACTCAGGAGGCTGAGGCAGGAAAATGGCTTGAATCTGGGAGGTGGAAGTTGCAGTGAGTCAAGATCACACCACTGCACTCCAGCCTAAGTGACAGGGTGAGACTCCATCTCAAAAAAAAAAAAAAGACATTGTCATAAATATGTAAGTTTTTCCTTTGTTAATTTATGAATTTAACATGATCCCAACTAAAATGACAACTTTTTAAGTGGATAAGATTATTCTAGTTCACATGGAAAAGCAAAGATGAATCCAGGAAAGTTGTGGAAATAAAAATTAAACAGAAAGTGGAGTCAAAAATAGCCTTAAAATGTATTAAAATAAGTTATAAAACTATAATAATTTAAACAGTGTGGTACTGGCCTATGAATGAGATCAAAGGAGTAAGAAAGAAAGTTGAGAAGTAGTCCATTTATATGTGGGAGCTTGGAATATAATAATGGTAGCATTTCAAATCAGTGGGGAAAAAAATAAATCATGCAAAGATGAGATAGAAAAAGTTTAAAATCTAGAAAACAATAAAATTAGGTCCCCCCTCATACCTTAAAACAATTTCAATTCCTGAAGGATCAAATTTATATTTATATAAATGAAAGTAAACACAGAAATGATAAAATGGAAGATTAATATGTACAAACTACTTAATGATTAAAAATATTTACTTGACAAATACAAAAAACAAAGCCAAAAGCCAAAAAAAAAAAAAAAAAGTTTGCAATTCATCTCAGAAGTAACTCCTACAAATCAATAAGATGGCAATCAACAAGCCAGTAAAAAAGATTATGAGGTGTCAGTTCACAGAAAATGGAGCACATGTGGTTTGGTTCTTAAGCAAAAAGATGGCCAATCTCACTCACAGGAGAAATGTAAATTGAAACCACTGTAAGATTCCATTTTAGGCCTGGCACAGTGGCTCACACCTGTAATCCCAGCACTTTGGGAGGCCGAGGTGGGCGGATCACCTGAGGTTGGGAGTTCGAGACCAGCCTCACCAACATGGAGAAACCCCGTTTCTACTAAAAATACAAAATTAGCCAGGCGTGGTGGCACATGCCTGTAGTCCTAGCTACTTCAGAGGTTGAGGCAGGAGAATGGCTTGAACCAGGGAGGTGGATGTTGAGGTGAGCTGAGATCGTGCCATTGCACTCCAGCCTGGGCAACAAGAGTGAAACTCTGTCTCAAAAAAAAAAAAAAAAAAAAAAATTACAATTTAACCAATAGAGAACTGCACCAACATGTTTGTTTCTGGGGTTGAAGAGACTGGGGGAGTCAGGGATTAGGTGCACATTCTCACATATATCTTGTAGGAGTATAAATTGGCCATGCATCTATAGAGAGTAATTTGGCAATATTCACCAAGATTTAAAATGCACAAGTTGGCCAGGTGCTGTGGTTCAAGCTCATAACAAGTTATTCTCAAAACAAGAGTAATATTGTCCAATTACTCTTGGTCGATATTGCCAAATTGCCAAAGACCAGCCTGGGCAACATAGTAAGACCCCTTCTCTACAAAAAATCAAAAAAATTAGCTGAGGATGGTGACACATGCCTATAGTCCCAGCTACTCAGGAGGCTGAGGTGGGTGGACTGCTTGAGCCCAGAAGGTTGAGGTTGCAGTGAGCTGTGATTACATCACTGCACTCTAGCCTGGGTGACGGAGCAAGACCCTGTCCCCCTAAAAACTTAAACGTTAAAAATGAAATGCAGGACTCTTTGACCCAGCAATATAACTTCTAGATATTTATCCTATAAACATATTTGCATATGTATGAACAGATTTATCATCTAGGAAATTCACTGCAACATTGTTTATAATAGGGCAAGATTGGAAACAAGCTGAATGTTCATTATTTGGGGACTGGCTAAATGGATCATCATTCATCTGTGTAATGGGTGATATTAGTTTGGACGTTTGGCCCTTCCAAATCTCATGTCGAAATGTCATCCCCAGTGTGGGAGGTGGGGCCGGATGGGAGGTGTTTGGGTCATGGGGGAAGATCCCTTATGAATGGCTTGGTGCTGTCCTTGCAATGGTGAGTTCCTGTGAAATCTGGATGTTTAAAAATGTGGGCACCTCCCCACTCGCTCTCTTGCTCCTGCTTTTGCCACGTGATGTGCCTGCTTCTGCTTCACCCTCCGCCATGATTGGAAGCTTCCGGAGCCCCTCACCAGAAACCAAGACGATGTTGGTGCTATGCTTATAAGCCCCGCAAAACCGTGAGCCAATTAAACCTCTTTTCTTTTTATAAATCATCCAGTTTTGAGTATTTCTTTATGGCAATGCAAGAACAGCCTAATAAAATGGAATATTCTATAGCAATTAAAAAATCCATGTGGAACCATCACCAAGATGTATTGTCATCTTCAGGGTCACTAGTTGACTTAGGTGCTGGCAGGTGGGAGTCTGAAGGCGAAGACGGGATCTGGACATCTGAACTTAAAACAAGCACACCCTGCCCTGTGCTATTCTTATGCTGGGCACAATGGGGAAAGCGGCCCACAACTACTCTGGAGGTGCACTGAGGTTTTTCTGAGCCTTCTGAGTAGGGCCTGGGGACTCCCTTTAAGAAATTCCCTCCCCCAGCCGGGCGCGGTGGCTCACGCCTGTAATCCCAGCACTTTGGGAAGCCAAGGTAGGTGGATCACTTGAGGTCAGGAGTTCGAGACAACCCTGCCCAATGTAGTGAAACCATGTCTCTACTAAAAATACAAAAATTAGCCGGTTGTGGTGGTGCATACCTGTAATCCCAGCTACTCGGGAAGCTGAGGCAGGAGAATCACTTGAACCCAGGAAGTGGAGGTTGCTGTGAGCCAAGATCTCACCATTCCACTCCATCCTGGGTGTCACAGCAAGACTCCATCTCAAAAACAACAAAAAAAAGAAATTCCCTCCCCCAGCCTCATGTTTCTCTACTGCTCCCATCTCCACCCCCCACCAACACCTTGAGGACAGGCAAACTTTGCTCTGGCTTCACATAAAAATCACAGCAATATTAATAAAAGCCAGAATTTCCTAAGCGTCTCCCCATGCCTGATGTGGGCACTGTGGTCAGAAGCATCTTGTTTCATTTAACAGCTTTATTTGGATATCATTCACGTCCCACACAGTTCACCCATTTAGAGTGTGTGTTCAATGGCTTTTTGTATATTCACACAGTTGTGCAACCATCAATTTTAGAAACCACAATCAATTTTAGAACATTTCCATCACCCCCAAAAGAAACTCATACCCATTAGCAGTCACTTCCCACTCTCCTCTCCCCTAGTCCCAGGCAATTACCAATCTGATTTCTGTCTGTGGATTTGCCTATTCTGGGCATTTCATATAAATGGAATCACACAATATGTGGCCTTTTGTGTCTGGCTGCTTTCACTTAGCACAGTGTTTTCAAGGCTCAGCCACAGTGTAGCATGTAGTGTCAGAATGTCACTCCTTTTTATCGCCAGATAATATTCCATTGTCTGGATATACCACTTTTATTTTATTTTATTTTTTTTTGAGACAGAGTCTCACTCTGTCTTCAGGCTGGAGTGCAGTAGGGCGATCTTGACTCACCGCAGCCTCCAACTCCCTGGTTCAGCCTCCCTCTCCTGCCTCAGCCTCAGCGATTCTTCTCCTTCTGAGTAGCTGGGATTACACCACATCCGGCTAATTTTTGTATTTTTAGTAGAGACAGGGTTTTTACCATGTTGGCCAGGATAGTCTCGATCTCATGACCTCGTGATCCGCCCGCCTCGGCCTCCCAAAGTGCTGGGATTACAGGCATAAGCTACCACACCCAGGCTGATATATCACATTTTATTTAGCCATCCATTATTTGATGGCCATGGGAGTTGTTTCCATTTCTTGGCTATTATGGATAATGCTGCTATAAACATTCAGGCATGAGTTTTTATGTGGTCATGTGTTTTCAGGCCTCCTGGGCTTATACCTAGGAGTGGAATTGCTCAGTCATTTGGTAACTCTATGACTAACCTTGGGAGGAGAGCCAGACAGTTTTCCAAAGCAGCTACATCCTTTTACATTCCCACCAGCAGTGCATGAGGGTTCCAATGTCTCCACATCCTCTCCAGTACTTGTTAGTGTCTGTCTTTTTTATTCCAGCCGTCCTCATGTGTGTGAAGTGGTAACACATTGTGGTTTTGATTTGCCCTTCCCCAGGAGCATCCCCATGGTACAGAACAGGGAACTGAGGCTCAGAGAGGTGAAGAGCCCTGCCTGCGGCCATGGGGCAAAGATGGGCAGAAGCAGGATTCTAACCCAGGCACCTCCTTCTTCTTTTGTCTGTCTTCCCAGTGGAACAAGAAAAATCCCTCTAAGGAGGTTGGGGGGACCCCTCTATGGGAGTAAAATGGCCAGGGATGGGACAAAGACCCTTGGGAGGGTTGGATGAGACCCTGTGGAATATCAGAACTTCCTGTGGAAACTTCACTAGTGCCTGGTGCATAGGAGGTGCTCAGGGCTGGTGAGTATTGTTATCACTCTAGCACGACATAGATCCTCCCACACCCTCCTAGAGGGACCTGGGCCTTCCAGAACCAGCCTTGTATGTGGAGATTTCTGGGAGAGACCATATTCATTGAGTTCAGGCTAGCCAGTGGCCTGAGAGGACCACAGGTCATAAGACCATCTATCCCTGGCATACCTGGATTCTGCTGCAGGTGCAGAGTCCTGCCTACTTCATAGCATGGTTATTTTTCATGTCCTCATCCATCCATCATCTATCTATCCATCTGTTCTCCAGCCCACCCTTCTCTGAACCTCATTGTCCTCATCTGAAGACAGGATGCAAGGCCTGCTTCAGGGCTACTGTGGTGATCAGCACAGGGCCGGGACACGGGGCCCAGGGCCAATGTCAATCATCATTTCAACAGTTCCCGATCTCCAAGGGGTGCCTGTGGTTTCTGCAGTTGCAGAGCAAGGACCAGATGGCTATTCTGGCTATGAGGGCTTGACCTGAGAGCCCCAGGTGCACACATCCTCAGGCAGATTCTCAGCAGGACTGTAGTGGGTGGGACCCTCTACTGGAATAAGCCAAGGGGAGTCAAGAGCCCAGGGTGTAGTATGGGATGGCAGGGACCGGGGAGGTGGTCCAGACCTGGCAGAAACAAGACAAACTGACTTTACGGCTAAGGGAGGTCTGAGTTCAACAACTCTGTGACTTTGGGCAAGCTACTTAACCTCTCCGAGCCTGTTTCCTCAACTGGAATAAGGGGTTGTTGATACCTCATAAGAGAAAATGAGATCCCAAAGTAAAGTGCCTAAGCCTCTGACCTAATAAATCCACTAGGAGAATCTCAGGCTCATGTGCACCAGGAGATCCGGACCAGTGTGCTCACAGCAGTGTTGTTGGAAAGTCATAGTACCCAGTCGGGAACACACTCCAATTCTTGTCAGCAATACAATGGATAAGTAAGTTGATAGATGGTGAGATAGTCATACAGTGAAATATTATACAGCAATAAAGGTGAACAAATTACAGACACATGCAGCAACATAGATGAATCTCACAAATATAAGACATGAGAAATACAGTATGATTCTGTGCATATGCAGGTCAGACAATGGAGGAAACTCACATACGTTGTTTCAAATGACATACATGGGGGAGGGCGGAGGAGGGGGAAAACAGTAGGAAAACAGCTAATGCGTGCCAAGCTTAATACCTAGGTGATGGGTTGATAGGTGCAGTAAGCCACCATGGCACCTATATAACACCTATATAACACACCTATATAACACACCTATATAACACACCTATATAACACGCCTATATAACACACCTATATAACACCTATATAACACACCTATATAACACACCTATATAACACACCTATATAACACACCTATATAACACGCCTATATAACACACCTATATAACACGCCTATATAACACACCTATATAACACGCCTATATAACACACCTATATAACACGCCTATATAACACACCTATATAACACGCCTATATAACACACCTATATAACACGCCTATATAACACACCTATGTAACACGCCTATATAACACACCTATGTAACACGCCTATATAACACACCTATGTAACACGCCTATATAACACACCTATGTAACACGCCTATATAACACACCTATGTAACACGCCTATATAACACCTATGTAACACGCCTATATAACACACCTATATAACATACCTATATAACACGCCTATATAACACACCTATATAACACGCCTATATAACACGCCTATATAACACGCCTATATAACACACCTATATAACACGCCTATATAACACGCCTATATAACACGCCTATATAACACGCCTATATAACACGCCTATATAACACGCCTATCTAACACGCCTATATAACACGCCTATCTAACACGCCTATCTAACACGCCTATCTAACACACCTATATAACACACCTATATAACATACCTATATAACATGCCTATATAACACGCCTATATAACACGCCTATATAACACATCTGCACATGCACCCCGGAACTTAAAATAAAAAATAAATACAATGACATACACATAGGTAGTAAGACTACAAAAAGAACATTAAGAATGGGATTATCAGCTGGGCACAGTGGCTCACATCTGTAATCCCAGCACTTTGGGAGGCCGAGGCAGGTGAATCATTTGAGGTCAGGAGTTTGAGACCAGCCTGACCAACATGGCGAAACCCTGGTTCTACTAAAAATACAAAAAAAAAAAAAAAAAAAAAAACTGCCGGGCACAGTGGCTCACACCTGTAATCCCAGCACTTTGGGAGGCTGAGGCTGGCAGATCACGAGGTCAGGAGATCGAGACCATCCTGGCTAACATGGGGAAACCCTGGCTCTAATAAAAATACAAAAAATTAGCCAGGTGTGATGGCACATGCCTATAGTTCCAGCTACTTGGGAGGCTGAGGCAGGAGAATCACTTGAACCCGGGAGATGGAGGTTGCAGTGAACCGAGATTGCACCACTGCACTCCAGCTTGGGAGGCAGAGCGAAACTCCGTCTCAAAAAAAAAAAAAAGAACGAGATTATCTTAACCGTGGGGACAGTGGCTGCCTCTAAGAGGGAGGAGAAGGGATAGATGGAGATGACACATCAGGCTTGGGGAGGTTCTCTTTTGGGGTGCTATGTTTGGTAGGTAGTGGCTACACAAGTATTTGCTTTACATTATTTACAAAACTGTGTAAACATGTTTTATGCAGTCTTCTCTGTGGGTGATTATCTCAGAAGCAAAGAATAATTCGAGTGCCTGGTAACAAGATTGGAGCTGAACAAAAGCTGGTTGTCTCCCACCCTCTCCCTCTGCCTGCACTGGTCCTATGCTCTGCACTGCGAAGCCAGGCGCTGCTTGGGGTGCAAAGCAGGAGAAGGATGCTGAGTGAGGCGTGTGTGTGAGCTAGCCACCTGCTCTCCCGCCTCCACCCCACACACCGCCCCCAGGCACAAATGCCCCAGAAAGACACTGCCCAGAGGTTTTTTTTAAAACCACTTTATTCAGGTTGGCTGGTAGTCATGGACTGGATCATGTATATAGGGCAACCCACCCCTAGGCAAAGCCCTCGGCCTCTCCCACCTCCCTCACGTCATCACTGAGCTGCAGCAGCCAGAGGTGCGAGCCAATTCCGAGGGGAATTGGGTCCAATAGAAATATTTACAAATAACCAGGGGGCAGGTGTGCCCCTGATCGGGAATCGTGAGGGAATAAAGTACCAGGGGGCCCTTGGATCCCAACAGCTCCAGGCCCTGGGGTGGACTTGGCACAGAACCCAAGAGGGAGCTGGGGCACTGGCGGCTGGCAGAGGGGGACTCCTGGGAGTGCCTTGAAGACCCTCAAAGGGGTCCTGCTGGTGCAAAACTCTGCCTGGGGTCATGGGTCCGAGGGGAAGGCCCCTCCCTTCTGACTCGCCGTGTGACAGGGCAGAGAATCCTGGATCTCCTGCATCCCTGGAGGGTCGCGCAGGGAGCTGAACAGGAAGGACCCGCCAGGAGGTGGTGAGGCATCTCGCTGTTCCCCTAGGCCTCCATGAGTGACCCTGCAGAGCCATCGCCCCAGAAGGGCCCTCCTGGGTTCCCTGGGTCTTCACCAGGGGAGAGGCCCTAGTTCTGCTCAGAAGATTCAAGTCCATATTCAGGGAGGGGTCACTGTCCACACCCCCAGGTCCAAGTGAAGGATGGTAGGAGGAGGGAGGTGAGGCTGGGGGGCCCCGGCTCAGGACAGAATGGGGGACAAGCAAGCAAAGCAAAACACTGGACTCCACAGAAGCTGGTGACAGGAAGGGGGTGGCCCCGGGCCCCAGTATGGTCCCCGCCCCAGTGTTCAGGGCGGTTGGCCCCTTGGTGCCCAGGGCCACCTTCTCCGAGCCAGGTCACCGCAGGGGTCTGAAAGGGCAGGGGTGGGTGGGGCTTACATGCTGAGCAAGGGGTGGTGGAAAGAGGGCCGACATGGTGGCCACAGGCGGCCTCGGGGATGGGGCGCGGCTGGACGCAGGCAGTCCGTCCCCGGTGGTCCGGCGGCTCCTCATGCACTCTGTACAGCGTGGGGGCGGATGGGCAGGGGCAGGGGCATCAGTCTAGAGGCTGCAGGCCTCCTGGTCCACCGAGCGCTTCCTCAGCTCCTTGCCTGGCTTGGGGGGCGGCGGGGCGGGCGCGGCGGGAGGGGCTTCGGGCAGGTGCAAGACGGAGTTCTCCCCTGGCTGCACCCGCAGGTAGGCCTTGACCTTGTGGTGCCGGGCCTTGCCGTCGCTGAAGTCGATGACGCGGCACTCGTAGGTGCCTTCGTCCGTGGGCTTCACCCGGGACAGGCGCAGCTTGTGGGAGATGTTGCTGCCCACCACCTTGACCACCTGGGGGTGACAGAGAGACCGTGACCTGTCCATCCAGTGACAGCGGGGAAGAAGAAGAGTGCGGGGGCGGGGGAGGGTCCCAGGATCGCATGCTAGGGCGGGAGCCCCAGAAACACTCCCACAAGGGCCCACCGAGGTTTGCAGAAGAGTGAGTTAAATAGCAAAAAAGTAAAAGCAACTGCCATGTCCACCAACAGACCGCATAACTAAGCAGTGGCCGGTTCCCTGCATGAAGCACTGCAGAGTGGTCTGAAAGACGGAGCTAGAACTAGGTAAGTCAGCTCAGTGGCAAACAGCAGAGGGAAAGCTCTCACTGCTGCACATTTATGTAAACAAACACAGAAACCTAATCTATACTGGTTTTGGGGTCTTCCGGGTGTGGAAGTTTAAAATAGACAGGAGGGAACACCGGGGCCTCCTCACAGCAGTGGTGGACTCTGGGGCAGAACACAGGGGGGGAAGTGGACCTGGTGTAGACTACAAAGCAAAGTCTTCGTTTAGTCTTAAAATTTACATTTCCTAAAAAAAAAATAATAGAGGTGCCTGCAGTCCCAGCAACTCAGGAGGCAGAGGTGCAAGGACTGTTTGAGCCCAGGAGTTTGAGGCTTGCAGTGAGCCGTGATCACACCCCTGCACTCCAGCCTAGGTGACAGAGTGAGACCGGTCTTTTAAAAACCAAACCAGGCCAAGTGCGGTGGCTCATGCCTGGAATCCCAGCACTTTGGGAGGCCGAGGCAGGTGGATCACTTGAAGTCAGGAGTTTGAGACCTGGGCATGTTGCCTGGGCAACATGGGGAAACTCCGTCTCTACTATAAATACAAAAACTAGCCGGGGGTGTGGTGGTGCATGCCTGTAATCCCAGCTACTTGTGAGGCTGAGGCACGAAAATCCCTTGAACAACCCAGGAGGCGGAGGTTGCAGTGAGCTGAGATCGTACCACTGCACTCCAGCCTGGGCGACAGCACAAGACTCCATCTCAAAAAAATAAATAAATAAAATAACATAACATAATAAAAACCAAAACAAAACAATATAAAGGCGGACGACAAATATATCAGGATGCTAATAACTATTCATTCCACTTGGGGGGAGCAAGGATGTTTGTTATATTCGTCTTTATACTTTGACTTTTTGTTTTATTTGGTTGGGTTTTTACATTTCTATTTTAAAATGGGAGTATCACTTATGTAAAGTGCACACAGCCTGAGGAAATGTTTCCTGTGTGTACACCTGTGTAACCACCGTCCAGAGCAAAGCATGGAACATTCGTGACCCCATAGAGCACACCCTTCACTCAGCAATACTCCCCCCACTGGGGTCCCCCGCTTTCTGACTGACTTCTGTCACCACAGATTTGTTTTTTTCTGTTTTGGAACTCTTGTATGTGTGGCTTCTTTCCTGTGCCTGGCTTTTTCGACACAACCTGTTATCGGTGAGATTTCTCCATGTTGCTGCCTGTATCTTTTTGTTTGTTTGTTTGAGACAGAGTCTCTGTTACCCAGGCTGGAGTGCAGTGGCACGATCTTAGCTCACTGCAACCTCCACCTCCTGGGTTCAAGCAGTTCTCATGCCTCAGCCTCCCCAGTAGCTGGGATTACAGGCACCTGCCACCATGCTCAGCTAATTTTTGTATTTTTAGTAGAAACGGGGTTTTGCCTTGTTGGCCAGGCTGGTCCCGAACTCCTAGCCTCAAGTGATCAACCCATCTCAGCCTCCCGAAGTGCCAGGATTATAGGTGTGAGCCACCATGCCCGGCCATCCATTTGTTCTTTTTCATTGCTGTATAGTATTCCATTGCATGCATACTGCACAATTTGTTTATGTGATCACCCATCGATGGACATTTGTGTGATTTCCAGATTAAAGCTCTCATGAATAAATCTGCCCTGAATATAAAGTTGCTGTGGGTGTTTTTTCAATTAAAAAAGAAAAAGCAGATGGACAGTTACATAAGATACACCACTGGGGAAGCTGGCTGATGGGTACAGGAGACTTAATGACCTATTTTTGAAACTTTTACTGAGACTATAACTCAAAAGATTTTAAAAAAAAAAGGAGTTGGGCCTATGGAGAGGGGGGGTGGTGGTGGGAGGGGGCTTCTTTCCTTTCCTGGCCCCTTCTTCTTAGGAAAAAAAAACAAAAAAACCCCGCCTGCAGCCCCTGTCCTGCCTGGACAGAACAGCGGAGATCAGTTCTCAACTGCCAGCCACTAACCCCTTCTCAGACAGCTTTGTAGGCTCAGGTGAGTGGGCCTCAGACCTGTAGACTACTGGTCCATCTCTTCTGGAGGGACAATGAGCTGGCCTGTTCCTGCCAAGCCCCAGCTCCTAGAGAGGGAATCCCAGCTTCTGGCTCCAGGTGGGATGCCCCTGCTGGTCACCCCTGCAGTGAGGGGGCCAGGATGAGAAAGCACGCCCTCTGCAGGCAGCCTGCAGATGTTTCTGAGCCAGTGCTGGGCACTCACATGTGTGACTTCTAATTGTCTTACCAATCTGCCCTGGGGAGGCCTCTTTCATCAACGCCCCAATGGGAAACTCTTGCTGACCTCACGGCCTTTGCGCATACTGGGCCCTCTGCCTGGGTGGGGTTCCCTGTTCATCTTCACCTGCTTGGTTCCCATTCATGCTAAATGTCACCTCCTCCAAGAAATTGACCCCCTGTCCCCACTCCCTCCTATTTCCTGCATAGCAGTCTTCTCATTTTGAATCGTGTATTTGTCTGTTGACTTGATTTTGGGATCTCTCCCTGGCTAAACCGTACCCCCCATGAGAGCAGGGACAATATTTATTTTGTCCCTGTGAGTGGTTATCACAGAGCCTAGCACTCCATAAATAATCATTAACATTTGTTGAATGAATGGACCCAACCCAAGAC
Source organism: Pongo pygmaeus (assembly GCF_028885625.2). Taxonomy (NCBI): domain Eukaryota; kingdom Metazoa; phylum Chordata; class Mammalia; order Primates; family Hominidae; genus Pongo; species Pongo pygmaeus. The sequence goes on along the minus strand of NC_072394.2, from coordinate 40,379,239 downwards.
CTTCTTTCTCCAACTGAAGTGGTACTCAGATGTCATGCTTTCTAATTTTAAGTCACATGCACATGATGATATGGTTTGGCTCTGTGTCCCCACCCAAATCTCATCTCAAATTGTAATCCCCAAGTGTTGAGGGCGGGGCCTGGTCGGAGGTGACTGGATCATGAGGACAGTTTTCTCCATGCTGTTCTCGTGATAGTGAGTGAGTTCTCACAAGACCTCATGGTTTAAAAGTAGCAGTTTCCCCTTCATTCACTCTTCTCCTGCCACCATGTAAGACATGCCTTGCTTCCCTTTAGCCTTACACCATGATTGTAAATTTTCTGAGGCCTCCCCAGCCATGCAGAACGTTGAGTCAATTTAAATTTAACCTCTTTTCTTTGTGAATTACCCAGTCTCTGGTAGTTCTTTATAGCAGGGTGAATACACATAACGATATCCACTTTGCAGATGGTGAAACTGAGGCTCCTAAAGAAGTGACTCGCCCAGAGGCATGGAGTCAGTGAGTGGCGGAACTGGGAACAGGCTCCATGCGCTCTCACCCTTCCAGTGGTGTGACAGGCTCACCGAGGGACACCAGTGCTGGCAGGGCCACAGGGAAGGGAAGAAGAGAGTGTCCAGCAGCAGGGAGCCTGATCTTCCTCCCTCATGCTGAGCCTTCCCGGCTACCCATCGTCCCCTATATGGAGGGAAAGCCTTCAGCAGAGGCACGGAGGTGGGACCCAGGCAGGACTTCCCCATGGCAAGCAGTGGGAAACCCTCCCAGCTGCCCCTCTGTCTGTGAGGGTGCCCCCTCCCTAGTGCCAGGCCCTGCTGGAGCCCACCCTGTCCCTCTGACTCCATCACCTCTGCCCTGCGGTCCTGTGTGCTCTCTCTGGCGAGTTAGGAGATGCTGTTGCAAATGTGCAGCGGGAGCGAATTACCTCAACATCTGCTTCCCTCACGGATATTAATTATCTTTCATTTGTCAACTCTACAAGGCGCTAATGGAGTAATAATGCAAAGTGCTGGGAGCACTCGCTTCTAGGGAGGGAGCACCAAGCGAGGCCCAGCCCTCGGCCCACCCGCTCCCATCCCCCAGATGGGGCCATGAAGGCCTGGATGGCTCCCCAGGCAGCCAGCTCCCTCCTCCCTGTCACCCCCTCTGCCAACAGACAGATGTGGCCTTCAGGAGCACGAGCTCTTCCTCTCTCAGAGAGGAGGAGGGCAGGGAGCACTGCAGGGAGTGATGGGAGGCCAGGCGCTGACCCTGACAAGTCACCAGCACTCTGGCCTCGGTTTTCTTGGGCTAAATTTGTCCATTCATTCAACAAGCATTTAGCGAGTGCCTACCACAATGAGCCAGACAGATTCCAGTAATGCTGGCACGAGCTGACAGTCTAACGGATAACTTAGACCCCTAACCCATAATCAAGCAACTCAGCGAGTGAACTTCCAACAGGACGAAGGGCGAGGACACACGTCAGACACGACTCCCTCCCAGTCCCTGTGGTCCACGCCTCTAAGCACAATCTGGAGAAGGCAAATAAGATATTTTTAACAAAAATAATAACAGCAACAGTAGTGCCAGTGGCTAATGTTTATGAAGTGCCTGATCACTGTGAGATGATGTGATAAGTTTCATCAATCTTTCTTTCTTTTTTTTGAGACAGGGTCTTGTTCTGTCACCTTAGGCTGGAGTGCAGTGGCGTGATCATGGCTCACTGCAGCCTCAACCTCCTGGGCTCAAGCAATCCTCCCACTTCAGCACCCCCTCCGACCTCCTGAGTAGCTGGGGCCACAGGTGTGCACCACCACTCCTGGCCAATTTTTGTATCTTTTTGTGAAGATGGGGTCTCACTATGTTGCCAAGGCTGGTCTTGAACTCCTGGGCTCAAGCAATCCTCCTGCCTCAGCCTCCCAAAGTGCTGGGATTCTAGGTGTGAGCCACTGCGCCCAGCCACGCTTCATCAATTTTATTTAAACCTCGCAATAGCCCTATGATGCGGGCGAAGAAACTGAGACTCAGAGAGGTGAAGCGACTTTCTCAAGGCCACCCAGCTGGTGACAGAGGCCACACCTTACCCACCCCTCTGGGAGCCTTCTGAACAGTAAACTACAGGTCTGTCTTCTCGTGTCTTTCCGGGGCCCCCAACCCTCCAAGTCTTGGGGAAACCCAGCTCCAAACCTCATCAGAGGCCTCTCCCACAGGAGGAGGCCCAATATCCCACTCCAGGAACAGCCCGTTGGATTTCATCCACCACACATTATGCAGAAAGCCCTTCAGCCCAGCCCTCCAAGGCGACTGGAGAGCCCACGAAGAAAGGAGACCCCCGCATGGCAACCCGGCTGTAAATCATAATCACCTCTGCACAGGCATCGACAGGCCTTAGCAGTGCAATTAAGCACCTAATTACGCTGAAAGAGACAAGGCCGAACCCTGGCCAGGGCCAAGTTCAGCCTCCTCCCTGCTCGCCCCATGGCTCAGGCTTTTCCGGGCACTGCAGGGATACCCCGAGGCCAGCTCACATTGGGCAGGCTGGGATCGTCTTCCAGCCACGCCAGAAGAATGGATTTGTACTCGTGATGCCAACCCTTGCCTTCACGTGGCCTCCTGGCAGAGGTGGAGGCCCCAGGGAAGGTGCTGGAGTGAGGAATAGGGGTCAGATGGCTCCTGCCCCAGGCTGGGCCCTGCAATCAGCCTCTATCAGCTCCACCCGGCACTTCGCTGGCCCCTCAGCATGTTCAGAACCCAACTCAGGGTCTCCCCAGACCTGGGCCCCAGAAGGCCTTACTACTGTAGCCAAACTCTGCAATCACCATTTCTGTTTTCTTTCCGCAGTCCGCACACTCCACCCCTGAACCCACTGACCTCCTCTAAACACCATTGGACCCCTTCCCCTTCTCTCCAGAATCCACATCCCCCAGCACTGGCAAAAGCAAGGTCCAGGGCTTCTCCCATCCGGGCCATCACCCCAGCCTCCTCCCAGATCTACACAACCTTCCAGCCTCTTCTTCCATGACAGCCAGACCAATTTTTTCAAAATGCCCCCAACTTAAACTCTTCGATGGTCCCCATGGTGGCTGACAAGGCCCTTTGAGGTCTCTTCCCAGCCTGCCTCTCAGCCTCATCGGCCACTAGCAATTCCTCCAGCGCACACACCCAGCCAAGTTCCCCACCCCTTGTCAAATCCGCCACACCTCAGTGCTCACTTCAAATAGTACCTCCTCCAGGAAGCCCTCCTGGCACCCCAGGCTAGATAAGATCCCCCGTTATGGCAGCTCTCCTCATTTGGTCACAGTTGTAATTGTATTTTTTATCATGCATGATTATTGGATTAACACCCATCTCCCACATTGGACTGGGAGCACCCAGAGGGCAGGGAGTGTGTATGTGTGAGACCGTGGTCTTTCCAGAGTCATCTTGGTTTAACTCAGCTTCCAACCACGAGCCATTTACAGTGATGAAGTCCCACAGGAAGGACGGTATGTGTGGAGAATTTCACCTCGTCTAAAATTAGGAAGTTGTGGACTATCTCTGTTTGCAAAACTGGTTAAGGGGAAAATTAACCTCAATTCTAGCACAAAGGACTTTAGTGAGATCGAAAGAAAAACTTCCAGAACTTGAAAATGGCCAATAAGCAGAAATGTTTGCCTGAGCCATGGAAATGATTCCACTTAACAGTGGAATCCTTAGCAGATGCAAGCTACCAAGGGAGATATTTTTAGGCCAGGGTCCTTCCCTGGGCCCAAGTTAAATGAGATAATTCATATAAAGTGCTCGTCATGGCTCCTAACATATGGTAAGCACTCAATAAATGTTAGCTGCTATATTATTATTATCATTATTATTTTATTACAGATGCCTGTCCTCCCACATAAATGATCTCCTTATGAGAGCAGTGGTGCGATCTCAGCTCACTGCAGCCTCCGCCTCCTGGGTTCAAGCAATTTTCCTAGCTCAGCCTCCCAAGTATCTGGGGCTGCAGGGGTGCACCACCACACCTGGCTAATTTTTGTATTTTTAGTAGAGACGGGGTTTCACTGTGTTGGCCAGGCTGGTCACGAACTCCTGACCTCAGATGATCCGCCCACCTTGGCTTCCCAAAGTGCTGGGATTACAGGTGTGCACTGTGCCCAGCATTTGAATTTTTTTTTTTTTTATTCCCTTGCCCACGTGCTGCTTCTTGCTAGGAATAGGAGTTTTATGAGTCACAAATTCATGTTAACAAGTTTCCACCCTAGGAACCGCTGTCATTCACATAGCCTAATTCATGGCACTTTACAGTTTCCAAAGCGTTTTCATATATGCCTTCAACAACAGCTAACTGAGGAAAAGGGAGAATCGAGGAGGTGGCAGAGCTGGAACCAGGACTCAGCTCCTGGGACGCTAAGTGCTGGCCCCACTGTGTCCTCACAGTCCCCACCCGGCAGTCAGCACAGCTCACTCTCAGAGTCTGAATCTTTACAAGGCCAACATGGCCACCCTGGCAGGTTCACAAAGCCCTCCCCACACCAAGGCCCTCGAAGCTGACAGCACTTTCTTACCCTCAACCTTGGACCATTATTATTTGATCACAGATGCCTGTCCTCCCATGTAAATGATCTCCCTATGAGATTCTGGGATTCCACCAGCCTGTAGACTGCACTATTTGGCTTAGACAGTGTTTTTCAAAAGATGTAATTAGGTCCCAATAGTTGAAACTCAGGAGATATTCCACTAAAATCGGGATTTTTAGAAGTCACAGGAATATAGGGCCTAGGTCCCTGCCTGGCTCAGCTGTTCCCTGTAGACAGCTGTTCCCTGTAGACAGCGGGCCTGGCTCAGCTGTTCCCCGGGCCCCCACAGGAGCTCTTTCACTCGTTCATATCATGTCACCGGTATGCATACGTGAACAGACATGGGATCCACCCTGTGGTGGCATGTCTACATAAAAACATCTGGCCGGGCACGGTGCCTCATGCCTGTAATCCCAACAGCTTGGGATGCTGAGGCAGGAGGATCACCTGAGGTCAGTTCGAGACCAGTCAACATGGTGAAACACTGTCTCTACTAAAAATACAAAAAAAAATTAGCCAGGCATGGTGGCATGCTCCTGTGGTCCCAGCTACTGGGGAAGCTGAAGCAGGAGAATTTCTCGAACTCAGGAGGCGGAGGTTGCAGTGAGCCGAGATCGCGCCACTGCACTCCAGCCTGGGTGACAACAGTGAAACTCCATCTCAAAAAAAAAAAAAAAAAATCTGTGTATGGGTTCACACACACATTGGCCTGGGCGTATGTCTGTGTGTGTGATAGTTATTCAACAAGTATTTATTGGGTACCTACTACACCATGCCAGGCTCTGTGCTAGACTCTGGAAATGCAACAGTGAGTCAGGCAGGCTCAGTCCCAGCGCCCCTCATCTCTGGAGGAGACAGTCATGAAACAAAAACTCACACAAGTGGATAATGACAACCAGAAATACAGCCAGTAGGGAAATGGGAGGGGCGCCAGCTGGGTCACAAGTTCAAGGCACGCTTCCCCGAGCTGAGCTCTGTGGGAAGAGAGAGAGGAACAGCTTTGCAGGCAGGCGGACCAGCCTGTGCAAAGGCTTGGAGGTAGGAAGGAATGGGAAGGTGGAAAGGCTGCCAGGGTTGGGAGGGGAAGGGGAGTGAGGTCAGGCAAGAGGAGGTGAGGCTGGAGGGTGCGCAGAGCAATCGTGCAGAGTTCTGAAGGCCACGGAGAAAAGTCTGGGCCACCTCCTCAGACTGCAGGAATCCAGGGAGTACCTGTGTATTAGGAATGGTTTTTCTTGTGGCGCTGTCTGCATGAGGAGCTTGACCCATGCCTGTTTGTGCATTTCCTAACCAGACCCTCGGAGGCCCAGCTGGTGCAGGAATTGCAGGGGCTGGGGGTGGGGGGTTGGGGGTAATTGCACATTCATGCTGAGCACATTTATTTTATTTAACTAATTAGCATCGTCGCATTTCCCTCATGTGGGACCCAGCAGCCTGGAATTCTAATCCTCTAAATCAATTAGATTACTCTCTCCTTTGCCAGAGCCGCTCCTTAAACCCCAGGCAAAATTATAGGAGAAAGGGTTGTGATGAACGGGGTATTAATATGCACACAGATCTACCTGCCTGGGCTTCACGGATGGGTGTTCGGGCCAGAAACGGGGCGTTGGATATGGATGCGCCCTTGGCAGAAGGTTGGGGGTGGACCCACAGCCACCCTGAGCTGGATGAAAATGGCTTGAATTTTCAGACCCCAACTGTGCCCTGGGCCAGACAGCACAAATGATGCTTTGAAGGTCCTTGCTCTCTTGCCCACCCCCTCCCGCCTGAAGGGGCTGCAGAAGCCTCCTCCCTGGCCTCTCTGCCTCCACGATGCCACCTCTGATGCCCAATATGGCACCCCAATGACTCCCCGTGCCCACTCTCCACATGGTGACCTCGGTTTGGGGATGCGGCTCCTCTGTTCATCCCTGTCAAATTGGCCTTGGGGTCCTGAGCTCCCCTACAAGTCCTTGAAAAGTTGTGGAAGAATCAAGCAAAAAAGGCTGAATTTAGAAAGGTTTCCCCGCTATGCGCATGCGAGCACACACAAACACACATGAGCATGCACGCACACACGCACATTCATACCCCCACAGGCACCTGCCTTTTCTGAGTGTGTTGCTGGTAGATGTGTAGCCTCCTGCCAGGCTGGCCTCATGCCCCATGCACAAACCTTGCCTCATTGCATGGCCACATGTGTCCCCGGGCAGGTCCCCTCCACTCCGTGTTCTCTCCCTGGTTCATCTCCTTTCTCCTGTCTGCCTCTCCCAGGACTGGCTTTGGGTGCCCTCTCCTTCACAAAAGCCATCACTCCCTGAACTCCCCTGGGCCCCAGCTGCACTGGCCTGCAGCACAGCCCGGTGACAAAGAGCTTGAGCCCTGAAGCCAGGTAGCTCAGCAACACCAGTCACCCTTGGCGTGACCTCTGGCAATTCCTTGACCTCCTGAGCCTCAGCTGCCCCACCTGCAAAATGGGTGAATGCTTGGCCCTTCTTATAGAGCACGGCTATTAACAAATGAGTCAACAAATAAGAAGGCCTGGCCAGTCCTGAAATCCTTTGGCTAGAGTGCCCCCACCCCGTCCCCAGGGCCAGATCACCGAGTGACCCTGAGATGGTGTAACACTCAGTCATGATAGGGCAAAAAAAGCTGGCTCAGGCTCATTAGACCTCGTTGGTTCCCCAAATAAAGAATGCTGCTGAGACAAGCATGAAGGCACTAGGACGCACACAGCCTTGGCCCCAACAGGAGAAAATGCATCTTCTCTCCCCTGTCATTTTTTGTGCCCATCACTGAATGAACTTGAAAAATCTCTGGCTTTTAAAAAACAGAGCAGGGCCATTTTTTTCCCTTCTCTTTTTCTTCTCTTCCATCTTCTTGCCCAAGCTCCCTGCTGAACTGGACCCCAATTTTTTTTTAAGTCACAGCTGTGCCCTCCATTAGAGCCCTTTCGAGAAGTCATTATCAAAACTCACACTTATTTTGGTTGCCTCCTTCCCTGCGTCTTCCTGCTGAGATGCTTTTAGCTGTTGGGAGCGGGGAGGGGCAGAGAGAGCAGAGACAAGGTGTTAGCACAGGGTGGGGGTGGGGTGGCAGTGTGGGGAGACACATTATAGGGATACGGACAACTGCTAAGATTCTCATGACAGCAGATGAGGCTTGGGGGCCATGGAGTCTGGAGTTGGGGTCCCTTTCTGTATCCACTCAGGGGATGGAGGGAAGGTCAGAGCAAAAGAAGATAATGGAAGTACGCAGAAAACTGACAACATTTGTGCATTTAGATACACAAGGGTACTTTGGTATATATTGGAGGGAGTGTGAACAGGCAGAAATCTAAGCATCGGCTTGGTACGTTGCTAGGAGCGTGTTTGTACCCTTGAGTGACTCTGAGAGTGTGTTTGTACCTTCAGGTGTGTCACCCATGTGAACGTGTGTGCAGATGCTGTGGGAACCCTGCCCACATTCCCCACCTTTGCAAACTGACCCTGGAGGCTTCCAACCGCAGATACCTGCAATGATTTGCCTAAGGGCTTTCTCTGGCCACTGGAGTCCTCTAAGCCTGCATGTGGCAGGGCTGGAAGTGTTGGGGAGCTGACACCCCCAGGAGCAAGACAGAGTTTGATATGCCCTTGGGCACATGTAAGACACTCTTTCATGAACATGGGGAGTGTATGAGCGTGCCAATGCGTGTTTGTGAATGTGTGCAGATACATGTGTTCATATATGAATGGGTGGGCAGATCTCTATGTGTTTGCGTGTTCATTAGTGTATACATATGTGTAAGGATGCAAATGATTCAGATGGAGTTCCTCCAAGAGCTGACCTTGAGACAAAGGTCAAGTAGTTTATTTGGGAGGTGATCCTGGGAAATACAAGTCGGGGAGAAGGTGAGTGAAACCAAAAAGGGAAGAAAGTTAATAACGGGGGGTATGTTGTTGGTTAGTTACCACTGTAGGCAATTGGAGCTTCATCCCACCGGGAACTCGGGGAAACAGTGAAGAACATGCTTCGGTCATCCCAGCTAAGGGTGAGGGAGCTGGGGCATTCATCCTCCAACTTTGCGGGTCATTGGTGGGGGATGCTCCTGCTTATTGAGTCCCCTGCTCCTCCTGCTTGCCTTGCTGGCCGGCAGGCGCTTGTGTCCAGAGAAAACCCTCAAGCAGAGCCAGAGAGGCTGGCAGTCGGCTGGTCCCAGGGCATGCTGCACAGCGGGCATGGGGCAGAGCCCCCATAGCATCTGCTCTACAGGTGTGTACATACGAGCATGCACGTGTAGAGGGGTGAGCACATGTGCAGCCAAGGGTGTGCTGGGAGCCTGGTGCATGCATGCGTGTGTGCCTGTGAATGAACTCAGCATTTGCAGAGCTCTTTATAAAAAGGCTGCCCACGTGGCCTGGAGAAGTGGTGGGAAGTGAGTCACAAGACTCACCTTGCTCTGTAACCTGAAGCCGGCTTGTCCCTCTGGCCTCAGTTTCCTCACCTGTACCCCGAAGGGAGGCCCTCTGTGCTCTGGAAGACCCTTCTTGCTGTGGCCATTTTAAGTGCTCAGCCTAGCTCTGCCTCCTGCCCGTTCCCCCAAATAAGCCTCCATGATCACCTAAAACCCCCACCCCAGGAGGAAGAAGGGAGGGAGACAGCTGTGTGGTGTGGAGAACAGTGCTGGAGCCCATATCCCTCAGGGGAGAAGAGGGGCAGAGAAATACCCCTATCCCAGGGACCAGGACTTCCCCAGCCCAGCTTGGGCATCTCCCCAAGGGCATTACCTGGTTTGAGGCCCACGCCTGCTTGTCGGTCCAGTCCCGGTGGCTCCGTACATACCACCACTGGATCTCCAGCGAGTAGGAGGGGGAGCCGCTGCCGCGGAAGGAGCAGGCCATCTCCACGTCCTCGCCCGTCCGTGCTGTCATGTCATGGGGTGTCTCTGTGAACAGGGCTGTGCAAGAAACAGGGGGAAGAGTGGCGGGGCTCAGGAAACCACAGGGCTAGTGAGTGAGGGAGATGGAGAACGTAGGAGCAGCTGGCCCTGCACGGTGGGGGATGGGTGGAGGGGGTGGGGTGACCTGCAAGCCTGTTGGTGGGAGTGGTCTGGCTTCAGGTGGGCACCCGGGAAGCTCAGCAAGGCAGGCCAAGTGTGTGTGTAGCAGCCAACATGAGATGGGGATGAGGGAGTAGGTGTCGGCTGCCACACCAGCAGCCGGGCGCTGTGGGAGAGCACGCCAGGGATCAGAGAAGGCCTGGGCTGGATGTGGACAGCAAGAAGGCCAGGGAGGAGCTGCCGCTTCCATCAGCTCTTCCAGGTTCTTCCAGTAACCCAGCTTGGTTCCCCTCCTGAGTTACTCCAGTGTCCATGTACAGCAGCCAGCGCCATCTTTGCAAAACCAAATCAGATGTGGCCTCTCTCCTGCTTAGAACCCTCCCCTGTGACCCCAGGTATGGGGATCGGCACCCATTCCCCTGGCTTCCTCCGTGTCCTGTGGACACGCCTCCCTTTCTGGCCTCACTCTTGCTCCGGCTGTTCTCCTTCTGGAATGCCCTTCCCTCCACCCCTATTTGCCCGGCTGGCTCCTTCAGATCTGGCAAAGCTCAGCTCAAATGTCACTCCCCGAAAGGTCCTCCTTAAGGATCCTGAGAAGGTCCCCCACCTCCTGCCCTGCCCTGTTGCCTGTGGCAGCTCCGGGAGGACAGGGACACAGAGCTCCCGCAGCTGACAGTTGCTGGTGCAGAGTAGCTGCTCAGTGGATGGAATGGGTACAGAATTCTCCACCCTCTCAGGGCACCCAGGGTGAGGTGGAAGCCACTCCTGCCTCCTGCCCCATGCAGAGCCCAGCTCTCCACCACAGCCCAGGGCAGACTGTTCCCCTGGCCCAGCAGGAGCCCTGCCCCATCCGTCATCCTCCATCCCACCAGGTAAATGAGAAAACATCCCCACTTCATGTGGCCCAGCGCCCCTCCCCACCATATGTTCTGTCTCCTGTCTCCCCAAACAAATATTGTCCTGAGATGTAATTAGAATTCTTTCCTCTTCTCAGGAGAGATTATCGCCCTGGAAAGACGCCTGGCAACGTGCAGGTCACCCAGGAACATTGTGGCTGTCAATCCCCCAGCCCCCACCCTGTCCCTCCTGGCTGCTGCAACCTAACAGGGTCCCCTGGCCCAGAGAGGCAGATTCCCAGCCCCAGGAGTCCTCACCACCCCAGCTCAGCTTAGGGAAGGAGGAAGAGGGAGTCCTGGGCTAGGAGGTGAAATCCTAGATTCAGGCCCCTGCTCTGGGGCCACCTCTCTCATGCCCCTGTCCCCAGGATACTGAAGGTGATGCGAATTGACAAACGACTCCATCTGGAAACTTCTGCTGTTTCTCTTCTGCTCATGGGGTTTCCATGTGCAGCCCTACTTGAACAGTGGGTTTCTGGGCTGAGAGCAAGTGTGAGATGTCCCTAATCCTCAAGGTCAAGGGTTTAGAAAGCAGCTCATGGAGGCTCCCCGCTTGCTGAGGCTTGGAGGTCCCAGCCGCTGTTCTGTAAACAAGGCCTGGTTGGTTAATAGGAATAAATGTCTGAGTTCCTGAACATTTGTGAGGGATGGTGTGGGGTGCCATCACATGTAGCCCACCTCAAAGCTGTGACCCTTCTTATCCCCACTAAGTAAGAGGCAATGCAGGCGCCTGGAAGGAAGGTCCCTCCCCCACATCACCGTGAGGGCCACCCCTCCTTCCAGGGGATCAACCCAGAAACTAGTCACCCTGGGCTGCCTCCCTCCTCTCTCCCCTCCCACATTCAGTCTTCAAGGAACCCTGTGGGTCCTGCCTCCCGACACCTCCAGAATCTGGCCCCTTCTCCCCACCTCTGCTGCCTTCTCAGGGCGAAGCTGCCATCCTCTCTCACCTGCAACAGTGGGGAACCCTCACTGGCCTCCCGCTTCCACTCTTCCTCCCCAACAAGCTATTTTCACACAGCAGCCAGACGTACCTTGGCAAAACATAAATCAGTCCCTGTCCCTGCTCTACTCACCACTCTCCCAGGGCATCCTCCTACCCACAGTAACAGCCACAGTCCTCACTGCCTCTGCCTCCCAAAGTGCTGGGATTATAGGTATGAGCCACCATGCCCAGCTAAGAGGTTTGCTCGTGCCCAGGAGGTCAAGGCTGCAGCAAGCCTTGAACGCACCACTGCACTCCAGATGGCTGACAGGACCTTCCATGGGAGGCCATTCCCCTCCAGTGTTGGCCTCTGCCTGACTCCCTGCTCCTACTCCTGCCACAGCGGCCTGCTTTCAGCTCCTTCCCTGAGCATCCCCGTTGAGATTCCACCTCAAGACCTTTGCACCTGCCGATTCCTCTGCCTGGAGCACCCTTTCCTCAGACTCCCCTGGAACAGCCATCCCTCACATGGTTCCCTACCTCCCCTGCCACAGGACCCTGCTCAAAGTCTGCTTCCTTAGGAAGGCCTGCCCTGACCACCTCATTTAAACCCAGCACTTGAAACCACCCTTCTCTCCAACGCCATCAGCACTGGCCAACAGGACTTTCTGCCATGAGGAGGGTGTTCTGTACCTGAGCTAGTACAGTAGCTAGCAGTCACCCGTGTCTGCTGAGCACTTGAAATGTGACTGAGGACCTGAATTTTAAATTTTATTTAATTTTAATTCATGTAAACATAAATGTTAATAGCCACTTGCAGGTAATGGCTACTGTATTGGACAGCACAGTTAATATACCTATTTTATGTATGTTTATTGTCAGCCTTCCCTCCCAGCTCCTACAGCAGTGCCTGGCACATAGCAGGTGCTCAAAAAATACATTTTGTTTTTGAGACAGGGTCTCGCTCTGTTGTCTAGGCTGGAGTGCAGTGGTGCATTCAAGGCTTGCAGCAGCCTTGACCTCCGGAGCACAAGCAATCCTCTCCCCTCAGCCCCCTGAGTAGCTGGAACTACAGGCACGAGCCACCATGCCCAACTAGTTTTTAAAATTTTTTGTAGAGACACGGTCTTGCTTTTTGCCCAGGCTGGACTTGAACTCCTGGGCTCAAGCAATCTCCCCGCCTTGGCCTCCCAAAGTGCTGAGATTACAGGTAAGGTATAAACCACCATGCCCAGCCAATAAGTGCTTTTTGAATGAATGAATAAACAGCCTTGGCTGGGCAGTGGTGGAGCAGGGTCCAGAGCTAGGGGGACCCTGCCCTGAAAGTCCTGCGCCAGGTCTCGCCCTTGGAGTCTTCCCTGACACCCACTTGCCACCTCGAGTGGAACACAAGGAGATAGTGAGGAGCCTGCACGGGAAGAGCCCAAGAGGTGATTCTAGTGGGTTGCTGGTCCCTCGCCCAGGATGGCGGATTCTGCCTTGATTCACATCCCTCTTGCCCAGCACCAGGGCACTAGGGGCCTTTGCAAACAGGAGGAGACGGGTGAGGACCCTGGTTGGATCTGGTATGACCACCAGTGTGACCCTGGCCGGTCAAAAAACAGTGGAGGGACACGGCTGTGGCCTCTCCAGGTGCCACTGCGTGAGCCACGGAAATCAGAGAGTGCCTCCACTTCCCCTCTTCCAGTGGGGAAATGGCTCCAGAGCTATCAGGGAACTTGCTCAATGCAGAACACAGAACAAGAAAGGCTGAAGCCAGCCCTCGGACCCAGCCAGTGTGACTCAGCCACTGCATGCCTCCTTCTCCCAGACACAGGTGAGGTGGGAACCATGTGTGGTAGGCAGGGGCACGGGAGACCATGTGCGTGGGTCTCATGAGTGGGAGGAGAACAGAGAGGGCCGCCCTTGGGTGGAGGCTCCACCGGGGTCTCCTCGGAAAGGGCCAGATCTCCAGTTCATCCCCACTCAGGCACGGCCCCCCCGCCCCTGCCAACTGACAGAAAACCCTGACTCTGGTCCACCAGCTCTTCCTACTCATGCAGAAGGCAAGGCTCAGAGAGGGCAGGGGCTAGTATAGGGTAACTCAGCAGCCCGGGTTCAGCCAGGAGAGACCCTCTTAACCCCAAATAGACACCTCCTGGGCCCTGGCATGGCGTGGCAGCCTGGGGTGGGTAGGAGCACAGGGGAGGTTCCCACCACATGGCCACCTCTCCACCGGGACCCCAGTAGTGGCCATCTAGGGCCTCACTGTCCAACAGAAACAGAATGCAAGCCACACTGCAAGGCGCACATGGAATATTCCATCTCCTGGGATTCACATGAAAGAAAAGTAAAAAAAAAAACAACGTGAAATTAATTAATTTTAATAATGTATTTTATTTAAGCCAAGATATCAAAAAATTATTTGAACATGTAATGAAAATTATTAATGAGGCTGGGCACGGTGGCTCATGCCTGTAATCCTAGCACTTTGGAGGGCCGAGGGGGGCAGATCACCTAAGGTCAGGAGTTCGAGACCAGCCTGGCCAATATGGCAAAACCCCGTCTCTACTAAAAATACAAAAATTAGCTGGGTGTGATGGCACGTGCCTGTAGTCCCAGCTACTTGGGAGGCTAAGGCAGGAGAGCCACTTGAACCCCGGAGGAGGAGGCTGCAGTGTGCCAAGATGGTATCACTGCACTCCAGCCTGGGCAACAGCAAGACTCCTTCTTGGAAAAAAAAAAAAAAAGAAAAGAAAAATTACTAATGAGACATGTTCCACTCTTTTTTGTGTTAAGTCATGGAAAACTGGAGTGCATTTTACATGTTCATGGCACCTTTCAGTCCTGACATTCCCAGGGCTCAGTGGCCACATGTGTTTGACATCTTAGCAGGTGGTGAGCTCTGCCAGCTTCAGGTCCCCCCATCACATGTCCGCATGGCTCAGACCAGGCAGCCAAGCCCAGTGCCAGGGAGTAACCCTTCCATGGCCACATAGTAGAGTCTGGATTTGAAACCAGCCCTCTGTGACGCCCAAGTCCATGCTCTTCCCAGAGCAACCAAATGCCTTGTGCTGGTAGAGCTATAGGTTAGTGCAAAAGTAATTGCAGTTTTGCCATGAAAAGTAATGGCCAAAACCGCAATTACTTTTGCACCAACCTAAATATTTCTCTTATTTCTTTCGTTTTTTAGATGGAGTCTCGCTCTTTCGCCAGGCTAGAGTGCTGGCACAATCTTGGCTCACTGCAACCTCTGCCTCCCGGGTTCAAGTGATTCTCCTGCCTCAGCCTCCCAAGTAGCTGGGATTATAGTGCTGGGATTACAGTGCTGGGATTACAGGCGTAAACCACCGTGCCCGGCCCTAAATATTTATTTAAAAGGCTCAGTCCCGCGGCAGGCACAGTGACAGATGCCTGCAATCCCAGCACTTTGGGAGGCAGAGGCAGGAGGATCACTTGAGGTCAGGAGTTCAAGACCAGCCTGACCAACATGGTGAAACCTCGTCTCTACTAAAAATACAAAAATTAGCCAGGTGTGGTGGCAGGCGCCTGTAATCTCAGCTACTTGTTAGGCTGAGGCAGGAGAATTGCTTGAATCCGGGAGGCGGAGATTGCAGTGAGCTGAGATTGCGCCATTGCACTCTAGCCTGGGCAACAAGAGCGAAACTCCATCTCAAAAAAAAAAAAAAAGGCTCAGTCTCAAATGGCCAACCTTGCAGAGTCCTGTGGGGCAGGGTGGGGAGTCTGTTTCATTCTGAGTGCAAAGGCCTGGGCAGGCACAGCAGAGGCATTTCACCCAGCTGGAGGCAATCGGGGAAGGCTTCCCGGAGGAGGTGTTGCCCTCGCCTTAGCCCCAGTGGGCTAGGTAGTAGAGCCAGGAGCAGGGAGGGGCTTCAGGTGGGAGGACAGGGAGAGAAGCAGGTTCAAGGCCTCATGGGAGCCAAGTGAGTTAGCTGTGGGTACGGCCACCAGCTCTCCCACTGCATAGTGGGGCTGTGGTCCCAGGGCTTCTCTGATCCCCAGAGCTGGCCAGGAGCTGCCTACGGGGCGTGGGTTAGGGGAGGCAACCTCGGGGACCTTTTGACTCTGACCTCAGTAGTGAAGGAGGCAGTGTGTCCACAGGACAAGTGAGAAACTCAAGGCTCTGGGCATCTGACGACAAATCTGGGCCTCCCTGTTCACAGTCAGCAGCACCAAGGCCTGTCCCGACCTCCACCCCAAGCTGCCCCAGAGGGAGAAGCACGCTGTGGACGTAGGTAAGTGCCAGGAGCATTGGACTGGGAGCCAAGGATGGAGGACGGAGCCTGTTTGTGCCAACAGACTTGCTGTGTGACCTCCAGAGACTCTCTCCCCTCTCTGAGCCTCTGTTTGCTCCTCTGTACAATTCGGGTTAGTCCTGATGGTCCTGAGAGCCCCACCAGCTCAGGTCATCAGAAGGGGAAAGTGATAGATGTCCTAAGGGCAGAGCCTTGGGCACTGGGAAGGGGAAGGGTCACTTCCACATGGGGGAGGAGGGGCCTTGAAGGATGGATGGATATTGACAAGCAGAGGCAGGCCTGAAAGTGTCAGGAAGTGGGAACCCTGTGAGCAAAGGTAGGGAGGCAGGGAAGAAAGCTTTGTTTAAAAAAAAAATCCATTTCCTTTCTTGAGCCTCTATTGTGTGCCCAACACCATGCAGACATTGTCTCTAACACTCTCGCCCACTCCCACTTGACAGATGAGGAAATTGAGGCTCAGAAAAGTAAAATGACTTGCCCAAGATTCACACAGAGATGGATTTTAAACATTGGTCTGACTGGCAGTTGTGACCAAGATCCATGGGTCTGCCAGCCCCCACCAGGATTTGGTCTGAGTTATCAGGTAAAATTCAGCCACTAGGCTCCACACTTCCGCATCCCACTTGCACACCTCCAGAGATGGGGAGCTCAGTTCCTCTCACTCCCACTGAAAGCAGGCAGCTCAATCAGCAACAGGGTCTTCTTCCCTCTCCTAACTCTGTGAGTGAGGATACTGCACCAGCACCAGAAACCGGAAGGTGATTGATGTGTATTTTGATGCTGCTGCTGCTGCTGCTGATTATAATGATGTAATGATAATCTCTACGAAATAAAGACTACTTGTTTTGTGCCAGGCACTGTGCCAAGTTCTTTGTTTTGTTTATTTATTTATTATTTTGTTTTGTTTTGTTTTTGAGACGGAGTCTCACTCTTGTTGCCCAGGCCAGAGTGCAGTGGTGCGATCTCGGCTCACTGCAACTTCTGCTTCCCAGGTTCAAGCGATTCTCCTGCCTCAGCCTCTTGAGTAGCTGGGATTATAGGCACACGTCACCACGCCCAGCTAATTATTGGTATTTTTAGTAGAGATAGAGTTTCACCATGTTGGCCAGGCTGGTCTCAAACTCCTGACCTCAGGTGATCCGCCCACCTCGGCCTCCCAAAGTGCTGGGATTTCAGGCATGAGCCACCGCGCCTGGCCTTGTTTATTTATTTTTTGAGACAGGGTCTCACTCTGTCACCCAGGCTGGTGTGCAGTGGCACGAACATGGCAGTGAGCCGAACACAGCTCATTGCAGCCATGGACTCCTGGGCTCAAGTGATCCTCCTGCTTCTGCCTCCCAAGTAGCTGGGACTACAGGTGCATGCCACTACAACAAGCTAATTTTTAAAATTTTTGTAGAGACAGGGTCTCGCTATGTTGCCCAGGCTTGTTTCAGACTCCTGGACTCAAGCAATCCTTCTGCCTCAGCCTCCCAAAGCACTGGAATTACAGGCGTGAGCCACCACACCCAGGTGCAAGCTCTTTACATACATTTTCTCGTGTTCCCACCATGATGCTATAGAGTGGGTGTGATCATTATTATCCCCATTTTCAGACAGGGAGGCTGAAGCTCAGAGAGGGTCAGTGACTTGCCCAAGGCCACAGACTGAGTAAATGGTGAAACTGAACCCAGTTCTAGAGGGCTCTAAGTGGAAGCCTGTAACCCAGCCCCCTACCCATACTCTTTCCCTCCAGCTACCGAGACCCTAAGCCCCATGTGAGCATCACTGCTGAGTCTGTGACATAGAATCCATCTCTCCTCTTTGACTTACCCTGCCCCTGAGCCACCCTCCCTGCTCAGGTAACTCCTCGCAGCCAGTCCCCAGGGAGGCTGGTATAGTTACAGATTTTTGAGAAAGATGCAATTGTCTTCTCCAGCCTCAGGGCCTGAGCTGGGCTGGGCTCGCTGGGAAGACAATTAAAACCGGTGTCCACAAATTAGGATTCTGCAGGAGAAGGAGAATGGGACTCGACTGAATGCAACATCCTCTTTCTTTCTGCTTTTAATTGGGGGTGCGATGTATTAATTAACCCCAGGCCTGATTATCGGTGCATCAGCTGCAGGAAATGGCTCTGTGGCTCTGGACAGAGTCACTGGGTTTGGCTTCTGGGAAAGGCAGGAGATGACCTGGAGGACCCTGGCCTGCCCTTTGAGACCAGCGCCCTGACCTCCTTAACCTCCCAGGCCCTGGTTCAGCATGAACCGCTTAGAGCTTTGCCTTCAGGCCTGGGTTCAAACTCTATTTCCCCTACTCCCTAGCTGTGTGACCTGGGCAAACCACTTTGCTTCTCAGAGCCTCAGTTCCTTTATCTGGAAAAAGGGGAGAATGAGAGGGTTGAAGAGAGGATTACACAAGACAACATGTGCCTCACGCCTGGCACATAGTAGGTGCTCAATAAACAGCACTCCTTTCTCTCACCTCCTAGCTCAAACACCCTATCATCTCCAGAAAGATGGCTAAAGATGCTTCCTTGTCGCCTCATCAGATTATGCACTGGGCGCATCTATATTTTACTCACGCGTGGGCCCTGCAGCTCCTCACCCACCGGTCCTCTAGCTCCTCTCTGTGCTCATTTCCTCGGGTGCTCCCATGGCCCCTGGGAGCCAGTGGGACTCATGCAAGCCACAGGGGCTCATCCAGCACAGGCAGCCCCCAGCTCCCTCCATCTCTGAGCCCAGATGGAGGCCTCTAACCCAGACCCTCTGGTCTAGCCCTGAATCTCCTGTCTCCCTCTGCACATCCCTCCCTGCCCTTTCAACCTTCAAATCTCTGGTGGGAGGCTGCCTCCTCCAGGATGCCTGCAGAGATTGGTCCTCAGCACACCCATCAGAGTGAAAGCAGGACTCCCCTTGGGGACTGGTGGCAGGGGCAGCTCTGTTCAGGAAAACCAAGGCAGAGCTGAGGCTAGAGGGAGGCACAGTGAGAACCAACGTGGCCCCACTGACCCCTTGGTCACCCCTCAGCCCGGCCCCACCTCTCACTAGATCACACTGCGATGCTCCCTACTCAGAAACCTCCAGTGATGAATGGAGAAACAAAATCTAGTCCATCCGTGCAATGGAGTAGTACCAGCCTTAAAAAGGAGGGAAATTCTGACACACGTCGCAAATAGATGAACCTTGAGGACATGATGCTGAGTGAAACAGGCCAGTCACAGAAAGACAAATATGGTGTGATTCAAACTCACAGAGACAGAAAGCAGAATGGGGGTTGCCAGGGGCTGGGGGCAGGGGAAGGGAGTTGCTATTGAACAGGCACAGATTTTGTTTCAGATGATGAACGGTTTCTGGACTAGATGGTGGTGATGGCCGCACAGCAGCCTGAAAGTTCTTGATGCGGCTGAACCATATACTTACAAATGGGGAAAATGGGAAACTTTATGTTATGTATATTTTACCAGAATTTTGTTAAAGCCTCTACTGGCTTCCCTGGGCTCACTGCAGCAGTGGATTTACAATAAAAATCTCCTAGAGCGGGAGGATCGCTGGGGCTCAGGAGTTCAAGGCTGCAGTGAGCTATGATCACACCACTGCACTCCAGCCTGGGCGACAGAGCGAGACTCAGTCTCAAAAAAAAGAAAGAAAGAAAGAAAGAGAGAGAGAAAGAAAACAAAAATCCCCTGGACTTGTTCCCAGAATGTCCCTCCCCGCGTCTTCAACTCCTTCAAACCTCGGCTCCAATGTCACCTCCTCAGTGAGGCCCTTCCTGCTCCCCGACCCTCTCTTGGTTCCCTTTTCTCTACCTCATATTTCTCCTTACCACTCCTCACTCACCTATTATATGTTTGCTCATTTTATTTCTGTGTATCATCTGTACTCCAATTAGAATTGAAGATGGAGATTCTAGTTAAAGGTAGGAGATTCTAGTCTGTTCACTGCCATGTCCCGGCAGCTAGAGCAATGCCACGCACATAGTAGATGCTCAGGGAACACTCTGCTGTAGCAGCTCTGGTGGCAGGCAGGGGAAGGATCCCATTTTCCCTACTTCGGGCTGCCTGGGGCCTTCAGGAAGCTCCCGTACTTGGGCCTCGTTGGGAAACTACCAGCCCTCAGGGTCAAGATCAGGCTCCCAGGCTCGGCATCCAAAGTCTGCAGGCTCTGGTTCTGCCCAGACCCCAAATGCAGCCCCTCCCTGCCACTTACATGTGTTCCCCTAAGGACACAGCCTGTACACTGTCTGGGAATCCTGACTCACAGGTAATCCTCTGCCTGAAGGTGCCCTCCCTCCTCAGGCTAGGGTGGAAGCCCTACTTGGTGCCCCCAGAGATCTCTGAGGCTGCCTCTCCCTGCCCTGGAGTGTTATATGACAGATGCTGAGGTGCCTGGGTCTCCTGCAAGCTGAGAGCTCTCCCAGTCAGGGACCCTGCATTGCCCAGCCCAGATCAGGCACACAGGAGGTGGCTAGGCGTGTGCTAAACACATGAGTGAATGAATGAATCAATCAATCAATCAGTCAATCAACCAAGTGAGAAAGGAAGGTCAGACAAAAGCCCAGAGGATTGAAGTTCTAAGGAAAAAACCAAGAGGCATAGAAATCATTCATCCATTCGTCCAGTTCATTCATTCACTCAACAGTTATTGGGTACCTACTATGTGCCAGATTGGAGTTTTTTGGGGGGACTGTGCCCACAGGAGCAGGGATAGGGACAGACATGTGGACACTATGGACATGCACAAGCAGGGAGGTCCTAAGTGAGGCTTGGCAGGCCGGCCCCCTCCCCACTGTCCCTCTCCTCCTGGTCCTTGTGGCCACTGGCTGCCCAAGGCCAGCCTGGCCCACCTGGCCCAGCTGAGGGGCCACCCAGCCAGACTGACAGGCAGGCTGAAGGCTCCCCTGAGATGGCCCATAAAGTCATCTTGTGAAACGCAACAAAGAATGAAACAGGGCAATAAATAAAGGCTGACAGTGCCAGGAGGGGGTGGCTGCTTTGCCAGTAGCTCCCCAACCCTTGTTGGCTACGGGCCAGCCCAGCAACCCCGTGGCATCATCTTTCTGATTGGAGCCCACGATGCAACAGGAAGGTGATGTGCCTGATCCCATATGATGCTCACAGTGATCCTGCTGGGCAGGGATCATTGTCCCTTTATTACAGGCAGGGAAACTGAGGCTCAGGGACATGTGTCACAAGGTCACACTGCAAGTCAGGAGCAGGAGCTGGGATTAGAACCCAGACCTTGGGACTCTAGAATTCAAACACTTCCCTGTTTCTGCTGGCTCCATTGTTGCAGTGATGAAGACAGAGTAAGGGGCATCCACAGCCTCTGCAGCCACTGCCCACTTCCACACCTGGCCCTTTTCCAGCAGCGTGAGAAAACCAAAGCTCAGAGAACCTGAGGGCCATTGGAGCCAGTCCTCTGCCCTGGGGTTGAAGGAAGGAAGCCCCTCCTCTATGCCAGACACCGTACACAGGACCCCTTTCATCCTCTCAGACTTGATGAGATGGTACTATTATCAGCCCCATTTCACAGAGGGAGTGCCAAGGCTCAGAGAGGGAGAGTCGGTGCCTGAGATCATACAGCATCAAGGGACAAGTTAGAGTTCAGCCTGACTTCAAGCTGGCTGCAAAATTCCCCCCACTGAAGCCTAAATCTTATCTAAGCCCCATCCTTTTCAGCTAGAAAAAGTGTGATTCTCTGGGGCCATTTCCAGGAAGCCTGCTCTATGCCCAGCTCAGCTGGGTGGCAAGGCCACAAGGGTGTGTGTGCTCCAGGTTCAGGAAGGCCTGTGGCCACCTTGCCTCCCAGCTGGGAAGCAGAATAAGAGCTCTCCCGGGGAAAGGGCTGGAGAGGGAGGATTTAATGAGGTCCCAGCCCAACCACCTGTAAATCTCAGCTGGCTTCTAAAATCAGGAGACATAAAACCCTCATAAGAGGAAAACCCAGATAGATAGGATGGAAAAGCCCTCCAGAAAGAGGGAAGCCTGGCTGTGTCCAGGGCCCTCTCCTCCCCAGGGAGGAACCCGAAGGTTCTCTGTTTCCTTCTGGGCAGCCCTTGGCCCCTGACAGGTGCCTGTGGCAGGAGGAATGGAGGTGTGAGTTGATGAAGGTTGTTTCACCTTGGAACAGGCAAACAAACACAGATGGGCTTTCTTCCTAAGAAGCCAAGAAGAAGGCATTTTGTAAGAAAGCTTAGGGAACTGCAGCATGTCTTGGTGGGAGGTGTCTGCCTCGGCGTGCAGTAGGAGCTTAAGTCCTCCCTCAAAAGGAATGGAAGAGATCAGCTCTGATGGACCCCCTACCCTAAGCCAGGCCCTGTGCCAGGCTTCCCAGGATGCCATAGATCAGGCCCCTGCCCTCAGGGAGGCTTCAGTCCCCAGGAGAGACTCACATGCCAGAAACTGCTATAGGAACAATGGCTGGGATTGAACCTGGACTGCCATGTAGTTGTTCAGAATGTGCACTGTTCATATGGCCATGAATCATAGTGCCGCCCAGGGTTATGCAGGGCAAACTGTATGTTGCAGCTATGGAAGGAGGTGCAGGTTCTAGAAGATACTGGGGGAAAGATAGGCTCGTGTCTGCCTGGAGAGTCAGGGGAGGTTACCAGGAGAAGGGGACATGCTTGGACCTGAAGGCTGACTGAGGCTTGCACAGTCAGGGGGGACTCAGAACAGAAAAGGGCATAACAGAGAGGGGTCTCCCAAGCCCAGCCTTTTAGCCACCATCACCATTTCCACAGGGTCCCTGTACCACATGCACCATTATTTACTTAATATTTATTTTCAAAGCATCTTTCCCTTTTTACTTAAATAAATTCAGGTTAAAAGAAGACTTTTATTACCGCCATAAATGAAAAATCAGCGTCACTTGCCATAAATAGAGGGTAACTGTAAAAATAAACGCTATGAAAACCAAACAGCATTCGTAAATTCTAGCCAAAGAAGCTTGCCTGCTGAAGGCTATGAGCCTCAATCTCCGTTTTTTTCTCATTAACAAGGGAGACTGGCGAGGGTTAGGTGTTAAAGTCGGAGAAGCACCAGCAGAGACTTTCTTCTTAATTACAAGGGGCTTGGGACGCAGGTCCTGCTCAAGCGTGGACACCGGTGGGCACCCAGCACCAGCCCTGGCTTCCGATGGCCATGGCCCAATCTCACAACCCATCACTAGTTCCCACCTCCAAGCCTTGCTCCTGCTGGGCCACATACCTGGAAAGCTTCCCTGCCACTTCCCTATCCCAATCCTGCTGATTCTTCCAGTGTGGCTCTCGGGACAGCATCCTTGCCCGTAGTGAGAACTAACACCCACTTAAGGAATGAGGATACCTGAATTGCATACTTGGAGAATGAATGAACAAGTAAATGAATGGATGACCCCTTTATGGTCTGTGCCGCTCAAACCAGGAAAGCAACTTCCTGAGGCATTGACTTCACTCCAGAAACATGGGACAAGAACGTTATTTTTGTATTAAAACAAACATGAATATATTATGGGATAGAATATAGAAGTTATAAATTTTGAATGAAATAGGAGACATCAAAGAAATGTTGCCCCTGGTGAGAGCTATTTACTCTCCTGCATGGGCCGCACGCCGTCAAGGGCCTCTTGTCCCATCCAGTCCAAAGCCTCCTTTTTCTCTGCAACCCCAGGCTCCGCAGAGCTCAGACTGTGCTCTGCCCACAGGAAGTGCTGGTGTGGTGGCTAACACGGGAAGGGGCCAGGAGGACGGTTGGGCGCTAGGGCGAGGGGGAGCCCAGGATTTATGGTGAGGATGCAAGCCACAGCTCTCCCTGACATGCTGGGTGGCATTGTGCAAGATGCTTCACTACTCTGAGCTCTGGTTTCCCACTGTGTCATTGATTACAGGCTTATTTTGAGGATTAAATGCACAAATGCAAGTGAAGAGCCTGTTTCAGTGTGTAGCACCCAGAAGGTCCACAACAACCGCTGTTCCCTGGTGGAACCCACTCCTTGCTGAGCCTTAGACACAAGCACATTCAACCAGGTGGGTCCTTGCCTGTCTCTGGCCGATGGAGGAGGGGCTGCCCTGCCTAGTCAAAATTTAAATAGCTAACTTTTTTTTTCTTTTTTTCTTTCTTTTTTGAGACAGAGTCTCACACTGTCACCCAGGTTGGAGTGCAGTGGCATGATCTTTGCTCACTGCAACCTCTGCCTCCCAGGTTCAAGCAATTCTCCTTGCCTCAGCCTCCCAAGAAGCTGGGATTACAGGCAGCCGCCACCACGCCTGACTAATTTTTTTGTATTTTTAGTAGAGACAAGGTTTCACTACGTTAGCCAGGCTGGTCTTGAACTCCTGACCTCGTGATCCGCCCATCTTGGCCTCCCGAAGTGCTGGGATTACAGGTGTGAGCCACCGCGCCTGGCCAAAATTAACCACTTTAAAGTGGACAATTGAGTAGCATTTAGTGCATTCACAATGTGATGCAACTAGTCCCAAAATGCTGTCTTCCCCCCAGAAGGAAATTCCTCACTCCCCCACTCTCCCCTAACCCCTGGCAACCTCAAATCTGCATTCTCACATTTGCCTATTCTGGATATTTCATATCATCTGCATTATATAATATGTGGTCTTTTGTGACTGGCTTCCTTCATTTAGCATAGAGTTTTTGAGGTTCATCTACCATTGTTGCACATATCAGTAATTCATTACTTTTCATAGAGGTGTTTCTTTAATACAGTAAAATATCTTACCTAATCCCCAAAACAACCTGGGAAGTGGCCACTATCATTGTCCTCTTCTTACAGATGGGGAAACTGAGGCACGGACTGGGTGGGGACTTGCCCAGGTTCCCTGCCAGACACCCCGACATAGCTGGGCAGGAAGTGCTGGAGCCGGCAAGCTGGAAGCAGGGCGCCTCCCAAGGCCACCAGCGCATATTGAGGTAGACAGCAGTGGAATTACAAAGCTAGGGAGATTTAAGGACTACTAAAATATTCTGGCACTTGCAGGATTGTGGGAGTTGAGCAGGTTTCCCCAGTGGAATTCCCGCCTCCTCTTCCCACATGTCTGGGCCACAAGGAGTGAGAGCAGGTGGGAGGGAGAGAGGCAAGCGTGGGAGTGTTCAGGGAGCCAGAGATAGGGCAGGGGCCGGGGCAGGGAGCCAGGAGCCGGGAGCAGGCACACAGGCGTCCCAGCGTCTCTACCGATACCATTTATTTTCATCCTCCCCAGTACATCCTGCAAAGCTAGTGGGGTGAGCCCATTGCACTGATGCATAACGAGGCTCAGAGAGGCTGGAGCGGGGCAGGATTTGAGCCTCAGTGTCACACCCCAAAGCCGAGGCGCATAGCCATCCCCTGCTGCCAGGAGGGGCTGAAAGGGAAGAAGTGGGGGAAGCAAAGGCGGCTGCATCAACCACAGGGATGGAGTTGCTCCAGAACGCCAGAAAGGAGCAGCCTCAGAGCCACCGAGGAGAAACAAGAGTGAGGGCTGTAGGGGGCGCTGAGGGTGGAGGCAGGAGGGCCAGGGACATGAAGGACGGGGCAAAAGGGGAGGCAAAGACCAACGGACAGGGACAGATGGAGGCAGGCACTTGGGATGTTCCAGAACAGAGGTTCTGAGGGTGCCCAGTGGGTAGGGTGGTGGTGGCCCCACCCTGATCAGAACCTGGCCTCGGTCAAACCTGACCCCCCCCCCCACCCAGGACCTAGCACATGCCCCAGCCCCAGCCCCTGCCACCCCTGCCCAATCGTGTCTGCGAAATTCAAGGATGCAGCAGTAAATATGTGGGCTCTGCAGTCAGGCTGACCTGGATTTCAACCCCAACTGCACCTCCTCAAGTTAGGTGAATCTCTGAGCTTCTAGCCCGGTTTTCTCATCTGTAAAAATGGGTACTGTGGGCGATGCTGCAGTGAGATCACGCAGGCACACAGTGGGCTCCCGGACAGGATCAGGCTGCTCTCCTGTCACCTCCCCACGTAGTCTGGCTCTAGCTCCTCCTTCTTCAAGGCTCCGGGTCCGTTGGACTTATTAAACCCTAGGGCTATTCTAGAACCAGAGAATTCATGGCTGAAGGGGTTGGGCCCCACCCCAGGACCTTGGCACTTAGTGTTCCCAGAGCCTGGGAGGGAATTTCACAGGCCAAGAGCACAGAGCAAGAAGGCAGCAGCGCGGGTGGGGCCTGGGGCTTCCCGCACTAGCTGGAGGGTGTCTGAGGGCCACGAAGAGAGGAGCTGGTGGATCTGGGCCCTGTCCCAGGGGCCCTCAGCCGCTGTCCGCCCGCCCCTCCCTCTCCTCCGCTGCCTGCCGGGAAACCATTAGTGAAGCTTTGTTTTGAGCACAATTTCCACTCCCCTGCGCTCTGGCCGCCGGGCCTCCATTAGGGACCCTTTCCCGGACCGATGACAGGCGGCAAACAGCTCCCCAGCGAGCAGGCCCTAATTGCCGCCGCCTTCAACGCCGGAAATGATTTTTTTAAAACCTCACAAAGCAAAACAGACACCCCGCCGTCAGCTCTCCGCCTTCCCCACCTCGCGCCCCAGCCTGGGGGCTCTGAGGAAGGAGGGGTCAGTCAAGACCCCACCCCCATCCCAAGAGACACCCTTAAAATGCCGGGCTGGGGGAAAATAGGGTTGGGCTCTGCACCCTTGCTTTGAACTAGGTGTGGGGCCCCAGCTCACCACGCCTCTCTAAGCCTCAGTTTTCCCCTCTGCAAGGTGGGCGTGTTGAATGGGAGCCCGATGCCTGCTGCAGGCCGTGCGATGCGGCTCTGACAGGTCATGTGCTTCTGGCTTCTCTAAGGGGTCCGTGGAGCACAGGGGAGCCAGGAGCCGGGGAGACGGGAAGAGAGCACGAGGGGCAGAGGGAACAGCCAAGGAGACAAAAAGTCTGGAAGGAGCTGGGTGTGTGCAAGGACTAGAAAGGAGGCCAGTGTACACACACACAAATGCACACGCATACACACAATACACACACAAAATACACACATACACATACACACAATACACACACACATACACATACACACAATACACACATATACACATATACACACATACATATACACACATATACAGACATACACACCCACAGACATGCACACACATACACACACATACGCACACATACACACACATACACATACGCACACATACCCACTCCCCCCACATATACACGCCACATACACACACATACACACCCAAATACTCCCCCCACACACGTACACACACCCACACCCCCTACACACATATACACACATACACAGATACACCCACATACACATACACACACATACACATATACATACATACACACACATACATATACACACACTCCCCCCACACATACATACCCACACCCACACATACACCCACACACATACATAAACACCCCCCCCACACACACATACACACACCCACACCCCACACACACATACACACAGATGCACATACCCACACACACAGACACACAGACACCACACATACACAGATATACACACACATAGACATATACATGCACACCACACAATATACACATACACATACGTGCACACACACCACACATACACATATTCACACACCACACACATACACACACGCACACACACACAATTCCCTCTTTTTCTGAGCCCACGTTCCCACCCTCCCTGGATACCGGCCAGCCCCAGCATCCCATGAACCACAAACTCAGCAAGGCTCACACCAAACTCAGCACCTTCCCGGGAGTAGCCTCTCCTGTCCGTGCACACCCCCATCCAGCCCCAAGTCCTGCTTCGGCTCCCCATCTCCACTCACCACGGCCAATCCACCCCAACGCCAACCTGGCTGTGTGCCCTCCCCACTCAGAAGGCTTCCAGGGCTGCCCCCTTCTCCAGGGGATAAGACCAAACTCCAGAGCCGATTCTTGGAGGTTCCAGCTGCAGCCTGCTTTTCTAAATACATGCACACGGTTCTCCACATGAAGCCTCTGCCAGACCCAGGCAGCCAGGTGCAGCTCCACTCTGGCCTCTGGAGTCCCCTCTCAGCCCCAGCAGTCCCTGGATACAGGCCCAGAAGGAGCCTGCCTCCCCCAGGAAGTCTCCCCTGACTGCACTAGGACACAGTGACCTCCCTCTAGAGACCTCCCTCTCTTGGCCCACCTGCCTATGCACTGTTCCCTGGGCTCCTGAAGAGTCCCCCATTATCTCTTCCTGACCCCACTCTCTGAGTATGCTTACCAAGGACTTAGGAAAAGTGAATGAAGTTTGTTCCCACCCAGCTCGCATGAGAGGGCTGCAGGGAGAGAGAAAGGACTCCAGGATCCAAGCCCGTCCCTGCCACAGACTTGTCCCATGTCCCAAGGCCAGCCCTGACCGCTCTCTGGGCCTCAGTTTCCTCACCTGTGAAACGAAGGCTGCTTCTGCCTGGGGCCAGAGACAGGCTTTGGGGGCCTCAGAAAACCCTTTGAAGCTTGTGGGCAAAACTCCGTGGCATTTTTTTGAGTAAACAATCCATAGTTTCCATAAGCTTCTCAAGAGGAGTGTGACTTCCAAAAAAATTAGGAACCACCAGTGTAGACAAGCGTCAGTGTCCCCTCCAGCTTCGCCATTTGGTCACTCATTCATTCACCTGACGTTTACTGAGTGCCTGCTCTGTTTGGGTGTCACCATGATATACGGAATATATGTATGTGTAATCCTGAGATGTCATCGAAGAGAGCTGTGTGCGTACCGGAGAGAAAGGAAGGAACGGGTGGGGGTGGTGAGAAGAGAGGGGAAGATGGATCCAACAGACACAAAGGAACAAAGAAAGAGGAAAGAGATTAAAAGACAGAGATAGAGAGGAAAAGAGGTAGAGAAAGATCAGAGAGACCCAGAGAGAGAGAGGGGGAGAGAGAAAGAGAGAGACCCAGAGAGAGAGGGGGGGAGAGAGAGAGAGAGAGACCCAGAGAGAGAGGGGGGAAGAGAGAAAGAGAGAGACCCAGAGAGCAGTAGGGCAAGGAGAGAGAGAGATCCAGAGAGTGAGGGGCCGGTGGAGGGCACTTCCCAGGCACAGGTGGGCACTGCTGCCCCACTCGCTGGTAGCTCGCTGGAGAAAGGCCCCCTCTCCTGGCTCTGACTCCTGCTCTAACCTTCTAGATGCTCCCATAGCCTCACTTCCAAGGGCACCAGTGTGCAGGTGGCAGGGAAGGCTGGTATTGAGGCAAACAGGCACAGGGCAGAGGGCACCAGCCCAGCCCTGACCCGCCCGCAGGCTCCCTCTCAGCCTGCACTGCCCCTTCAACCACACACAGTCACCCCCCAGACACAGCCCCCACCCACACAGTCAGACAGAAACACCGCTCCATCCACTAGAACCCCCAGGCAGGAACACACAGGGTCCCACACATGCCCCCAGGGCCCCACTGCTTCCCACTAACAATGCTGGACTCAGACGCGGAGCCTAGACTTTTGGAGCCATGTGCTTGTAGCCAGAACAGGCCATTCTCAGCATTTTGGCATCGCTGACCCCTGTGAGAATCTGACCAAGCCAGGAGCGCTGCTCCGGAACAAAGCACCTGCCCACACACGCAGCTTGGCAGCCGGGAGCAGACAGATGAGCGGGCTACGAACTCTGGCTCTGTCGTCCCACAAGCTGGGCTCAAGCCCGGCTTTGCTGTTCAGCATCCGTGTGTCCTCAGGCAAGTCGCACCACGCCCCTCAGTGTCCTCCTCTGTAAAATGGGAGTGCCCGCCTCCTAGCATGGTGAGGAGTAAACGAGAGGAGGCAGGGGAAGTGATGGAAACACAGAGTGCTTGATGAATGCTGGCTGCTGTTTGGTCCGCAGATGCCTGCAGGCCACTGAGAGTTAAGGTGCTGATGGAATCCTACCACTCCCATCAGCTCCATCCTTGCCTGCACACATACACACATGCACACACACACACACATGCACATACATGCTGGCTGCAGCACAAAAGATGTGGTTTCTACGTATACAGATGGAAGAATTCTACAGGCTTGGAGCTCAAGCAAACTCACCGTTGTTCAGTGAGGAAACTGAGGCCCAGAGAGGGGCAGGGACATGCCATGTCACCCAGCAAGGCAGGCACAGGGTGGGGGAGAGGGAGTATGGCAGACAAAAAGCAGCATTCCCCCAGCCCCTCTCCCCATCCTGGCACTTTAAGAGCTAAAGTGAAGTCACCGAGGAGCCACTGTCCCCATGCCTCAACACAGGGGACAGAGAAGGCTCCATCCCTGCCATGACCCCTGGGTAGGGCCAGGGCATCCTCGGCGTTGGGAGCTCCACCCACCTGGGCCCTTGTGCCAGCACCATCACTAAATTGCTGTGTGACAGATCTTTATTAGCCACCCACTGTGTTCTGGCTGCTCTGCCTACTTCAACAGTCTTTGCTCCTTTGGGAAATAAGGCAGAAATCTCCTCACTAATATCCCCAGCTAATAACGGGTAGGGCTCAGTTTGCACACCTCCTGTGACAGGAAGCTCACTACTGGGTACGCTCACTGCCCCACAGGTGAGTGTCCTTCTCTGTGTTTCTGTGTTTAATATCATCCCAGCCTCTTTTTTTTTTTTTTTTGAGACGGAGTCTCACTAGGCTCACTGCAATCTCCGCCTCCCGGATTCAAGCAATTCTCTGCCTCAGCCTCCCGAGTAGCTGGGATTACAGGCGCCTGCCACCATGCCCGGCTAATTTTTGTATTTTTAGTAGAGGTGGTGTTTCACCAACTTGGCCAGGGTGGTCTTGAACTCCTGACCTTGTGATCCACCCGCCTTGGCCTCCCTAAGTGCTGGGATTACAGGTGTGAGCCACTGCACCCGGCCCCAGCTTCTTAAATCTTATCACAATACGTATATATTCTTCTTCTTCTTTTTTTTTTTAGGAGACAGGGTCTCACTCTGTCACCCAGGCTGGAGTGCAGTGGTGCAATCACAGCTCACTGCAGCCTTGAACTCTTGGGCTCAGGTGATCTTCCCACCCCAGCCTCCCAAGTAGCTGGGACCACAGGCATGAGCCACGACACCTGGCTAATTCTGTATTTTTTTGTTTTAGAGATAGGGTCCACTATGTTGTCCAGGCTGGACTCAATCTCCTGGGTTCCAGTGACCCTCCGGCCCCAGCCTCCTGAGTCATTGGGATTACAGGCGTGAGCCACCGCGCCCAGCTCTATACTTATATATTCTTTATGGGTTCAGTTTTCTGTCTCCCCCACTAGACTGAGAACTCTAAGAGAGCAAGAACCTTAGCTGTCTTCTTCACTGATAAGTCCCCAGTGGCTAAAACAGCCTGGCACATGACAGGTGCCCAACTGATATTTGTTGAATGAATAAAAGAATGAATGAATGACCAAGCTTCCCAAACATGGCAGCAGCCCCATTAGGCCAGTAGCTCCCAGTATGAAGAGTATGGAGCACACAGTGTGACCGGGCAGCCCGTCGGATGCCCCCGGGTCTCCAAGTCATGTCTGCACTGTGGATCCCCACGGACATGCCCACGCGCCGCCTGCACTATTATGTCCTTAATGTTTTTCTATAAACTAACCCACCATTTTTTAATACCCCCGTTAGTCTCATCCTAAGCAATCATATCTGTGAAATCACAGTTTTGATGTGCTGGTTATATTTTTTCAGTACACATTAAAATAAACGCTTAACAAATGTAAGAGGTTTCTCTAGGTTCTGCCTAAAATCATCTCTCAGGTAGGACCCAATCTTGTTGCGGGCCCTGGGGGGTTTTGAAGAGGGTTGAAACTGGGGGTGGGAGGTGGAGCTGAGTCCCAGGGACTCCCTGATGGCTTCAAGGAAGGGAAGGGAGGCCTGGCTGTGAGAAGGGAACCTGGAGGAGCAGCAGCCCCTCTCTGCCTCCCCACCCCCACCTCACTTCTCTGGAGCAGTGGGAACCAGGGGGAGCCAGTTGGGCGGGCTCTGGACCCCGGGACCAGCAGCTAGGAGAGGAGAAAATTTCTTCCCCAGCTGGACCACTGCTGCTTTTTCTGATGCAAGTGTCTCATCAGGGTCAGGGGAGGAGGGCGCGACCCTCAGACTCCCCCATCCTCATGGCCGCAGCATCGCATATACACCCCAAGGTCAGAGCCTGAGCTAATCCACTGCAAGGTGCCATTAGCCTTGCCCACTCCAGGATGTCCTTGCTCTGCTCAGCAGGGATGAGGAGGGGGCTGCAATTTTTTATTTTTCCCCCTATAAACATAGATTCCTTATGAAATTAAAATCATTTGAATGCTTAAAAATACATTGACTTGGAATGAGCAAAGCTTTAAGAATTCAGACCTCATCCCCTGCTTCGTCCTCGTCATCCATTCATTCATTCCCCGCCACCTCCCTGGGCCAGGCATTGTCCTGGGTCCCAGGACACAAGCGAATCTGACCCCAGTGTGCTCAGCAGGCCCCAAACTCCTTTCAGGACTGAGAGGAGAGTCTTCCCACAACCCCATCAGCAGCTGGTTTGGTCCCCAATGTCCAAGGTGATGGCCAAACACTCTCACGTGGGCACCTGTGCCGCTGTTCACGCTGCACACTCTCCCCATGCTTTCGAAAATCGAGGGAAGTTGGAGGGTCGCTGGGATAGCATTCTGTTCCCACTGCTGCTCGCCCTCCTGGGTGTGGAATGCGGAGGCCATTGCACTCCTTCCACCCTGGAGCCAAGCCTCAAGGCCCAGCCCTGCTCTTCCCCTCTGTGTGACGTGGGCCTCTTCCTCCTCTTTCCTTGGACTTCCAGCCCTGGAGCCAGATTCTTCAGTTCAAGTCCAGCCTCCGACACTTGGTAGGTGTGTGACCTTGGGTAAGCCATTTAACCTCCCCGAGTCTCATTTTCTTCATCTAAACAGTGGGCCCGAGACAGTCTTTCCTTCTGGAGTTCTTGTTAGAATTGAATGAGATGATACCATTCAAGGCCCTGGCATGGCACTCAACACACACTTGCTTCCACATGTTTATCTCTTCTGTTTTTATTTTTATTTATTTATTTATTTTTGAGGCAGGGTCTCATTTTGTCAACCAGGCTGGAGTGCAGTGGCGCAATCTCAGCTCACTGCAACCTCCATCTCCTGGGCTCACGCGATCCTCCCGCCTCAGCCTACTGAGTAGCTGGGACTACAGGTGTGTACCCATGCCTGGCTATTTTTTAGTAGAGATGAGTTCTCACTATGTTGTCCAGGCTGATCTCAAACTCCTGGGCTCAAGTCATCCACCCACCTCAGCCTCCCAAAGTGCTGGGATTACAGGCATGAGCCGCCGCGCCCAGCCAATCTCTCCATTTGTACAGAGTTGGATGAGGTAATCCCAAAAGCCAAGAAGTACCCTCCAGGGCAATTCTGGGCAAATTCTCCCTTGCCCCTGGATCTCTGTCTTCTCATCTGTAAGAGAGAGGCTTGGGGACGATGGTTCCAAGGGGCCTCCATGATTCATTCCAAAAGCTCCATCTCCTGCCCCCGCAGCTGGTGCATCAGAAGGGGTCACTTACCCGACTCCCCTCACCCTGCCCACTTGTTTGCCACAGGAGACTTTGCCCACCATCCTTGCTGTCACCATGGCAAGGAGCCAAATTCCCTGCGTCCTGCTGGCCGCCTGCGGCTTCTCTTGTTTGGGGAAAAGGCTGCGGGAGCCGCTGATGGGCAAGGTGTCAAAACCAATTAGTGTGAAGGACTTGGGGAAGACCGCTTGTGAGGGCCAATTCCCCACAGGAGGCCGGGAAACCCTCAGCCCAAGGCAGAGTGTTTACAGGCGTAATTGATAGAATAATCACCAACGCCCGAGACAAAGACGAACACATTTTTAACATCATAACCTTCGGAAGACAGGACTCAATTTTCTTCATCTTCCAGCAACCAAACTAGCTAGCTTATTGATGGTGAGATACCAACAGTTCAGTAAGGAACGCAAGGAAGCCAGAGTCATTTTTCAGTGCACAGGCTGCTTGCCAAATGGCCCGGTGCCCCCTCCCTCCCCCAGCGCCCTGCTGGTCCCTCCTGGCAACAGAGAGAATCTCAGGACAGTGAATCACTCAATGGACAAAGCCCCCGGCCAAGCCAGGATCTTTGTCTGCATTGGGGTATATGAATAAT
The DNA here is from genome assembly GCF_028885625.2 of Pongo pygmaeus. NCBI lineage: Eukaryota > Metazoa > Chordata > Mammalia > Primates > Hominidae > Pongo > Pongo pygmaeus. The sequence goes on along the minus strand of NC_072394.2, from coordinate 40,345,617 downwards.
TGAAGGTGCTGGCCTAGGGGTGTGTGTGTGTGTGTGTGTGTCTGTGTCTGTGTGTGTGTGTGTAGGGGTGTGTGTGTGCGTGGCAGGGTGGGGGTGGGAGGGGAGTTGTCTGCTGCAGTGTGAGGCTTCTTGGGGCTTCTCTCAGGGACCATCCACCTGCCCCCGTCTGGACCTCTCCCTCCCCTGTGAAACCAAACCAAGCCAGCCCATAGCGTCAGACATTTCTTGTCCCTACATCTCCCATCAGGTATGGGTAGATACTTAGGCAGTGGCTTCCAAACCCCAGGCTGCATGAGAATCCTCTGGGGAATTTATTAAAATGCAGATTCCACCAGATGCGGTGGCTCATGCCTGTAATCCCAGCACTTTGGAAGGCTGAGGAGGGAGGATGGCTTGAGCCCAGGAGTTCGAGACCAGCCTAGGCAATATAATAAGATCTCATCTCTACAAAAAATTTAAAAATTAGCTGAGGGTGGTAGCGCACGCCCGTACTCCCAGCTATTCAGAGGCTGAGGTGAAAGGATCGCTTGAACCCAGGAGGCAGAGGTTGCAGTAAGCTGAGATTGTGCCACTGCACTCGAGCCTGGTCAATAGAGCAAGACCTTGTCTCAAGAGAAATTAAAAAAAATAATAAAATGTACATTCCAGGGCCCCATCAAATAACCATTCTGGCGGTGGGTTTGGGGGATCTGCATTGTAAAAAATTCCCTGCCATGTGAGGCTTCTTGCAAGCTGTAGGGGTCCTCTGCAAGCTGTAGGGGTCTACAGAGATCTTCACAAAGACCCTGCCTTCTGGATCCCTCCCCTGGACAAGATCTGGAAAGATCCTGGGGTCCAGTCCAGCTGCCTGTTTCTAACCTACAGGTATCCTTAGCAAGATCTTGCCACCTTTCTGAGTGGCTGGTTCGTCTTGGTGGAACCCACTGCTTTACTGGTTCCCTGAGGAGCTAGAAGGGAGCAAGCTTGGGTTACGGCTACACGAAGGAAGACGCCATGGCCAAGCCTGCCTCAAGGCTGTTCTGGAGGAGGCAGTCCCAGAGCCGCCAGATGCATCTTCATCCTAAACACAGCTTTCCAGCTGTCTGTACAGACTTAGCACCATTGGGTAAGTCATTGGTCCTCTCCGAGCCTCAGTTTTCTCCTATCTCCAACACCAGCCTTGCATGAATGGTCAGCCTGAGTGAGTTAACACTGGCAAGCGCTTGGCAGCACGGGGCACACAGTAGGCATTTCGTCAATGCTTGCACCTTTTCCTCCCATCCCTGCTGTGCCCATGGCAATGAGTTAACATTTTCTGATGAGAAAAAAATCAAAATCACTCCTGTTTATTGAGCACCTACTAGGTGCAGACATGGACCATCACCACCCCACCTCCCGGTGACTGATGCCTCCTTGAGATACATGCTCCCCATTCATTCCTCACACCTCAAAAAAGCCCTCTTCCAAATGCCTTGAGTGGAGGTGGGAGGGAGATGGGAAGCAAAACAGATGTCCGTTCTGACCCATCTGACCGCAGGCTTTCCCTGTGACAAGCTCCAGGGCAGGCAGGTGGAAGGCAGGAGCCCGGCGGCCGGGCTGGGCTCAGATGGAGCTGGAGGGGTGAGCAGCCACCAAGCGCTTGGGGTCAATATGCCCCTCCCCAGGAGCCCCTGCTTCCAGCCCCCAGCCCCCACTCCCAGACATAAAGACACCTTCCCAACTGGGCCACATTTCCTGAATCAGCTGAGGACACACGGAGCCCAGGAATAATGAAACGATCAGGCCCCAATCTGCTAAACAGCAATTTCTGAGCTTTTTCAGCACACACAGCTTTTATCAAATTGGTATTCTCCTCCTGAACACAAATGGCTTATTAGACATGACCCACTTATTCGCCGCGTCTCACTATCATTAATAACAGTTTCTTTTTGTGATTAAGTGAGTGGCTCCAAACCCTTCCTGTGGTGGCGGGCGCTTGGCCCGGCAGAGGGGCAGCTGTGGGGGCTCCTCGGCAGTCACTACTTGGTGACTTTGAACCTAGCAATGTCAGGGGAAGGCAGCCCGGCCCCTGCAGAGCAGCCTGGCTTCCTTGTTTCTTTAGGGACATAGGGAGACCCAGAGGGGTGGCTCACTTGCCCAGAGCCACACGGGGGTTCAAGAGAGAAGCCAGGTTCCTCAGCAACTAGGGGTGCCTCCTTCTCATCTAGCCCCTGCCCTGGGCCTTAGCTTGACCCTCCAGGGTGCAGAGGGGAGATTACAGCTGGTTGGGCAGAGCTGTGCCCCCTCAGCTTACCTGGCACCAGGGGGCAGGTACAGACTGTCACACAAAGGGCAGACAGACCCTGCTTTTCTATGGGGGGAGCCACCTTGGGGCCTTGGGAATAACAGAGTGGCACCCAAGTCCCTGGGGTCTGGTGCTCTAGGGACAGAACGACCATAAGCCTCAGAGTCCCATTCCTTGTACCCCTCGGGACTGCAAACTCAGGGAAGGCCTTCCATGGAAACCCCTCCTAGTGTAAGTTCCAACTGTGCCAAGGAACTGAGCGGAGCGAGGAGAGGAGAGGTGGAGAGGGAGGAATTCCCAGTTTCCCTAGAATGAGAGGGAATCTGACAGGGAGATGAATGTCCTGGAAAAAAGCACTGTCTTTGCCCGACAGACCCTGGGGCCTGTCCTGGCTCAGTCACTCTCTTACTGTGTGACCTTGGGCAACTTCCTTCACCTTTCTGAGCCTTGGTTTCCCTATCTGTAAGTTGAGGATCAAAAGAACCCTTTCCTTATTTACCACCGCTCTAGCCAGGTCAGTAGAGATGAGATGAGGGGTATGAAGGGTACGTAAATGATGCACACAGCAGTTACTACCAAACATGGTGAGGCAGAAGGGGGCGGGGAGTCATGGTTCCCAAAAAGCAGAGACCCTGAGGATGGCTTCAAAGCCCCCCTCTCCACTGGAGCAATCCCACTCATGTGTCATACCCCAGCAAAAGCCTTCCCTGATTATCTACCCCCTCTTAACCCCACTCACTCCCGTCAGAATAAATCATCCAATTATCTGGCCTTTGTGCAAACCTCCCTGCAGCCCTGGGCCCACAGTGCCCAGCACTGGGGCTGCAGCCTCCCCCACAAGGCTGGGAGCCCGTCTAGTGAAGGGCTACATGGAAGAAAGGTCTCCTTTGGTTTCATCTATGCTCCATCCCTCATCCCAGAGTCAGGCTCACAGGGGCCAGGGGGAGCCCCCACAGCTGCCAGGCTCATACAGTCCAACTCTGCTGCCAACTTGGGCTCCTTCGGGGCTAGCAGGAGCTTCTGACACTCAGCCAGCCAGTGCTGGGAATGCTTGTCTGCTCCCCGGCTCCCACAGCGGCTGGAGTTGAGATTTCCCACATTTCAGTCCTCTAGGGCCGAGGATGAGGATGGGAGTACCCTATGGAGGGATGGCAGCGGCTTCCTGCCCATCTCCAGAGGCAGACAAAAGCACCCGGCATTCCACTTCCACTCCCACTCCCACGCCTCTGGCTGCAGGCAGCAACCCCAACTACTCAGGTGGCTTCCACCAGATGCCACCCGCCCAACAGGGAGGCTGCAGCCCCAGGCGACCAAGGCGACCAGTTCTCAAGAAACAGGGTCTTCTGCCCCCAAGGACCTTTCCAGTGGTATAGGAGTGGGTGTGGAGAGGAAGAGGACAAGGGCCTCTGTGCGGTTAAACCCAGAAGAGTAAAGGCAGATGGGCAGAGAGGAGTGGGTGAGCAAATTGTGTTCATGTGTGTGTATGTGTGTGCCTGTGTGTGTGTGTGCGCGCGCGCACCAGTGTGTCTGCAGGTGGGCAGGCGAGAGTTGTGGCGAAGCGTGTGCGCCAGCTGGCAGAGTGAGCCCACCGGCGCAGTGCCTGATGTGCGTGTGTAGTGGGCATAAGTGTAAAGGCTTGCAGTGACGAGGGGGACCTGGGGTGTGTGGAGATGTGCAGGGTAGGAGTTGTGAGTGTGAGAAAGCAGCGACTGTGGCTCTGAGTGTGTCCGCGGCTGTGCATATTGGTGTGGCCAAGGAGGCGTGCGTATCCGCGCGAGTGTCGGGGGAGGAGGTTCGGGGGTGCGCCCCGGGTGCCCCCTCCTCCGCAGGGCCGGGGTGCCAGGGCGGGTCCACCGCGCCGGCAGGAGGCGCCCCGGGATTCCCGCCACGACTGGCGCCGGTTCGAGCCCCGGGGCGGCCAAGTTGGAGTGGCGCGGCCCGGGTTGGGGTTTGGTGGGGAAGTCCGCGGGGGCGGCGACCGAACTCACCGTGGCCGGAGACCTGGTTGTCCCAGGGCGCGTGGCCGGCGGGCCGCGTGGCGCCGCCGAGTTGCAGGAAAAGTGCCAGGTAGTGGAGGGCGCCCAGCGCTACGGCGAGCGGGGCCCCCATGGTGCGCGCTCGGGCCGGGGGCGCCGCCGCCTCACATCGGGGCCCCGGAGACCGCAGACCCCGCGCCAGCTGTCCCCTGCCCTGAGCCGCCTGGCTGCCCGGCTCCGGCAGCTGCCCCTCGCCCGCTGTCCCCAGGCCCGGCCCGGCTCCCAGCCCTCGCCCGGCTCCGGCCCAGCCCCGGCTGCGGGGAGCGAGCGCACGCCCAGCCGGCCGCCTCCGACTGCGGGACTCTTCCCTTCCGCGGAAGGCCACGCCGCGCCGCCGCCGCACCCTCCTCCCTCCTCCCGCCTCCCTCCTCCCCTCCCTCCTCCCCTCCCTCCTCCCGCTCGGAGCAGGCGGCGGAGGGATCTGCCGCTTGATTTATCATCAAAGTTTTGCCCAGGCTGGGATTTTTAAAGCGGTACCCGCAACTTTCCCCCGCCCGATTGCGGGGGCGTGGCCGGGATGGGGCGGAGAGAGCCACCCCAGGGACGCGGTTCCCGCAAAGCACTACCCAACGGGCTTCAGCCACAGAAATGCCGTCCAGCGGGGAGAGGGAGAAAAGCCAGGGCACCCGCCTCCAGACCAGCGCGCTCAGAGGCTCCTAACTTTACCGGCAGGGCGGGGCCGGGGTCGGGGGCCAGTGGGGCTGGGGGTGAGGGCGAGGTAGGGTGGGAGCCTGGGCTGAGACCCAGGGGACCTGGTGATAGCTCTGCCGCCGACCTCCGCTCGCTGTGTGATCGCGTCCGGGTGTCTACCCCTCTCTGAACCTCGAAGTCTTCATCTGAGAAATGGGGGTAATAGCTGTCTGCGGGGGTCCTGGTGAGGATTTGCGAAATCGTGCATGCAGAGGGCTTAGCATAATGCCGCCTACGTGGTAGGAGCTCAGTAGTTATTACTGTGGGTGTTCCCCTCTCTGGGACTCAGTTTTCGGGTCTTTGTAATGGGAGAGGGGCAGGCCAGCTGTTGAGGCTCCTGGCTTTTGAAGATACTGGACCTTATGTGGTGGATGGGATCGCCCCCTTCTGGACTGTAGGCTTCTTCCCTAGACCAATGAGCCTTGATGGTGTGTGTGTGCATGAGTGTGTGTGTGCGTGTGCGCGCGCGTATGCGTGGGTGTATGTGTGTGTGAGTGTGGCAGGGGAGGGGGATAGGGCACCATTCCCATTCCCAAGAGCAAGAATCCAACAAAGTCCTCCAATTCCTTCCCAAACCGTGTTACTGGGGCTGATGGGACAGACAGGAGGGCGGACCTGTGGTCCCATTTAAAAGATAAGGAAGCACCTGAAATCAGGTAATTAGCTTATCTGAGGTCCCACGGCGAGTCGAGCGAGGCCCCTGACTCCCGGGCGGGGTCCCTCCTGCTCTCATCCCTTGCCCTTCCCCAGGCCTCGCTGCTCACGGAGCCTGGTCCTCCCGGTTTCAGCACCACGGAGGAGGACAGCGCCAGCCCCCCTCCCCCCAACCCGCCGCCCCCGGTCCCATCCTTTGGGCACCGCGGACAGCGTCTCAACTGGCCCTTTGATGCTAGGGTTCACACCGTGGACAGACCCTCAGACTTTCTTCCCCGTCCCCGTCGAACAGGGTCAACCCCTCCGACAGCCCACTCTCCACTCCAGAACACAGGTGGATCCCGCGTCCAGCCCTGTGTACAGCGCCCAAGTTTGAGAACAAGGTTAGAGCCCAAGGTACATAGCCCCTCGCCGTCTTCCCTCTGTCTTAGCGCCTCCCTTCCAGTATTATGGGGAGGCAACACACCGGATGGGGCCCGTGGTAGCCAGCAACAATCCAGCTCCTTCCAAACTAAGGACACCTCCTCCACGATGTCCCGCACTTGCAAGCACTGTGTTCCAGCACCGTCCACAGCCCCGCGCTCCCTTCAGTACCGAGGACAGGTCCCAAGCGTCGACCCCCGAACCTTCTGGACCACATGCCTTGGAGGAAGGGGCCGTGTTTGCCTGATTCTCTCACTTCTCACTTTCTTCCCACACAGAGGTGGTGTTTAGGTTATCCTGGACTGGCCAGGCGTCTTGGACTCTATGCACGTGTTTTCCCATTCATTAACTCCCCTGAACCCCGCTCCCAGTGAAATAAACTACTGCTTCCATCATAAAGATATGGAAACTGAGAATCCTCCAGATCACATAGCAGCCACCATGTTAGCAAAACTAAAACCCAGGACTCCTTCAACCCCAGCCTGAGGCCTCACCAGGAGACTGTGGTGACAGAACTGGGACTCAAATCCGGGCTTTCTCCTCTTAAACCACAGATTGGAGGGAGCAGACACAGGCAAGGGGACAGGGAGGGAGAGGAGATTAAAGAGGAGTAAACAAGAGATTGCTCAGGGCTGCAGAAGAAGGGGGTCTGGCGGGATGGCAGCACATTGTTGCTGTGCCCCTAGCCCACCGGCTGACTTTCAAAAGTCTTTTCTCTTTGAAGCCTGGAACAAGGTCAAGTTTCCTTCAAGGACAGACATCCAGGGATTGTATATCTTTGAAAATGCTCATGATTGGCCAGGTGTGGTGGCTCATGCCTGTAATGCCAGCACTTTGAGAGGCCGAGGTGGGCAAATCACGAGGTCAGGAGTTCGAGACCAGCCTGACCAACATGGTGAAACCCCATCTCTACTAAAAATACAAAAATTAGCCGGGTTTGGTGGTGGGCACCTGTAATCCCAGCTACTCAGGAGGCTGAGGCAGGAGAATTGCTTGAACCTGGGAGGTGGAAGTTGCAGTGAGCCAAGATCACACCATTGCACTTCAGCCTGGGTGACAGAGCGAGACTTCATCTCAAAAAAAAAAAAAAAAAAAGAAGAAGAAGAAGAAAATGCTCATGATGTAATGGTTCTGCTCAAAACCCTCTGATGGCCTGTTTATGTGAGAAATCCTGACTTCTCTAGTTTGCATTCAGGGTCCCAGACTCACCTCCTGCACATATCCTGTGCTCTCTTGGGCATGCCTTGGCCTCATTACATCCTCACCCTTCCCAGTGCTTCCCCTGTGCTTGTATGCCTTCCCCTCTATCTAGCTGAGTCCCCAGTTGAGCAAGGTCCAGCCTGAGTCCCCATGGGAAGAAATGCCTGCTGCCTTCTCCCAGTCCCCAAGCCTCTGTTGGCTCATCACTGTGTGCCCAGCATGGCCCTAAGAACTTTCATTAGTCCCCTTAATCCTCAGAACCACCAGGCCACGTAGGGTAGGATGGTGTGGTTAGAAGTGTGGTCTCTAGAGCCATATTCTCTGTTTTGAATCCTGCCATTTGGTAGCTGTGTAACCTTAGACAAGTTGCTAAGCCTCCCTGTGCCTCAATTTTCTCATCTGTAAAATAAGGGTAATAATACCACCTTCACAACAGGGTGGTGGGGATTAAATGAGTTGCTACATGGAAAGCACTTAGAACAATGCCAGGCACGTAGCAAATACATGATACATGTTGACTAGTGTTCTTGATATCTACAGATGAGGACATAGGTTCAGAAAGGTTAGGTATTTTGCCCAAAGCGACATAGCAAGGCCGTGATGTGTTTGATTCCAGAGCCAATCAAACATTTCATATGTTTGATTCCAACATACCCTCTTGGCACCTTAGGAAACTAAGACCCAGAGAAAATAATTCACATTCTCAGAGTCACACAGCCACTCATGACAGAACTGGATCCAGGTCCTTTGTCTCCCAACTCAGGGACCTCCCACTATACTGTACTGTCCCACTTGTATTTCCTGCAGCACCTAAACTGCACTTTACAGTTTACAAATCACATTCACACCCATGATCTCCTATAATTCATACAACAAACCCTGAGGCTTCTATTATTCCCTTCGTTCTTTTACGGATGGAGAAACGAAGCTCAGAAAGGTGATGTAACCTGCATAAAGTTGCACAGTGAGGTAGGGCAGAGGCTGGATGTGAAAGGACACATCCCAGCCCAGCCTCCTCCCCTGTGTAATTGTGTCTCTTGTCTGATTCCCAATGCAAGTGTAATCTCTGGGCACCGTGGAAGCCGAGAGCCTAGTGGAGGCAAAAGGTAAGCAAAGACTAGCCCAGGAAAGTCTCTAGGAATTCACTAGGGTGGGTGACGCCTGTCACTCATTTCATTATAGGAATGCTGCAGGAGATGGAAAGCCTCCCATCCCTGGAGGCAACTAACAAGCCTCTAGTGTTTGTGTGGATGCCATGAAGCAAATATCACTGCTATTTCCATTATATAAATGAGGCTCAGAGGTGAGCATCACGTCAAGTATTTCAGTTGGGAAAGATGATATTTTTAAACTTCCCTCTAAGCATGGGATCTTGCGCTGCCCCTTACTGCTGAGCCAAGCTCCCTGGAGAGTCTCCATACCCTTCCCTTGACTCAGAGAGGCCACCCTCCCTCCCCTCCTTGAGAGGTGTCACTTGAGCACTGTGGCTCTGTCAGTGGTAACAGTCGTTAAGATTTGTCCTTTTAATCCAGAATCAATAACAAATTTCATTTAAAAATAAATTAAACCAGGCATTGGAAATCATTCACCACATGGGCTGGGGCCCTATATAGCACTGTCTAAATGGCTTCCTTTCGCTCATCTATCAATGCCAAGAGGGGGGAAATACCTAGGCTGCCTGATTCATGGAGAAACTACTTAAATGTATCAGCCCCTAACAATGAGCAATGTAAGCCTGGAGTTGCACCTTTTCGCACACCAATAACATGTGGAGCGAGGCTTCATGAGAGCTTATCAGAGCCCCCATGGTCACTGGCTTTGAGAGAGCCCATTTATAAAGGGGAACAATGGCTTTAGTATGTAGCCGCCTAATTTCCAGAATGCATTACTGAGCTCTGAGGAGCAATGGAATTCTATTAAAGTCTTATCTGCCGTGGGAGGGTATGAAACTGGTGGGGAAATCCAGGCTTGGCATAGACATGCCCGGAAAGCAGCAGGGCTGACCCTAGGAGGTGGGTGAACAAGCCCAGAGGGAGAGGGGGGAGCAGGAGGGGCCCCGGATGTGTGAAAACACGTGTGTTAATAAGAGCTCCTGTTTCCAGCGATTACGTTTACATCAGTGAATAAAACTTGGCAATAAAACATCGGAGCTGCGTCTCAGACAGCATTTCCTTTTACAGCCCGGTGTATTTCACTCATTATAACAGGAGGCAGGGAGCGTGAGGTGTCTGCATTTCTCCCCCTTTAATTAAATTTTCTAAATTGCTGCCCAAGATTTGGATAAAGCAAAAGACTTACAGCTCCACTAATCGCCATCGAGGCTCCCGCCCCACCACTGTGGTGGTCCTGACTGTACTGGTTTCCAACATTATTAAAGTGAAATACTGTGGGCATTGCCTGCCTGGGCTCTGGTTTTTAAAAAGAGATGCAGCGTCAGGAAGAAACTGGCTCACGGTCAGGAAAGAGGCCTGGGTTTCAGAACGGGCTTTGCCATCACCTCCTTGTGTGACCTTGGGCAAGTTATTTCTCTTATCTGAGACTCATGACTTCACCTTTTCCCCAGGTGTTCATCTTGAGGCTCTTAGAATTGATCTGGAGCTGGGGCAGTCCTTGGACCTACACTGGGACGACTGGGGAGCTTTAAAAATAGATGGTTGCCCAGGGCACACCCCAGAGATTCTGACATAATTGGTCTTAGGTGAGATCTGGGTATCAGGGTTTAAAAAAAATTCCCCAGGTGATCGCAGTACACAGCTAGGATTGAACACCATAGGCCTAGACACAGAGTTATGAGATATTACTGGACTTGAGAATCTCTGGGGAGGCTGGCTGTGGCCAGGCCCCACCCCTGGGGGTTCTCTTTCAGACTGGCTTTTCGGGGTGGGTATCTGGGAATCTGCCTGCTCACTAAGCACCCCAGGTGTGTCTTGTGCAAGGATCCAGTGGGCTGCAGTGAGGATTCCAACAGAGGTGGGAGGACAAGCATTCCTTGAATTGAGCCCAGCCAGCCTCCTGGAATGAGGAGGCCCCTCTGCCCCAGCTCCCCTCTGGAGGGTAGCACAGGAAGCCGATATGTGACCTCCCACTCCGGTCTGGGGTACTTCTCTCCTCTGATGACTGATTTATTTATCCGTTCCACTCACCGCTAGGCAGAAGCCTTGGCTGGCCTCCACAGTCACATCATGTTCCCATCGTAGGAACCCCAGGTGTGACCCCTCTGCCCATGTGGTTCACAATCGCCACAGACCCAGGTTTTCCACCTGGATGGACTCTGAGCCTTTATCTGCACTCTGCCTCCCGCATGGCTCCTGGGCCTCCCAGGAAGGCCTTGTCTAGGCTGAGAACCATGCTTGGGCCAAGGGCTAGGAGCCAGGGACAGCACGGGGGGGCCTGGGCTCGGGAAATTCATTCATTCTGGCTCCTGCCTTTGCCAGAAGTCCTAGGGAGTGTCCCTGATGTTTTTCTTCTGGATTCCGGTCTGAGTGGACCACACAGCGTGAAGACATAATCTAAAACCTAAAACTTAAATTTAAAGCGTCTTTTTAATTTATTTTTTTAAGACAGGGTCTCACTCTACTACCCGGGCTGGAGTAAAGTGGCAGACACTATCACAGTTCACTACAGCCTCAAACTCCTGGGCTCAAGCAATCCTCCCGCCTCAGCCCCCGAGTAGCTGGGACTACGGGCATGCACCACTACACCCAGATAATTTTTAAAATATTTTGTAGAGATAGGAGTCTCACTATATTGTCCAGGCTGGTCTTCAACTCCTGGCCTCAAGCGATCCTCCCACTGTGGCGAATGGATTACAGACGAGAACCACCATGCCCGGCCAGCATCTCTAATTTTTAACAGAGAAGGTCATCAAAGATCAATTATCATGTCCCTTTTGTGCAGACGGAGGAATTGAGGTCTAGAAGGACATGGAGAGAAGCCTAGGATCTCACAGTGAGGGAAAGGCAGAACCAGGCCAAAGACCCAGGTCTCCTGACTCTAGGCCGAAGTCTTTCTTCCACATGCCACTTGCCTGGAGAAGTCAGACAGGATCCATCATCACCTGTGCAGCCAAGCAGCTCCTCAAAAAACATCCAGCTCTGTGGCTTCCCAAAGAGGGAACTTCTCCGAGGCCCAAAGAACCTTTTGTCCTAGTCTGCTCAGGCTGCTGTAACAAAACACTGCAGACTGGTTAAGCAGAAATTAGCAGAAATCTATTTCTCACCATTCTGGAGGCTGGAAAGTCCAAAATGAAGGTGCCAGCAAGATAGGTTTCACTCTGATGCCTCTTCTCCTGGCTTGGGGGTGACTGCTGTCTGGCTGTGTGCTCACAAGACCTCTTCTTTGTATGTGCAGAGGAAGAGGGTGGGAGAGGGAAGAGGAAGGGAGAAAGAGAGTTCTCTGGTGTCTCTTCTTTTTATTATTTATTTATTTATTTTGAGACAGAGTCTCACTCTATTCAGCCCAGGCTGGAGTGCAGTAATGCGATTTCAGCTCACTGCAGCCTCTGCCTCTCAGGTTCAGGCAATTCTCCTGCCTCAGCCTCCTGTGTAGCTGGGATTACAGGCACCTGCCACCACACTCAGCTAATTTTTGTATTTTTAGTAGAGACGGGGTTTCACCATGTTGGCCAGGCTGGTCTTGAACTCCTGACCTCAAATGATCTGCCTGCCTCAGCCTCCCAAAGTGCTGAGATTACAGGCTTGAGCCGCTGTGCCCAGCCTAATATCTATTGTCTCTTCTTATAAGGATACTAATCCTATCAGATCAGAGCTCCGCCCTTCCAACTTCACTTAACCTTATTTACTTCCTTACCCCAAATACCGTACAGCCACATTGGGAGTCAGGGCTTCCACATATGAATTTGGGGGACACATTCAGCCCATAGTATCCCTCCAGGCTTTGGCCCTCAGATTTGAACCTAAACCCACAAACGGCACTCTACCAAGGCCAGTAAGTACACGTGGCTCATATCTGTGTTGTCCCAGCAAGAAGCCTAATGACAATCCCCATCAAAGGCAATTAATTGTATCAGGGAGGGGCTCCTAGGGCCCTTCACCCTGCAAACCAAGTGCTTATTAAACACCGCAGGACAGCAGGGTCTCTGCCAATTACAAGGCCCTGCTTGTAGGAGTGTTTTTAAAATCCTGAACTGACTTTAATGGCGTGGTTAATGCCAGTCTAAATATTCCATGGTTGTGAGTAATTAGCTAGGCCGATGCTGTCCAACAGAAGTAAAATGCAAGCCACCTATGTAATTTTAAATTTTCTAGTAGCCACATTTTAAAAAAGTAAAAACAATCAGGTGAAATTAACTTTCATAATCTGTTTTATGTCACCCAATATATCAAAAATATTATCATTTCAACACATAATCAATATAAGGCATTATTAAAGAGATATTTTATCTTCGTTTTTCCATACCAAGCCACCAGAATCTGGTGTGTGCATTTTATACTTAAGGCACATCTCAATTTTGGACAGCCACATTTTCAGTGCTCAATGGTCCGTGTGGCTCTTGACTACCATAGCGGACAGCACAGAGCTAGGTGCCTCTAAGGGAGGCCTGGGCCTAGTATCTCCATGGACCCCACACAGGAAAAGGGGATGAGCATCTATTAAGCGCTTCCTGTGTGCCAGACACCAGGACTTATCTCACCAAATCCTCGTGACAAGGATGGGACTGTTCGTTCCATCTCACAGCTGAAACCACGAAGATTCAGAGAGGTGAAGTGGCTGGGCTGAAGTCACACAGTGGCTGGGATCAAGGTCCACTGCCCCCAGCCTCTGCCATCAGAGCCCTCAGGTGGAGGCAGGCAGAAGACAGGGCCTAAGGCTTGGGGAGGATGTGCCTAGGTGGCCGGTAAAGCTGGGCCTGTTCAAGGATTCCTGCAACCTCAGGGGTTACTCCTCCTTGCTTTCCCCTTGGGTGACAGTGTCTTCCTGAGATTTCCTGCTGCAGAGCAAAGGGAGCCTCCTCTAGCTTCAGAGAGGAAGCAGGGCCCCAGTGCCAGGGTGGTGGCAGCAGCAGCAGTAACAGCCATCATCCTGGTCACTTTTTTTTTTTAAGTGATGGGGTCCTGCCAGGCACAGTGGCTCACACCTGTAATCCCAGCACTTTGGAAGCCCGAGACAGGAGGATCGCTTTAGCCCAGGAGTTTGAGACCCACCTATACAATATAGTGAGACCTCGATTTTACAAAAAAAAAAAAAATTTAAAAATTAGCTGAGCATGGTGGCACGTGCCTGTATTCCCAGCTACTTGGGAGGCTGAGGTGAGAGGATCACTTGAGCCTGGAAGGAAGAGGTTGCAGTGAGCTGAAATTGAGCTGTTGCACTGCACTCCAGCCTGAGGGACAAAAAGACTCTGTGAAAGAAAGGAAAGAAAGAAAGAAGAAGGAAAGAAAGAAAGAAAAAAAGAAAGAAAGAAAGAAGGAAAGAAGGAAAGGAAGGAAGAGAGAGAGAAGGAAATAAAGAAGAAAGAAAGAAAGAGAAAGAGAGAGAGGAAGGAAGGAAGGAAGGAAGGAGAAAAGAAAAAAAGAAAAGAAAAGAAAGGATCTGGCTCTGCCACCCAGATCTCGCTCTGCCTCTCTGCTGCCTTGGAGTGAGGTGGCTCAATCATAGCTCACTGTAACCTTGAACTCCTAGGTTCAAACGATCCTCCCGCCTCTGCTTCCTAGGACCACAGGTGCGCACCACCATGTTCAGCTAATTTTATTTTTTGTAGAGATGAGTCTTGCTATGTTGCCCAGGCTGGTCTTACACTCCTAGCCTCAAGCAATCCTCCCACCTCGGCATCCCAAAGTGTTGGGATTACAAACGTGCACTACTGCACCTGACCACAATTTTAGTCTAATAAGTAGTTGTGCACCTAGCTGTTTAGTGTTTATCTCTCCTACTAGTCCATAAGCTCTATAAGGGCAAAAACACCACTCTCATTCTCTGCCGTATCCCCAAGGTTGGATGTGGCTCCTCCTTTGGCCAGCTGCAGCCTGCAGGGTGGGGCTAACTTCTTCCAGGACCCCTCCAATCAGAGGGAGCCCCATACCTCCAGAGGCATCTCCTTCCAAGTCTGAAGAGCACTGTCCCTTAGAAAGGGCAGCCCCGGGCCTGGGCTTGAGACCTAGCTCTGCCGTTTATGTACCCAGTGGCTTTGGGCAAATCTCCTAAGTTGGCTGAATCTCGATTTCCTCTTTTGTAAAATGGGGGATAGAAGATCCAATTTCATGAGGTGCTTGGATTAGAGGCGACAGTGATGGGAAATGCTCTGTCCTCTGCCATGTCTGTGTTCCTTACCACACACACCTTCATTATCATCATTAGGCTGAAATTGCCTTCCTCCCTGGGACATCCACATGTCAGGCCTTGGTGGACCCTCTGGGGCCAGAGAACGGGGACCAGGCGTCCATGTTACTTGTCTGCCCTGGGCATCCCCAGGCCCCTCCCCCACCAGAGAGTGCCTTTCCAGATTTTCTTTCCTTCTCTCCTTCGAAGTGGTCTGGAGTGCCCACCATGCTGCATGCTGGAGCTGGGCTGCAGGGGTCCCGAGGCAGATGGCCAGCTCCCACCCTGGCGCCTCCCTTTGCAAAGCTGGTTTCCTCACTCAGTCCAAGACCAGGGTGCTCACCCCACCTCACAAGACTCGCCGTGACTGTGACCTGGGCCTGTATCTGTCACCTCTCTGCCTCCTTGCCTCGCAAACACTCCAGGACCATCTCATCTAAAATGCAGCCCTCATCCCTCTGAAGCCCCTAACCCTTTTATATTTTCCTCAACACTTACCCTTCTCTGCCACATTACATGTCTATTTCTTGGTCGTGTCCTCACTACATGTAAACTCCGTGACAACAGGGCTGTGTCTCCTTGTTTCCTAGCAGAGGTCCTGGTGCCAAGTGGGAGCTCCAGAAATAATTATTGAATGAATACACAAATGTGATTTCTGAAACGTGTTTGTGCTGGTCTCCTCCACTGGACTGAGAGGCTCATGAGGAGAGACTGAGTGCATTTTGCTCGTCACTTTGCCACAGCAGAGCCCAGTACGTAGTAGGCCCTCAGCTATGGTTGGCCAGGTGAAGCCGGACACTCCACATCCTGGCAGGGGTTATTACTTCCTCATTGCCACGAGCTGCAGCCATCGTTTGCTGAAGGCCTAGAATGTATCAGGCCACATGCCAAGTGTATAGCCTGTTTTTTCATTCAATGCTCACAGCACTGACAGGTAGGGATTTGAATCTCCATTTTACAGAGGAGGAGACTGAGGCCCAGAGAGGTACCCAAGGTCTGACAGCCGGCAAGTGGCAGATCCGGGACCCAGTTTGGATCTTCCTGATTCCAAATCATAAACCACACTTTCTGCATTGGCCGCAGGCTGGTCCCTGAGCTGGGCTCTTGCTCATGTTTCTCCTTGAAGCTTTAGAGTGACCCTGTGAGTGTGCACTGCTAACACCACCCTTTATACATGAGGAACCCAAGACTCAGAGGTGCAGAGGTGGCCCCAGCCTCCAGTCTGCAGAGCTGGAGCTTTTAACCACAAGGAGGCACCTTCGGCTCCAAGGGCATTGTTTAGGGCCAAGATCTCAGCTGAGTGGAGGGGAAAGGGTCAGGCTGGCTACGTTTTTTTGTTTTTGTTTTTGTTTGTTATTGTTGTTGTTGTTTTGAGACAGGGTCTCACCCTGTCTCACCCAGGCTGGAGTGCAGTGGCATGATCATAACTCACTGCAGCCTCGACCTCCTGGGCCCGAGCTATTCTCCCACCTCAGCCTCCCAAAGTGCTAAGATAACAGGTGTGAGCCACCTGTTGCCGGCTTGACCAACTTCTGATGCTGGGATTCGGTTTCCTCCATCATGTGGGCTGGGAACCAGGCACACTGAGCCCTAGCCAGTCTCTGCTTCCTCTGCATTCCAGGTCACCTCTGGCGGCACCCTCTCCATGCGGCTGCTTCTCCATCTCTAGAATGGGAGGGCACAGCTTCCTCATCACCGGGGAGCATTTCCAGCTCAGTGCTCTAAGGTGCAAGAAGGAGAAGAGGGGTAGTGACTTGACCAAAGTGCCCAGAGTTCCAACAGGCATCTTCAGAGACCCAGGCTGATGTTCTCCCCACTGAAGCAAAGGCCCTTTAAACCCAGGGCTGGGGCATTAAACCAAAGGAATGACATTCTAATGGTGAAAGTTCAGGCAAGGGTGGGGGTTGGGACAGGCTTGACCCACTTGACCCAGATTGCTGGGCCTGGGTGGGGGCCGAGCTGTCTTCTGAGGCTTCAGTGGGCATCCCGGGTCCCCTGTATTCATGATCTACTGGCAGAATCTGGATGGAGGCACCGGGTAATTATATTAAAATGGCTGGAACCTGCTCCAGTCTTTCACGGAACTTGCCAAGGCCTGTAAATCATGCCACAGCAGCTCACGGAGGGGATAAATTCCCCTCTAATTCGGGAATATCTCCAGCTGTGATCCCGAATGCAGTGCAGCATCAGGGGCTTTCCAAGCCTCTTCACCCGCCCAGGGTACAACAGCCTTCCAGGAGCAGAAGTGGGTGAGCCGGTGGCAACAGGCCCAGGCACCTGGAGCTACAGGCCTCCCACCCGCCCTGCCCTCCCACCACGAGAAACCAGGTAGAGGGCCCCAGGGCAGCTTTGACAGGAAGAGATTTCCTGGGACTGTGTGCACATTTTCATTTTTCTGGCCATCCATTCACCCATCCATCCATCCATCCATCCATCCGATATTGATAATCTGTCTGATATCTGCTCTTTGCTAGTGTGGGGTAGTGGTGACAGCTCCCCACTGGGTTCAAATCCCAACCCCGTGTGGCCTTGTGCAGCTCACTTCTCTCTAAGCCTCAGTTTCCCCATCTGAGAGATGTGCACCTCCCCTTCCCCAACCCTGGAGCTGTTGCAAAGAGCAGATGAGATGGAATTTTTGCACCATTTGGCAAACAGGCACTGTGCCCAGGACTTTCTATCATCTCATTTAAACTGCCTGAAGTGGGGGCTGTGACTATCCCCATTTTATTGATGGGCAAACTGAGACTGGAGGTGATAAAGAAACTTGGCCAGAGTTGCATGTTTGCTTAGTCTCGCTTCCTTCCACCCACATTTACTGCGCTGTTCCTCCCATGCTCTGGTGCACCCTTTTCCCCCAAACCCCACTTCTCACATACCTTGCAGGGTGCAGCTCTGACTGGGCATACACACAGTCACACACGTGTGCAGTGAGCTGTGGATGGCCTCTTCTCAAGCCAGGGAGAGGTGGGCATGAGTCCAACCTCACTGCATCCTAGCTGCGTGATCCTGAGAATCCTAAGTGACTCATCATTTCTAAGCCTCAGTTTCCTCATCTCCAAAGTGAAGATTATGATCCTCATTTTACTACTTCATGAAAATTATTCTTTTTTTTTCTTTTTTTTGAAACAGAGTCTTGCTCTGTTGCCCAGGCTGGGGCACAGTGGTGTAATCTTGGCTCACTGCAACCTCTGCCTCCGCCGGGTTCAAGCGATTCTCCTGCCTCAGCCTCCTGAGTAGCTGGGATTACAGGCACGCACCACCACACCCAGCTAATTTTTGTATAGTAGGGACGGGGTTTCACCATATTGGCCAGGTTGGTCTTGAACTGCTGGCCTCAAGCGATCCACTTGCCTTGGCCTCCCAAAGTGTTGGGATTACAGGCATGAGCCACAGTGCCTGGCCAGCTTCATAAAAATTAAACGAGATGCACATGAGAAGCATGCATTCAGCACCTGGCACAGAGTAGAGACTCAATAAATGTTCGCTATTGACTTGTTTGTCCTCTCTGTCTCAGATAATCTATAGCTGTGAGGAATCTGGGCATCATCTTGATGCACCACCTCATTGTATAGGAGGGGTAACTAAGGCCCAGGGAAGGACAGGGATTTCTGAGGTCACATGTCTCTTAATTTAGGCAGAGACAGGCCTGGATCCCGGGGCTCCACTCCACTCCATCAGTCCTCCATCCTGTGCCACTAGCAGCCAAAGGAACTAGAAGCCCAGCACTGGCCAGGGGAAGAGGCTGGAAGGCCTGTGTCCCAAGGAGGCCACCTCTGGCCAAAGGTCCAGTGTGCATCCTCTGAGCCCCAGCTCAGCCCTGGCCTTAGCATGTCCTGCGTCCACTATTCAGTCACCAAACCTGTGCTTCCTTGGTCCCTGGTGTTTCCAGAGCAGGAGCCAGCGGGTCAGTTCCTGAGGTCACCATTCCTTTGTTCTGCGCTCCTGTCCGCCTCCACTGGATGGGATGTGTGAGGCCCCACTGGCCCCTGAACAGGGGCTCTCTCCCACTCCTCACCCCCACCTCAGTGAGGCTGGAGAGGCCCATTCGGTCGTCAAGAGGCAGCTGGAGGACCCCCCTAGTGTAAGCAGGTTTGAGTGCTGACTGCCTCGTCCGGCCTGTGTGACCTTGGGCCTCTTCCTTCTCTGAGCCTCTATTGCTTCATCTGTAAAATGGGAATAATAACAGTGCTTATTGCAGAGGGTTGTTGGACAAGTTAAACATCATCACTTACTACATACAGCACCCAGCTCGGTAAACGGGAGCAGTGACCACCACTAGCCAGGCCTGATCAGAACCCGGCTTCCGGTGCCGCGGGCCTGATTCGGTGGATGTTCTCCAGCTGGGCTCCAGGTCAGGGGTGGAGGCGTCTGAGGAGTGAGGGAAGCCAAGATGCTGGGCCTTGGGCCCTCGGGAGGACTCCAGCTCCACTGACAGTAGGGACGAGGCCCCTGGCCAGGACATGTGGACCCTGGTGGTGCTGACAGGAGCGCACAGCCTGGAACAGGGGAGCGGTCTCTTCTGCTCCACTGTCTTCTGTCTCCCCATTTAAGAGGGACACTGCTGCGCTGACCTGGGAAGGTGGCACCAGGCTGGGAGGGGCCCGCAGACCAGGCACGTTCACCCGGGTGAGCAAATCAGCAGCTGGGGCCACAGTGAAGCACAAGGCTATGTCCCACTCTTAGCCCTGACCCATGCACCACCCTGTCTATCGCACATCCTCTGCTGACATGCCCCTAACCAAATTCCTGACCTTTCCCATCTCACGAGGGGCACCCCCATCCATCACCCACCCACATTCCCAGATCTAATTCCTCCAAGCCCTGCCCATTGAACTCGGAACTTCTTTCTCATCTGTGCACTTCTTGGGGCGCAGCCCCATCTCTCAGCAACCGCAGGAACCTCCTGCCTGCCCTCTGCGTGGGCACCCACACCCCATGGTCCATTCTGTTCCCAAAGCCAGAGGGTCTTCTTCCACAGATGCAAAACCGACCGCCCTCCCTTGCTGCAAATTCTCAATGACTCTCTCTCATGGCATAGAATAAAATCCAAACAACTTCTTCCATGATGATCTGGGCTTCCTTCTGTGCCCTCACCTCCCACCAGCTCCCCCTCACGCTCTCTTCCAACCACTTGGCCTTCTGGCAGTTTCTAGAATGTTCCATCCTCCCTCCCACCACAGTTCCCTCTGCTAGGAGCACCCTCGAATCTCCTCCAGAGTTGGCTTCAGTGCCGCTTCCTGGAGGGGCTGTCTCTCCCTCTCACAGGTCTCCTAACCCTTGGCCTCCTTCTTGGCAGGCCTGGCCATCCTGCCTGCCCACCCCTGACTGAGCTGTGAGCACTGCAAGGGGTCCTTCTGCTTTTCTCCTTCTGTCCTCTCCAGCCCTAGTGCACGGTCGGGTCTCAGTAAATCTTGCAGAATGAACGGAGGGAAGTAATGGATGAGCGAATGGAGAGCAGCAACTTCAGCCTGGGGGAGACGTGACGCACAGTGAGGCTGATGCCTGCACTCCAGCCACAAGGAAGACCCACCCATCAGTGACACTGGCACGCTGTGTCCCTCTGGCGTTTTGTATCCCTCTCAGCCTCAGTTTCCCCAGGAGAATGAGAGAGTTGGGTAGGATGACCTCTGAGGCTCCTCCTCACCCTAGAGGTCTGTGTTCTGACATGTGAGGGAGGTAGGGGAGTGGCAAAGCAGGGGCCCTGGAGGTGGCTCCGGAGGGAGTTAGACTAGGTCCACACAAGGACAAAGCTCCCATAATGAGCTATCCTGCCTCTTTGGACAGAAGTGAGCTCACCATTGCTGGAGGTATGTAAGTAGGGGTGCTGTTGAGAGGGCTCCTGAGGTTGGACCACGTGACCTGGCACACAGCCTGGAACTCAGAAAGGCAGAGGCTGTGCTCTAGAGGTCAGTCTCTCTGTTCCTGTTAGCTGTGTGACCTTGATAAGCTGGTTCAGCTTTCTGAATCTTGATTACCTAATTTGAAAAATGGTGATACAGCATCAGTCTTGCATGGTTTTGAGAACATGCACAGGGCCTGGAGCAGCATCAATGTTTAATAAGCACCAGTGCCTTCCCCAGCCCAGCTTGCAGCTCTAAGATGAACGTTCTGGCCATATCAGGGACAGGTTGATGCTTTGTCCCCAGAGTCTAGCAGAGGCCTGGTTGCTAATTATGGGGTTTCATGAGTGCCCCACTTGGGGCTTCATACCTGGGGGCCTGGGCTTGACCATGGAGTCCAGAAGAAAGGGCAGCCTTGAGTCGGCCCCTCAAGGTGCTGGGCACCCCTGCAGATCCACCGGCCTATGAATTCTACCCCTCTTCCTCATCCCTCGCCTCCACCCGGGGAGCCTCATCCTTTCCACGCCTCCCAATCACGGCAAACTGCCTCATCAATCATGTTCTCTCTAATTAACTTCTAATTTACCTCTTTAGTCAAATCTGTTTACAATCAGAGACAAGAAAACACGCAGCAGCCCAAGGTACGGACGAGGGGACCAGCTCTGGGGACCGTGGAGGATCAATCAGCCCTTGACCGGGGTGAGAGCCACAGGGCTTCCCTCCCTTCTCAGTGAGGGCTGGGGGCACTGCAGGGCAGGGGAGAGGGTTCACGTGGCTCAGTGCCCTGGCCCGTGGCAGCCTGGCAGTCAGCATCTCCATCCCGCCTCCCAGCCCAGAGGCCTCCCCTGCCCAGCCCCCCAGCGCCAAGTCGCCGGCCCCAGCCCTCCCCAGCTCGTTTCGTGTTTTTTTGTCTCCTGACCCTCCCACCTCTCCAGGGAAAGCTCCTCAGGAACACGCATCCTGTCTCCCGCTGGCTGTGTGGGCTCGGAAAATGGCTGAACAACTCTAAGCTTTTGTTTCCTCGTTGGCAAAGTGAGGAGTAAAATCACATCACCCGCCCCGCGGGAGCCAGTGAATACAAAACGTGTGTCCATCGGCAGCCCGGCCAGCACCGTGCCTGGCCTGGGCACTGACCCGGCATGGACGGGGCGCTGGTCCTTGTTTACTTTTATATTTTGGATGTTTTAATTTTTTTAAATTTCCAATGAATCTCAAACCTATAGAAAAGTTGCAGGTACAGTTCGTGATACATTCTCATCCCTGAATATTTTACTGTGTATTTTCTACAACAAAGACATACTCTTATATAACCACAAGACAGCGACCAGAATTGGGAAACTTGTGTTGAAATAGCCCTAGTGTCTAACCCAGCGAAAGCCTGAGTTGTTTTTAATCCCACTGCACCACTTGCTGGACTTGTGACCTTGGCCAAGCCACAGCGTCCCTCCTAGGCCTGGTCTCCGCATCTGTGAAGGGTGGTCCAGGTAATGCCCCCATCGGCCGGGAGTTGTGAGAATTGTGAGCCAATGCCCAGGAAGCAGCATGGGGTGGGGGGCGTTGTTACTCTCTTCCTCTTAGGTGCAGAATCAGAGGCTCAGGGCCAAGCCTGGTGGCTCATGCCTGTAATCCCAGCACTTTGGGAGGCCGGGGTGGGCAGATCACCTGAGGTCAGGAGTTTGAGACCAGCCTGGCCAGCATGGTGAAAGCCCGTCTCTACTAAAAATACAAAAATTAGCAGGGTGTGGTGGTGCGTGCCTGTAATCCCAGCTACTTGGGAGGCTGAGAGGCAGGTGAATTGCTTGAACCCAGAAGGCAGAGGTTGCAGTGAGCTGAGATCCACACCACTGCATTCCAGACTGGGTGACAGAGTGAGATTCCATCTCAAAAAAACAAAAACAAAAACGAACAGAGGCTCAGGGAGAGTAGCCACTTGCTGCAGGTCACACACAGGAAGGCTGGAGTCAGAGCCCACGGCCCAGAAGAGGCAGAACCTAGCAGGCATGGCGGGCACGTTCTCCATTCAGAGAGAGGGAACTCAGGCTCGGAAAGCCCACGGACTTTTTTCTTAGGCCTCGGCCTGTGAGCAGGGAGTCAGTAGGTGGTAAGAAGGGAAAAAGCATGGAGGAAGGAGGATAAAGATTATTCATGGTGCACCAATAACACCAGGAGGAGGGAATGGGCACCTTGGAGGAAGTCACTTGTGGAGGGGCTGGAGGGAGGACACCACCAACCCTGGGGACCCTCAGAGGGGCCTGTGACCCATCAAGGTGAAGGACCACGGCAGAGGGGGGCAAAACCTCTCGACTTGGCTGTAGCCCTGGCCTGTCTTCGAAGCAGACCCCTTCTGCCCGCATTTCCATCTATCTACTCACCGGCTGATACATCTGTTCACTGGCTCATTTGGTTTGCACACACTCTTTCCTGTTTCTGGAACATTCCTCCAGCTCCTCCCACAGCTGTTCCCACTTACCATTCAGGTTTCAGCTCACACCTCGCCTCCTCAGAGAGGTCTTCCAGGACCATCTGGCCTTGCACAGACCTTCCGACACCAACACTCCAATCTGCTCGATCTCATTAGCTTGTGCATTTGCTTCCTATCATTTTATTTATTTATTTATTTATTTATTTATTTATTTATTTTTAAGGCAGAGTTTTGCTCCTTTTTGCCCAGGCTGGAGTGCAATGGCGTGATCTCCACTTACTGCAACCTCCATCTCCCGGGTTCAAGTAATTCTCCTGCCTCAGACTCCCGAGTAGCTGGGATTACAGGCACATGCCACCATGCCCAGCTAAGTTTGTATCTTTAGTAGAGATGGGGTTTCACTCTGTTGGCTAGGCTGGTCTCGAACTCCCGACCTCAGGTGATCCACCTCAGCCTCCCAAAGTGCTGGGATTACAGGCATGAATTGCCACGCCTGGCCTCCTATCATTTATTTATTTATTATTTTTTGTAAGAGACAGGGTCTTACTCTCTTGCCCAGGCTGGAGTACAGTGGTGCCATCATGGCTCACTACAGCCTGGAACTCCTTGCCTCAAGCAATCCTCCTGCCTCAGCCTCCTGAGTAGCTGGGACCACAGGCATGCACCACCATGCCTGGCTAATTTTTAAATTTTTGTAGAGATGAGGTCTCACTTTGTTGCCCACGCTGGTCTTGAACTCCTGGGCTCAAGTGATCTGCCCGCCTTGGTTTCCCAGTGCTGGGATTACAGACATGAAGCACTGCATCCGACCCTACCATTTATTCCTATCAGAAATCGTATCATTGGATTCCCTCCCTTTGGTTGGTTGGTTAGGTTGTTTAGTGTCCGTCTCCTCTTCATGAGTTCTTTGAAAGCAGAGATCTTTGTCTGTTTTGCTCATTTCTGTCTCCCTAGAGCCCAACGTCATTACTGGCACATTCCTTCCTGTCTGCCCTGGTGCCGGCCAATGTGGGGAACACGGAAATGGAATCAGACAGGGGCTCTGCCCTCACCTGCTTGCATCCTCCCGAGATACAATAGCAGAATCTCGCAGCAGGCAGGGACGGCCAAGTCCAGCTTCCTGCCCATGATGCTACTGGATGGGACTAACCCTCCTGGGGACAGATCTCCAGGTGTGCTGGCCAGAAGAGAGGCAGCACCCACAGGAGGCACCCCAGGCAGAGCCCCGTCTCCAGGGTCAGCAGGTGTGGGCTCAAGCCCAGCTCTGCCCAATCTCGCTGGGCCCCAGCTGGGCTGCCCTGGCTGTCAACCTGAAATGACACCTGAAATGACTTCCATGCCTCCCCATTCATCTCTGGGAGCCCTGGATCAGTGCTGTGGGGAAGAGGGGAGGTCTGTGTGTGAGCCTCCGCCTGGGGAGCAGGGATCTTATTTGAGGACTGGGAGACACATCTTGTCACAGAGGCTTGAGGGGGACGAGTGGCAGCTCTGGTGGTGGGGAGGGCGCCCCTGTTGTCTGGCGGTGCTGTTTGTTCATATTTCTATTTCCCTGCCTGTGTTTCTCTTCCAGACTGTGTAATTAAGTGTCCGGAGTGCCTCCGATTCTGTTCCGATAGAATTTGCCTTGTTTAATCGGTAACGGGGTGGCTGCCTCTGACAGCTGTTTTTTCCTGGAAAAAAATAAAGGCAGCTAGAGATGGAGTGAGTTGGGAGGCATTTGGGAATCGGGTTTCTTGGCTTCACTCCACCTTCACCATAGACTTGCGGGTGACCTGGTGCCTGCCCCTTCCCCTTCTGGGGCCTCAGTTTGCCCATCTGTAAGACGGGGGAGTTGGGCCTTGTGATGCCTGAGCTATGAATTTGAACTTAAAGGTTGGCTGAGCACCTGCTGCATGTGCTGTGCTGTGACAGGGTGTGGGGCTGAGCTCAGGAAAAAATCACTCACTCCAGTGCCAGAGAAGAGGCATTTAAATCCAAGGTGGCATTTTTGTCGCTGTGTTCTTAATTGTAATTACCATTTAAATAGATTAATGATAATTAATAACACTAATAATGTACTGTCCTTTGTCTGGGAGGATGACATTGCAGACCCACTGTCCCGAGGTGGAGCCGGGCTGCGCTGGCCCCTCCCTCCTCTCACCTCCGGCTCTTCCTCTCTCCCGACTCTGTGTCCCTGGTCGTGTGTGCTCGTCACTGGGTTGCGATCGCCTCTTAGCATGAAGGTCTCTCCCATGAGACCATGAGCTGCTCCAGAGAGCCAGGGGTCAGTTTAATCACTCTCAAATCCTCCAAAGCAGGGAGGAGCTGCCTCGAGAGGGGACCAGTACATGCTGGATGGATGAACGGCTAGACGAAAGGCTGATGGGAGAGGTGGGTGAATGAATTCAGGAGTGGCCTTCATCTCTGGCCAGGTGAGATGACTGAGCTGTCTCAAGGATCCCACCTCTGCTTTGAGCCCCCTCGTCTCCCCCTCACTCACACACACATCTGACTGCTCCTGGAATATGTGAGGCACACTCAAGGCTTTGCCTCACTATTTCCTCTGCCTAGAATATTATACCCAGCTTCCCCCGGCGGCTGCTGCATGCATCAGTCCACTCTCAATCCGACATTGTCTCCTTCAAGGACCTTCCCTGACTGTCCAGCCCGAGTGGCCACCCTCCCTTCCCATCACTCTGTTATTTTCATGCTGCCTGGCTGTGTGGCTGCCTGCCTGCCTGCCTGTTTACTCTGGGTCTCCTGCTCCTCGAAGGCAGCAGAGCTGGGAGCGTTCTGCCTCGTTTGCTGTGAAATCCCCATAGCCCTGCCCAGGGCTGGCTCACACGCTAAGTGCTCAGAAGCGACGTGCTGCAGGCGTGTTGGAGGCACACCTCCAGGGTGGCATGCCCTGTGCTGGGCACCAAGTGCAGAAGCGGATGAAAATCAGCCCCGTCCTCAGGCAGCAGGACCTGTACTCATCATGACCTGGCTGATGGCAGGTTGCGTCTGCATCTGTCTCCCTCACCAGGGCGGGACTTGTGCTCCTGTTTCCCAGAGAGGGCTGCATCCAGCCCAGAGCTAGTCCTGAGCAAGGAACAGAATTGGCCAAGGGGAAATGGGAAATAGTGGGGCCAGGGGGTAGAAACGGAAATGGGTGTCCTTGTGAGCCAACAGATGAGGGAGCATCCATGGGGGCTGGAAGCCGTGGCTGGAATCCACTAGTGGCTCAGGCCCACAGCACTTTGGTTTAAAGAGCACTTGTTGTGTATATAGGCATACTGCTCACTCTTTGCTCCTAAGGGACTTTGCCTTGGGTGGTTACTGATGATTGATGTTTTACAGGTTTGTTCAGTTGTTCTGGTATAAATAATGATGAATCACCTTGTAGTCCAGTGGGGAAGAGTCTAGTCTCATCTTACAGTATTTCAAGAATATCAGTAATGATGACATGAGCCTGGATCAGCACTTTATAGTTGGTCAAGCCCTTTGCGTGCATCAGCTTGTGGCAGGTCTCCAAAGTGAGGGGTCCTCCCATATCACAGATGAGGAGACTGAGGCTCAGGGAGTGAAGCAACTCACACAGCTGGGGAGCAGCAGGGCTGGGATTTGAGCCCAGGCAGCCTGGCTCCAGCGTCCACGTCCTGTGCTCACTCACCACACAGGTCCACGTGCCCAGCCCGGAGGAGGTCAGGCAGCAGGTGGGCCCAGAGGCCAGCCTGGGGAAGTTCGGTCCGTGTATCTTTGGATCTTCCCCCATGACAGAGAGACTTCTGCTTGCAGCTGCTGAAAGCAAGTGCCTGTCATCAGGCCCTATTCCCAGGAGGGCTGGAGTGGGGTGGGGAGGAAAGGCAGCTGGCCCAGGCCATGTCCTGTCACAGCTACTTAATGAGCTTAACTGATAACCATGGGCCCTGGCATGTTGCCAGCTGGGCCTGTCCATTTGGCTAGTGTTCCTGGCCTCACACTCACGGGCTGGGGGAGGTAGCCATGGGGCCGAGGGAGGGGTCTAAGGGTCTCCAATTCTTTTGAGTGCTGGCAGCCATGGCCAAGGTCAGAGGCAAAGCTGTGTGACCTTGGGCAAATTCCTTGATTTCTCTGTGCTTCCTTTTCTTATCCGTAAGATGGAAGTGAGCATGGCTACCTTGGAAGAAGCTACAGGGATGCAATGAAGTGCTAGGGATAGCAGCCTTCATTCAGTTCAGAGACTGCCTGGCACACAGTAGGCACTTGGTCGGCTTTTTTTTTTTTGAGATGGGGTCTAGGCTGGACCGCAATGGCGCGATCTTGGCTTACTGCAACCTTCATCTCCCAGGTTCAAGGGATTCTCCTGCCTCAGCCTCCCGAGTAGCTGGGATTACAGGTGCCCACCACCACACCCAGCTAATTTTGTGTTTTTAGTAGAGACAGGGTTTCACTATGTTGGCCAGGTTGGTTTCGGACTTCTGACCTGAAGTCATCCACCTGCCTTGGCCTCCCAAAGTGCTAGGATTACAGGTGTGAGCCACTGTGCCTGGCCAGCACTCAGTGAACTTTCTACCCCAAGTCCTTCCAAAGAAGGACTTGACAATTTGTAGGTTCACTTTGACAATTTGTAGGTTCAAGAAAACATAATCCCAGCCTCACCATGCTTGAAAAAAACAGAAAAAGGCTTCTGTGGCAGGGCAGAGACCTGGATACTCATCTGTGTCTGTCACTAACTGATGGGAAGGTGTGGGTCCTAGTTCTCTCTGAGCCTCAGTGTTCTCATCTGCAAAATGGGCTAGTAATAAGACTCAGTGAGATGGTGCATGCCAAATGCTTAGTATAGAGCCAAGCATTTGATTAATGCTAAAGACTGGAGCTGTCACTGTGGTAGTTTCTGAGTGCCAGACCTGCAGACCCTGTGTGATCTTAGGACAGTCACCTACTCTTTTTTTTTTTTTTTTTTTTTTGAGACAGTCTCACTCTATTACCCAGGCTGGAGTGCCGTGGTGTGATCTCAGCTCACTGCAACCTCTGCCTCCTGGGTTCAAGTGATTCTCCTGCCTCAGTGTCCCGAGTAACTGGAATTACAGGCGTGTGCCACTGCGCCCCACTAATTTTTGTATTTTTAGTAGAGATGGGGTTTCGCTATGTTGGCTAGGCTGGTCTTGAACTCCTGACCTCAGGTGATCCGCCTGTCTCCCAAAGTGTTGGGATTATAGGCATGAGCCACTGTGCCTGGCCCAGAACAGTCATCTACTCTCTTGGGGCCTCTGCTCATTTGTAAAACTGGATACCTGCAAGGTATGCTTTGCCCCAGCTCTGCTGTTCCAGGAATCCCTGTGTTGAACACTGCTTCCCCTGAAACTCATCTGCATTAGGTGGGGGCAGAAACTGTCATGCCCATTTCCCAGCTGAGGGGAGTAAAGCCCCGGGTTTTCAGTGACAAGCCACAGCTCTCTGCCGCCTCTTGCCTGTTCAATGTGGGGGTGGGGCAGGGAAGGCCCAGGCTCTCCTGGGCCCCAGGAAGGCCTGGGGAGAAGGGTCTGGGTCTGGACTCTCCAGCGAGTGGGGCTGAGTCAACTCAGAGTGGAGGCAGGGCTGAGGGTGGGCGGGCAGATTTATTGCAGTCATTCCTCTCCCCTGCAGCGCCTGCTTCTAATGAAATTTTACGGCAGGTGGAAATGATACGACTCCGCCAGCCCTAAAAGCACTTCTATTTATTCATTAAAGATATTTATACACTGAGCAGCTCTCTCTGCTGGCCCCACCCCACTCCTGCGGGGCCAGTGAAGTTGCTCCCAGCTCTTGGTGCTGGGGGAAGTCTCCCAGGGCCAGCCAGGGGCCCCTCTCTGCAGTGACTGGTTGGCTCTGCCTCAATACATCCCAAATCCCCTGTCTCCAACCCATGCCCGTTCCTGGTCTGAAGCACCAGTGTCTCCTCCTGGTCCAGCGTGCACCAGACACTTCTTGGATCTCTGCTTCCACGCTGGTCTCCACAGTGTCCTCTGTAGAGCAGCCACAGGCTTCTTTCCAAAATCAAATCATGTCCCTTCCAGGCTCAAAACTCTCCTGAAGCCCTCAAGGCCCTGTAAGATCTGTCCTCTGCCTCACTCTTGGGTCCAGCCACAGTGGTCTCTTTGGACTCTTTTCCGGAGGACGACGATGTTCTGCCTCAGCTCAGGACCTTTGCACCTGTGCCTCTGCGTACGCCCCTCATTCCCCAGCTCTTTGGCTGCCCGGCTCCTTGACGTCATTCGGAGCTTAGCTCAAGCTCAAAGGCCCTCATCAAAGAGGGCTTTCCAGGCCACTCAGCCTGAGGTCCCCCCGTTCCTCGTCGCATCCCGCTGCACCTTGGTTGCTCCTTCGTAACACTCAGTTGTCACTCAATATAACTGTTTGCATGTCTGTCCCTTGAGGATGCGCACTCCCGGAGGCCAGGGACAATGTCTGTTTTGTTCCCCTACGTGGCTTATGAGGGGTGTTTAGTAACTGATGGAGACATGAGTGGTGGAGGATCGGCTGGGTACCGTGACCCAGCCACAGGTACTGGTCTACGTGGGACTCCCCAGGCTGGTCACTCACTGTTCTTGAGTGAAGGAGAACCGAGACTGAGTGTGAGGGTCATGCTCGTGGCTCACAGCAGCTGGGCTGAGGGCAGGTGCCCGCCCCTACACTCCTGGGGGTTTTCTGGATGGGGCTGGCTCAAGCAGGCTCCAGGAACTGCAGGCAGATTGGAGCCTTTTCCAGCCTTTTCCCTGGCCCTGGCCTCTGTCAGTCAGCCCCCCGGTGGCTTTTCCCCAGCTGCTCCCCAGGGGCTGTGGACTTCCTGTGGCTCCCCGGTGCTGCCCGGATGGCCCTGCTTGTCATCCTGCAATGGAATGTGCTTCCCCCTCATTCAGGGACTGAAAGAGCCTGTGGGAAGTAGACACAGGACTTGTCCAGGAACAAGCTCTGTGACTCTGGACCAGCACAACCACGGAGCCTGTCAGCTTCTGCCATGGCCGGGAGCTCATTGAACCCCCATGCCGTGCCAACATCAAGGTAGTTGGGGCCTCCAATGAGGCAGCTGAAAGCCCCAAAGTCCCCAGAGCCCTGTGTCTTATTGTGCCCTAGCCCTCTGCCTGGGCAGTTCCCTCTGCCTCAAAAGACTTTCCACCTCTAGCTTTCGAGGCTCACGGCCATCATTAAGACTCTGGTGAAAGTTGCTCAAGACACAGGGTGCGTGGTCCCCCAGGCAGGGGGCCCTCCTCTGTCCTACAGCCTTTGCTCACCTCTATGAAGCCCTCTGTCACTCTGCGGTGGTGCCCCATTTGACTACGCTGAGAGCTCAAACTGCATCTCAAACTTCGGTGCACCCCTCAGCACCCAGCCTGGGCCTGGCACACAGTAGGTGCTCAGCAAGTGCTTCCTGGGAGGTGTACGGAAGGAGGCACAACATGGGGTGAGGAGAGCAGACTGGTGGGATGATCTGGACGAGAAGGAATTTGGGCTCTGTGCGCAGGCAGGGGTGGGTGGATGGGGTGGGGGGACAGGCAACAATCCTCACTGCAGCCGTGCCAAACAGTGGCTCTCCTCACTGCTGCAGATGGAAAGCCCCACCTTCCAGATGTTTCTCAGATTTCCTCCCTTTCCCATGGGAGAGCAGCCAGGGCCACATCCATGTGACTGCCCATCCCTAGCCAGAAAACCTGGCCTAGGGCCTCCATGCAGGTGAGGATGACAGCCAGGCGCCGAGATGTGGCAGGGACAGGCTGAAGGGCGCTGGGCCTCTGCAGAGCCGCACGGGCTTCAGTCACGGGGTGGGGGAAGGGTTGCCTTGCTGGGGCTTCTGCTCCCAATGTATTCTGTGCCACCTTCTCCAGCCTCACCAGGCCCTCTCTAGCAACCAGCTGGAAGACAGGGTGGCCCTGAGATTAGGAGCAGAGGTCTGCTTGGGTTCCATTCCCAGCTGTCACTCTAAACCACTGACCCCCTCAGTCTGGTGTCCTCATCTGTGGAATGGACTTGATGAGGCAAGTACCTACACGGCAGGCTGGGTGCTCACGCCTGCAATCCCAGCACCTTAGGAGGCTGAGGCAGGAGGACTCCTTGAGCCCAGGAGTTTGGGACCAGCGTGGGCAACAACAACAAAAGGAAGTACTTACACTTCAGGAACGAGGGTTAAACGAGTAATCTGAGGAAAGTACTTAGCTCAATGAGTCAAGAGCTCAATGAATATTAGCTAATATGGCGCACGCGTAATTCGATTCTAGTGCACTGAATGACCTCACTTATAGGAGAAACGCAGATTAAAGCAACAAGAAGGCCACACTGTTCACCCACCGAGGCGAACTGCTGAGCTAACAGCGCACTGGTGAGGGTGCATGTGGGCAGAGGACACTCGTGCACGCAGTTGACAAAAGAAGGGCAGTGTGGCAATATATTTCACAACGAAAAAGGCACACTGTCTTTGACTTGGCAATGCTACTTGGCAGTTTAAACTCACACATGTGTGAAATGACGCCCTACACAAGGATGATCACTGCAGCACTGTAATAGCCAAAGATCGGAAACAGTCTGAATGTCCGTTAACGCAATTAACAACATCATGGTACAGCTCTGTGATGGAGTGCACCTATTAAAGGAGTGGGGGCAGCTGTGTGTGGTGATGGGGAATGAGAAGCAAGGTGCACGACAGAGGACATGATACCACCATTTGTGTTAAAAATATTTTTATTCACTTGAAAACACATAGGAGTCTCTCTGAAAGGGAAAGGGTACTTCTGCTCATGAGCCGTGGTGGCTTCTGGGGAGGGGTGCTGGGTGGCCAGGAGACACACCTGGCAGGGAGATGTGTGCACTGTGTGACCTTACGCACCGTCTGAGGTTTACACCAAGGGCATGTGTTACCTAATCAAGAAGGTGACTGAGAAACGCCTGCCATTTTCCCCAGCACAGATAACGAAGGCCCACTGCTGTGCTACCAGCCACTTTCCATGTGTGCCAAAGAGCAAGACAGATTGAAAAATGTGGGTCTGCTTTTACCTCTACTGTTGGGTAAGGAAATCTAATCAAGAAGCCTTGCCTTTAGGAAAGCGAGTCTCGTCTCCCTGTTGACACTAAATTGACGCCCTCAGTAATGGCAGAAGATGCCACCTGCGCACTGGTGCTACCGTGGGGGTGACTGAAGGATGCCTTCCAGCGGCCCTGACAATGCGTTTCCCCAGATAAGGAAGGCACGCAGCCTGCATGCAAATCTCTGTGAATTAGAGACGGCCCATCTTGCCGCTGCTGAATCCAGGCGTGCGACCACCACAAACGGAGCAGCAAGCCACCATGGAAGATGAGGGTGGAATCCTATTTCCCCTGTGAAGAAACCCTGGCGAATATTGCTAAAAGGCAATCTGATTGCCATGTTTGGGTTGGAAGAGGAATACTGCCTCTCTGGATGCTATGGTCTGGTCCCACTCAGCTATGGACATGAGGATGAACATGAAGAAGCTTTGTTTGAAGGGGCAAATTTAGACTGAACCCTTTCAGTGGGCAAAGAAGTCAGGTTCGGAGCCACAGGCCAAGGGCAGCCTTTCCTGGAAGCCCAAGAAGTTCCCCCAGAGGAGAGGTGCTTCTTTGTGTGGCAGACAGTTTTTTAGGCAGGCAGCGAACTGCCTGAAAGCTGGGACCACGCCCCAAGAGCCCGGGGTGAGCAATGAGGAGCTCTACCTCGCCCTGAAAAGCTTTGCGGGGCCTTGGGTCGTTGAAATCAGGGAGTGGTGGTGGCTGCTTTCTCCTTACCCTGTCTCCTTGGTCCCTCAGGCCCTGAAACTGTATTCCCCCGCTGCACCTGAAGGGACTACACCTCACATTGCCCCAACCCTCCCCACACAAAACTAATAGAAAAGGGGACCACTTCCTCAGTTGTCAAGGGAAGAGTTCCAACTTGCTTTTAGCAAAGGGACAGAATCTCAGCAGGCTGCCACATGTGAAGCAGGGCAAGGCGCAGCAACCGTGGAGTGCCTGAGCCGCCCCGGCCCTCCCTTCCTACGTTGGCCTCTGGGAGCTGGTGGGGAGGCCTGGGCTTCCGAACACGGCTGGTGAAACGCTGGACAGGACTCTGGAGGAGAATCAGATGGCAGCGGCTGCCTCCAGGGGCATGAAGTCCTAGGCGATGGGAGAGGAGTGGGTGGACTCCTCACTGCCTCGCTTTTTGTTAAATTTTGAACTCCTATACCGTTTGCAAGCATTACCTGGTTAAAATTAAAATTGAAAAAGAAAATCAAGGTGAAGGACTGATGATGTCTAAAGTACCGATCTTAGCTCTAGAAGTCTGCTTCTCTAAGTTACACCTGGACGTGCTCTATTTTTTGTGAATTCATTAAACCACACACCAGATGAAAGGATCGGAGCACGGCGTCAGCCGGTACGGTGTGACTCTTCCAGGTAGAGGAGCTCGGCGGGAGAGGGTGTGGACTGCGCCGTCGGACAGGCCTGGCTACAATGTGCGTTCTGGTGCTTGTTGGCCACAGGGCCTTGTGCAGCTACTTACCCGCTCTGAGCCCTCAGCCTTGGCTTGCATAAATCGGGGATAACAATGCCACTGGGCATTCAATATGTGCCAACTACTACAGTTACAGAAAAGTCAAGGAAGAATTAGACCCAAAGTGACGGCGCCGCCATCTGATCCTGTGACAGGCCCTGTCGCGCTCTCCTGCCCCTCTCTGCAGGGACGCTTACGGTTATGCACTGTCCTTCCGCCAGGCTGCAAGTGAGCACCAGCGGGCAGGTTCTGCCTTACTCACTGTTCCATCACCAGCCCAAGGCTGGACACAGAGCAGGTGCCTTCTTCTTCAGGGACCTCTCGGTGGCTTCCTGGGATGGCAAACGGGTTTCACCCAGCATGTCAACTCTGGCCAGATGGCAGTGGCCGCTTGGAGCCCTGTCCCTCAGGGTCTAGGGAGCAGCAAGAGGGGCAGGGACACAGTGCGAGGCGTGTGGCGTCCCCAGCAGCCTGTCTGTGACCCTGGGCTGCACAATGCATTGGAATGAAATGCTGCTTTATCTGGCCACTCTTCTGCCTCCTCACTCATGGGGACTCTGTTCTTTGAGGATTGATTAAAAACATGCTAAAGCACTGCTGACTTCTGAGGGGAAACCAACCTTCTCATCACGTATGTCGAAAGAGTAGAATCACCGTTCTTTTTTATTTTTTGAGACAGGGTCTTGCTCTATTGCCCAGGCTGTAGTACAGTGGAATGATCATAGCTCACTGCAGCCTTGACCTCCTGGGCTCAAGCAATCCTCCCACCTCAGCCTCCCGTGTAGCCGAGATCATAGGTATGTGCCATCATGCCTGGCTAATTTTTCTATTTTTTGTAGAGATGGGGTTTCACCATGTTGCCCAGGCTGGTCTTGAACTCCGGAGCTCAAAGATCCTCCCCGCCTTGGCTTCCCAAAGTGCTGGGATTACAGGCGAGAGCCATCACATCTGGCCTGAAATTACAATTCTGAAGTCACGAATGTGTGTGGGAAGAACCAAAGGAAGCAGCAGCTACAAAGCCATGACTGCCTTCATCACTGCGCTGCAGGCTTGCTGAGCACGCCATCCTCAGCAGCTAATGGGTATTATTGGCCCCACTGTGCAGTTGAAGAAGTGAGATTCAGAAAGATGAAAGTCACTTATCCAAATGTACAGCTAAATCAGCCAGATGTGGTGGCACCTCCCTCTCAGCTACTCAGGAGGCTGAGGTGGGAGGATCGCCTGAGCCCAGGAAGTCAAGGCTGCGGTGAGCCGTGGTTGCACCACTGCACTCCAGCCTGGGCCACAGAGTAAGACCCTATGTCTTTAAAAAAAAAAAACAGGCTGGGTGCGGTGGCCCACGCCTGTAATCCCAGTACTTTGGGAGGCCGAGATGGGCGGATCATGAGGTCAGGAGATCGAGACCATCCTGGCTAACACGGTGAAATCCCGTCTCTACTAAAAATACAAAAAAATTAGCTGGGCGTGGTGGCGGGCGCCTGTAGTCCCAGCTACTCAGGAGGCTGAGGCAGAAGAATGGCGTGAACCTGGGACGTGGAGCTTGCAGTGAGTCGAGATCGCGCCACTGTACTCCAGCCTGGGTGACAGAGCCAGACTCTGTCTCAAAAAAAAAAAAAAAAAAAAAAACAAAGCCCAAACCAGAACAAAATGTACAGCTGGTAATGATGCAGTGGGGATATGGACCCAAATCTGTCCACTCTAAAGCAGTGGATCTGACCCTGATGCACGGAACCACCGGGAGCTTTAAACAGCCCAAATGCCAGGGCCTCACTGAGAGATTTGATGCTATTTTTGCGGTGGGGCCCACATTGGGATCTGGTAATCCTCCATGCAGCCCCCACCCAAGTGGTCTGACACGCAGCGGGGCTCTGCATGCTCTGAGGGCTGTGCTGTGTGGCTGGCCTCCCCAGGGAGCTGGAGCATGAGGCCCCGGCCTTGGGTCCCACATCTAGACTCTAGGTGGGTCCCCGGTCCAGCCTCACAGCAGCACCACGGTGAGTAGCCACGGTGGCGAAGTTGTCACTGCTACGCCCTCTGAGCATCAGCTTTCTCGCAGGTGGAGTGAGGCTGCCCATGTGCCTTCCCTGGGGGAGTCCTGAAGCAGCTGCTGTGGGGAGAGGGGAAGGGAGGGTCAGTAGGCAAAGCTTAACTACAAAGAAAACTGGCCCGGGGATACCAAAACTAGCTTTAATTTGTCCAAAAGCCACACAGAGTTGTGTAGAAACTGATCCTGGGAGGGAAGCTGAGAGAGTCCATGATGCGCAGGGCCGAGGTGCCTCTAGAAGTTCTCCAGCAAGCCCAGGATGCGCTTTTGCTCGTTCTCCCGGAACTCCGGGCTCCGGCCGTCCCCGATGTTCTCTGCATACTCTAGGGGGACAAAGATAGAGTCAGGAGTGGATCCCAGGCATGGCGTCCACCGTGGCTGCGTTGCTTCATACCTTTCCCAGAACCCCAGCTCCCACAGAGGTGCAAGTCGCCCTAATGCCCCCACTGTAGCCAAATTCCTTGGGGTCTTGCCTTTGAGGCCCTCGGTGGAAAGGTCCCAACTTACCTTTCCATGCTTGGATTTCCCTCCTAGCCACACCCTTCACTTCCGCCCTCATGTATTTATTCACTCAACACACACGGTGTGGATGC
Source organism: Pongo pygmaeus (assembly GCF_028885625.2). Classification (NCBI taxonomy): domain Eukaryota; kingdom Metazoa; phylum Chordata; class Mammalia; order Primates; family Hominidae; genus Pongo; species Pongo pygmaeus. The sequence continues at coordinate 40,309,718 of NC_072394.2, read as the reverse complement.
TACTAAGGTCTGAATGTTTGTGTCCCCTCCAAAATTCATGCTGAAACCTCATCCTTAACGCAGTGAAGGGCTTTACGGGGTGATTAGGTTCTTACCATCTAATTATAAGATTAGATTAGGTCTAGATTAGGTCTAATCTAGGGGGATTAGACCCTTGCAAAAGGACTCCAGGGAACTCTCAAGACCCTTTGCCTTTCCCCCTTCTGCAATGTGAGGATGCAACAGGAAGGCCCTCAGCAGACACCAAAGGTTGGCTCGGTGCTCTTGGACCCCCCACCTCCAGAACTGTGAGGAAGTACATTTCTGTTCTTCATAAATTACCCAGTCTCGGGGATTTTGTTACAGCAGCACGAACAGACTAAGATAGACACCCGCTGGGCAGGCACTGCTCTGGGCGAATGGTTCTGAGCGCGGACCCGAGCAGCAGCAGCAGCACTGCATGGAAACTTACTAGAAACACAAATTCTTGGGACCACCCTAGACCCACTTAACAGGAAACGGGTGGGGCTCAGTGATCTGGGTTTTATTGAGTCTCCAGGTGATGCTGATGTATGCTCCAGTTTGAGAACCCCTTTTTGAGAATGGGAATAAAGCAGTGATCGAAACAGATGCAAATTTCTGCTTGTGTGGAGCCTACTTTCTAGTGAGGGTCACAAACCAAAATGTGAACAAAATACACAGGTGACTGTCAGCAGGGAGTATCTGCTTAAAGATCAGAAGGAGATGAGCGAGTGGCAGGGCAGCCAGGGCAGAGGATCTAAGGGGGGGCACTTCTTTGGTTTATCTGAGGGTCAGCGAAGAGCTCAGTGTGGCCACAGCCTGGAGCCACGGGAGGGGCCATACCCAGATGGTGTGGGTCTGTGCACCACAGTAAGGGCTGTGGCCTTTCTGTGGGGTGGGTCCTGAGCAGAAAGGAGTGACGTGATTTGACTTTTGCCAGATCCCTCTCAATGCTGTGTGGGGGACACCATGGGGGAAGCAAGGGCAGGGAAAGGAGATGCGACGTGCCAGTGGCCTGGATTGGGCAGGTAGTGGTGGAGGTGAGGCTTCTTGATGTTTTCTGAGGGTGGCTCCAGTGGGATTTACAGATAGACCCGAAATGGGGTGTGAGAAAGAGATGTGGATGTTGCAATCACCAAGAAATATGACAAGAGCATTGGGGAGGCTGACAGTGAGCCCAGAATCCCCCCAAGGACTGGGGGCACAGGTGCTGGTGCCAACAACAGGGAGGGGCTGTCGGGGGGTGCAGTCCCCCGACACAAACTTCGACAGCTGGGTGTATTCGGGGAAGGGAGGGAAAGAGAATAGTCTAGAAGTACTGGAGCATGGAAGACCCCTCCCATGTCTCCAGTGGTAGGAGGGGTGTGGGAGCGCCAGGTTTCAGTGAGACCAGGAAGAGAAAGGAAACATTCCTGAGGAGGGTGAGGCTCTGGGCACAGTTCTGGCAACAGATCAGCAGAGGATGCCACCAGAGAGTGTCATGGTGCGCAGGCTTGTGTTCTTGTCTCCCCTGTTGTCCCAGCACAGTGATCCTTAAAACTCCATTTCTTTTTTTTTAAAGTGTCCTCGTCCCCCAAAAGAACATGGTCACCCTGGTTTTTTTAGGAGATGGCGAGGGGTGATTTGGTGACTCTGGACTTCCTGTGGTGGCTCCTAGAGCAAGTGTAGGGGATCTGGTGGGAGGGGAAACGGGGAGGATGGGGTGGTCCAACCCCTCACTGCCCTCTGACTGTCCCCTGCCCACAGCCAGAGAGGAAAAGGCGCAACATCGGGCTGCGATCGAATCCTAGCTCTGACTCACAACTGTGCCCTTGGGTGGTCCCCTCTGAAAATGTTCAAATAACAAACGTCCAGGCAACATTAGTTGCCTCCCTGAGCCTCCTTTGCTCAGGCCAGTAATGGCACTGGGGAAGTCCCACACCCCCTCCGGGTCCCCTCCTGAGATGTCTTCTCTGTGAAAGCCTGCCTGGTCACCTCTCACTCCCACGCCCGGCCCCAGGCCACTGCCTCCAGCACATGTGGGCCTGACTGCTAGACCATCCTCCACCCAGGCCCTCTCCCCCTAGATGGAGAGCTGCATGAAGGCAGGGGCTTTCGCCTTCCTCCCAGCTAAGCCTGGCCGAGGGCCCCCCAGCAGAGTGTCGTGCTGAAGGATCTCCTGCAGTGGGTGACTAGGATGGCTGCTTGCACTTCTACCCCCTGGTCCCTTACTGGGGTCTGGCTTGAGAAAGAAAATGGAGAGAACTCTCTAGTAAGAGGCTTTTGCATAATAAAACACCTGCTGATCCAAACCAGACAAAGACTGGGGAGACAAAACAAAGCGTGTGACCTCTCACCCCTCCCCTGTCAGCCCCACCCCTGCCAATGCTGGGGAAGTAATTTTGCTCCTGCTACCTCTTTATTTTGCCCCGTTCCTCTTTATTACTTTGGACGTGTGCCAGACAATGGGATTTGGGATTCAGGCATGTGCCAGCTGTGTGTCTCCCCCCGGAAATCATCCTCTTCTGTTAGGCCCATCCATCACCTCCAACAACAAATGGTTGTGATGCCTCCTATTAAGGCCCCTTAGAGACAGGGCCGGGGTGATGGAGACAGGAACTGAGCTTCGGGACAAGGCTCTGGGGCTGCGTGTAAGTGGTATCTCTTACTCACATGTGAATGATACAGTTGCTGCCCCAGGAGAGAGAGAAATAACCATTATGGCATCTAATATCCCCGGAGGCATGGTCTGGAAGCAGGAGTCTTAATGGATTGAGCTAACACTTTGCTCTCCTAATGTCTTCTCAGACCCAGGAGGGAGGGAAGTGGAGAAACAGTCTGATGCTTTGGGGCAGTGATTTTGAAATAGTAAAGCCGGCTTCCCTGAGTTCTTTCTAGGGATGCACGAAGCAGAGGGAACCCACACCTGCATCAATCCCTTTGCCGAATCACCTGTGCCGAGGCCTCACTTACACATGCCGACGGTACACAGAGCACACATCCCATGTGCAAGTCTCCTCTGTCACTCCAACTGTGCTAAGAAGCAAACAGAGTCACATCACCCATTCTCTGGAAAGGGGATATCCGACTGGCCCACAGGCAGTGAATGGCTCAGTGTCCCCTGGAAGAGGGCCTGTCCCATACAGAGCGGAGTGGAACTAACATGTGCTGTGCACTGCTATGTGCCTACATTTTCTATGTTGTCTCACATGTAACCTTTGCAGCAATCTCACAAGGTAAAGAACACCATCCCTACTTACCCAGGGAGAAGCAGAGGCTATCAGAGAACTGAAGCAACCTGCCCAAGTCTGGGATGTAGAGGAGCCGGAATTCAAACCTTGAAATGTGTGGATAGTTAAAAAAGGCCCCTAAAAAGCCACTGGGAGTGGGCCGGTCCTCACAGCAGCATCCTGTTACCTAAGCAACAGGCTACCCTGCCTGGCCCCTGGTCTTTGGGAAAAAAAACCCTGCTCTGTGAGCGTTCCAAAACAGGAACGTCTTTATGGTACAGGGGCCTCGGTGGCCAGGACAGATGTGGGTGGACTGGCTGGGGTCACACTCTCTTATGCCAAGTTACCAAATATCAGAGCTGTAAGGGTTCTCAGAAATGTATTGCAGCCCTGAGGGGGCAGGTGAATGGCCAGGGTCCCACAGTGAGCCAGCCACGGAGCCAGGCCCAGAACCAGGTCCGACGACCTGGCCTAGTGCTCATCCACTGCCCAGGGAAGCTGCACCCTCAGGCACCTCACCCTCACCCTCTGCCCTTGCTCATTCTTTGTTTCTATGGCAGAGTCTTATTTAGAGCAAATCTTGGTGGTGCCAGCTACCTCTGGTTATTACAGCTGCTGCAGCAGTTTATAAATATTGAACAGAGTCCTCCCAGAGGTCTTGGGAAAGAGTTCTCTCTGCTGCATGTGTGTGTGCGTGTGTGCATGTGTGCATGTGTATGTAAGAGGAAAAGAGACTGCAGGATGAGGGGAGAGGGAGAAAAGGATGAGGGGAGAGAGGGAAGAGGCTAAGTCAGTGGAGAGTGAGAAAGACGGCATACACGTCAACTCCTTTCTCTGCTTCCCCAACATTTTCAAATGCTCTTATAATAAAGGCTTTGATGGAACTCAGAAACAGGCAGCAGTGCTGAACGCATAAATATTAAAGCAAACTTTAGACAGCAGGTTTACTATTCAGACATGGAATACAAGCTGTTCTGTTTATGTTGAGAGGGAGAGGGAGGGGGCACCGGGGCTGGTGGATGGGGAAAAGTTGTCTTCCAGGGCGGAGACCTGGACGAGTATTCACAAGCTTGGTTCAGATCCATGAACCTTAAGACTTAAATGTTCGCCTTTTTAAAAATGCAGGAGGCAGAGGGAGGAGAGAGGAGGAATGCCCAATATTTTCACATTGAAAACCCTTGAAGATGTATATATAACCACAAAATAGAAACCGAGAAAGGAAAAATCCTTCAGGTCTAACAGAGATTCCTTGACAACAGCAATGAACTTGGAAGGTTGAAAGTTGTGCTTCTCCAGTAGAATATTTTGCTAGGCTGTAGGTTCTCATTTCATCAGGGATGCCATTCAAATGAAACCCATTTACAGAGAAAGACCCTTGCTCTTGCTTACAATGCCAATGGTCACATTCTCAGAGTCCCATGGATGTTTTATCTGGTTGGAAAAGCACACACTGACACCCACCCCACCCCCACAAGGCCCTGGGCAAGTCCAGCCTGTGTGCTGGTCCCTACTTTTCCTGGTGGCATCTCAGTCCAAGCTGCTGCTAACTCCAGGCAAAAGGATTAGGTCAAGAAAGGAAGGAACTTCCATTCACTGAGTATGTAACTTGGTCCCAGGCACCCAACTGCGTTTTAACCTTGGAGGCTTCCTGAGAGAGGCAATATTTATTTTAGGTGTTTTTTTGTTGTGTTTTTTACAGAGGAGGAAACCAAGACTTAAATATGTTACCTACTAACTTGCCCAGAGTTACACAGAGATCCAGAATTTATGCTGGTCTGAGCATCTCCATTCCTGGGTGAGCTTGGACACTAATTGTAACAACAAAGACAGCTAACATGTAACAGGCACTTTCTTCTAGGTGCCAGCCACCATGCGAGCACTATACATACAGCACTTCACCTCATTCTCACAACAGCCTTCTGAGACAGGTTCTCCCCATCTTACAGATGCAGGAGCTATGGCTTGGAGAGGGGAAGAGCTGCCTGAGGTCAGACACTAGAAAGCGACAGAGCTTGCTTGTGAACCTGGGCAATTCACTGCAGGCTCCATGGTCTTAGCACAGTTGGTTCCCCAAGAGTGGTTCCCCTCCCTCTCTGCATACTACCACCACACTACCCCGGGCAGCACTTCCCGAGAGCCCTCTTGGGTGAACTGGGTGTGAGGCCCGGGGGCAGCAATCCTAAGGCAAATGCGACATCTTTGCTGAAAAGCTCTCGAGGTGTCCTTAAGATGCCTCTGAGCCCTGTCAAGGCTGCTGGCCACAGGGCTAACACACAGGCCTCTCTCCATGATCCTTTCCTGTCTCCAAATACCCTGCGGGACACCGTATCCGTGACCAGGTGCAAGCCACACACATGCCAATGTGTCATCCAAAGATAAATCCTATCAGCCTCTGCAGCTTTAAAATCACACAGACAAATTGGGTTACCAAGAGCCCCAAATCAATATGGAAATACATGTTTATGAGCTACTAGGAGGAGATTTTAAATCATAAAGAATACTCGCAAATCAAAGGGCCATGGGCCAAATTCTAAAAGCATTTAAGTTTCTGGCTCATTCTTTTTGCCCAGCAGTGAGAGAGTTTTGAGTCAGTAATCCTCTAAGCTTTCCTCTGCAAACCAGCCGCTGTGCAGTAGCCGTGGCTGCTCCCCGGCATCTGTGTGGTCCTCCAACAACTTTCAGCAGGAGACTAAAACATTGACAAGACTGGCCAGTGGCTTCCACTGCAATCCTCGGCACAAATATTTATATTTCAAAGCATTCTCAGGTGACAGCTCCGACGCCACAGCCAAGGCGATGACTGCTCAACGATGCCCATGCACAGCTGGCTACGGAAGCCCTTCCCATGCACAGCTGGCTACGGAAGCCCTTCCCATGCACAGCTGCCTACGGAAGCCCTTCCCATGCACAGCTGGCTACGGAAGCCCTTCCCATGCACAGCTGCCTACGGAAGCCCTTCCCATGCACAGCTGGCTACGGAAGCCCTTCCCATGCACAGCTGGCTACGGAAGCCCTTCCCATGCACAGCTGGCTACGGAAGCCCTTCCCATGCACAGCTGGCTACGGAAGCCCTTCCCATGCACAGCTGCCTACGGAAGCCCTTCCCATGCACAGCTGCCTACGGAAGCCCTTCCCATGCACAGCTGCCTACGGAAGCCCTTCCCATGCACAGCTGCCTACGGAAGCCCTTCCCATGCACAGCTGCCTACGGAAGCCCTTCCCATGCACAGCTGCCTACGGAAGCCCTTCCCATGCACAGCTGGCTACGGAAGCCCTTCCCATGCACAGCTGCCTACGGAAGCCCTTCCCATGCACAGCTGCCTACGGAAGCCCTTCCCATGCACAGCTGGCTACGGAAGCCCTTCCCATGCACAGCTGGCTACGGAAGCCCTTCCCATGCACAGCTGCCTACGGAAGCCCTTCCCATGCACAGCTGCCTACGGAAGCCCTTCCCATGCACAGCTGCCTACGGAAGCCCTTCCCATGCACAGCTGCCTACGGAAGCCCTTCCCATGCACAGCTGCCTACGGAAGCCCTTCCCATGCACAGCTGCCTACGGAAGCCCTTCCCATGCACAGCTGCCTACGGAAGCCCTTCCCATGCACAGCTGCCTACGGAAGCCCTTCCCATGCACAGCTGCCTACGGAAGCCCTTCCCATGCAGGCAGCCACAGAGGCAGAATGCAGAATGGAGGCTGCCAGGGGCTGGGGGGAGGGAGGAACGGGGAGTTTCAGTTTTGCAAGATGAAAAAAAAGGCCTGTGGATAGATGGTAGTGATGGTAGTAATGGTCAAAACGATAAATTATTACTACAATAATAAAAAATAAAAAGGAAGCCATGCCTTCCGTACAGCCTCCCTGGATCTTTGGGCTTCTTTTCATGTCCAGCCGGATTAACTGTGAGTTAACTGTGCCGTCTTCATTCCCCTTGTACCTCTGCATCCCAGCACTGGCTCTATTCTGCTTTGCGCTATGGTCAGTCACCTCACTTGTGAGGGAAGTATGCCTGTTGGGGACAGGGTCTCCTAAGTGTCTCATCTTAGAAGCCTGCCTAGCACCCTGTGATGTCAAATTGGTGCTCTCTAAAGGTGAGTGCCCTGCATTTTTCTTCTCTCCTAAAAGCCCATAGGAGCATATGGGCCAATCAGCAGTTGGCACATTCCTTACCGCTGTGCATAGCTCCTTCTGAGTCTGGATCCAGTTTACATCACCAGAGACCCAGGTACGCCCACTAAACTCAGTGAGTCTCAGTTTCCTTGTTACCCCACTTTCTAGGCCCGTTGTGAGGACCAGAGGTAATGACACTGTACCCCAAGGCCTGACCCAGAGGAGGTAGGAGCTCTCGGTAAGTGACCACTCTACCTACCGTGGTCCTGTATTTCTGGAACAGAACAAAGAAGCCTACAGCACCACCTCAGCACCGCACCCCAGTTGGCAGTAACTGACTCCTCCTCTCTGCCAGTCAGGGTGCCGAGCACCACAGAAATAAATAGCAGTAAGTCTGCTGCTGTTCTCATGGAGCACACGGCCCCATCTGCCCTTCTCTTTGTGGGCATCTCAGTCCTCAGACCACGGTTCCCTAGGAGGGCCCACAGTCCTCAGGCCAGAGCTGCTGCTGGTTCTGGGGAAGGCTGGACGTCGGGAGCACTGAGTAAGCAGTGTGCAGAGAGATGGGCTTTAATGAGCCATCAATTATTCCCTGCGCTCTTGGCACCCCCAACAGAGGAGGGAGAAAATTGTGAGAGTGGGGGCTGAAAAATAACGGGAAAAGTCCCCCGCTGGGCTTGCCTCATCAGCGTTTTCCTGAGACCTCAAGGGATACATCAGCTGTCATCCTGCCAGCAAAACTTAGGAAATATGTAGGCCATAAAATCAAAGAAAAAAGCTTGCATCTAATTAGTATGTTAAAGAAAAAAAGGAAGCAACCCAAACTGAAAAACAAAATTAAAATCAAAGAGGATAGACTGATGAGCTGGTTTTCTTTATGAGGCTTTGTTTTCTTGGGCTTTTGATTGAAGGAAGGGTTGGGGGGGCAGTGGTATGAAAAGGAGAACCAGATGGGCTTTTTGGACGGGGGTCCCAGAAGAGCCCAGCCTCCCACTCCTCCCACCTCCATGGGAGCCTCAACCTTGTCAACCTCAGCACCACCCTCTCCACCCAAGTGAGGGCTCCTCAGGGTCCTTGCAGCACCCTGTTCAGGGGGTGCTCCCAGAGGCAGGCCACACTGCACAGGCTCCACACCTTGCTGCAGACTGGCTTCCCCTGCCGTGGGTGAGGGAGGACAGGGGCACACCAGCGGGAGGGGCTGAGAACTCTTTATGACAACCTTCTATCTAGAGAGAACTCTTGTAATTGCCAGCGTGATGTTTGGGGCCTCTTCAACCTGAGCAATGGCGTTCAATTCCCAGGCTCTAAATATCACCTCCACACTGATGACCTCAAATTTCCCAAATGATTCCCCGGGCACTAATGAGAATGTCCGCTGTCTGCTGGCCAATCAAGGGATGCAGTCACCCCTTGTACCCCAAACTCACTGTGCACCTAGGAGAACTCAGGAGCCCTGCCCAGCCACACCCCACCCAATACTCCAGCCTCCTGCACCTCTGCTTGGCCTCCCCTGAAGGGTCTATAGTCCTCCCCAAGGCCACTGCATCCTGCCCTGTCCTCCTCCAGGCCTCTGCTCCCTCTGCCTGGTTTGGGCACCAGTGCTAGTCCTGAGGAGGAGAAGCGGCTCCCTCCCTGCTTACATAACTGCTTCCGTGCCACTCCCTCCCTCAGCACACTGTTCACAACTTGACGGGTGCTTAGCACGTTCTAATTAGTTTTGAGCCTCTCCCCCTAGACTGTGAATGCCTCAAGGATAGGGATCTCGCTTATTCCTTTAGTATCTCTAGGACTGGACACAGAGCCTGGCACTGAGCAGGGCCAGCTGAGTAGTTCCTGGAGCGTGCATTTCACTGGGCTTGGATTATGGTCAATCATTTATACTCTATGTCCCCGGAAGGCTGTAAACTCCATGAGGGCAGCTGCCGTGTGACACCTCCGTAGCACAGCACTTAGCACTGTGCCCAGCTAGTCCCGAGGAGAGTCACAGTCAATTTTTGCTACATTAAATTCATACAAGGGTAGGGTTTCATTCCACAATGTCAGAAATTGTTACTGGTTCCCATTATTTGCTTGGCATTGCTCTGGGTGCTAAGGAGACACAGTGAACAAGGCAGACAATGTCTGTCATGGAGCTTATATTTTAATGTATGAGACAGACAAAAGGAGTAAACAAACACATAAATAAAAACAATCATAGGTTGTGATAAGAGCTCAGATGGAAAGAAAAAGGGTGCTATCATGGGAATAATGGATGCAGAGAAGTGGATGGATTCAAGGTTGAGTTCGGAGACAGAAGAGGTGGGATGGACTAAGGAGCTGGCTATGAAGGGTGACGGGGAGAGAAATGAAGGGCTGAGCCCAGGCCTGGAAGGATGGCTGCGAGGGTCTGCATGGAGGTGGGGGAGGTGAGGGTGGGCAGAAAGCAGAGAGGAGAAAAACAAAGGGGTGGGAATGAAGATGGCGCCTGTGCGGACCCTTCACCAGTTCGCTCACCTGCTCGCTTGCCCAGGTACTCACTCAACAATCATCCACTCAGTATCCAGTATGGGGTCAGCACCTTAAAAGGCACTAGGGAAATAAACCAGGATCCGAGGGAGACAGAGGCTGGGGCTCACAACAATGGAAAATTGTGAATCACTTAGGGTGTGTGTGGCAGGGTTTGAGAAAGAAAAACATCCAACTACTACTACATGTCAGCACCCATTAAAAATACTTTTCCTTTCTTGGAAGATCACTGTTTTGATTACAAGGATGGAGGTGCAGGGAGAAGGCTCAATGCAAGATATTAGAGCTGAGGGTAAAAAGAAGTTCTAACTGAACATGTGGGCGTTAGAAGTAAATGCCATTTAAAGGCTGGAGTTGCAAATCACCACAGCTACACCTTAGGGAGGAGGCGAAATGAGGCTCTGAGCAGTAATTCACGCGAATCTGACACTGAGAATGAGGAGGAGCCCCCAGGGTGTCACCCCGGAAGGCATGAGTGGGGCTAGGTGTGTCCATCAGACCCCTTTACTCTCTTTTGCTCTGAGGAGAAAACGACAGATTCCAATGCCTCATACTCTCCATCTACAAAATGGGTGCAATGGATTTACCATTCCCTGATGGGGAGGGCTGAGCAGACACGAGATTTCCAGCCCCTATGCCTTCACTCACACTGCTGTTTTCTTTCTGGACTGTCTCTGTCCTAGCTTCTCAGACCAGCTCAATGCCACCTCTCTCACAAGGCTTCCCATAGGATTTTGGCCATGCCTCACTTAAAATAATGATGACAATGATCTTCCTGGTATTTTGTAACACTCACACTAACGTTCACTGTTAACTTCTGTCACCTCATTCAATCCCCTTGCCCTTTCTAGGAGGTCACAGAGCAACTGGTATCCTGCTTGAGGTAACAGAGTAAACAACAGAGCCAAGATTTGGATCCAGAAGCCTCTGACCCTAGAGCCCACGCTCTTAACCTTGCTCCACTTCACTGTGTGGACTACGTTTATCTTCACATTTCATCTGCCACCTGGAATGGGAGCTAAAAGCAACTTAAAGGCAAGCTCTCTGAGTAAATCTAGCCTAGTCCTTCATCTTAGAAATGGGCAGAATGAGGGCCCGAGGGGAACACTGATTTGTCTACAGTTACCCAGTCCATCTGGACACTCCCTGAACTCCGCCATTGTCAGTACTGGAAATTCCCACATGGGCCTCCACCGCCACACGTACCAGCCAGCACTCCCCAGTTAGTGCCTAGGTGGCTGACGGTGGGGCTGCATTCAGAGCTCAGAACAGGGGCCCTGCCTTGTGACTGGGGGCTTGCTCACCGACTGGTGGCCTCTCCAGCTGAGTCAGGTCCAGTCAAAGATCCAACAGCATTTGAGGAACTCCATGGGGTGGGTGAGGAGGAGGGAAACCCACACTGACTGAGCACCCACTGTGTGCCAGGTACAGACTGGACGCTGTAGTATCTCCTGTAACCTTTGCAAAATTTCTCCTAGCTGTGATCAGGCTTGCAGCTAGGGGAGGCAGAGCTAGGCCCAGAAGGCAGGCATACTCTCCACCACTCCACATTGCTTCAATTCACTGCAGAATTCCAGTTACAGTAGTCCCCTGCATCCCGACGGATGTTCCAAGACCCCCGATGGATGCCTGAAACTGCACACAGTACTGAAACCTATGTACACTATGTTTTTCCCTATAGATACACACCTATGATAACTACACAACTATGATAAAAGTTAATTTATAAATTAGGCACAGTAAGAGATTAACAACAATAACTAAATAAAACAGAACAATTATAACAATATACTATAAAAAAGTTATATGAATGTGGCCTCTCTCTCTCGAAATATCTTATTGTACTGTACTCATCTATTTCTGGACAGTTGACTGTGTGTAACTGAAAGCAAAACTGTGGATAAGAAAGGACTATTGTATTTCTTGTCATTTCCTTGCTTTTTTCCCTAAGAAAGCAATTTCCTTCCACTATGTGTAGTTTGGAAATGAATTTTTTGTTTTGCTTTTTAAAAAAAATTTAACAACTGTTTCAAGCCCTTGTGACTCTTGTTTATGGGTGTAAGTTCTGGAACTGGAGGGTCAGAGGCAGAGAACAATGAGGCTAGTCTTCAGTATTCTGACAAAGATGACCTGGACACACAGTGAAATAGACAACAACTTAAGCTTTCAGTGCAGAAAACGCTCCGCACCAAATACCCGGGATACTGACAGAGGCTCAGAAAGTAAGCATCATCTAATCCTCTGGAGCCCCAGACATGAGTAGCATCCAACTCACCCTTGATGATATGCCTGACAATTTTGATGGAGCTTCCTCGCATGTTTAGGATCTGGTGAACCCTCTGGCGAATCTAATAAGGGAAAAAATGGGTAGAGAAAGAAAGACAACCATTTGTCCTGACACACCAGAATGTATCACCTTGAAATGATTTACTTCACCCCATCCCTGAAACAGAAGGCTGATGTAGAGTAAAGGAATTCAAGGACAGCGTGACCCCCTTCTTTCCCTGAGAGTCCACCTAAGCAGCTGGCGAGGAAGGAGGCAGGGATGGATAAGCCCATCCAGGGGAAGACCCTCCTACCTGGGGGACATTGGCATTGCAGATCTCGGCCATGATGTAGCAGATGTGCTGGAGAACAAAGAGCCCCGCATCCAGGCGCCGGAGGTAGAACTCCTCCTCGGTGTCACTGTCGATGATCTCTCCTCGCCGGACCATGTCCTAGAAACAAATGAACGTTTAGGAATAAAAGCTGGACAGTGAATGGGAGGAAAGAATGGACTCCTAGTCTGGCCATAATACACACAACAATAGCAACTATAACAACAGCAAAAGAAAACCACCTCATCTTTTTGATTTGTCTACATCTCCCTTTACTCTAAAGTATCTTTCATATTCTTCATTCTTAATGGACTATAGAGGCCCCAGGAGGCGAGCTTAAAGCCTATTTTTTCCTATCTGACAAATCAGGGCCAAAATGATCTCATCCACATAAAAAAAAAAGCTAAAATAAAAATAAGCTGAAGGGATACAAATCTAAGCTATTTATCTGCTTCCACTCATTTTTCACTCTTTGGTTTGGGCCTCCATAAATAATCTCTCTGTAAGATACAGTTGGCCCCTGACCTACCATAGATCGACTTAATGATGAGGTAAGAGTGACAGGCATGCAGTAGAAATTGTACTTCTCCTGCAAGGCTGGTAGTGGTGACGAGCCTCAGGTCCCAGTCAGCCATGCATTTTCTTTTCTTTTTTTTTTTGAGATGGAGTTTTGCTCTTGTCCCCCACGCTGGAGTGCAATGGTGCGATCTCGGCACACTGCAACCTCCGCCTCCCTGGTTCATGTGATTCTCCTGCCTCAGCCTCCTGAGTAGCTGGGATTACAGGCACGTGCCACCACGCCCAGCTAATTTTCGTATTTTTAGTAGAGACAAGATTTCTCCATGTTGGCCAGGCTGGTCTCGAACTCCTGACCTTGGCCTCCCAAAGTGCTAGGATTACAGTTGTGAGCCACCACGCCCAGCAGCCACACATTTTCAATTCATGATATTTTCAATTTATGGTGGGTTTATCAGGATGCAATGTTGTTGCAAGCCAAGGGGCATCTGTATACTGAAATCTCCCTTCCACATCAAGTTAAACACATGGGAGAAAGGTCCCCTTTCTCCATAACTCTGAAACCAATGGCACAGGCACCCAACTTGCGTACTATGCCCTCTGGCTTAGGTGTTTTGTCAGAGGGCATGCTGCATTTCACACGTCCAACACTCCCCAGGCCAAAGCCTTAATTAAGTCACAGGAGTCTCCTTTATAACCCTAGACCTCTCAGACTTGCTGTCCTCATATCCAGTCCTCCCTAGTAGATTGCTTTAAAAAAAAAAAAAAAAAGCCCAGCTTTATTGAGATATAATTCACATACTATACAATTCATCCATTGAAAGTGTACAACCTAATAGCTTTTATATATTGAGTTGTGCAATCAATTTTTAACATCTTTACCATCCCCCAACCCGAATCCTCTCACCCCTCATCCTGGGCGCTGTGAACACTTCTGCCAAGACAGCTCAGGGCCCTACTGCTTTCCCTCCTTGGGATTCTAGGGTATGGTTCAAGCTCACATCATTTTTCAGCTACGTCCATAACAAAGGCTTTCCTGATTTTAAGGCTAACAACTGCTCCTTTCTAAAATTGCTGACAGCACCTTGACAAACCACTCTGCAACACGACCTCCTCTCCTCCCCATCGTCTTCACACTGACTTCAGTCCCCACCAGCTATCTCTGTCTGCAGCCTTTATTTCGTGAGAGTGGACTGTGAGCTCTGTGAAGGTAGAGCCCTAGCTCAGTACACATCTATGCAGCCAATGAGACAATGAGAGGAAAAAAGACATCTCTGTTTTTTGTTTTGTTTGAGACAGGGTCTTACTGTCATCCAGCCTGGAGTGCAGTGGCGTGATGACAGCTCATTGCAGCCTCGACTTCCTGGGCTCCAGTGATCCTCCCACCTTAGCCTCTCAAATAGCTAGGACTACAGGTGCATGCCACCACACTCAGCTAATTAAAACTTTTTTGTGTGTGTAGAGACAGGGTCTCACTATGTTGCCTCGGCTGTTCTTTGAGCTCCTAGGTTCAAGTGATCCTCCTGCCTGGGCCTCCCAAAGTGATGGGATTACAGGTGTGAACAACTGCATCTAGTAAGACATCTGGTTTGGGCTATGAGCTCTCAGGAGTGAGAACTCGGTGTGGGGACTTGTTCTGCGTGACTATCGCATGGGCCTAAGAAGGCAGGTGCTCAATACATGCTTCTGATGGCAATAATCCATTTCATAATTCTGTTGGTAGCTTTATGGCCACCGTTCCTTCTGACAGCTCGGGCTCCTGTCACTGATGGAAGCCCTTGGGATCCAGCTTTCCACTCTTCCACATTCGAAGAACTCACCACTGTGGTCATCAATCTCCACCAAGAATCCTTCAGAGACTATTTAGACACAGATAATGCACTTCTTTATTTACCCGGGGGGCCAACCTGTAGCAACACAAGGCTACTTTTCATCTCAGCTCCTATGAGGCCTCTATCTTTGATGTGGAAATGAGTGAATCTACTTGGGAGGACTGGATATGAGGACAGCAAGTCTGAGAGGTCTAGGGTTACAAAGGAGACTCCTGTGACTTATTAGAGCTTTGGCCTGGGGGGTGTTGGATGTGTGAAATGCAGCATGCGCCCCTGACAAAACCTGAACCCTCTTTGGCCTGCAGACTGCTAGGCCCTGCACTGCCTGGCAAATCACTAACACTAATTCCTAGCTTCATTTAGTAGCAAATTCATTGGTAATCTGGTAATAGCATTAATGTTCACGAGGTAGTCATGGAGCACTGGACTCATGTCCAATGAGTTTAAAAATAGAACGTTCTCTTTAGTTTCTCATTTGCTGATAATCATGACTTCCTGCTCCAGAACTCTGAAGTGTTCAGCAGTTACTACCAAATTTAAAAAGGGCAGAGAAGGGATTATTCATCCCATTGTATGAATTAGAAACCAAAGCACACAGAGGTTAAGTTGCTCATAATTACCAGTTGCTAGAAAACGGATTCCCCAGGGATAGGAATCATGTCTGATTCATCTTTGATGTGGAAATGAGTGACTTGGTACAGTGTTGAGAACTCTGGCCCTACTAAGTGCCTAATGGCAAGAACACTACCGTAAGCACTGAATTAAGGCAGAAAAATAAGGAAAATGGAGGTAAGGGAAGCCCTGGTTTTAACCACTGAAGAGGTCGGTGGAAGTCACAAACTTCTAGGAAATGGCCAGAAAGTAAGTACAGCGTGCCCACATGTTAAAAAAATTGTAAGTGACAGGTGCTAATCGGGGTTGGGTGAAATGTAAGGGCGTCCTGGAAGAAGTGACTTTTGGGTAAGGTTTCAGGGCACATGATGGGCAAAGACAGCGGAATGGAGCACCTTAGAGGTATGGTCTTCGCATTGTGTGAGGGCCCTACAAGAAATGACTTGTGTTGGCCGTACTCTCTGCTCACTCCCCCTCACCCCAGCTCAGCCCAGACAGGCCTGCGTTCCCTTCCTGGTCTCCGCCTTGCTCCTCATGTTGGTACCACCCACTCCTCAGTCTCTATCATCATATATTGAAAGTCTACAATGTGATGTGCCTCACAAAATGTTCCCTGAGAACCCCAAGCAGATATGATTTTTCAGTCCTTCAACCCCCTACACCCTGGATTTGTACCTCTGTTGTGGTACCTTCCACGGCCTGCCTTGAACTAGCCATTCAGATCTGTGCCTCTTCCTTGTGTGCGTTCCTTGAAAGAAGAGCTGTACTGTGCTCATCTTTGTACCCTAGGAAGCACCTTGTGCAGCATTTTTTTGCTTAGGAGGCTCTTTTTTTTTTTTTTTTTGAGAAGGAGTTTTGCTCTTGTCACCCAGGCTGGAGTGCTGGGTTCAAGCGACTCTCCTGCCTCAGCCTCCCAAGTAGCTGGGATTACAGGTGCCTACCACCACACCCAGCTAATTTTTGTATTTTTAGTAGAGATGTGGTTTCACCATGTTGGCCAGGCTGGTCTCCAACCTCTGACCTCAGGTGATCTAACCGCCTTTGCCTCCCAAAGTGCTGGGATTACAGGCGTGAGGCGCTGTGCCCAGCCCTTAGTAGGCTCTTGGAAAGCATTTACCAAACAGTACTGAAAAAAAAGAAGGGAGAGGTTCAAAGCTATTTAATGAGCTGTGTGTGCTGAGACTTTCATGGCTGGGGCAGAAGTGAAAACATCAGGAAATGGGGAAGGACTGTGCCTTGGAGGGCGAGCTGATGGTAGGCATACAGGCCAGCCAGAGAAGTCAGATATGATGGGCTACAGAGTGTCAGCCAGCACTGTGCAGGAAAACGTCATGAATCAGAATATGCAAACAGCCAAATGATGGACACATCGGCTTAGAGCATCAAGAAGCAGGTAGACTGCATAGCTGGAAGACCAGGGCATCAGCCTACGTGAGAAGGGGAAGGGAAGAGAAGAGGCCCCTGGAGGTCACAAACACAGGAACCCGGAGTGGAACTCATTCATTTACTCACTCAAGAGAGATGTCTTGAACAGCTAACTGTGCCAGGTGCTGTGCTGGGACAGCAAAGATAAAACAGTCTACATAATCGAGGTGCTTATAATCTAATGAAGTTAATCAATATGAAATTATTTTTGAAAAATGTAATAATGACTATTATAAAGGACCTTTCAAACTGTACTGAGTGCTGTGGGAACCCAGAAGAAGGCTGGACTAAGTCTATTTGGGGGGTGGGGTCAGGAATGCTTAAAGAAAATGTAACATCTGAGCTGGATTTTGAAGGAGTTTGACAGGCTGAAAAGGACATTCCAAGCAGAGGAGATAAGAGCATGCACAAAGGCACAGAAAAGTCAACTTGGAGAGAACAACAGTGGGACATCAGTATCACTAATGGAAACATTAGAAAGGGGTAAGGGGAGGCTTTTTTTTTTTTTTTTTGGCTTATTAGATCACAGCTCTCGGTAGATCATATTATTTTTGATTGATTACTACATACTAGGCATTGCGTGAGGCAGTCTGGATAATAACTACTGCTATCATTACCCACCTACCAGAGAGGAGCAGCTGGTGTTACTGAGAACTTACTATGTGTCAGGACAGTGCCAAGGGTTTTCTGTATATTAACTCCTTTACTTCTCAGAAATATTGAGAAGCAGGGGCCAGGCGCTGTGGCTCACACGTGTAATCCTAGCACTTTGGGAGGCTGAGGCGGGCGAATCACTTGAGGCCAGGAGTTTGACAGCAGCCTGGCCAACATGGTGAAACCCTGTTTCTACTAAAAATACAAAAATTAACCAGGAGTGGTGGTGCACACCTGTAACCCCAGGTACTCGGGAGGATGAGGCAGGAGAATCACTTGAACCTCAGAAGCAGAAGTTGCAGGGAGCCAAGATCACGCCACTGCACTCAGCCTGGGGGACACAGCAAAACTCCATCTCAAATAATAATAATAATAATATTGAGAGGCTGGGATTCTTACCCTCATTTTAGATGAGGAAGCTGGCTCAGGCAGAACAAGCTCCTCAAGGCTAGTGGGTGGCAGAACTGGGACTCAAACCCTAGTCCATGCTCTTTTCATGCTACCATGTTTGTGTGGGTATAGATTTCAGAGCTGTCTGGAGAACAAAGGAAAACGTTAAATATTAGAGTGATAGGGAGGCTCAAGAATGGAGCTTAGCAAAATTAAGTTTCTCTAATTAGGTCAGAAGTACCCCTGGTGATTTTTTCCATTTTCATACTTTTCTCCATCATCTGATCTTCTTTTAACCAGGCAGGTACACACTGCACCTTCTAGTTTCTCTATATTGTCATTTAGAAAGGACAAACTCAAGAGAGCAATGCCAAACTCCACTTTCTTCTCTTTCCTCAGAACTTCAAGACTCTGACAATGTTCAATTCGACATTCTACTTTTAGCCATATGGCCACATGATTTGAAAGTGAAATTTTCAAATGTAGATCTGAGATATGACTATAGCTCATCTCCAAGAAAGGCATCATCACTGCTGCATTGAACATGCACAGAGATGAAACAGAGATTGGCTTCTGAAGACGAAGTTTCTGCCCTGACAGTTTTAGAAGTGCCATAGAAACCAGCATGCAGTGAAGTTGACTGTTGTCAGAATAGCACCTTATCTAGCCTGTTACAACTCTGTGGCATGGAATATTTACTGTTAAATGGATTCAGGGAAGCCAAACATAAATGTGTACTCAGTGTTTAAAAGGAAATAAAATAAGCAGAATGATTATGGAAAACGAGAAAGTGAGAAAGTGTGGGCACAGTTCTCTATCTTCTCAAGTTTTGGTCTGTTTTAAAAAGAAGATGGCATCACCTTTATTCTCTCCCATCTTACTCCATACAGACAGTGTCGACTTCTAAATGGATTAATACACTTCTGACTCCTTTTATGGGTCCCCAAGATGCCACATAAAAAGCTGATCTTGAGATAAGGACTCGAGACGATTCCTTGGCTATCTGTGTGTGATGAGGTAGAGCTGGCCATCTGAAAGAACTTCGAAGGGTGCCTGAAACTCCAAAATGGCTGTTGTCAACTTCACTCATGATCGGATGGCTAGGATTCAGTCTCTGGAGAAGCAATGTAAAAGTTCTAGAAAAAAATTATCATCACAAGCTTCTCCCTGCCTTATACCTTCCCTCATCAAAGGTTCTGGAGGAAGTGAAGGAGTCTGATCTATAATACTCTGACCATTACGCACTAAAGATATACAAGTGGACTTGTTTCTCTAGTGGTAGGGAAAAACTGAATTATGCCCCACTGACCAATGAGACATGTTTTAAAAATGGCTAGACAAAGAACAGAGGGAAGTTAGCTGGCCCGTGTGGAGATCATACCTGCAGCCCAACCTCCTTAGCACATGGAGACTGAACTAACAGGTTACAAATATCCCATTCTAAAGAAGGCACCCAGCTTCCCCTTGCCTACTTTCCCTCTCAAGAGACCTTGTGTGAGCGCAGGAAGCATTCAAATTAGATACTGGAACTCCTCTGAACTATGATATATATTAAAATTCTACAAATAAGTTCCTCTGCCAAGGTGGAACAGAGTACTAAGAAGATGGGATCAGATTCCAGATCAAATACTAATTTACTAGTGTCCTTAGGCGAGTCATTTAACTTTTCTTGGCCTCAGCTTCTTCGTTTGGAAACAGGAAGCCTGCACTAGACCAGGGAAGGCAAACAGGGTTCATCCCAAGTGCCAACTCAACCCACTGCAGTGAGTACAGAGTATGATACAAAAAACTGTCGTGAAGCTGAGGCGAAGCTCAGTGGGAAACAGCCCTGAAATCATTAGCAATGCCCACCCTGACTGCAGGAGGGGAGAGTGGCAGTGTGCCTCACCCCTGTTTCCCTGATCCGGTGCTCTTGAAGGCCCTCTTGGCTTTGAAAATCTGTGGCATGTCTAGCCAGCTGTAACAGATTTCTACCTGCATATGGGTATGTGGATGGATTCAGGATGTTGGCTGATGGTGTTCCCAGAGAGAGGAGCTGCTACGAGAAATGCCTCAAGCTGGAGACACACATCACCACCGCAACAGGACATGATGGCCAACACTGATGATTAACTCATCCTTTCACCAATAAATTCATCTTCCCTGTGACAGAGACACAATCCCTGGATCTGCTGTGACATTAGGCCATTTTAAGACAACAGGGGCATGCAAATCATGTACGCTTCAAATGGGAATATGATGAACAGAGATTAAAGGGACGTTCCAAGAATCCAGTAACTTCCTTAAGTGTCGTAAATATTTCTCACTTTACAAAACTTCAGAGTGAAAATCTATATGTACGTTGGACTGTATCTGAACAAGACAGGAGAGTTAAGATTTAAAGGGAGTCTTCCACAATTCAATTCACTCAACTCTCACCTTCGAAGAGCCTGAAGGTGACTGCCTTCTTTGTGAAGCGATGACAACTCAGCATTCATGCAGCATTTTTTACTGTGCAAAGCAGGGCACCTGCATTAATCTTACCTGCTGTACATGCCCTGTGTTGGGTATGTACAACAAATAACATTTTCAGATTTCACAGATGGAAAAATTGAGACAGATGCCAAATGACTACCATTGGGTTTCAGTTGGAGACTTGAGTGGAATGTGATTCCATAGTCCCAGGCCTTCTCTATTAGTTCTTTCATGCTGGCAAGAGATGACAGCAAAAACCGAATCCTAACAATAGTGAAATTTCTCGAGTCCTTACTGAGTGCCAGGCACTGTGCTAAGCACTTTCACGGATTTCTCATTTTTCCTCGCAAGAATTCCAAGAGGTAAAAACTATTACTATTTCTACTTTTCAAATGGGAAACTGAGGCTTAAAGAGATGAATCTCTCCTAAGGCCAAAAAGCTCACGGGGAACAGGAAACAGAACAGAAACAGGACAGAAACCCATGCAAATTTGGCTCCAAGGCTGTGTTCACTTTCATAGTTCAAAAAAGGAAAAAGTCTGTGTTTTATGGACTTTTCATAGTATTAGCATATAAACAAATAGATGGGATATTTTTCTTTATGCCATATCTGGAGACTAACGCAAACCAGTAGCATTAAAATGTAAGGTCACCTAGCTTCTTGGCCTATAGTTTCCCTATAAATTCAAGAAAATTTTAAAAGGGAAACAAAAATCTATAGCTACACCAGCAAATTCCACATGCAATCTGAGACAGCTAAAAAAAAAAAAAAAAAAGAGAGAGAGATACTCTGATAGGTTTTGTTTTGTTCATTCCATAAGAGAGGGCTAGAATAAAAACTTAGATGGTAATTCAGTGAATGGTGCATTAAGTAGAACAGATTGCAATTCACAGCAGCATAAGCCTGTTTGGGGGCTGCTAAAATAAACAGATTCATCTCCAAAGATACACAAGGAGGTGGTATGTGTAGCGCCAAGGTGCCATTTCTGCAGGGTTGTGTGTGTGTATTTCCCCCTCTTCCAGCCACGTACTCACTTTACATGTTAATCTGTCCTTGGGAGCACTACCAAATCACCATCTTTCCACATGCCTCCATCTCTTTCAGCAGTTAAGTCGCAAGCCCTCCAAATAAGCATGCGGATGTCATTTCTAATCTGCACCTGACAGGCAGTGAGCTGCCTCTTGCTGATAAAAGGAGACAGTCATAAAAGAGGCTGCTATGAAGCCAACATGAACCTCTCTTGCCTTAATAACACGGGACATGACTCAGAGCCGAAACCTGAAGCCTCCACTCGGTCTCTAGTCATGGATGGGAATTGCCTCACTATTCGGAAAATGCTAGTTGCTTTCTTCCAAAGCAAGGGGAGAAACTTGAACCACGGGAGAGGGAAGTAACTAGAGATGGGAGAAGCATCAACACCAGCAAAATAAATCTTCCTCCAAAAGCTTCTAAAATAGGGCAGACTATTAGAGAAGAATCCTAGAAACTGCAAGTCTTTTAGCTGGGGAAACTGAGGCTGGAGAATCAGTAAAAGAAAATTCTTTCAAAAATGCACAGCTAACTGATGGCAGTTTTGGTAAGAATCCAAGGCTCTCAGGCCACAGCTTTGCCCACAAACAAGTGACTGGCTACATGTTAGTTCTGTCTCAGCACAAATGCATGTTGCAGGCTTTTACAAACAATCTCATTAATCTTCAAAATGACCCTATAATAAAGCTATCATGAAAATGGACACACACACACAGGGCAAGGCATTTCCCAAGTGAACAGAGATCACGTGTGGCAGAGCTGTGATTTAACCTTGGGCTTGCATGACGCCATACTCATGTTCCTTCCATATTACCATGATGCCGCCATCACAAGTGTGATGCAAATTCTAAATTTACTTAAATTCAGTCAATTTCTAAATTTACATCCCCCGCTAAAAAAAAAAAAAACCCAGACTGCTCATTTGAATTTTGACAACTTATACTCTGGTCTTGAGAGAATCAGTACTTCTGTGATAGCGATGCAATAATATAAGGCTGAAAATGACAACTCTACTGGAGAAAAGGAGAAAGTAAATAAGATTAGTCCCTATTTGTGAAGACTGAGTTAGTTTAGAGGGAGAGACAGATAAGCATACAGGCCCAAAATACTTGTAATAATAGCTACCACTTAGGGCATACTTCCCTGTGCCAGGAAATATTCCAAGTGATTTACATATACTACATTTACTTAATCCTCCCCACAATCCTACATGATAGGTACTATTATTCTCATCCTTTCACTGATGAAGAAACTGAAGCAGAGAGTTTAAGTAACTTGCTTGTAATCACCCAACTGGTAGGAGTCAGAACCAGGATTTATGTCTACACAGTCTGGCTCCAGAGTCCCTGATCTTCAGTCTGAGGCTGGAGTGCAAGGGTGCACTTAGGGCACACAGGAGGGGCTCCAGGTAGTCTCAGGGAAGACTTTCTGCAGAAGCTGTCAGAGAAATGCTAAGCAGAATGCTTAGTATACGACAGACACTCAATACATGTTTATTGACTAATTTGTTTGCCAAAATTCTGAAGGATACAGAGTAATACATTAGCCAGCTTCATGAAAGGGATGTGGAAAAGATGGCACAGAGAGGTATTCTGGGCAGAGTTCAGAGCAATGGGCCAATGTCTAGAAGGTCTGAGAAAGCACAAGGTCAGGAAGCGTGAGTGGTACAGAATGGCTTTTGCACATCACGAGGGTGAGGGATGTAGCTAGAGCAGCCAGCAGGGGCCAAACTGGGCGAGGCACCATGAGGCCAGCGCAGGAAGTTAGACTGCATCCCGAGGGCGATGCAAGGCCACTGTTTACTGTGTTTGGGTGGAGAAGTGCATACATGAATTTTCATTTTAGAAAAATCTCTGGCTGCTGTGTAGAAAATGAACTGGAGGGCCCAAACCTACAGATAGGCAGACTAGTTAGTTAAGCGGGTGCTGCACTAATGGAAGAAAACAAATGATGGTAGCCTGAATGTAAGTATTGGTAGCAAAGAGAGAGAAAAGTGGATAGGCTGCAGAGATATCAGAGGTAAAGCTGACCAGACTATGAGAGGTGGGAGGTGGAGGGAGAGGAGTAAACAGATGATGCCTAGGTTTTTGATCTGGTCAAACTGGTAAACTGCCCTAATATGGGGAGTAGGGGAAGAGATTATACAGGGCTAGGGACACAAGCCTGGTTTTGGACTCGCTAAGTCAGAAGAGCCTATGGGTGATGTCCAGGTGGCAGCTGGCTACATGAGTCTGCAGAGATTCGGGAGGCCCTGGCACTTAGCCCCGATCTCATCAGACCTTGCAACCAGCCTATGAGCTTGGTAGGGGGAGAGCATATTAGCACCACTGAATGAGGACAGAGAGGATCAGGAAGGCGAAATAGTGCCCAAGGTCATACTGCAAGGTAAGTGGCAGAGGTGTGGGACCAGAATTCAGGTCCTCTGACTTCTCTTCCAAGAGTAAAAAGGATGATTGTGATTGGCAAGGGGGCAGGCAGGGAGGCAGTAGTGGGTGAATGAGCAAATGGTCGAAACTGGGTATGAGAGTGGTAAAAGCACCATGTCCTCTGCCCCCAGCCCCCTTTGTCACTAGCTTTTACTGACTGTAAGCTGTGTTTTGGCAAATCTAGGGACTGAGAAAGTTTGGGAACCACAGGTTTAAAGAAGAGCCTAGGCTAGGCGCAGTGGCTCAGGTCTGAAACTCCAGTACTTTGCGAGGCTGAGGGATGAGGTTTGCTTGAGCACAGGAGTTTGAGAACACTCTGGGCAAAATAGCAAGACCTCATCTCTACAAAAAAATGCAAACATTAGCTGGGTATGGTGGCACGCACCTGAGGTCTCAGCTACTCGGGAGGCTGGGGCGGGAGGATTACTTGAGCCCAGGAGTTTGAGGCTGCAGTGAGCTGTGATCACACCATGCCACTGCACTCCAGCCTGGGTAACAGAATAAGATCCTGTCTCAAAAAAAAAAAAAAAAAAAAAAGCTGGCAGTGGGAAGGGAGCTGGGAGGAACTCTCAGCAGGATTCTTTTTCAAAGCTTGCCCCAGAATATTCCAGCAAGTTAGCAGAAGAATCGATGGCAGCCTCACACTTTCACTGTCTACTATTTCACCCAGTGTGTTAGGCGCACGTACCCCACACATTCACTCCTGCACTTCACCCCCTTCCATATAAATCTTTAAATGAGCTTCGAATGCAAAGGACAAAGTCTGTTTAAGACATCAAGTCCTGTGGATACTGTTTCATTACAAGGAGTCCATCTTTTTCTTTTCAGGTAAAGCCTGGAATGATTTAACTGTGACAAAATTAGCATGCAATTTGTAAGTCATTACGGTGCAAAGTATGTGGTAAGAACACTTATTGAACAAACCTGCTGAGTATAATTTTCCCAGGAACTAAAAAAGAGAAAACCTCTCTCCAAGGCTCTCCTCCCTCTTTCAGAAAAATTCCTGCTAGTACCTATATAATTATGTCTTCTTTCTGACAGTCAAAAGCCAGGCATGCTCTGTACACTTAGCCAATGGAAACGGGAAGGAATCAACAAGAAGTCAGGATGCCTTCCCAACAATAGGCATCTTAGTATTTTCTGGGCTTCAAGTCATTCGGAGAGTCAGCTGAAACCTGCTGAGACAAGAACCCTGGATATTTACGGATCACAAGAACTGCTGCTCACTAGATGGGTCTCAAGAATTACATGCCCTTGAAAAGTTCAGGTCAAATCTTGTTCACCAGAAACCCCTAGGGTATGTCCAGAGACATTATGGACCTGGAATCTCACAGACTTTGAATACAACATAAAAGCAGAAGGCCACTGCCCAAGACATGGAAGTCTTTGCTAGTTACAGATTATTGTAATACATGATTTGAACTGAATGTGTATAGAATTATCTGTCAGTCCTGTTGATTCTTCCAAGTAGAAGTATTTTTCCTTGTGAAATATTGCTATAGTTATGCCACAGGATCCACAGAACTGTATTTAAATATTTTTGGTGACAGGTCTAATCACAGAGAAAACAAAAATCAGGGTTAAAAATTAGTGTTAAGGAATAACGTGGAAAGTGCAGGGTGACTCGCCCTATCTTCCTTAATACTCACAGACAGATATTAATTTCACCTAATGAGCAGTGGTCTTTCATTTACTGAATGTCAAGCACGATGTCCTGAGAAGACGATGAACAGGAGAGATTACAGTCCCAGAGACACAGAATAAACAAATAAATGAAATAATTACAGGTTCTGAAGCAGCTGGGGAGAGAGGGCTCTCTTACAAATGGTAATCACTGAAAGCCTCTCTGAGGAGGCGACATTTTACTGAGACCTGATAGGAGAGAGGAGGCTCAGGGCAGAAGGGAGTGGCAAATGTAAAGAAGGAAAGAAAGGCTGTGTGGCAGGAGGGGCCTAGTGGCAGGAGAAGGGGTTGGAGAAGCAGGGAAGAGTCAAGTCATGCAAAACCTTGCAGTAGCAGGGAATGAGGACAGTGGGTGTGTACACGTGTGCGGGGGCGGGGCAGGGGGACACAAACAGTCCTTGTAGAGAAAAGAAAGCTAAAGGTTCTCTGACCACCTTCTGTGTGCCAGGCCCTGTGCAAGCAGCTTTCGTGCATAATACATTCACCGACACCATATCCCTACATACATAACTTCTCAAAGTACACAAACTGGGACATACACCTTAAACACAAAACAAACACCATCCCGGAAGAAAATAAGGATAGGGCAGTTCAACTGTTTGCCCACAGTCGGAGAACCAGGAAAAAGCCTGGCTATAAAACCCACGCTCTTCTTCTCACACCCTCCACTCATGGAAGGTACCCCCTCCTCTCCCCCTTCACTTGGCTTCCCACTGCTGCTCCTTTGCTGTTTCACTCCAGGCTGGAAATGCCCTAGACATCCCTAGCTTTTTAGGTTCAGCACGAAGCTCAGCCACAAAACTAGCCCCCCTAGAGTTTAGGGTGACTCTGGCCTTAGATGACCTCTCCCCACTCCCTGGATCCTCCAGCCTTCGTCTGCGGAACCATCTCTAGGCCCATTCTTTTCTTGGCACTTTCGCTTCTCACCCCCAATCGGTGTCTGGCCTTGCACATTCCCAGAGTGGTCACCTCATCAACATTTGCCAAATGACTAGATTCTCTCTAGTGACCTGGTCAACTGCAAACCATGGGCACTTGCACTGTGCCCAGAGAAGTCTGAAGTTCACAGGGAAGGTGATAGCTGAGACAATAAAAATACCAATACTTGAGCCTGTTATCTTAGGTTTTTTGGTTGCAGACTTGGTGAGGTGTGTGAGAGATTATTCACTACTGATCTGATAGTCAATGTCTTCAAAATGCCTGAAAAATAAGCATTCAATTCAAGTAGACAAATATTTGCTGAGCTCCCAATTGGTATAGGACATTCAAATTTAATGGGGGGCAAGGAGACAAACTGTCTGCAACTTCAGAGAGAAGACCGCATGAGGCAGAGGTGAAAAGGAGGTCGTGTTATTCTAAGTCACTTTACACCTGTGAGGCGGCTTCATCTGCTAGGATGGCGCCTGAGTGCTGGCAGCAAACACTGCTCACAAACACATCCCTCACCCCTACCCGCCCTGGCTCTCTGCGTAACACTGAGGCTGCTGAGCACTAATGGCCTTGGAATGTTTGCCAGTGCCCAGCAAAACGGCTTTGGCATCAAGGAGACAGATGTTTGTCAGGGAAAGGCACGGCCTTGGTGCCCGTGGCACACAGCAGCTCTGTGAATGCCGGGAGAGTGGCTGCAGTGATTACTCTCTGTCAGTGCTAATCAATTTCACACCCTCTTCAATGCTGATAATAGATAATCTTTTGGGAAGCAGGCCAAGTTTCCTAACAGCTATGTGCAAACTGCTCCCTGACACCTAGCCACTTACTCGGTCTCCCTCAAAAAAAGTCTAAGCTGCACCTCAAATAAAGCATCTGATGGTGCCAATGCTCTCTTCTGCTAGGCGACTCCTTCTGCAAGGAGGATGCTCTCAGGAAAAGGACTGCTTACTAAAAAGGCTACTAAAAAGGCTTACTAAAAGGCTTACTAAAAAATTACACAAGAATTCCAAAGGAAGCTAGGAAATTCTAGCGGCAGCAGCAGCGGCAACTTCTACTTACAGAGCAAAGTACTTTCTATACTTTATGCTTAGTCTTCATAATAACCTTTAACGGGAGGCATTTTGTTTTTATTTTTTGAGACAGGGTGTCGCTCTGCCACCCAGGCTGGAGTGCAGTGGCACAATCTCGGCTTGTTGCAACCCTTACCTCTCAGGCTCAAGTGACTCTCATGCCTCAGCCTCCCGAGTAGCTGGGATTACAGGTGTGCGCCACCACACCCAGCTAATTTTTGTAGTTTTAGTAGAAATGGGGTTTTGCTTTGTTGGCCAGACTGGTCTCAAATTTCTGACCTCAAGTGATCTGCCCACCTTGGCCTCCCAAAGTTCAGGCATGAGCCACTGTGTCTGGCCCAAAAGGGAGGTGTTTTTATTCTAATTTTACAGATGAGAAAACAAAACTTAGGAAGGTCACCTTGATTATCCAAGATCTCAGAGCTAGAAGTGGCAAGATTACCTTTTCTACTAGACTGCTGCACCTCTATCTAGAAGACCAGTCAGTCACTGACCAACCTATCACTGCTCTTTTAGTTCATTCCATCGTCCAAAAATGGCAGAGTTACCAAAGGATGTTTAACTTAACCTGAGGCAATGAAGGAAAACATGAAGCTTGAGGGGTTGGATCATCTTGGCTAGTATCACTTTATAGCCCAGAAACTGAGGCTACATGAGGCATAGTGACAAGCAGTGATTTAAAGGCGGTGCTTGCTCTTAAATCCTAGGTCCCCTGAATCCCAGGTCTTCCTTTTGCCACCCCTCAAAACCTCCCTAGCAGATAACATCACGGATTCCATCAAGGCTGGAGTTCTAACTGTCTGATAGCTGTTTCCTTATAAAAGTCCAGGGAATTTTAAGTTGTTTCTAATTATCATTCAGATAAAGAGAAGGAGTACATTATTCCCGCAATTTAACAACCACTGAGTGTCCTTCATGCCCAAGTTACTGTATAGGGTAGAAAAGATGGAAACGGAAAGTTTAATTAAAGAACAAAGGGGTTGGGGTGAATTGGAATGAAAGAATTGTGGTGGAACATGCTAGTATCTAAAGTGCAGCCTCAGAATTTAGAGTCTCTGCCTTTTATCTTGCAGTAGTATCACTGTATAAAAGAAGAAAGCCCCAGTTAATCAATTCAATCAATCCACAAACTTCTGAGGACTTACTCAGTTTAGGGATCATAGGGAAATCACAAAAATGAAAAGCACAGCTACCTATCTGCTGGTGTTCATGAATGAAGGTACATTTTATGAAAGGGGAGAGGTGGATAAGAAGTGGCAAAGAGAAACAGGACAGATAACAAGGTCACTGTCTCCCCACATCCCCACAGCCCTAGTCTCTCACTCTGGCCTGAGGCATGCCTCGAGGGAAAATGCTGGTGTAATTCCCAATGCACACGGTAGCCTTAGCTGGATGGTCCCAACACAGGGGAGGGGAGGGCTGTACTAAAATTAGTCCTTCCACCAGTGAAGTTCAAAAGCCTCAAGTGTATCTTTAAGACAAGACTGAAAAGAAGGATGAAGTGATGCGGCAAAACAAGATCACAAGGAAAATGAGGTCTCCTGTAGACTTGGAAAAAAGTAAGCCAGGCGTCATTTTATAATGTGACTGAAGACTTGGGAAGTGTCTTGTAGGGGAGCAAATACAAATCAGACATTAAACAGTGACAGGAAAACTTACCCTAATTAAGGAATACAGATGGAAAGCTACAGTGGCCAGAGATGGTGGAGAACGAAATGGAAGGAGGTGAAAAACACAGAGGGTGGGATAACACCATAGTAAGCACAGCCCCTCAAGAAAAAACGTCCAGCAGATGTCACTTCTCTCAGCAACCATCAACATGAGAAAACAAGGGTCAGCCCTTCAGAACCTGCAGTTTGGCTCGGCTGCAATGCATCTGAGCTTCTGTTCTCTAGGTCTCCAGTTTTCCATCTGTAAATGGGGTAACTGGATTCCAGGACCATTCAGTTTCCTTCTAGCTCCTCTACGCTGTGATCACCCTTCCTCAGCATGCCTCCTTCAGGATTTCAGAAGCCACCAAGTGTGAGTACTAAGACATGCTCTGCCAACATGGTACCAGGTCACAGCCTTGTACTTTGGCCAGATTTTCGAAGAGAAGCTCTTGTCAAGGGTGCCTGTGCTGTCCACCCAGACTCCCAGGTCAGACCTGGATGGATGCCTTTCTTCCTGAAAGGCTATCACTCATGTCAGAAGAGCAGTCATAACCACTTGGCAGACCATCATCTGCTCTACTTCTGTAACATGTTAGATGGCACTGCTGCCCTTACCTATCCTGTGGGGAGATGGGAGGAACACAAGGGACCCAAATGGAGGGCAAGTCAATAGCTGGCAAAAGTGAGGCAGGGATACGTACGTGTTTTTCCCCTTCAATCTTCTTGTCCGCCACCTGCATTGCACCCAGATATTTAAAATGCAACTCCATTAGTCTGTCAACCTGAAAGAGAGATTTCACAGGCTTGAGTGAGAAGGAAAGACAACGCACAGCAAGAGAACAGTGGCACTCCTATTCATCTCACTGTCGCTCCCTCACAAAGGGAGACCCGCTCCGGCACTCCTTATAGCGGATGAGAGAAGCTTTGCTTAGGGACACATCAGGAATGGATCAAAGAGCTGGGGCAGAACAAAGCAAACACTTAGGATGAATGCAGTTTGAACCAGGCCCATTCCCGAAAGGAGGCTACGCATTCTCAGCCCTTCTAGAACTCCCAGGAATGTACGTTGTTAAAAACAAATAAACAAATAAAAATTCAAGTCCCTTCTTGCCAAGAGAAGGAGCTTGAAGTTACACACTTGATATTCACTTGGAACTTTACAGAAATTTCTTTTTTCAAACTGAAACCTTTCATGTTCAGATTCTGCCCCAGAGCTGATCTTTTTTTAAAAATGCCTGAGTAAAATCTTTTTAGTAGCTTTTGAGTCAGAAGAGAGAGCAAGAAAACCTCCTTCAGCAACTTTTAAAAAAGCCCTGACTTTTGCTTGGCAATAACTTAAAAACTGGTTTTAAGTTGAGCAAAGTCATGCTTCAAACATGGCTTGAGGAACACTCAGTGGATTTGAAAAAGTTTTGTTTTTTCCCCAAGACTCCAAAATGACTGAAGAAACACTGTGAAGCCAGCCCAGACTCCTGACTTATCTTTTTATCAGGTTGGCACCACCATAGCCCTTGGCAACTCTGGCATTCATTTACCCAGGAGCTGATAATGGTTGGTTCATAGGTGATGTTCCTGCAACATGCCATCAGACAGTCTGAGAAGACTGTGGTCAAACCTTCTTTAGCCAACACTGATGACCCTAAGACCTTAATGTTTCAGCTTATAAAGTATTTTCATGACCATTATTTCCTTAAACCTTAAAAAAAACCTGACAAGGTGTGCAGGGAAGACAGGTAGCAAACCCCATTTTAAAGATGAGGAAACCAAAGCACAGATGTTAAATGATGTCACTAGGGTGACGTGACTACTAAGATCTCCGTGTCCTAACTTGATGACCTCTTCATCATGCTATACTCCTGGTGAGGGCAGAAAAAATGGTCAGAGGTAGCTCAAACAGACAGTCTTAAACCTTTCTTGGGTAAGTTACATAATGTCTCTAAGCTTCAACTGCCTTGCCTGTCAATGCAAATAATAACTATACAGGGATAAATAAACCATAGTGTTGTGAGAATATATGCAACGATGAAAGTCATCTGCTCTATCATCCAATCCATAGTAGTCACTCAGTAAATGGTAGCTCTTATTACTGTTAAAAATCCTATCGTCTGGCATACTAAAGATATAAAATATCTATTTAATCTCATGCCACTGCGTTCCCAGCTTCCATAGCCCGATCCGTCTAATCTCATGTAATTGCATTCCCAGCTTCCATAGCCCAATCCATCTAATCTCATGTAACTGCGTGCCCAGCTTCCATAGCCCGATCCATCTAATCTCATGTAACTGTGTTCCCAGCTTCCACAGCCCAATCCATCTAATCTCATGTAACTGCATTCCCAGCTTCCACAGCCCGATCCATCTAATCTCATGTAACTTCGTTCCCAGCTTCCATAGCCCAATCCATCTGATCTCATGTAACTGCGTTCCCAGCTTCCATAGCCCAATCCATCTGATCTCATGTCACTGCATTCCCAGCTTCCATAGCCCGATCCATCTGATCTCATGTCACTGCGTTCCCAGCTTCCATAGCCCGATCCATCTGATCTCATGTCACTGCATTCCCAGCTTCCATAGCCCGATCCATCTGATCTCATGTCACTGCGTTCCCAGCTTCCTAGCCCGATCCATCTAATCTCATGTCACTGCGTTCCCAGCTTCCATAGCCCGATCCATCTAATCTCATGTAACTCTGTTCCCAGCTTCTATAGCCCGATCCATCTAATCCCATGTAATTGGGTTCCCAGCTTCCATAGCCCATTCCATCTAATTTCATGTAATTGTGTTCCCAGCTTCCACAGCCCATTTAGGGCAGGCTCTACCATTTCCTTATCATTATCTTCATTTTATTACCACCACCTTAGTAAGACCTTATCTAATTCACCTCCCACTGATCCTTCAAGATGAGTATTGATGTCTCCATGTTGAAGCTGGGGAAACTGAGGTTCAGAGTGGCACACATCTCAAAAGCAGCGAAAACAGGTTCAAATCTCAAGTCTGTATCCAAAAGCCAATGTTCTTAATCACTTTGCTATGCTGTGCAGCAGCCCTCAACAAAAATCCTAGTCTAATCCATGCTCTTTGGGTCTAAAAATCCCCCTCAAGTACTAGTCTTATCGTCCTCAGGTGTTACTACTCCCAGGAGAATGTATTTGGAGATGAAAAGCAGAATAACCAGAAAAGCCTTTGACATGCAAAGCAACAGGGCCCAGGTGCTAGAAAAGAGAATTTTAGGGTAGGACCACTCAACCCAGTATCCCTCAGATCACATCAGGTAAAGAGCTTTTCTATCAGTCTCGGTCCCAGCTTTACAGTCCAACAGTCACTCACCTTCTCACTGTCATTTTCAGTGAATTTATTCAGAAGCCGGGTCCGCTGCTGCCCTCTCAGGTTCCGCAGGAGGGAAGCCAGGATCGAACAGACATGCTCTGGGTTGGGAAAGAGAAAAGAGAACATGCTGAGATCAGAGCAGTAATTATTACCTCTCTTCAAGCCGCATCTGGTTCTATCGAGGGCAGAATAAGTAGGCCTTTCTGACTGCTGCTATTGATTAATAAGACAAGAACCTAAATTGTGTCACTAAAAAACCGAACCGATCTTCACACTGCACAAAAAACATATTCAAAAGGGATGATATCCTCAAGGACAACTTGAGCAAGTGAATCAAAACTAAGTTAGAATTCCTTTTCTGTCAGGAATTAATTGATTTTTATTGTCCACAACAGAATCTCAAACTAATCCTGCCTTTACAGAAATAACCTGTGAATAGAATATGAACACCAGCCATGACATGAACAAATAATGGATAAGACATGTTGTATTGAATTCTCAAATTACCTTATAACTTTCCCAAGTAAACAGCCTGGAATTAAATATGAAATATGATAGGGACCCAGTGCTATCACTTACATTCTGGTGCAGCTAACACCCCTGCTTCAAGTTTAAAGGTGGCCGGACTGTAAGCACTTCAAAACAGTTAACAGGGCTTTCTGAGTTCAACAACCCAGCTGCTTCTATTATGAAATACTATTCTTCTACTCTTGGAAGAAGAGGGTAATTGAAGGGTATATTATAGGCTTCAGGTGTAAAGAGATTCCTTTCTTTAAAAAGAACTTTCAAAAAATCAAGAATAATGACCTTGAAAAGGAGGTGACAAAAGTCTACTGGTGGAGAAATGGCAGAACAAAGTTTATTTTGAAATAAAATGCTCACGGTGTGAACAACAAACAGTTTATTTGAAAACTGAGGAGCATCTTCCTATGCCAAAGTTACCTTGGGTTCCCAAGAATGTCACCTGACTACTGAGGCCACAAGGAAGCATTCTTACTTCTCTGATTATAGCACGGATATAATTTTGTGCCAGTGTGTTTTTCTTCACTTAATAAGCATTCCCCACCCCCTCGTTTCCCTAATTTCTTAATGTTGGGGTTATTCAGTCCTTAGATTTCTATTTTCTATCTATATTCACTTCCCTGGTAATCTCATCTTGTCCTATGGCTTTGAAAACCATTACATGCTGACAACTCACAAATTTGAACCTATAGGTCAGTCCTGTCCTCTGAATGCTGACTCATATATTCAGCTGTCTTACCTGCCCTCTCCACTTGGCTGCCTAACATCCTATCAACCTTTTTTTCCTTAATTTTTATCTTGAGACAGATTCTGTCACCCAGGCTGGTGTGCAGCAGCACGATCAGGGCTCACTGCAACCTCAACCTCTGAGGCTCAATCAATCCTCCTGCCTCAGCCTCCTGAGTAGCTGGGACTACAGGCACACAACACCATGTCTGGCTAATTTTGTATTTTCTGCAGAGATGGGGTTTAGCCATGTTACCCAGGCTGGTGTTGAACTCCTGGCCTCAAGCAATCCACCTGCCTTGGCCTTCCAAAGTGCTGGGATTACAGGTGTGAGCCACTGTGCCTGGCTGGTTCTTTTAAACTTAATGTCCAAAAACAAGCTCCTGATCTTCCTCCCTAAACTGGTTTCCCATAGTTGTTTCCATCTAACTAATGGCAACCAGAATCTCCAGTTTCTCCAGCCAAAACCAGTGAAAATGCCTTTGATTCCCTTCTTTCTCACATCCCACGAGAAACCTCATCAGCTTTACCTTCAAATCACATCCAGTATCCCACCTCTTCTGACTACCGCCACCACTGCTACTACACGACCCTCATCCACATCACCATCATTTCTTGCTTGGAGCAGTCAATAGCCTACTAGTGAGTCCCTCTGCTTCCACCCCTGTCCCCTTTGGCCTAATCTCCATAGAACAGCCAGCGTAATTCCTTAGGTTAACACCTAAAGTCAGGTCTGTTTAAAACACTCCAGTGACTCCCCAACTCAGACTAAATGCTGCTTCTAACGTCAGGCTGTTCCTGCCTCGGGGCTTCTGCACTTGCTGTTTCCTCTGCCTGAAATGTTCCGCGGCAGATTACCTGCATGACTTACTCTTTAAATCTGGTTGTACTCCACTGTCATCCTCTCAGCGAGGCTTTCCTTTGACTACCCTATTGAAAAATGCAATGCCTCACGTGGCTATTCTCAAGTCTTATCTGCTTTATTTTTCTCTTCATTATGTGTTACCTTCCAAAACACTGTATCATTTATTTATTTGTTTTGTTCACCATCTCCCTTCAATTAGAATACAAATTCCCTGAAGGCAGATATTTTAAGTCTGCTCTGTTCATTGCCATATCCCTGGTTCTAAAACAATGTCTGGCACATAGTAGGTGTTTTGGGAATACTTGCTGAATGAATGGGAAGAAAGCAGGCTATCAATATAAAAGTTTTCAGTGGTGGAGGTGGGCATGGGGGCAAACAGGCCACTTTTGAATTCTGGATATGTTTCAAATGCCTTCAAATACCTTTTGCACTTTTATATATAATGCCTATCTTAAATTCAGAGCAATACTACCTTTGCATTGCTAATATGCTTTCAAATTGTTCAGTTACAAGATGGTCCTTAAAGAGTTTTTGTACGTGGGAGTAGGTAAACGGCTTTTTCCGAGGGCGCCATCAATTTCAATAACATATTTCTAATTGGTAGAATCTATTTTTTTAGGTATTGAAAATATAACATTTTTCTTAAAATATGCTGTGGACAGAGGTACTATATAACTTCTCAAGACCCCAGGCTCCCCCAGTATCTTCCTTTCAACTTTTATGTAAAGCTGGGATTGAGGTGGTGTAACCTCCGTCTGCCGTAGTCACTCACTGGGGTGGGGTGAGGGTAGAAAGTAGTGGAGAGAACGGGCCCTACCTTCACAGGAAGGCAAAAACCCCCATGAACCCAGGGTAAGGATGGTGAGCTAACAGAGCTCAGCTCAGGGTGAGAAAGTAGGATAAAAAAGGAACGTCTGTGAAGATGCACTTCATGGAAAGTGCTCTGACCTTTGTGTATGCCAAGGAGAGAAGGTTAGGGGCAGGAAGAATGAGGGACAGAATCAACTCTGTAACCTTGTGCCAACCAAGTTGGAAGTAGCTGTGATCTCTTCAGCTGGTGAACAGATATGGGACAGGCCATAATAAATGCAGTGAATTCTAACAAGATCAGTTCTAAAACTTTGGAATTACTTAGTATGACAGCTGGTGACAACATCCTGGTATTATATATATGACAATCTGACAACCACAGAGGAAGAAAAAAAAAATCAGAGCCAAAGTTCTCATTGATTATTTGAGCCAAATTTCTCATTGTATGATGGAAAAACCGAGGCCCAGAGAGAAGTGACTTGTCCACAGAGCTAATTGGTGGAAGAGGTAGAACTCAAACTTCAGATTACTCACTCCATCCACTGACCAGTTTACCTCTGTGCCTAGCAAGTGCTGAGTGTTCAAGGCCAAAAACAAACAACACAGCCTCCCTAACCTGAAGAAGCTCCTCATTTAGTGAAGAAAACAAAACAATTATAGCACTGTGTAACAAGTTCCATTACCGAGGGGTGCAAACAGGACGTGGGCAACATAGAGCAGGGACAACTGACTTCCAAGGGTTACCATTGGACATAACCAACAACTGAAAATCTTACAAAACAAAGAAGAGCCATAGCCAACAACAAGGCAGAGAAAAGGAGAGAAAATTCCAGGCAGAAGGAACAATATATGCAAAAGTCAGTATGAATGGACTGCCATGTCCATGTGGGAGAGGGGAGGCCAGTGAGGGGGGGCAAAGGCTGACCATGGAGAACAGGGGCAAGGGCCTACCAGTGAATTTTAAGCTGGGGAGAGACAGCATTGGATCTGAGTTTACACCAATCTCCTCAGCAGCCACAGTCCTTTCAGAGATCAAGATCAAGAAAATGTTTCTCTTTCCTGATCAATTTTCTGTATTTCCTTATCAATATTCCTTCTTTGCCTGGGCTATTAGGAAGCTCAAAGATGAATTTATACTCAACCACAGAAAGTAATTTCTTTTATTGTTTTGTTGTTACTGATTCCCTTCACCCCCTACCAATGGAGTTTAAAATAAAAGCAATGGATGTATGAGGTAAAAATCAAACTACATGAAAAGGTACAACGTGTACTTGATATTTATTGAGCATCTATACTAATATATTTCTTTTCCCATATTCCTTCCACGAACCCATTCTTCTCTCCCAAGAAAAACTACAAAGTACCTTGTGTACATTTTCAGGGGGAAAATTTTGCATTTCACCTATATAAATATTCCCTAATACATATTTCCATATCGGCACCCACACTTCATTTTTTAAAAATGGCTATCTAGAATTCCACTGAGCTTATTTATCACAATTTTAAATAGCGCCCCATTCATGGGTATTTTAGGTAGTTTCCAGTTTTGCGTTATTTCATTCTTGCTATTAGAAGCAATGCTGCAATGAGTATACAAGCCCACATATTTTGGCTTACTTTTGCACAAATATTCTTAAAGCATATTCCTAGTAGTGGAATTAGAGCATCAAAAGAAATTTACATACGAAATGTTGAAAGACACTGACAAACTGTCTTCCAAAATGGCTGTACCAATGACATACCCACTATTAGTATATATATGAGCATCTGTCTTCTCATATCCTCACTCAGATTGCATATTATCCAACTTAGTAACTGTGACAGCCCAGTAGGTGAAAAATGAGATCTTCTTTTGATTAGCATGTTTTTGTTCTTGTTATGAATGAGGTTAAACATCTTTTCCTATGTGTATTAGGGTTCTCCAGAGAAACAGAATAGGAAATATAAAAATGTACAGAAAAAGATTTATTATGAGGGATGGGCTTGTGCAATTATGGAGACTGAGAAGGCCCGTGATCTGTTATCTGCAGGCTGAAGGCCCAGGAAAGCCAATGGAGTAGTACCAACCCAAGCCCAAAGGAATAATGTTTTGCCAACGATTTGGGTATCCCACAGCCCAGTCAACTTAACATAAAATTAACCATCACACTATGTTTATTGGCCACTTGTATTGCTTTTTCTTGAACAGCCTGCCCTTATCCTTTGCTCAATTTTGACTTCTATGAACTCTTTATAAATTAAGCATATTACCCTTTTCCATATATGTTGCAAATAGGTTCCCTAATTTAACATTTGTGTTTTGACAAATTCTTATTCAAAGCTAAGATTTAGTGCCACCATATTGTTTTGGTGAAAGTTCCTTCAAATTCCTATTTGAACATAAGTAGGGTATAATAATAACTGTCATCATTTTTATTGTTTATCTATGCCAGTAGGCTTGAGTCTGTACACAATTTTTTCACTGAATCCTCACAACTAAGCTGTGGAAAAGGTTCTATCCACATCTCCATTTTATAAATGTGGAACCCAAGGCTTAGCGAGATTAACTGACTTAAGGTCATGTGCTTGAGTAGGTGGCTGGATCTTAGATCTGAATCTAAGTTGCCTGATTCCAAACTGTAAGCTTTTCCTACCATGTTATGCTTCCCACATATAAAAGGCAATCATCAATGCTATTAAAGAAGGAAGGTAAAAGAGACCATGTAAAGCCTGAAAATGCGCCTCATATTTGGGCTGACTGTGCCCAAAAGACAGACACTATGTAAATGTGGATTAAAAAATTAACAGTTTTAACAAGAGTAAAATGAAGTAAAAGGCCATATGGAGTAAGACATGAATAACAACCCTCTTTCTCTATTTTACAGAATTAGTCTTTGCAGAAGCAATTTCCACCACAGTCTAAATAAAGAAGAGACTTTTGAGTTTCAGGCAGTTCCACAAAAATACTGAACCAGAACTTCTCAATAATTTTCCCTTTTAATCTTGCTGATTAAAACGGATGAGAAAGAGTTGCAAGAGAATGTTCTTTATATACCTCAACAAGATGGGGGCGGGACGGCTGGGTGCTGGTGGTGCAG
This sequence comes from Pongo pygmaeus, assembly GCF_028885625.2. Classification (NCBI taxonomy): domain Eukaryota; kingdom Metazoa; phylum Chordata; class Mammalia; order Primates; family Hominidae; genus Pongo; species Pongo pygmaeus. The sequence goes on along the minus strand of NC_072394.2, from coordinate 40,271,300 downwards.
AGAGGGTATCAGGAGCGGTAATTTTCAAAGAGAAAAATGTAATAAATAGAATAACCATCTTCTTTGGCAGCAGATGACACTGGCATGCATTTCCACGGCTCACCCCAGTCTGGAGTAAGGTATACTATGATCAATTGCAATGGTATACTAAGAATAAATGACATTTACCTATTTGGGATTTTAAGTGAAGGATAGGTTGCCAATTGATGCCTATGCCCTTCTACCGCTCTATCTGGATGCTGAGACACGCCATAGGCTACTGGTGCCGGCCAGATAGGGAAACACTTAAGCCATCCCAAATTTACACATATATACACACACCGAGTTTCATTAGCTACTAATAAATGTAGCTTCCCTAAAAACAGATTTCAGCCCAAGGTGGTGTCAATTTTTCATGCACCAAGGAGAGGGGAGAGCTGCTGGCACAGGGAGCAGGGGAGATAACAAGTTTATCTGCTGGTCAACACTGCTCAGCTGCTCCGTCATTTCGACAGGATAAAATGGAGGTGAACGATGGTTATGGAGCTGTCAATGCAGATGGGGTGGATGTGGTAGTTCCCACTGCAGAGAACAGCCTCTAAGGGAGGGCCCAGGAAGTGCAGAAAACACACACACGTGTACACACACACACACACAAACACGGAAGCAGCAAGGCTCCACCAAGGGGAAGGCCAGGCAAATCTACATTTTCAAATCACTAGGTAGGGAGGTAGGCAGCCTGGCATCTAGGTGGAGCGTTACAGAGCCAGGATTGAAATTGTACCAGTGAGAGTCCCTGCCTGCTGGGCTCCCTGCTCAACAGTCAGACAACTGGCTGCCTCAGACAGACACTAATTACTGAAACCGCCTGGAGGGAGGCTCTGACCCACCCTTTCCCCAGCTCAGCTCTCTTCAGGGCTTCTCAAGGATGATTAGCAAAGGGTTAGATGCCTGTTTCTATGTGAGAGGGCTAAAAGTTTGATTTTCCAGGGGGCAGTTCGAGTTTTACAATTTTCAGAGCTGGAAGGAGGGTTAGAAATCTCTGATCTGATTCTGCGGTTCTGAGTATGGAAACAATAGCCCTGAGAAGGAATGTGATTTGCCTCAGGTCCAAAGTACCTTTGTGAGCCACTGGAATCTAAATCTGCTTTTTCCTCCAAATCATGACAGACATTTGAGACTGATAAACACGGAGGCATGCTACCCCTCCCAAAACACATACACAAATGTAACATTTTCCATGCAGTTTCAGGGCACATCTCTTAGTGATGGCTCTTTAGTTAAGAACCCTTGATCTAGTACACCCAAATCAGAGGTCTTTCCAGAACAGCACAGACTGTGGCAGTCACTCCAACCAGCCATTTATAGTGTGCACCATTTTTGTGAAGAATGGGATGGACTGGCATTTCTCATCCTTACTCTTAAAAAAAAAAAAAAGTATGATCCACATTCCAGTAGGTGTTTGGTTAACATTACCCATTCTCTATGAGGAGAGCTATTTATCCATAGACGGGCCTGCTTATGAGTAGGCCTATTATGGTTCCATTGCTGAAAAAGACACACAGGTACATGGAGAACACTAACTCCTGGGATCTGCTCCAGACATGCCAACAAGTGAATTAATTAACCTTATGTGGGGATTTAGGATCACAGGGACACAGATTCATGGAGCTTAGCCTCTGAGTCTCAGTCTTCTTATTCATAAGCTGGGGCTGTCCCTCCCATCTATTAAACCCATTCTTTCAAATGAGGTATGTGTATAGTAGGCACTCAACAGACAGCAGTTTGAGATCTGTTGTACTGAAAAAGAGAATCACAAGGGATTCGCTCACCTACGCACCTGTCCTAGATCAGCAGGTAACTCCTTCCATACTGCAACCTGACCCCATGTCTGCCACTGAACATGTTTCAGTCAGCCCTGGTCATCCTAACTAGCTCCTGCTGAGAAAAACGGAAACCTACATTGCTTCGCTCTCAGCTGGTAGGGCTATTTTCTCTAACTCAAGATTTGTTCTAACCCTAAAATGGAGCAAGGCCAACTTCGCTCAGACTCTCTAATCCCACAATAAATTAAAATAAAGTGCTTGTGTGTCGCTGGCTATAAAGCCAAATAATACAAGATTCTGGGAGACCTGCAGACAGCGCTAAGGCGGGTAGTGACTATTTACTAGTAAGTTGAAGGACACAGCACATCTAAGTAGAGATGGTCCTACCTTTTAATAAAAAGAAATGTACTTGGCCATGATAATCATTTGCCTTTTGGTCTTCCTGCAAGAACTGAAAATACAATGTGTGATCCGTAAAGAAATGAAGATTAGCTTCTCCTTCTAGAGTTTTATAATCTTAGGATAATTACAGGGTATGAAGTGGTATGTCATCAGCCCTCCCTTTACTCAAAATTCTGAGTACCAACTATGTGCCAGGCAATGTAGACGATGACAGCGATGAAAGCTAGCCCACTCCCAAGAAGCTCCTCCTCATTTTATGATTAACGCTAAGAAATAAACAACTACAGCCGGGTGCGGTGGCTCATGACTGTAATCCCAGCACTTTGGGAGGCCAAGGCGGGCAGATCACAAGGTCAGGAGATCGAGACCACCCTGGCTAACATGGTGAAACCCCGTCTCTACTAAAAAATACAAAAAATTAGCTGGGCATGGTGGCAGGCGCCTGTAGTCCCAGCTACTCGGGAGGCTGAGGCAGGAGAATGGAGTGAACCCAAGAGGTGGAGCTTGCAGTAAGCCGAGATCGCGCCACTGCACTCCAGTCTGGGTGACAGAGCAGGACTCTGTCTCAAAAAAAAAAAAGAAAGAAATAACTACAATAGAGTACACAATTAACTGGCATGCGTGGAAAATACTCAGCCCATATGTGAAGGGCCCCTAATTCAGTTGGGGTAGGAAAGAGGAGGGCCTGAGTAGGAGTGGCTACACACTGGAAGTTAAGAGGTCAGAACTGAGACAGAAGAAAAACATTTTCCTCCAAGACTCTGGGAGAGATGCAGGGCTGGGTGTATTACACAGGCAGGCGAGTGGCCGTGTGCTAGCAGCCACGTTTTCAGTGGTAAAGTTGGTGGACAGAAACCAGGATTTGGGGTTCTAGGGGCACACTTAGTTTTTGAAGCCTAGAATTGGGCCACATTCTTGGAGTCAGGGATAAATGGAATACAGATGGTTCCTGATTTATGATGGCTTGACTTATTTTTTGTCTTTACGATGGTGCAAATGCAATATGCATTCAGTAGAAACCATACATCAAGTACCCACGCAACCACTTTTTCACTTTCAGTACAATATTCAATATATTATGTGATATAGTCAACACTTTTTTTAAAAAATAAAATAGGTATTGTGTTAAATGATTTTGCCCAGCTGTAGGCTAACGTAACAGTTCTGTGCATGTTTAAGGTAGGTGAGGCTGAGCTATGATGTTTGGTAGGTTAGGTGTGTTAAATGCATTTCTGACTACCATATTTTCAACTCACGATGGGTTTTTTGGGACATAACCCCATGGTACATTGAGGAGCATGAGTCCTATGTATATTAACAAGTCTCCCAAGGTGGGAGTGGGAGAACAGAAGGGAAAAAGTGACAAGGTGCACAGTAACAATCCCTAAATTTGACTTTCTCAACCTTCTGTGCCAAGAGAGGTGCCTCCAGATTCCAGAGGGGTCTGCCGGAACCTCTGTTGAAGTTTTAATATGGCGGGGCAGGGGAAGGCTCTGCTCACCAGAAAGGAAGAGGAGGCCCTAGCAAGTGGAGCTGGGTCACAGGAGGAGGCTTTTAGGAATCTTTGGCACAGGACTCATTCATTTACTCACAAAATAGGTACAAGAATCCTACAATGTGTTAAGATTCATGATAGAAAATGCTATGCGAGATGATGGATATGTTAATTTGCTTGATTGTAGTCATCGTTTTATAATATATACTATTCATATATCAAAACAAAAAGTGGTATACCTTAAATATATAAATTTTTCACATGTCAGTCTCAATAAAGCTGTTAAAATTAAAAAAAAAAAAAAATACAACTGGGCTCACACTTGTAATCCCAGCACTTTGGGAGGTCAAGGCTGGTTAGATTGCTTGAGCCTAGGAGTTTGAGACCAGCCTGGGCAACACAGTGAAACTCTGTCTCCTACTAAAAATACCAAAATTAGCTGGGCATGGTGGTATGCTCCTGTGGTCCCAACTACTTGGGGGGCTAAAGTGGGAGGATCATGTGAGCCCAGGAGGTCAAGGCTGCAGTGAGCCATGATTGCACTACTGTACTCCAGCCTGGGTGACAGAGCAAGACCCTGTCTCCTAAATAAATACATAAAATTACATTATAGAAAATGACAGCAAATGGGACAGGGGCAGAAACTAATGATGGAGAAAATGCTCTCCCAGCCAGAGGAGCTAAGAATGGTAGGAAAGGTAGCATCAGAGTTAAGACTTGAAGGACAGGTACAGGGAAGAGGCGGAAATGACAGCAAGAATATTCCAAGCGGACAGACCAACATGAGGTAAAGAATTAAATTAGAAAGCACAGGAAATGGACAAAGAACTGGAAAGAGATCAATGTCGCAGGAGGGAAGGAAGGATGAAAAGTAATGAGGTTGGAAAGATGGGGTGCAGATCAGAGATAAATATGAATGTTGGACTATGAAAAGCAGACCCTCACCATCATCCCAATGGCCTGGCATTTACCTACTGGCCCAGCCTGGTTGGTCGCTCTGCCCACCCAGCTTCAGAACCTGCACCTGCCTTCCACAGCCCAAATGGTTAAGAAAGACACACATGGGTCAGCCAGAATTCTATTCTTAGGATGGAAATGGTCCCTGCACTCCAACCATCAGGCCTATATCTTGGCAAGATCTTGCAGGGCCACTTTAAAATTCAAGACCATGCTGCAGAGCTGCCTTTGTTTCCACAGAACATCTAAGGCCATTAGCTCTTTTGTTTTAAGGAAATCAAACAGCAGTGTTCTTCTCTCACTTCCAAAATTACAGCCTCTGTCTCTTTTATTGCTGAACTTTGCCACCCACCTGCCCCCTGTCCACTGCCCCCCAGATGGACAGACATCCTGATTTCTGATAAGACTCTAGATGCAAACAGGATGTTTAAAATACCCTAATTAGATCGATCTTGACTTCAGCAGTGGTGTGCTGGAATACAGATTAATCTGTTCCATGTCTGGCACTGGCAGCTGAAGTAGCAGGATGCCCTGTCAAATCAAGCCATAACATTACACTCCTCTGCCTTTATTATTATTTTTTTCCCTTCTTACATTTCATTATAATGGACATCTGCCTAGCAGGGGATGTGGCAACCCAAGAAGAGTCACGCGTGTGTGCTCAGCCACTCCGGCTGAGTATTGATACCCTTCTCAAGACAGATGGATCTGTGTGAGCATCTATATATAGCCCCTTTTAACACATACACAGGGTACATATATTCCTATTCTTCACAAACACTGAATATTGCATAGGTGGCAGGCACTGGGCTAGGGGCCAGGAACTTCAAGAGGCCACATCGATTGCAAACCTACTATATGCCTGTGTGTGCTTTACACATGGTATCTCATTTAATTCTCACAACAATCCTATGAAACACATTTTATTAGTCTCCCCATTTTACAGACAAGGAACTAGAGACTCAGTTGGGAAAAGAAATTTGCCTTCCAGGGTCTCACAGCTAGGAAGTGACCTAGTTAGTTCCACCATAATACAACTTGATTGTTTTCCTCAAGAGTTAAAATATACCCAATAGGCATATTAAAAAAAAAAAAGTATTCAACCTCACTAGTAATGCAAGTAAAGTCATGAGATAATTTCGTGTGGTGAAGCTTTCAAACACCTAACGCTTGGAAGGATGTGCAGAGATGAGCTCTCATTCTCTGCAACACATGTGGGAGCTTATTGTGTTGTACTGAAACTATCCTGTTACAGGAATCTCAATAGATGGTAAACTCAAAGGCCAGGCCCGCGTCTCAGTCGTATCCGTACCTTCAGTGTCTAGTCCTGTGCTGAGTTCAACGAATGCTGAATGTGATATCATAACAAACCACCATAGTAAGTTAGCTTGAAGAGGTACGTATGTATAAAAAGGGAGTAACTGACTCCCTGAGAGGGTCTGGATGAACCAAATCATGAAGAAACAGTATGGAATTTATCAGGGAAACAAAGGGGGAAACGCATTCCAGACCAAACACAAGAGATTTAGAGGCCCAGAGATATGAAGGAACCCATGGATATGAACCCAGAGATATGAAGGAACCCAGAGATATGAAGGAACATGGCATGGGGTGGGCTGCAGGGGATGGGCAATAAGGTGGAAGGTGAGGCAAGAGAAGCAGGAAGCCTGCACACTTAACTACAGAGTCTGGACTTTCTCCCACAGGCCCTGCATGATGGATGATGGAGATAAGCTGCATGACCAGGTCTGTGTTCCACAAAGACCATCCTGGAACAGCTGCAGGAATATACACTGGAGGAGAAGCAGGGTCAGATCCAGATACTACAGAAGCACAGGCATCAAGCACAATCTCCTGCACCCGGGTATATCTAACAGTTAATTCTCCCCAAGCAACAACAGAAATAGTTAATGATCTTCTGGAAAGAATCCTGATTTCCTTCTTTCTCAGGGGAAGAAGGGAAGTCTGCTGTAGAGAATGCTAGAGTTAGGAGACAAGGATTTCCAGTCCATACTTTGAGAAAAATCTTCTCTGTAACTTTGAACAGTTCTCTTTTCCACCTATTCTCTGGGTTTCAACATCTTTGTCTATAAAATGAGGTGGCCTGGATGATTTATAAGGTCCTCTCTCAGTTCAATTATAAGATCTTAGTTATCAAAAGAGATGTGAATAGCTACCCAATGACCTGGCAATTCCATTCCTAGATATTTACCCAAGAGATCATGAAAACATATTACCACAATAAAACTTGTACAAAAAATGTTTATAGCAGCTCTGTTCATAATGGCCTGTCAATAGGAAGAATGGAAAAATAAATCCACACACTGGAATACTACCCAGCAGTAAAAAGGAACAAACTATCAATGGATGTAACAACCTATGGTGAATCTCAAAAACAGTATGCTGAGTGAAAGCCTAACCCAAAAAGAATATACATTGTATGAGTCCATTGATAGGAGGTTCTACATGAGGCCAACCTAATCTACGGTAAAAACTCAGAATGGTGGTTACCTCTGTGAGGCACAGGGAGGGATCTGCCCAGGAAGGGGCATGAGAGAATGCTCTGGGGTGGTGGGAACGTTCTGTATCTTGACATAGTTTGTATTTATCATCACTCAAATGGTGCACTCAAGATCCGTATATTTTACTTTTATTTAAAAATACGTATTATACATACGAAACTCAGTTAATTTATATGCATGCTAAAGTGTCTAAGGATGAAGTGTAATGCTGTCTGCCACTTACTTTCTGCATCAAAAAATAACATGGATGGATGATTGAGACAGACATGGATAAACATGTGGTGAGGCAAATACAGCAAAATGTTAATTGTAGAATCTGGGTGGCAGGTACATGAGTATTTGCCGTACAGCTCATCCAACGTTTCTGTATGTTTGAAAATTATCTTAAGAAAATGTTGAGAAGGAGGCAAGAAAAAGTGTGCACTTGGAATATGAATGATGAGATACCCAAAGGCTATTTTTCCAGAAAGCAGTTTTTATGTCTGTTGTTTGAAATTTTGAATGTCTTTTCCATTGAAATAGGTCCACTGAAACCCATTTAACGTGAAATATTGCCAAAATTAACTCAGTAGTCTCATCTTTCAGTTGTGATGAGGCTCCACAAGCATTGTCTAAGCACCTACTGGGTGCAAAGCAATATGATAGCTGTTGCCTTTGGTTAACTCACTTGTTTTCGCTGTTTCCATGGGATTCCATTCCTTCTTTCAGAATATTCCAGCGCATTATGGATTTTAAAAGTGTTTAAGTGTTACCTTAACTAATTTACAGCACTGTATCTGTGGGAAAATATGCCTTGCAGCAAGAAGTGAGTATGTATGCTCAGGAAATGCTTTTCTGTGCTACATTACTTCTCTCTATGAACGCATAGGGAACAGACCGGAATGATGTGGCATCTGACATCACCTTTCAGAGCTTGGGCGGAAGGCATGAAGTTTCCTAGGTCAAGTGTTTGTATATTAGGGAAGGCCCATATCTCAGATGGGTTGAAGGAGAGGTCCACGAAGCCTTCAGTGCTTGCGATGTGTGTACACAGCCGCCTCCTGTGGAAAAGGAGACTCCAGCCTGTAGTTTCCTATCTCATTTTCTATGGCTCCTACAACGGGCTTTGTCAGTGAAACCAACACCATCGCTACAGTGGCAGCAGTGTGGACTGAGGAAAAATGCTAATTCTGGGGAGCACCATGAAAAATGAGCTGGGCACCAGTGACTTGAGGAACTCAGAGAAGGCCGAGCTAAACTCTGCCCAAGAGAGATGCTCTACACACCAAGCGGCAGCAATCAGACCGGCTGAGACTGCCAGTTGCCTAATATCCATTCTCTTACTACTTTTTTTTTTGAAATGGAGTTTTGCTCTTGTCGCCCAGACTGGAGTGCAATGGCACGATCTCGGCTCCCTGCAATCTCCACCTCTTGGGTTCAAGCAATTCTCCTGCCTCAGCCTCCCGAGCAACTGAGACTACAGGCGCCCGCCACCACGCCCAGCTAATTTTTGTATTTTTAGTAGGGATGGGGTTTCACCATGTTGGGCAGGCTTGTCTTGAACTCCTGACTTCAAGTGATTCGCCCACCTCGGCCTCCCAAAGTGCTGGGATTACAGGCGTGAGCCGTCATGCCCAGCCTCAGTTTCTCTTTTTATTTATTTTATTTCTTATTTTTATTTTTTGAGACGGAGTGTCACTCTGCCGCCCAGGCTGGAGTACAGTGATGCGATCTCAGCTCACTACAACTTCCACCTCCCAGGTTCAAGCGATTCTCCTGTCTCAGCCTCCCTAGTAGCTGGGATTACAGATGCCTGCCACCATGCCCAACTAATTTTTATATTTTTAGTAGGGATGGGGTTTCACCATGTTGACCAGGCTGGTCTCAAACTCCCAACCTCAGGTGATCTGCCCGTCTTGGTCTCTAAAAGTGCTGGGATTATAGGCATGAGCCACCATGCCCAGTCCATTCTCTTATTTCTTAGTCATAGAACCCATTTTATTTGGAGGGATACTGTGACTAGCTTAAAAAGCACACACACAATAATTACCACTTCCCTTATAGTTAGGTATGACCATGTGATTAATGTCAGGTCAGAGATTCGGGTTGAACTGGTATTTGGGACTTCCCGGAGGGGACACGTGTCCTTCTGCCCTTCATTCTCCCCTTTTTGCTTTCCTGCTGTTTGGAATATAGACGTAATAACTGGAGCTCTAGTAGCCACCTGGGACCATGAGGAAATCTTGAAAATAGAAGCCAGGCACTTTTATAGGTGCTTGGGGCACATTAAAAAGCAAACAAACATCCCTGGCCCTGTGATAAAAATGGCAGAATAGAATGACAGAAGGAACCTGGGCTCCCAGTGACACCATGAAGCTGCCATTCCAGTCCTGCTGACCTCTGGACTTGTTTTACCTGAGAGAGAAATAAACCTTTATGTGATCTATTTTGTTTAAATCATTGTTATTTCTAGTCTCTGTTACTAACAATCAATTGCAATTCCTGATACATTAATCCAGTAGGTTCTTTTCTAGGAAGTCCTAAGTAGGGCCAAAAGAGAGCCTGAGAGTCCTGAGAATTCAGGTGTTTACCCCAAGCAAAGCTGAGTGCACGATCACACTCATTTTTGGAAGCAGCCACACAATCCAGTGGGGAAGGTCCTAGTGCCAAATGCAACCATTTGTGAAAAGGTACATTCCCTTCTTTTCGTCTCACTGTCAAGGGTCTCCTCAGAACACTTTCCCATTATTACACATGGACTCCGAAGAACCTGGCTGGAAGCAGCGACACAGTTTTTTCTTATTAACTCACATCCTTGTAATGGCAGAAATATTAATAAATGCCTGGAGTTTCAACACCTTTATTTTATCTTTGTATTCCACATTTACTCACCTTAGCAGCACCTACACCTGGCAGTATGCTGAAGAAGTGCTATGAGGCTGGCTTCTGAGCTTCAGCCCGAGTCCTCTAATGAAGATAGCTATACGTCAGCACAGCTGGTTCACTTTGGTTTCCTGCAGCGCATCACTTTTAGCAATAGCTCATCTAAAGTAATTTAAACTGACTTTGTGCCCTGGAAGCTCTTTCAGGATTTGAAAAGCATATTATATAGTTACCACTGCTCTCCCTACCCCCACCCAACTAAACACATAAAAAAATCTTTAGATCCTAAAATGAGACTTTGGTCTTTTGTAAAGAGTCCTTTTCAGTGGTTTGCTCACTGTCTCCTCAACTAGCCCTGGACAGCATGCCAGGGCCTGGAGCCACACACCGAAGGCTGAGCATGAAGGCTCAGCTGGGAATTTCCCCACATTCTCCCTCATCAGCAATGTCTTTGTTCTTCCATTTCCCCACTGTCCAAGCATCAACCTACCCTGGTGCAGGAGAGCCGAACACCACAGTCCCAATGCAAAGAAGGTGTTCACACTCCTCTGAAAATCCTCCCTGGATGCCTGCTTTAGACAGAAATTCAGTTGGTGGGGGAGGGGGCCTGTTTCCAGGGCCTTCCAGGAATGATCTAAACCTACCTCTTCACTGCTTTCATCTTACTCGATAGTCCTGCCTTTCTGCTCTTCAAACAGCTGCTCCCTCCTCCTCCTATTCTTCCCATATTAAGCAGCAAAGTCCTCCTTGAAGCTGCTGCAGCCTCACCAACTGTTGAGCTCCACACACACTCACACTCCCTCCAGGCTCCAGGGCTTCAGCTGATTTCCACAGAAACCAGAAAAACTTGCTGCAGACCCAAGGTGGCCTTATGTTCACTTTCTTGAAGTCTGACTTCTTGACCCTTCTTCCTTCAGCCAGTCAGGCGGCAGTTAGAGGACAGGAGGAATTTCAGCGCTGCACTAACATAGCTCTTTCTTTTCTAGTCTCAGACTAACAAATGAAATCATCCTATAATCTTTCATGCTCAGAGACCACTGGAAAAACAGGCAGTCATCTCTGTAGTGAAAATGCTTCAGGACCACATTCTAACAGGGATCAGACTCATCACAGAGAGGAGATAACCCAGTTAATCCTAAAGAACATACTGCATTTGTGAAGAATGAGTCCATGCTGTTTTATTAACCAGGTACAATCAACAATATATATTGGCAAATATATTAAGTACTTTGTTGCCATCATCATTTTCTCCAAAGTTAATCTTTCTATACACCCAGTGCAACCATTTTAGAATTGTACAAATAAACAACTAAGGGCCTGCAAAATCTGCGTGCCTTTCCAGACAGGTCTTTCTGAGGAGCGAAAAACCATTTATTAGTACTGTGTGCTGGATTCACATGCTGGGTGCTTCATATACTCTTTCTCACTTAATATTTATGACCACCCCTAGAGTGAATTATTCTCCCCATTGTACAGATGTGAAAAAATAAGGCCCAGAGAGGTTATGAGCCTTACCCAAGTTTTCAGAGCTACTGAGAGCCAGAGAGTCTTTGATCTCACTTCATGAGCCAGCTTTCTCCCTACCACCCTAAATCTGCCTTCCTAGTGGTAAACTAAATTTACTAGCACCCAACTTTCCACGGTGCTGCTTAGCAGAATGAGTTGTGAGAAATAAGCAGAGAGTCCATTTTGAACAAAGTTATAAACTGAAACTCCAATGTCCCTTTGCTTTATATAAAACAGACGGTTTCTGGCAAAAACTAACTTCAAAGTAATTTCTGTGAAACAAATTCTACTTGTCTACCACTATGGAATCCAAGATGCATTCCCAAGGAAAGAGCTCTCCAGCCCACTTCATCATAAATATTTGGTAAAAGGGAAAGATGGGCAGCCAAGGCAGATGCTGGGCACGGCTGCAAATCAGCAGCAGTGCGTCCTTGCTGGCAGCAGTATTCCATAACTCCCCTCAGCCTGGCCATGTCATCTTCTCTGTTCAGGGAAGACACCCACATCAGGGCCACAGGAATTCTTCCTGCTCCTAGGCAGCCTCTGACATCACCCCGGTAGCCCCTAGAAACTACATGTGGTAGAGTTAGACACACGCTGGCACAGGAAGCAGAAAATACAGATTTTATTCTCTAGCATGATACTAATAAGCAGCGTAATAATCAGAAAGGCACACTTCCTTTCTGGGACTCAGTTTCCCCAACTGTCTATTGAAGAGTCCTGAGATCTGGAAGGTGTCAACAGCTATAACATTCTTCCCTTTCTCTATGACAGTGGTTCTCAGTGGGGGGCTGTGCAGGGCGAGGGGTGGGAGGATTCCATTGTTTGAGATATTCTGCAATTTTTATGTGTGTGTTTGTGATGACTGACTGGGGGTTGCTACTGGCATCCAGCTGTGGCAAGAGGCCAGGGATGCTGCTGAACATTCTACAGTGCGAAGGAGAGGCCCCCACAGCAAAAAATTATCTGGTTTAAAGTGTCAATAATGCCAAGGGTGAGAACCCCTGATCTAAGTTACTTCTGGCATCTAATGGTATACAGCTGAACTATCAACAGATTCTATTGCTAACATATATATTCCAGGTAGGAAAATGCCTAAATCCAAGGCTCTTGCTCATATCAGTCATTGATTTTATAAATTAAAAATTCCTCATAAGGCAAAATTACATGATGTCTAAGGTTGCCTTAAAATATTACAGGAAAAAAAGAGGGGAGGGGAACAAACAAGACTGGCAAAACGTTATTCACTGAAGCTGAGTGATGGGTACATAAGGATTCAATATATAATTTTCTCTACCTTTGTATATTTCTGAAATTTTCCCTAATAAAAAGGTTTATTTTTTCCTTTTGATTAAGTCTACTTAAAGGGATATAAAGGACAAAAGGGATTCCTATCCACCCCCACGCGTAAGGCATAGTCCTTGCCTAGCGGAGCTCACAGTTGAGTGGAAACAAGCAAGCCAACCACCACTGTACAAAACGTATGCTGTCCGGAGCATAAGAAAGGGAGCAGTCTCAGAACAGAAATGGAAAATCAGGAGCGGCTTCAAGGAGGAAGTAGGATGAGGGAGATTTCAAAGAATAAGTAATCAGTCTTACAGAGACGTGGGTAAAAGAGCGTCTCAGTCAGGGGACGTATCCAATGTCAAGACGTGGAGGAGAGAAAAGAGTAACACCGGGAGGGGCTTCCTTAGTTTAGGCTAGGTGGAAACAGAGCAGGGGATGAGCAAGGTGGTACCGGCAAGAGAAGGCCAAAGGGGCAAGTCTTCTGTCATGCGGAAGTCTAGATTTTATCCTAGACCTGTATTAAGAAGACCTGAAAGGATTAAGCAGCAAAATCACGTGATCTTATTCATACTTTACAGCCACCAGAGGCAGTTCATTTGTGTATTAGTTCACGTTCACACTACTATAAAGATACTACCTGAGACTGGGCAATTTACAAAGAAAGGAGGTTTAACTGACTGACAGTTCTGCCTGGCTGGGGAGGCCTCAGGAAACTTACAATCATGGCAGAAGGTGAAGGGGAAGCAAGCACCTTCTTCACAAGGTGGCAGGAGAGACAGAGAGAGCGCATGGGGGAAACCGCCACTTTTAAACCACTGGATTTCGTGGGAACTCCCTCATTATCACGAGAAGAGATTGGGGGAAACCAGCCCCAAGATCCGATCACCTTCCACCAAGTCCCTTTCTGGATATGTGAGAGTTACAATTTGAGATGAGATTTGGGTTGAGACACGGAGCCAAACCATATCAATCTGTGTCTTCTGGGACACTGGAAGGAGCATAGGATAGACTGGAGAGTGGCAAGAATTCCAACAGTAAGGAGAAGAAGGTTGTCGTTATCTGAGAGAGGAACTAAGGGGAGCAGAGTTCCTACTGGAGATGGCATGAATTGCAAGGAGATTAAATTCAAGAGGTACTTATGTACCTTACTTATGTTATTATGTTATTCCTAACTGATGTCATTAAATGAACTCCAAAGCAGAGACAGAAGGAAATATTTGCCTTAAGGAGACCGAAACCAGGATCAACACAGAAGAATCTACAAAAGATCTTAAAAGGGCAGGGCGCGGTGGCTCATGCCTGTAATCCCAGCACTTTGGGAGGCCGAGACGGGTGGATCACCTGAGGTCAAGAGTTCAAGACCAGCCTGGCCAATATGCTGAAACCCTGACTCTACTAAAAATACAAAAGAATTAACCAGCTGTAGTGGTGCGTGCCTATAGTCCCAGCTACTCGGGAAGCTGAGGCAGGAGAATCGCTTGAACCCAGGATGCGGAGGTTGCAGTGAGCCGAGATCACGCCAGTGCACTCCAGCCTGGGCGACAGAGCGAAACTATGTCTCAAAAAAAAAAAAAAAAAAAAAATCTTAAAAGATAAAATGAATTTAGTGATTTTAAAGATGATACTCAAGGAAGACAATAATATGTGGGCTATGGCTCCTTCTTGACTCTCCATTTCTGAAGATTTTAGGCTTACGCAAAAGCTATGACACTGTGGCTACAAGTGTCTGCTCAGGCTGGTGTAGGAGGGAAGCCAATCATAATTCTGAATGTTAAAATCCCAAAAATGTAATTCTGGAAAAAAATACTTTAAAAAATTCTTAAAAGATACTTATTTACATTTTAAAAAGGGGTTTATTTGAGAAACATATAAAAACATTACAGAATACTTCATAGGCCACTTTCCACAATAAAATAGGCAATAATTACATATGTATTTTTGCAAGCATAAACACTCAGGTATACCAATGACAGTGGTACGGGTATGATAGTTATGAGCAGACAAACCCTATTCATAATGAGGCAGGCAAGTAAAAGGGAAAACGTACAGGTAAATATCACTAGGGTTGGTGATGGTGTGCACCCAGCTTTATAATTTCAGTCATCTGAAATACTGTGGTGAATAACCTAAGTCTTGATGAGATCAATCAAAAATAATGATGGGTCACCACTGTACATATGCAGTCACCCAAAGAGTCTAGATCTTGAGAAATTTTACATTGAACAAATGCAGATACACAAAAAGACATCTCTTCATTTACGGGGGAAGTTTCAACATTTTTACATACACACACAATGCTTATACACAAAGGCGATGTTGTGATAATGCACTTTTGTCAAGTCAAATTTGCAAAAAATGCATAAAATGAATTAGAACTCTCTAAAAGTCCCTACACAATTTATACCTGCAGTATTGGAAATGATGCAAAGATGAAATACACAGCAGATGCATTGTAAGAAATAATGCTAACAATTTAAAATAGTGGTGGGGGGAGCCTAAAAAAGGAAAAAGCAACAGAAAGAAAATTTGACATATGAAAAGTATATTACAGAGACAGATTATGGGCAGTTACACAAAGCTAGTCCATAAGAGGTGGTCAACTTTCATGATCATTAACTATATTTTCAAGTCTTGTGTCACAATAAATTGCTACTTTTCTCTTTTAGGACATGGCTCTCCTTGGAGAATATATTCACATTCATTTTCTCTGGTGCTGCTCTTTTTGAAGTTATTCTGATTCCTGTGATTCTGATTTTGAGGATTTTAGAGTTCAAGGATTTCAACATTCAGGATTATGGCATTTGGGACCGTATCTTTCGGGATTATGATCCAACCCATTTAGGAGAAGGCTGTCCTGGTCCAGGTCCTCTGCCTGCCTGGTTACGTCTATTAAGTCTTGACAAAGACAGTAGTCTGGCTCACTGAGTTTTTAGGTCAAACCCCAAGACCGCAAGGCTGGAATACTTGACTTTCCTAGAGTCCCAACACATTCTCTGTGCCTTTGTATACACTATTCCCTGGCCTAAAAGCTCTTCTGTTTCTTGTCCACTTGGGAAATTTCTACCTACTTTCAATCTTTCTAATTTCCTCAGGGAGACTGGGGGATCTCCCAAAGTTGACTGGAAGTCTATTTCCTCCTTCAGTGCTTCCAATGACAACTTCATAACCTCTAATATATGTATTGTAATCATTATTTGCATGCTGTCTCCCCACAGAAAGGTAAGTGCCTCTAGGGTGGGTCTGAGGTGGGTCACTGTGTCTCCCAGGATCTAAACCTTGCCTGGAATCATTAAGTGTTCAACAGGAATTGTCTGAAGAACTGAAGAATGATGAACTCATGGAAGAAGTCAGTTGAGGTTTCCTTTGAGCCACCTTACAAAGGTTTGCACAGAGACTTCCTAAATGACTCCAGTTCTGGGCTAACTCCTTAAGATGAGCCTCTGAATCAGATGTGGGCTTCTTTCATTTTAAAGCTTAATCCTGAGCTCATTACTTCCCAAATGCTTTCTGTCATCTGGGACTTTTGACAGAGATAAGACATGCTAGGAATAGATATTTCCAGATCCACTTCTTAAATAAAGGTCATCCCCAAGAGACTCCCAGGTATGTGAGAAGGGAAGAGGACTTACATTTGTTAAGCATCTACTACATGCCACAATCAACTTGTGAGGCAGATATCAATATCCCATTTTATAGATTCTTGCTATTTAAAGTGTGGTCAGAGAAGCAGCAGCCTCAGTGTTACCTGGGGGCTGGTTAGAAATACACAATGTTAGGCCTCACCCCAGACCTAATGAAGCACAATCTGCATTTTAACAAGATCTCTAGGTGATTCGTCTGTGATATAAACTTTAAGAAGCACTGTTATAGATGAGGAATCTGGGATCAATGAAGGTAATTAACATGCCAAAGGTTACACAGTTGGTGTGAGCTGGAATTTGAACTCATGTCTGCATTTTCTAAAAGGCTGTGTATTTCCCACCACACTGCTACTGAAACTCATGTCAAGCTTGTAGCTTAGAAAAACACATCTAACTTTGTATGAAATATATTTTAAAAACTTTATTATAGCATGGTTCATTATTTCAAAATTGAAGAATAAAGTTAATTTTAAAAGTTCACATCCCACATTACCAAATACAAAAAATCCTGGTCATAGAGGTTTCCTGCCTTGGCATGTCAGAATTAAAAATCTTTCTAGTTTATTTCTAAAACAGCTAAAGGTACCGGATTGTTGCCTTGGTGATTAAAATTCATGTAACTTCTTGGTTCTCCGATGTCCCCTTGAGAGACTGAAGCCCAGGATCAAGACTACAGGCTTTGGGGGGTCCTAGCAGACATTAAACTGTCTGCACAATTTGAAAAAGTACTTAACTTCTTTGAGGCTGTTTTCTCAGTAATAAAGCAGGCTAACGATAACCCACATGGAGTTGATGTTAGGGATAATGACATCATATATACCCTGGAACACAGCAAATACTCAGTAATGTGAGACACTATCACACTATCGCCATCATCAATATCTACAGTAGTCTCACAGCAGATGACACATCATCAGGAAAATCGCCCAGTTAACTAGGCTAGCAAACATTGTTATTCCAGAAGTTTGCCAGCCAGCAGGCACACTTAACATAGACATGATTTATTAGTAATCAATACATTTAAGAAAGTTGTAGGCTTTTTTTTTTAGTGATTATCAAAATGACGTGCTTAATTTATTTTATGATAACCCTGCAGCAAACAGGGATCAAATTAACCATACTTTTCTTTCTACTTTGCAGCCAGGGACAAGGAAGGAAAGTGTCTCTTAGAAAAAGTATAAGGAATGTAGAAGGGACAGGGGAAAAACAATGAATGTAATACACATCACAACACTACCATGTCATAAATGTGCATAATTTTATAGTATATAAAGCACTTTCTCGTATATTATCTTATCCAATTCTCACATACTGTGAAACATTGTCTCCATCTTAAAGGTGAGGAAACTGAGGTTCAGAGAACAAACGACACTCAAGTCACAGAACCTAAGCACAACAGTTATGGCAGAAACACAAACCCAAGTCTTCTGAACCCAGCCCAGGGCTACTTTCTACTGGACTACCCAAGTGATTTAAATTTACTACTCTCACAAAGAGAGATGTTCAGCATCAGAAAAATCATCCCCAGGACCAGTTCCCAGCAAGTTTCTACAGCCCCATCCACAGTGGTGACCTACCCAGCCTAACATACACGTCCTTTAATAGACTGCTCCTAAAAGAGAAAAGGGCTGCTTCTCTTGAACCTGATACTTGAGAATAATTTCTGTTTGGGGATCCTTTGTTTGGCTACCTGGAAACAATGTTCAACATCTTTTCAACCTCCTTCTTATGCTAATTACAGCTCATCAGCATCTGGACACCCACAAGCAAAATCAATCTGGCTATGAAAGCAAGCCAACAACATTTTCTTACCATAAAAAAAACAAACAAGTAAGACTGCAAGATGATTAAATACACAGAGCATTTCCCCAGCAACCTGCAGGCTGCTGCATATAAAAATCACATCCAATATTACAAGAGTCCAGGAAGGTAGACACTAACAAACATCTCACACACGTAATTGTATTCTTTATGAGCAGTGAAATGTATACAAGTTTATTTTCAGTTTACTCCCTTCCACATTATATCTTCTGTTAGATGCCAACATGTCTAACACATTCAAGTATTCACACATTTAAAAAAAATACCATTTGAAAGGCATCTTCACTTCCCCTTCTTATGCTATAACCCAAATGAACCTAGAAGCATTAGCCTTCAGTCTACAACTCGCTGTCTTACTACCCTGAAGTCCCAACACATTCACAACACTTTGAAGAGCCAATGTCGGCCAGGCATGGTGGCTCACGCCTGTAATCCCAGCACTTTGGGAGGCCGAGGGCGGCAGATCACCTGAAGTCAGGAGTTCAAGACCAGCCTGACCAACATGGTGAAACCCCGTCTCTACTAAAAATACAAAAATTAGCAGGGCATGGTGGCGCATGCCTGTAATCCCAGCTACTTGGGAGGCTGAGGCAGGAGAATCGCTTGAACCCAGGAGGCGGAGGTTGCAGTGAGCCGAGATGGCGCCATTGTACTCCAGCCTGGGCAACAACAGCGAAACTCCGTCTCAGAAAAAAAAAAGGAGGAGCCAATGTCACCATCTAAGCCCAGCTCACCTCTCCAAACTGCTATTACCTCCACAACCTAATTATTTAACCTGAAATTTATCCTGCCTTCTAAAAATATAGTCTAGCTCCTAACTGCATTAAAAGGCCCACCCCTGCTAAAAAAATGCCCAAGATGCAGTGAGTAAAAACAGTATATCCATCATGATTCCCTTTATACAAAATAACATACATACACACACACACACACACACACACACACACACACACACACACACACACACAGAGAGTCCCTAACATGGTGTTTGAATGGATGGTGTCCATGATGTTTTCAGTAATTAACTCTGGCTGGTAGGATTGGGGGTGATTTTTACTTTCTTTTCATCTTTTTTCACAATTTAAAAATTTTCTACATGAGTTTATTTTATTCATACTCAGATAAAGCAATAAAGCTGTGTTGAACAAGCCTTCCACCAAAGACCCACCATTCAAAAATCTTCTAGTGGCACAGAGAGAAAGTAAAAGGACTGCTTACCAAGGCTTGTGCTGTGAGAATTCTGGCCAGTAGCTCTCAACACTAGCTGGGCAACAGAATCCAGAGCCCCTACTCTGTTTTTTTTCTTTCATTATTCTCTTTTTATAGAAGGATCTGGAGCTTTTTAAAAATATAGATGCTTGAAGCCCCAGTCCTCAGAATTGCTGGAGGAGGGACATGTATTTTGTCAAAGCTCTTTAGCTGATATTGATCAGTCAAGGTAGAAACTACATATTTATGTCTCATTCTCAAGAGGGGGACAACAGGGAGAAAGGCCAGAATGCTAAGGGAAGTGTTTACCTAAAGGCACATAACTTTGCAAGGTAACCATGCAGCGAATGGTTAGGAACAGAAACTGAAGGTTGAGCAGTGCTGTCAGGTATGGAAGACCATGAGAAGAGTGGATACAGTGGGTAGATAGATAGGTCTGAAGGCCAACAAGAGGCACACAAAGTGAGCCAGGGCGAAATGTTCGGGATTGAGAGATGAAGGTTATTTATGCAGTAGTGGGGCCAGGACTACTGACAGCGTAAGAGACTGAAGAGAAAAGACACCAAGCAGTTTCAATTAGTCCCACTACAGGTTAGCAACCTTAATTTATGATCTAAAAAACCAAAACAAACCAAAAACAGAAGAGCACTGCTTGTGATTCAGTTTTTGGAAGCTGCAGGAAAATCCTAGGTTCAGTTCCTAGGAAGGCCAGGTACTAGCTGTGTGGCCTTCAGAAAATGACAAGTTATCTGGGCCTCAGTGTTCTCATCTATACACTATGGGTAATAATACACAGCTCATAGGGTTATTGTGAGGATTAGGTGAAATGAGCTAATATATTTAAAAGCCTATTAGTGGACAAAGAACAAAAAAGGCCCCCAAATGGCAACATTATGAAGCATATCCCAGTAAAGATTAAGTGTTCAATTTTAATAAACCAGATCCCACAGTTAATTATTGCCTAGTTCCTAAGTTATTTCCCCATTTTGGCACCACCTACAAATGCTGGAGAAATAACTAAAGGAGTCTGGCTATTTCTCTACTTTTGTTTCTACATTGCTGGCATTTGTTTTATCTATAAAAGAGATATACTACACCCTAAACTATTTCTATAAAACTTAATCAAGATTATAAATGAAAACTAACAGAGTCCTACTGACACAATAACAGAGCATCAGTGGAAAATTCTATTTCTAAAATAAGAATTCTGGTAATGCTGCCCCTAAAGAGCCAAGTTTCTACTGGCAAAATGAAAAACACAAAAGAAAAACAGGAGTGATAAATGTTTCCCCTTCATCCTCCCCAACCAAGCCCTCAATATCAAAACTGAATTTGGGCTAATTAGCTGAAACTATCAAAATAACTGAAATTAGTACTATACCTATGACCTGTAAAACTTTGGGAGAGTCCTCTGTCAGCAGAGCATAGTTAAAATAACTAGCCTAATAGCAATGGCTACTAACACCTAATGAATACTTACTAAGTACCAGGGCACCAGTACCGTCCTCAACACTGTCCAGAGATTAAGTAAGTCAATCCTTGCAACAGCTCTACAGGTCCTTCCAGGTCTGGCTTCTGCTTAACTATCTAATCTCCATACTCTCCTCAGCAAGGACTGGTACCAGACTGGTCTCAGAGGATGCTCCTGTGGAACTTGGTAAAAATACAGATCCATTGACTTTATGCAGACTGCTGGAATCAGAAACTCTGAGAACACATCTCCAACATTTTCAATGAGATTCCAGATGATTCTGATGGTCAGTTAGGTTTAAGGCTCACTGCAGTTTGTCCCTCCCAACTTTTTTTTTTTTTAAATACATGCTGCTTTTTCCATCGACTTTCCTTTACCTGGCTAACTTTTACCAAAGGTTTGGCTTGGGGGCCACATTCCTGGGGGGGCGCTATTTCTAATCACCAGTTCTCTCACTACCCAGGTTGGACAGGGAGCCCCTCCTGTGCTCCCACAGTGCCTCATACTTCCTTCTACATCTTTACCTTGTAACATAAATGCAGGTTTCTGTGTCTGTCTCCCTAGCTGAGCTGTCAGTTCATTCACCTTACATTTTTACCTCGTAATAGAAACGCAGGTTTCTATGTCTCCCTAGCTGGGCTGTGTGAGCCTGTTCAGCTTCTAGCTACAGCACCAAGCCTGACACAAAGCAGGGACTAGTGGTTTGTTTAATATAAGAATGAATGAAGCCTCACTGACCTACCTTTGGGGCATCTATCCATAGAAATAGACCTTCTGCAAGGGCAGTCTAGAATGGGAGCTTCAAACTGAAACAGAAGAGTCTGGTACCTATTTGAAGACGTAATGAATTTGAAAAGTGCTAGCATAACCAGGATAGTAACTGAGGGTCCAGGGTAATATGCCATCATGAAAAACAGTGGCTGTCCCATTTCCCAGGAAGCTCCTGTTATGACCCAGCCTATCCACATAAAAAGTCCTGGGTCACAGCTGGGCTTCACAACCACAAAAGGCAAGAGGTTTATATCCTACATGTAAACATGAAAACTGGAAGAGGTAGGGACCCATTCTATTTTTGAAAGAAGGCAAATGTGCAATAACTGTATTACCATATTGAATGCTACCTGCTAGAGACTACGTCAGACACTCATGATCATTATTTGTCACAAAACATTCTAAGAAAGGTTTTATCAGGCTTATTTGACTGAGGAGGAATTCAAGGTCCAGAGAGAAGAGATAACTTGCCCAAGGCCACTAGCTAGCTTGCAGATAGAGCTGGGTTTGAAATCAGGCCTATCTGCCTACAAAAGCAATCTGCCTTCTATGACTTTGTGCTGCCTCTGGATCACCAACCAGAAGATCACTGGAGCCACCCTGGTGTTGGAAGAAGCTTTAGAATTAGACTTAGGCTCAAATTTTGCTTTGTCACTAATGTGCTAAATGGTATTTTGGTAACTGACAAACTCTCTGAAACTCACCTGTGAAAAGACAACAGAAATGCCTAATTCATAAAGGTACTTTATGTGCACCTGTAAAGCCCTGAGGCTTAGTAGACAGATGCCCGATAAATGTGAGGTGACCATTCATCAGTTTTCCCCACTCCCTCGAAAGAGAACAGTTGCTTCCAGAATGGCAAATTCATCCTGTCTCACTGTCTTCTTCAATGGCAAACAGCTATGCTGTGCTCTACTTGGGAAAGACCTGTGGGTAAATCCTTAATATGACTTGAACTAGTGAACAAACCAGATGTGCACCACTCTAAATCATCCCCTCAAGCCTGATGAAAGGAACCCCAAATCCAAACACATTGTTTATTTCAGCATCCCTACATTTTGTCATCCGAGGTCAGGAAGGAGACAAGCAGCTGGAGGGAAAGAAAAGGAATTGATCCAGAAACTATTCAATTATAAGATTTTCAAACAGCAACAAAAAACAACAGCAAGACATTTTCATCTTTATTTAACATAAACTGCTGCTAGTACATGGCTTAATGCCATTCTTAAATACTGTTCACTCTTCACTGGCTTATTGTTCTGACCACTGTAACCAACTCTGTGACTGTCAAGCTTGGAGAATACAAATACGGGCACAGGGGTGGTGGGGGCAGCCTCTGAATCCTCTGTTTATAGCTTAGACAGAGGAGAAATAGGGACCTGAGGTTCCTTGGTATATCCTCTCAGGGAAGGTTTTTATCTGTATTCCACAGAGAACTGGCACATTTACAGCCCGCCTCTAGGACTGGTAGATTCAGGAAGGAAAAGAAGTTCTTCTGGCAAGTACTTCTAAAATTACCAACATAGAAGGAGGAGGAATACAAACTGGAAACTCATCCTCATTCCAGCCACTAATACTAATGAAACAGGGTCTGTGCTAAGCACTTGATCTCTGTATTATTTCTTGTAATCTTCACTTGTTACCCTTATGAGATAGAGCCTAAGAGTATCTGAGTTTTACAACAGAAGAAATTACAGGCTCAGAGAGGTTAAGCAACTTTTCCAAAGTCACAAAGTTGGTAAATGACAGAAGTAGGACACCAACCTAAGTCCTGTCTTAATCCAAAACCCATGTTCTTCATCATCCATATCACAATAACTAACTATACATGCCTAGTGCCCACTGTCCCCTCTGCCATTTCCTTCACTGGCATAATAATGAAATACTATGTATCCTTCGAAGAGTACTCAAATGTTATCTCATCTCTTAAGCCTTCCCAGAATCCCTAAGGATTCTCCTTTCTCTGGGCTTCTTCAAACACTAATGGAACATTTATTATAGTGTGATGTCTGGAGTCAGTATTAAAATGATCTAAACCAACATTTATCAACCCACCTGTTATGGTCTAGATGTGGTTTATCCCCACCAAACTCATGTTGAAATTTAACTGACAATGTAATGGTGTTGAGAGGTGGTGAGACCTTTACAAGGCATCTGGGCTATGCGAGATCCACCCTCACAAAGGGATTAATGTAGTCTGGTGGGAATGAAGCAAGTCTTGCTCTTGCTGGACTAGATTAGTTACTGCGAGAAGGTTGTTATAAAGCAAGGCTGTCTCTTGTGTTTTCTCTCTGCACACGATCATTTCCCTTTTTGCCTTCCACCGTGAGTTGATGCAGCATGAGGCTCTCATCAGATGGGCTGCCTGATCTTGGACTTCCCAGCCTCCAGAATTGTGAGCCAAATGAACTACTTTTCTTTATACATTATGCAGTCTCAGGTATTCTATTATAGCAACACAAAATGGACTAAGATACCCCCGACACCATGTTAGATTTGCATAAGTTACTTCAATTAATTCTTACCCAAGAAGGTAGGTATTAATTTTGATCTTAAAGATAAAAAAACAAACAAACATGTATTGAAAACTACTACAGGACAGATGCTGAGCAGCTTTATGGTACAACCATAAATTGGTTAACTCATTAACAACACTCTTTCCTAATGCTCTTAATGACCAGCATGTGTCTCATGTTGATTATAGCCAGTACATGATACAAAGGTGTTAAGTAAATTCATTTATTCATTCACTCAATATTTACTGAGCACCTACCATGCACCAAGCACTATGATAGGCAGTACAAATGCCAAACAACAACTTCATGAAGTTATTTTGCCATCTGCCCCTAATAACTTCTATAATTTGAAACGGTAAGAGTCCCTACCACTATGATGACTTGTCAAAGCACCAGGGTCTTCTGATCAAGAACTCTTGACTATCAGCAATTCAGAGAAGAGCAGGCTAGTCTGGACCCAGGACAACAAATAACAATGGCAATGACTTTGTGAAATGAGTGTGACATTTGTGATCAGGAGCCGAGGAAGGGTCTGACTCTCAATTTAGCCACTTACCCACTGTACGACCTAAAGCCATGATTTCAGTGAGTCTCACAATGACCCCATCTTCAGAATGAGAAATAACACCAAGCTTGAGGGGCTGTTGTAAGGCTCAAACATGATCGGATGTGTAAAGACTCTCCTACAGGTGCTGAATATAGGGAGTAACAAATGAACATATTGGCTGAAATTCGAATGCCTTTTGTTTCAGTCTGTACCATAACCTCCCTCCCACCAGAAGTGTCTTCCTCTGTAAGCATTTCTGTTCTTGTGTTCCCTTTAACAATGAAATGTTCTTGTCTAGTATGTCTTTGTAACTGTAATATAGTTTTGTGGTAAATATCTATGAAATTGCTTTCTCCCCCATGTCTATTTTCCTACTTCTTAAAACTGTAAATTTGCTGAGGGCTGGAAGTCTCTCCTACCTGGGTGGCAACTTTGAGAGGACATGAGAATTGGGAGACTGAAGCAGAGACTTATTAAGGTTGCAGTGAAGTTCAGGAGAGATGATGAGGGCAGAGACAGTGGCAACGAAAAGGACTGGTTCAAGAGATTTTCTAAGGTGAATACATAGGGCTGATGATCAATTACACATGGAGAATATTAGAGTTAAGCATGGCATGTTGATTTCCACAGTGGGTGGTGGGGAGGAGGCTGGTGCCATTTACCAAGCAGAAAAGATGACAGCAGTGAAGGAATGGATATGGTTTTGAACAAGCTGAGTTTGAATATCTGGTGCTGTCTGCTATTAGCTGTGTTAACCAGAGGTTGGGAGTGAGAACTAGATTGAAGATCTGGGAGTCAACGGCAGATAGATGAAGGTTAAAGCTGCAGGAGTAGATGAGATCACCCAAGGAGAATGCATGGAAGGAAAAAAGGGGAACTAGGGGAAGACACTGCCAATCTATTCAAAAATGAATGCCTGAGGGCCAGGCAGAGGAAAAGGATCTGGAGATGGAATACTAGGAAGAGCAGTCTCCCCCAGGACAAGCATTGTATTCTGTTCCTTGTCTCCACTGGATCTGTCACATACTAGGTCTTTGTTATATTTTGAACATAGCAGGCGCCCCAGTAAAAGCTGGCCTCAAACAATGCCATGTCATTAGAGCCCAGCACGAAGACTTTTAAAAATGTTTCTTTTTGTCTGTGTTGGCTAAACTCCCTTCTTTTCTGACTGCAGGAAAGGTTTTGCCATCTCCTTCTTCTAATCCTAGGAGGCGGTATGGGAGCTCTGACCCGACTTCCTCACTGTTAGGAAGATACACAAGGCAGCTGTATGCTTCCTGACATGTGGAGTCCACTGGAATCACTTACAATTCTTTGCTGATGACAGAAAAGTATTCTTTAAAGCACTGACCTATTATCAACTGCTGTCACTGCTGAAAAGGTAAAAATGCATGTATATACCTAGCATGCACACCACACACCTACATGCTGCTCGGTGGCTCACCCCCTTAAAGCTCCTAACAGCCTCCAGGGGAACTGTGTTAAAACAGCGCAATTAACTAGAACTGCTACAAACTCAATAACTCACATACCTAATGAAGCAATACAAGGAAAACTGGACCTATATTAATAAGAATTTTTAAAAGAGACAAGAAGTAAAGGTCAGATGGCATTTCTGGATCCCACCTCTTTCCTTCTTCCCTCCTATTCTGAAGTAGTTAATACCAAGGAGACAATATATACTGTGCTATTCTTTTAAAACCAAGGAGGCAGCCAATCATGCTAGTGCACCCAAGGGCAAATCATTTCTTTCCAACCCATCCCCCAAGCTTAGTGCCTCCCCTGATCTATTTCTGAAGGTTTTATTATGCAAACCTAAATGGATTTCAATTATAATAATTCTTTTCCTTCCCCACCCCAAGTCACAAAAGAGGAACTAAATTACCAGCATTCTAGGTTGTAAGGGCAGTTTTGCTTTTACTCCCCTCTTTAGAGTCACCTTAATCTAGATACTCCCATCCCTCAAGCCTTTCTGTTGGCTTGGGAACACAACTGTTTTTATGTCACTCACTACTTAGCATAGCTTGACTCCTGACATTCCCATCAAGAATGGATTTGCCCATTTGCCCACAGTTATCATGGAGCAATTAGACCACAGACCAGTAAAACCAAACTACCCTCTCCTGGCCCTCCCACAGTAGAGGTGTGGGCATTTTCTCTGCCTGGCCATCCCCATGGGTATGTGTGACTAAAGCCAGGGTGGGCAGAGGTGGAGACAGTTTAAGGTCTCTTATGGTGCCTGCTTTATTCTGGGGTCTATGCTAAGCATCTACATGTCATCTCATCTGACTCTCGCAAACACCCTTCATGGTAGATTCTAGCCTCATTATTTTACAGATAGGACGAGTGCGGGCCAGGTTGCTTAGGAACTTGCCCAAGATGGCACAACTGATAAGCAGCAGATCCATCTGTACCACCTCAGGCTGTACTGCGACTTTGGGAGTCAGGAGAAGGCCCTAAGAGGTGACAGGGGCTACGACGGGACCAGGATGGACTTAAAGAGGCAAACCAGGATGTGTGATATCATCTGAGGGACCAAAATAGATGCCTCTTTATCAACTAAGATGGACCCTAAGGTTAAGGAAATAAATGTCACCTACAGGTGGAGGGTTCAGGGCTCAGCTGGCATAGCAACTCCCTGAATTCCCATGGCTACAAGAAAAAAACACACTCTTGTGAAACTCCCTAACAATATCAGGCAAATTATTAGACCCCTCCTAACTCTGATTGGACAGAGGATTGGCCTTGCAAACATTATTTTCTGATAAGCAACTGCAGACTATCCAGCCAGTTTCAACAAGCTCAGAGAGACTGTATACAAACTTTGTGTCTTACAGTTCACCTTTTGATATAAAGAGCCAAATCCTACCTCATTTTAAAGCTAAAACCCTGCCCCAGAGTGAACATGGGATGTGTTACATACGTTTACCCATTGCGCATGCACTTGACTCCCCTCATAAATATGTGTAGCTTTCCCCCAAAACCTGCTGAATGTGTATGACTCTATTGTCTAATACAGACCTTATGAGGCCTAAAACCCAACCTGCCCTTTCGTTTTTTGAAGACAGATCACCTTTGGTACACGCCACAGACTGTCTCTTTCTAGTTTACAAACTCGTATCATCAACAAACCTCTCCTTTCTACTAGGTTAGCCATCCTGGTGCTCTTGTGGACAACAGTGACAAGCCCCTGAAGCTTCACAAGAAAGAAAGGGAAGAGTGTGGGGTAGCTCTCTAGAGCTTCTGGACTGGCGAGCTGATTCCCAGGCCTCAGTGTTCCACCTAGGAGCTGGGCTACCCCTAGGTGCTTGTCATAGGGTGGCCTTGCCTATAGGGAAGGTCTGTGTACAGTAAAGCTCTTAAGGGTGTGGCTCTAAAGTGGGGGTTCTGCCATAATCTCCAAGCTAATGTGACAGAGTTAAAACTTAGGGCTAGCAACCCACTCATTTTAGCATCCAAACAAGCTGGGTGAAAGACCATTCACTCTAGGTGTATGACTGACTAACAACCATCAATCTGAACTGAAATCAACTGTATTGACTTCAACCTTGTAGGTTTCTGAGGAAAGCCCCAAACCCATGTTTGTCCTCAATGAGCCTTTCAGGGAAATGGTTGTTCATTCACACAGTCAAGAAACATTTACTGTGCATCTACCACATGCCAAGCACCACAGGACCAGGCAATGGGATCTAGAGGGGACAAGGCCATTGGTTCCATAATTTCAAGGGCTATGAAGGCAGAGTCCTGAGACCAAGAGTCCACTGAACAGAAGATTCTATCCTAGTCTACGGGTTCATGACATGCTTCCCTGAGAAAGAGACATAAAAACTAAGGACCAGGCCGGACACAGTGGTTCATGTCTATAATCTCAGCATTTTGGGAGGCCAAGGCGGGCGGATCACTTGAGGTCAGGAGTTCGAGACCAGCCTGGCCAACATGGTGAAATCCCATCTCTACTAAAAATACAAAAAGTAGCTGGGTGTGGTGGCGGGTGCCTGTAGTCCCAGCTACTCATGAGGCTGAGGCAGGAGAATCGGTTGAACCTGGGAGGCAGAGGCTGCAGTGAGCCAAGATTGCATCACTGCACTCCAGCCTGGGCAACAGGCCAGGAAAAAAAAAAAAAAAAAACTAAGGATTAAGGACAACTAAAAGATAGCCAGGCAGACAGGTTGGAGAAAAATCACTGCACATGGAGGGAAGAACATGCTGGAAGCCCGGGGGCAGGAATGAGCTGGGCATGCCCACCAGTATTCCTGATGGTCTGAGGCCACTGTGCTCTAGCTTAGCACACAAATCTGGCCCACTTACGTGAGAAGGGCTGGCACACAGAGGCCAACGAAGAGCACAGTCTTACCCAGAGGACAGGACAAAGAAACCCTGCACAGTGTGCACTGCTCTGCTCTGTCTCCATTCTCACTCTGCCATTCATGGCCGAAGGCCGGTTTGTAGGAGTGGCAGCAGCTGGCAGGGGTGGCAGGAGTGGAGGGCTGTGCTTTCTTCTTGGGGTTCACTTCTGCTGTCTGGGTGCTGGTTCACTCAGGATGCAGAGCTCATCCTCCCCAGCCATTACAGCCCAAACATGCCTTCTAGGAGACGTCTTACCAAGCCATTGCCCTCACTAACATAATGTTATCACATTCTTAATGCGGGTACTCTAAAGCAAATGTACTGTTACCAGCCACGCCACCGGGCACATTTTTCAGAAGAAAAGCAGCTGCTCACTGAATCTGTCACTTCCTCCTCTTCTAAGTGCCATGCCCACAGAGCAGGAGCCTGCTAAGGGCTGTTTTCCTTCACACTCTCTTCCAGCACACTCAAGATGCAGCCTCAGGTCTCTCAGTGGAACCCAGCAGGTCCGCCACAGCACCCACCCTGAGGAGCTTCCTGGCTCACAGGCAACCCTGACAACCAGGGCTTATTCCTGAGAATCTGAAGGTGTGGCTATCAGAGCTTCTAGTTCACTAGTCCACTCCCCTCATCTTACAGACCAGAAAGGAAAATGCAGTGAAGGGAAGTTAAGGCAAGGTTCCAAAGTCGCACACCTAGTTAGTTGTAGAACCCACAGCTCGGTTGCCTTCCCAGTTCATCTCCTCTAAAAAAAAAAACAAGGATGCCACCAAGACTTCATAGGTTGTGAGTTTTAAATATGATAGCAAATAGTGCAGCCGGGCCAGGAAAGTGGCAGGCTTTCACTAAATGGTGACTGTCTGAAAAGTTTACCTCCTAGACCTCCAGGACCCCCTCCATTCCCTCTCCCAGGGACTCATTTTGCTGAATTTTCAGTGGGGAAAAATCTAGCATGGGGTTAACATATTTATAGCTAGTGTTTGGTCAAAATGAGTTAAACTGAAGTCTCTACTTGTTCTCAGGTCTCTAGGCCACAGTATTTGCAAGGCCAGCTCCTCCTTTGCTCCAGCCAGATTTCCTGTTGTCTCTGGAGAGTTGATTTGATAGAGAAGATATCACTGAAGATAACCACTGAAGGTAGGTCACACCACCTTCCCTTTAGCCACTCCAAGTTGGGAGAGACTAAGCCAAGTCAATTGGAAAAGAGAGAGGCGGGAGTTCTCAAACTTTCGTCTATGAGGATGAGGAATGCAAAAGATCCTGCAGATACCCATGCCAATTCCACCAAGCACTGACAAAAAAAAAAAAAAAAAAAAAAAAGCCTCCTAATCCATGGGACGAACATTGCTTCTGAGAAGACAGCCAAATGAGCCAGTCAAGCTCAGCTTCTCCTCCTCTCTCAACACACTACCTCCCCACTCCTCTCCACCCGCTCCCCACACTTTAAAATAACCATCCAACCATGTAAATTCCCTGGTGCAAGTGTCTGCCAGCCTCCAGCAGAACTGTCAATGCTCATAAATCCCTGGCCTTCCAGATTGCACTGTGGCTATTCATCGGGGAGAGGGCTGCAGCAGGCCACTAGACAACAGCAGGAAGAGACTGGCCTAGCAGTAACTACTCTGGTTACAGCGTCGCAATTCATGGCAGCATTTTGCTGGGAGTGTGCACCATCAGGGAGGAGAAACATAAAAAGGGGAATCTGGGCTATAAATAGTTTATTTCGGCAATTCCTGATGTTGGCTGAATCATACTTCAGTACAGAAATACATGAAAGCACCACTCTGGAGGTGACATGTGTTGCCACCTCATTACTCTTTTCAAAAGGGTCTTCCATCAGAGAGACACCTCGCTACAAATTATAGTGAAGAAAACAAAACCCTCACACACAGACTTATTAATAGTCCAGAAGGAAACGGAACGACCAGGATTCAAACAAGCAGAGGACTGGTGCAACAAAGGCTGTCAGTGACCTGGGGTCTCTTTTTCATTCATGAAAAATAAGAAAATAGTAAGAAAAAGGTAGCACTCTTCCTTTCTATCCCCCAAACACGTCAGAATTTTTCAAAGTAGTTCACATTTCCCTGTTTCTCCTAATGCACCTAAATTAGGCTGACTCCTCCAGTGAACCCTACCTTCATGCTCCTTCTCAGTGGTTCCCACTTTCTTGATCTTCCTGGGAGATTTCATAAAGAGGGGAAAGATGGTTCGTAAGCCAAGAATGTCAACAAACTTATGGCAGTTGTCTGTGCCTTCGGGACCAATCATGGCATGGTCCAGCACTTTCAGGGCACTGCTCCTGGAGATCTTCTTTTCCCTGTGGACAAAAGAGGTTTCAGATAAGGTATTTCATGGGGAAATTATAGTGCTTAAAAAAAAAAAAAAGATATTTGCTGCCTACACATTATATATCTAAATGGAAATATTACGTACTTGTTAACAATTAGGAGAAGACGTCTACAATAGGGTGGACAAATTCTTACAGTCAGAATGATAAACACAAAGGGCAATACTCAAAATTCTTTATGAAGCATTACCACAATTACACATGAAAAATTTACATTAAAAATGACTGGAAAGAAAGAGATTAAAATTATAAGAGATTATTTCAGAGTGTTGAGATTATAGACATTTCGTTATTCTTTTTTCTTTCTTTTTAACAGCTTTATTGAGACAATTCACATACTATACAATTTCTACCATTTAAAATGTGTAACTCAATGGGCTTTAGAATATTCACAGATATGTCAGCTACCACCACAGTCAATTATAAAACATTTTCATTACCCTGAGAAGAAACTACATACTCTTATCACCCCCTACCCTCTTCATCCCATCCTGGCCCTAAGCAACCACTGATCTACGTTCTGTCTTATAGATTTGCCTATTCTAGACATTTCATGTAAGTAGATACCATATATTATGTGTTCTCTTATGACTGGCTTCTTTCACTTGGCAATGTTTTCAAGGTTCATCCACGTTGTAGCATGTATTAGTACTTCATTCCTTTTTATTGCTGAATAACACATGCCACAGTTGGTCCATTTATCAGTTGAAGGACACTTGGTTTGTTTCCACCCTTTGGCTATTATGAATAATGCTGCTATCAACATTGTTTCCTTAGTTTCATTTTTGGATTGCTCATTGCAAGTGTATAGAAATACAACTGGTTTTATTTCCTGCAACCTTGCTAAACTCGTTTGCTAGTTCTAATAGTCTTTTAGTAGATTCCTTAGGATTTTCTATATACATTATGTTATCTGCAAACAGAGTTGTACTTCTTCCTTTCTAATATAGATGCTTCTTATTTCATTTTATTGCCTAATCGCCCTGGCTAGAACCTCCAGGACAATGCCCAATAGCAGTGATGAGGGTGACAATCCTAGTCCTTGTCTTAGGGGGAAAACATCCACTCTTTCACCATGAAGTATGATGTTAGTTATGGGTTTTTTGTAGAAGCGCATTATCAATGGTTGAAGAAGTTCTCTTCTATTCCTAGTTAAACTATTGGTATGAAAGAATGCTGGGTTGTGTCAGATGCTTTGATGCTTTTTCTGCATCTTATTTTTCCTTTTTCTATATCTCGGTTTCTCATTTTTCCATAATGAACATATAGAATTAAAAAAGATAAACTATTTTCAAGAAAAAATAAAGGTGTTTTTCCCTCTTGAAGCAAAAGGTCATAGAATAATAGTGCCACTGGCTGATGTTCTTGCAGATACTTCCCTAGGGAGCATAATTTTTCTACAATCTTAAATTATTTTTTTAAATACTCCGAAGTAGAGAGAAGCAAGTCAGTCATTTCCTATCTTGCTACAGCTGGTAAATAAACCAGCCAAACCAATATGCAATATTTACTGGGCACCTACTTAGCACTGTGGTAGACACAAGAGAAAACAGTAAGAAATGGGTTCTGCTTCCAAAAAAAAAAGCTAAATCTGGGGAGACCAAAGTAATATGAAAGGATCAGAGAAAAGTATAAATCAGCATATAATTTTCCCCATGTATTATTCAATCTACAAATATTTACTGGATAACTCTCACATGATTGGGAAAGATTGCGTCCCAGTTCTCAAGCAATTTACATTCTCACCGCAGGAGACAAAGAGAAATTGAGATACCTGATAATGGTTAATGTCAAGGAAGTAAAACAAGGCCATGTGAAGGAATGACTGGCGTGGATCTCTTAGATTCAGTTATTAAGGAAAGCCTCCTAAGGAGTAACATTGTGTTGAGAACTGAGTGATAAGACGAATCAGTCATGTAAATTTTAGGGGCAAAACAACATTCAAGACAGGAGGAACAGCAAGCACAGAGGTCCTGAAATAGAAATGAGCTCTAGACAGGCGACTGGTGTGTTTGAGGTACACCAAGCAGCAGAATGTTCCTAGCTTCGATCAGGGAGGGAAACATGGGCTGTATCGAAGGCCACAAGAAGGCATCCAAGTGAAGAAGTTATTCTAGGAGTAAAGCGGATGCAATTCAACATGTTGGTTCTGAGATTGTCATGTGTTACATTAAAGTGAGAGAGACAAATTACACGTATTTGGGAGAGTGTGGGGGAAGAATAATATATATGTAAATATTTAAAATAAATGAACAAATAACTAGGTAACAAAATAATAAGTACAGTGGGCACACAAGCAGCGAATACTTTAGTTAGAGGAAGGAGACAGTTTCTGAAGAGATTCCAGTCTGTCAAAAAAGCAAAATAAACGGCCACCAGATTCCACCATCAGGAAGCCACTAGCAACCTTCCAGAAAGCAGTGGTAGGGCAGAAGTGCAGTGAAAAGTAAAAGCAGATGAGAAAGTAAGAGGGGTGAGTGTAGGTTATGCCTTAGTAAAGCCTGGAGGAGGAACCCCAAGAGAGGGAAGTCGGGTCAAGATTTTTTTAAACTACTATTTTTAAGAAAAGCCAATGGTGATGAGGAGACCAAAGATAAACAAGGGAGAAATAAACAGCTGGAGAGAGGTGACTGGTCTTGCAAGAGAAGGCAGTACTCATCAAAAACAGGGTAATAACCCGGAGCCTTTCATCCAATTTCTCGTGTGAAAGCCAAAGAAAAGGAATCAGAAATAATATCCCCTTTGGACAGTTTTGTAGACACAACACTATTAAAACACTGCACTATTAAAGTGCTACTGGTCAAAAAAAGAGTGCTATCCTGGGTCAGACTAGCCAGTCAGGACTGGATCCCAATAGTGGAAGAAAGGAGAGTAGGTACAAAGCTTGCTGACAGTGCCCCTTGGAGCTACAGGCCATCCTGGTTTACTTAAAGACTGTTCCACTGAAAGTAACACATCCCAGACTTTTCAATCCTGGGCAAAGAGAGAGCGCTGGCCATCCTACTTCATGCTAACCTATTCCTATCTTTATTTCCCTTGTGGATCAATCAAACAATACAAAGATTCACAAATGCCCATCAACCCAACTACTGAGTTTCAAAGAAAAAAAGGCATATACTATTGAGCATATGTCTTTATGCAACAGACATTATGCTAGCTGCTAGGAATTATAAGGTCCTTGTCTTTAAGCAATTTAAGAAGAGGTAAATAAAAATGCTTTCGAAAGTCTGAAGCAATGGAAATTAAGTCCAAGATGATGAGAAGAGGAGATAATTTGCCTTGGGAGAAGTCAGTGAAAGTGTCAAATGGCAGGTGACTTCTGCACTGAGTCTAAGGAATGAATATTTCCCAGGCAGAGAAGGAAGAGCAAGGGCACTTTTGGGAGTGGTGGGTGTACAGCATGTGCAAAGGTGTGTGCAGCCTGTAGGAGCGCGCCAGCCAGGGAACTAGAGGTAGTTCCGAATGGCCAGTGGCGGAAGATGACTGAGGAGAGGCGGCGAGGAACACAGTCATGACAGGCTCCACACATGCTGTCAGGGAACCCAGGCTCCATCCTGTAGATGTCGAGAAGGCATGAGAATTTCAAACAAGGGAGGGCCCTGGACAGATACATTTTAGAAGGCTTAATCCGGCAGCAGTGTGAAGAAGGGACGGGAATGACAGCGCTTGGGGTAAGGGAGGACTGTTAGGAAACTCTGGCAACAACAAAAATGAGAAATGACCGAAGGTTCTGACTATGGCGATGGTATGAAAAAGGCCTATTTGAGAGAAGCATGAAATCTTAAATATGAGGAGCCAGGTAAGCAAGCCTCCAAATTCAGTAAGAAGGGATTTTTTATATTAAGATGAAAATTCTAACA
Organism: Pongo pygmaeus; assembly: GCF_028885625.2. NCBI lineage: Eukaryota > Metazoa > Chordata > Mammalia > Primates > Hominidae > Pongo > Pongo pygmaeus. Next base: position 40,235,934 of record NC_072394.2, on the reverse strand, counting down.
GAAACTTGTTTTCACTGCAGCTGGACTTTAGCATCTTACAAGCTTGAATTTATAAAGGTCATGACTAGGGCAGATAATCATGTGAGCCAAATTTAGGAAATTGAGATATAATATCTGTATTGTTTAGTCACTCAGGAAAAGGCCTCTTGAAATGAATGGCAGTCATAAAATAGGGCATCTTCAGTTACCATTCAGCATACGCTCAAACCATTTCACAAATAACACAGAACTGTTTGAAATGCAATTCAAAAGACTCTGGTGTAGCCAAGCCTCTCTTTTTTTTCCTGCCTAAGCAAATTCAACAAACAAAAGATTTTAAAAGTAAAATCCTTCTTCAGGTAGGTAGTGTAAGACACGTTTAGAGGGGGCAGTAATTGCATATTGATCACCATTTAGGCAAGCAGCATGGAGGTGAACTTTGGAATATTCACTGGGCTTGAGTTCAGGCTTTTAGCAATCAATAGCTGTTTGGCCTGACTTTCTTGGGTTGACTTTATTTGAAATATTTATTCTACTGGAGGACAAGTAGTTTATCTTAGTCTTGTCTGGGTTCATCAGGCTGTCGATCACGCCAGGACCAATGTGAATGCTAGCCTCTATAAAACTGGGGGATTGTGGGAAATGGTGGAGAGTCATCCACTGCTCCCTATTCTGCTAACAGCCTTCTGATGTGGGAGAAAACGTTTTCTGTTGTAGTTTTAATTAGCTTATTCTTCTTTATTGTGCAAAAACACTTTTGCTATAAACACAGATTCTGAGTATGATTTTCTTTGTTCATTTGTTCCCTCATCAAATATTTATGAGGTACCTAGCAGGTGCCAGATATTAAGTCCAGGATGCAGAGACAAGGCACAGCTCATTGCTCCCAAGGTGTCTGGTCCACAGGGGAGACAGACATGCAGAGAATGGGCAGACTGAGAAAAGCTAAGTCCTACAGTGGAGGTATATACAAAGCAGAGTGAACGCAGGAAGGAGGGCTGACCATGTCTGAGTCAGGAAGGACTCACAAAAGAGATGATGCCTGAACCAAGCTTCAGGGGATGTTTTTCTTGGATACACAAAGAGGGAGAGGGTATTTCACGCAGAAGGAAACAAGAGCACATGCAAAGACAGGCGTTAAGCATGGGACATTTAGGGAAGTGGAGCATGGTACTGCTAGAATATAAAGAGTAAGAAGAGGGGCAGCAGCAAAACAGAAGACAGGCTGACTTTTGTGTATAAGAAAGATTATGTTTGCCACAGTGTGTTGGACAGTAATGGGGATGGGGGAGCAGAAGGAAGAGAGAAACAATATTAGAGGCAGAAAGACTGGTAAGAAAGGTGGGGGTGCAAAGGGTTGAGTTCTGATTGAACCTGAGATGCCTGTGGAACACGGCAGTGATGCCCAGCTTGAACTTTTATGTCTGAAGCCCAATAATGAAGTCACCAATAGGGAAAATTTTGAAAGAGTCATCAAATCTATGTGCAGTAATTAATCCATGGTGTGAGTAAGATTACCCTAGGAGGGTATAGAAAGTATTCAGAACAGAAGACTAGGACCTTGAAGGAAACTTATTTGAAGGACAAATGAAAGAGGTAAAATCCTCTCCTTTCCCGGACAAGGGAGACTGAATAATTAAAAAAAAAAAAAAAAAAAAGCAACAAGGTGTTCTTTAAAATATTCTGTGAACCATAAACTAATCCTGGCAAGAAATACGGATAATGCCACATGAGATCATATTTTCTTTGCTTTACAATGTGCATGATAAAGTTCACTTACATTAGAGTCTGAAACATAAGATCACTTTACAGGATCCAGGATTTCTATGAATTAGACAGTAAGATCAATAGGACCACAGCCAGAGGGTGGGGTGGGTGGAAAAAGAAAAACAGAAACAAAAAATAAATAAATAATAAATACGACCACAGGCAATTTCAAGTTACTAATATGGTATCACTAAATGCAGTGATAGGAAGAGATGTGCACCATCAGCTCTCATGAACCTATATGAGCCGGCTCCAACACATCACCACTCATATCACCCCCACCGCCCACCACAGACCTCACACTTGGCCATGTGACTGTGCACAGCCAATAAACCGTGAATGTATGTAACATGTGCACTTCAGAGAAGTTTTAAGATTTATTGCATCATGCGGTCTCTTCCCTCTACCATGAGACAGGCATGTACCATGAAGCACTGCTCCTTCAGCCTAAGTCCTGAAATAAAGAAGGTGTAGAGCTGAGCTTCTGATGGCCAGTGATGAATGAACCATAAGTGAAAAATAAACACCTGTCATTGAAAGTCCTTGAAATTTTGGGCTTGTTATTCCAACAAATAACCATGTTATGACTGAGGCCTGATATGTGATAGAGCAAAGCTGCTAAATATAAGATCAATACACAAAAGTTAATTGCATTACTATCCACCAGGAATAAAGAATAAGAAAATGTAGTTTAAAAAGTGTCATATACTGCTGGACTTCCACTCTGGGCCAAAATGGGGTAACAAGGACTGGATTTACATCCTCCCTAACCCTGAAAGTTTAAAAAAAAAAAAAAAAGATGAACAAAACAATGGTTTTTAGACACTTGACATCAGGAGGATAACACATGCAATGAGCCCAGCTGACTGCCTGGAGAGTTTCTAGGCCTCGGAGAAAGGAGGAGACAGAGCTAGGAGTCCGGGCAGACCAATGCGGCTAGAGTTCACAGGGCAGAGGAGCACAGAAGGGAGCTGCGCGAGGATCTGCAGAGGCCCCTTCTAGTCTCCAGTACTGACAAGCGCAAGCATGTGAGGAAATTAATCACTGCTGCAGAGAGAAGCTGCCTAAGAGAAGTAGGAAAAGACAATCCCAGAGCTCACAGAGGGCCAGGAATAGTTTGTATTCCCATCAATTACGGTAGAAAAATCTTATTAATTCACAGTGCACCTGGCGGAGTATTAAGATGGGTAGTGCTTCAGTAGTGAGGCATTATTAGCCATACACTAATCTGGTCCTCCCTAACAGAGCTTAAAAGTAAGTCTGAAAAGAACCAAACTATTTCCAAGTAACTTTATATCTTAGAACAAAGCTCCAGAATATTTACAGAAATACGCCTCCAAAAAAAAAAAAAATTCAACATCTCACAAGGTAAAATTCACAATATTTGAATTTCCATAAAAAATTACTAGGGATTCAAAGAAGGAACATATGACCCACAGAGAGGAGAAAAAAAACATCAGTAAAAATAACAGGTGACAGAATTAGAAGACAAAGAAAGTAAAAGCATAATTATAACTACAATTGATACGTAAAATGAAGAAGGTCAAGAAAAGCTTCAGCGTGTTAACTAAAAACACAGAAGAAAAGACCAAACTGAGCAGCTACAGAAGAAAAATACAGTAGATGAGATTAACACCGCAGAAGAAACGAAAGACTGAGCTTGAAGACATAATGACAGAAACTGTCCAAAATAAAACACAAAGAAAAAAGAATACAGGAAAAAATGAACAAATCATCAGTGAACTGTGGTTGGAAAATTTCAAATAGCCTAATATACATGGAATCATATTTTATAATACACAATTTATAATTATATCATAAACATATTATTATACTCCCTTAAACGTGGATAGGGGCAGGAAAAATGTTTGAAAACTACAACCGTCCAACCTGCGCAACATGGCAAAACCGTATTTCTACTAAAAATACTTTTTTAAAATTAGCTGGGCACAGTGCTGCATGCCTGTGTAGTCCCAGCTACTTGGAAGGCTGAGGTGGGAGGATCATTTGCACCCAAGAGGTAGAGGAGGAGGCAGAGGCTTCAGTGAGCTGAGACTGCATCACTGCACGCCAGCCTAGGCAACAGAGCGGGACCTTGTCTCAAAAAAAAAAAAAAAAAATTATAACTGAAAAATTTCCACCTGTGATGAAAACTATAAACCCAGAAACCCAAGAAGCTCAACAAACCTCAAACACCAGAGACGTGAAAAAAACTACAGCAAGGCACATCATAAACTCAAAATCAATGATAAAGAGAACATCCTAAAAACAGCCAGAAAAAAGGGACAAATTACAAATAGAGTAACACATATATGAATGATGCGAGACTTCTCATCGAAAACCAAGAAAGCCAGATGCCAGTGGAGCAACTGAGAGTATTGAAAGGAAAAAAACAAAAAAAACTCCCAGAAAAACCCTATCAACTTAGAAAGCTATACCTGGTGAAAATATATTTCAAAGATGAAGGCAGTCAGGCATGGTGGCTCACGCCTGTAATCCCAGCACTTTGGGAGACTGAGGCAGGAAGATCACTTGAGGCCAGGAGTTCAAGACCGCCCTGGCCAACATGGCGAGACCCCGTCTCTACTTAAAGTACAAAAAAAAAAAAAAAAAAAAAATTAGCCAGGCGTGGTGGTGGGTACCCGTAATCCCAGCTACTCAAGAAGTTGAGGTAGAAGAATCGCTTGAACCTGGGAGGAAGAGGTTGTAGTGAGCCAAGATCGCACCACCACACTCCAGCTTGAGTGACAGAGCGAGACTATCTCAAAAAAACACAAACAAAAAGCAAAAACAAATAGCCAGGGGTGGTGGTGCATGCCTGTAATCCCAGCTACTCAAGAGGTTGAGGCCCAGGAATCGCTTGAACCCGGGAGGTGGAGGTTGCAGTGAGCTGAGATTGTGCCACTGCACTCCAGCCTGGGTGACAGAGCAAGACTGTGTCTCAAAAGAAAAGAAAAGAAAAAGATGAAGGCAAATATTTTTTCAGTCATACACAGCTAACAGAAGTCATCACCAACAGACCAGCACTACCAGAGATGTTAAAGGAAGTCATTTAGGCAGAAGGAAACTGACTCTGGATGGAAATCCGGATCTACACAAAGGAATGAAGAGCAAGGAAAATGGCAAATAAGTGGGTGAATATAAAAGACTTTTTCTCTTCATTTTCAAAAATCTCTTTTAAAAAGATAATTGACAATTTGGCCGGGTGTGGTGGCTCATGCCTGTAATCCCAGCAGTTTGGGAGGCCAAGGCAGGTGGATCACAAGGTCACGAGTTCAAGACCAGCCTGGCCAACATGGTGAAACCCTGTCTCTACTAAAAATACAAAAATTAGCTGGGTGTGGTGGTGCACGCCTGTAGTCCCAGCTACTTGGGAGGCTGAGGCAGGAGAATCGCTTGAACCCTGAAGGTAGAGGTTGCAGTGAGCTGAGATCACGCCACTGCACTCCAGCCTGGGCAACAGAGTGAGACTCTGTCTCAAAAAAAAAAAAAAAAAAAAAAAAAAGATAACTGACCACTTGACCACTTAAACAAAAATAACAACAATGTATAACAGGGCTAATAACATTTTGAAATAAAAATGTATGACAAAAGAAGCATAAAAACCTGGAGAGAGAAATAGAAGTTCACTCCTATAAGGTTTTACCCCCTAGGTGTGTGCATGCACTTCTGGTGCCTCTTTTTGGATTAGGGTCCCATTCTTATGGCCTCATTTAACCTTAATTACCTTCTTAAAGGCCCTATCTCCAAATTCAACGAATGAATTTTGGTGGGGAGAGGGTCACAGTTTAGTTCATAACAGAAGGTAAAAGATACCATTCATTAGCATTAATTCAGAGAAAGCTGTAGTGGCTATGTTAATATAAAACAAAGTAGATTTCAGATCAAAGAACATTACTAGGGATAAAGAAAGTTATTTTCATAATAATAAAAAGGGTCGATTAAACAAAAGAACATATAATCCTAAAAGTTTAAGTGGCTAAAAGAATTCAAAATACATGAAGCAAAAGCTGATAGAACTGAAAGGAAAAATAGACATATCCAGAATTATAGTCAGAGGTTTCAATAGTCTTCTCTCAATAATCGATAGAATAAGACAGGAAATCTGTAAGAATATAGACGATTTGAACAACATGATCAGCAACTTAACCTGTTTGACATTTATAAAGCATTCCACCCAACAACAGCGAATACATATTCAAGTATACAACATTTAGCAACATAAGAATGTATTCTGGGCCAAAAACAAGTCTTAATGGATTTTGAAAGGTTCAAATCAAAGTATGTTCTCTGACCACAATGAATGGTATGAAAGTAGAAATCAGTAACAGAAAGATACTCAGAAAATTCCCAAATACTTGGAAACTAAACAACATACATCTAAATAACTAATTGGTCAAAGATGGATCAGAAGAGAAATTAGTATTTTGAACTGAATAAAGATAAAAATACAGCATATCAAAATCTATATGACACAGCTAAAGTAGCAATTAGAGGGAAATTTATAGCAGTAAACACCTACAGGTTGAGTATCCCTTATCCGAAATGCTTGGAACAAGTAGTGTTCCAAATTTTGATTTTTTTTCCAGTTTTGCAATATTTGCACTATACTGGTTGAGCACCCCTAATCAGAAAATCTAAAATTCAAAATGCTCCAACGAGCATTTCCTTTGAAGATCATGTTGATGTTCAAAAAGTTCCAGATTTTGGAACAGTTTGTAGGAAAAAGAATAGCAAATTAAACACCCAGTAATGTAAAGAAAAGAAATAATGAAGATTAAAAGCCCAGCATCATGGTGCGTTCCTATAGTCCCAGCTACTTAGGAGGCTGAGGCAGGAGGATCTTTTGAGCCCAGGAGTTAGAGGTCAGCCTGGGCAATGTAGCGAGAACCCATCTCAAACACACACACACAAATACACACACAAACACACAGAGAGAAATAGAGGGAAAAAAAAATACTGACCACGGCAGAAATCACTGAAATCGGAAACAGAAAAACAATGAAAACAAAAACTGATATTTTGAGATCAATAAAACCGATAAACCTCTAGCCACACTGATCAGAAAAAAAAGGCACAGATTACCAACATCAAAAATAAGAAAGAGCAGATCAAATACAGATTCTACTGATTTTAAAAGGATAATAAGAGAATATTTATGAACATCTTTTTGCCAGTAAGTTTGACAACAGATAAAATGAATAAATGTCTTCAATGACACCAATAGAAAAAGACTACTGGAACAAATAAAAAATTATACTTCATCAAAACTGAAAAATTTTCAAAAGAGTGTTATGAAAAGCAAGACATGAACTGGGAGAAAATATCTGTAAAACGTGTAGGTCTTACATGTTATAAATCAGTGTTCCCCAACCTTTTTGGCACCAGGGACCAGTTTAGTGGAAGACAGTTTTTCCACAGGGTCAGGAGGATGAAACTGTTCCATCTCAGATTATAAGGCATTAGATTCTCATAAGGGGTGCACAACTTAGATCCCTCGCACGCGCAGTTCACAATGGGATTTGCACTCCTATGAGAATCTAATGCCACTGCTGACCTTATAGGAGGCAGAGCTCAGGCAGTAATGCTCACTCACCTGCCGCTCACCTTCTGCTGTGCATTCTGGGGGTGAGGGGGTAAACTCTGATATAAATCATATAATATATAAAGAACTATTAAAATTCAATAAGACAAATAACCCCTTACCCCCAAAATGGGCAAAAGATTTGAAGAGATACCACCAAAAAAGATATATGGATGGCAAATTTGGACATGAAAGACACCTGACATCATTAGTCATGAGGGAAAAGCAAATTAAAACTATAGCTAAAACAAAAAAGACTGACTATACTGCTCCATGTGGAGCAACTGGAACTCTCACACACTGCTGTGGAATTTTAAAATGCTATAACCATTTTGTAAACAGTACGGCAGTGCCTTAAAAAGTTAACTGTATACCTAACATATGACCCAGCAATTTAACTAAGTATTTACCTAAGAGCAATTTAAAATGTCTGCCCAAAGATCTGCACATGAATGCTCACTGCAGAATTATTCATAAGAGCAAAAAACTGAAAACCCAAATATCCTTCAACAAGTGAATAAACAAACTGCAATATATCCATATAATGGAATGCTACTCAGCAGTGAAAAAGGAACTAAGCATTGATACACAACATGGATGAATCTCAAAATAATTACAGTGAGTGAAATAGGTCAGACCAAAAAAAGAACATACTGTATGACTCCATTTACATAAAATTCTAGAAAATTCAAACTAATACATAATGGACAGAAGGCAAATCAATGGTTGCTTGAAGACACTGAGGTAGGGGGAGAGGATTACAAAGGGGCACAAAGAAACATTTGGGTGTGACAAATATGTTCACTGTCATGCTTGCAGAGGGGGTATGATGGGTCTATACATACTGCAAAACTCGCCACATTGTATACTTTAAATATGTGCAATTTAAACTACACTGGAATGATGAATAACTATGAGGTCTGATGGCAGGGCTCAGATAGGCCTTACACCACTTCCTGCCAGGTAATCTTGATTCAGTTTATCTACCTTCTTTGCCACAGCACTTTCCCATTTATTAAAAGGTAACGCCAGCCTGGAGGACTGTTGGAAGGATTACTTTGTGTTTTGGAGTATTTTTCTGGTTCCTAGAGAACAGGTGCAAACTACCATTATCCATCTAAGGGAGAATGGTAATATTAAGCTTGAAGAGGAAAGAGAATGCTCCTTGTTAGACAAACAAGCAAGATCTGCGTGTGCAGCTTGGAACACAACCTGTATACAGCCCCATCAAGAAGCACAGCTGACTTCTAAAAGATTTCCATTATAATTTTGCTTTAGTACTTGAATCCTGGGAGACTGGAGGTTAGAAGAAAAGACTCTAGCTCTTGAAAAACTGTAAAGGATGACAAGAATAAAATGCAATATTGTTTGGACCTTCAGATGTTCATTAGGAACAAAAGCAAAGTAGAGTAAGGAAAAGAACAAGGGAATAAAAATCCAAAGTTCCCCAGGCTGGCCTATCTATATGCTTTGCCACAAGCTCACAGTACAGAATTGGGCCGGCAAAAACTTACTCTGCACATATTATACCATTGCCATTTTATTTGTTTTCTTTATCAGAATCATTTTTCTTTAGGGTAAGGAAAATCTTATTGAAAACCGTAGAACAACAACAACAACAACAACAACAACAAAAAACTGGTGGTTCCTGGAACAGATGTGGCTGTGTATCCTCCTATTTCTCTTTTTGCCTTTACAGTTAATAACCAAGATGGGTTCACTGTATTTATGCTACATAACCCAAAGCTGCATTTGTACACATCCCCTGGGATCACAGTGGTCTCTTCTCTTTCTAACTGGAACAGGGTTTTACAGCAGAAGTAATAACCTTCATGTCAACATTTTCAAGGAAACTGACAATATAATTCTTTTGTCTCCCACTGGCTCTGTTGCTCCCTACAGAACACTGAAGTATTCTGATACAAGGACATACTGTTAAAAAGTGCTTTGTGGTGGCAAGAAGCAAATGATTTAGAGTGCAGGCTATAATTAAACCTGATATATTGGAATCTTCTATTTGTAGCAACCATCTTACCAAAGAGAGGTATCCGTAACGAAGAAACGGAAGTGGCAAACCAGTTTCCCTCCATGGACAATGAGGGCACTGTTACAGTTCCATCCTCATTTCCTGACTACTTCTAAAATGGCCACCCCAGGTAAGTATAATTTTGTCTTATTTTTGTGGATTGGAACCTCTGAATCTGATCACTTTGTCAAATAGCACAATAAATTGTAACTTTTCTGAATTTTATTTTACTCTCAAACATCACAGACTATAAAACTACCACTTGGTTCATGTTCATATGTTAATTCTTCTACTGCTCGCCAAAGACCATCCAAACATCCTTACTGTAACCTAACTGTTGACTATCAAACTGAAAGAAGGAGGCTGAGCTGCCCAATGCACAAAGGAGCATTTCCTTCTACATCAGAGACTCTGGTCCTCTCCGCCTTTCAGTACACAGTTGTCCACTGCTTGAGAGGTTCTGCGTCTTCCACCCTTACCTCATCTTCTCTTTTCATTTATCAAAACACTAATGTGAGCAAATGAGAAATTCCTTTTCTTTTTTTGGTTCTTGTACTCTAGGATGGCTACCCGTTGCTTTCTTCACAGCACGAGTTCCACTTTTAAACATCACCTCAACAATCTTTTCTTCTTTTCCAAGACGTCTTCATCTGTCCTTTGGCAAAGACAGAAAAACAAGAAAGCTTTTCTTCTTATTGATTCTGTCAAGCACTGTGAAATCCAGACAGTCTGAACACAGGAATGGAGAAAAGTCACCTGGGTGACAGGGAAAACTAGAGGAGAGAAGGCTGTGAGGTAAGGGCGAGTAGGTATTAGTGCTTCACAAACAGCTCCTGGAAATGAAAGCTCAGAGACTACAAATCTGCATGAAGGACTTCTTAGAACCTTGAGAAGACAGGTGGTAAGAACTGAAAACCTAATATAACCCTAAATACCTGGGAGGATAACGGAAGAAGAGAGTTGAAAGGCAAAGGAGAATAAGCTCATTTGTGGAGCTTGCGCAGCTTCTGTTCTGAAGCCCAGCATGGGCACAGGCCAAACAGGGCAGCGAGCCCAGGACTCGAGTGGACTCCTAGCCTCCCCTGAGCCTCAAGGTCAGGATTACAACCACACTATGGCCCGTTTTGTGCTTTCCATGCACGAAAAATTTGACAGGGAAAACAGAACTAAATATGCTCAGGCAAGAGACTGAATTCTCGGCAACAGGCTTTTTAACTCCTCTTTCTTCGGGTCTATGAACAGGGTTTGCCAAAAAATTCCTCGGGCCAATGATCCTAAACAGCACAATGTTTCTCATTAATTTAGAAAATTAAGAAACCAAACACAGAAAACCAAAGGTGTATCTTTTGCTAGATACTGGAGATACAAAGAGGAAGAAGACTCTGTCTCTACTCTAAAAAGTATTACAGTACAATTGAAGACACAGGCATACAACTTACCATGCATGGCGCAGAAAGTGCTCCGACAGAGGCAGCAAAGGATGCTAGCACCCAACCTTCAAAACTTAGGGGTGGGGATGTGAGGACAGATGTGGGGGAAGTGACATGGAAGAAAATGGCTGCTTAGAGAAGTTTAAGCCTAAACATCAAAAGTGAGTCATCAAAATAATAATAATAACAAAATGTGTCAAGGGATCCAAAATAGTTCGGTTTAGAGAGTGGAATGTAAATGTGCAGAAAGGAAAGAATGAAAGATGGCAGTAGGAGGATGAGGCAGAGGCCAGACCTTGAAGGGACTAGAAACAATTTCAAACGTTCATAGACAAAGAAATAAAGCCACATTTCTAAAAAACTAAAGGTAATCACTAATAGAAAGAATAGTATTTTCCAAATCTCCAAAGAAGAAGGAAAATAATGGAAGTGAAAAAAAGATAAGACAAAACAATAAAACAACCAAGGAAACCATAAAACAAACAGGAAAAGGGCTAAACATAATTACAATGAAATCAAATAGTTAAATTCATCTACTGAAAGACAAACTTTCACACTGGATTAAAAAACACAGTTATGTGTCTTTAACAAGAGTTACATGTAACACAAAATGACTTAAAAAGTAAAGGTGTGTGGCAGCAGGTGCCTATAGTCTCAGCTACTTGGAAGGATCATCATATCCCAAGACTTCAATGCTGTAGTGCACTGTGATTGCCTCCTGTGAATAGCCACTGCACTTCGGCCTGGCCAATATAGTGGAATCCTGTCTCTTAAAAAAAAAAAAATGCTAAAGATATGGGAAGGATCAGAAGAAACAGAAAAAAAAAAAATCCACAACCATAGTTAGAGACTAAACAAATTAGGGGATAAAAAGGACAGAAAAGAACGCAATATGTTTACAAAGTTGATTTATGTTATAATTATAGTACTTTATACCCTAGAAACACAAATTCTATTCAAATGTTCACGGAATATTTATAAAAACTATCCAAGTATAAGGCCACAAACAAAATCTCAAATTCAGAAATGTATTTTACAGCCTCTATTTTCTGTTAATGTAATAAGAAAATAAGACTTAATCACTTGGGAATAGAGAATAAAACTAAGCAATACTAACAGGAAATTTTTTAACCTGAAATGTTTTTATTTTTAAATAAGAGAATTATTTTTTAAAGCATGAAGCATTTAACTCACAAACTTGGAAAAAGGTCAACAGAATAAATAAAAAAGTAGAAAAAAAGAATTAAAGGCGGGGGAAAGGTACACAAATATACAAAATGCTATAAGGATTGTAGACCACACACACACACAAAAAATATATATATATATGCACACATATATGCATATTTATATCACACATATATGCATATATATATATGTACACACACACATGCATATTTATATCAAAATCAAGAGTTGGTTCTCTAAAAAAAGATGCCCTCCAAAAAAACAAATCCAATTGGCGCCAGCTCAGTCGCAATACAGTAAAGCATCAGGTAGATTTCTAAGGTTCCCAACTCCAGGCTCTGGCTCTCAGATGGCATCTCTAGAGCTGCCCAGGGCTGGGGGGAACTTGCTGTCCTGAAGGGAAGAACACAAGCCTGGCTGGACTTGCCACCTGTTGACTGTAGAGCCTTTGGGCCATGAATGAACACAGGCAGCAGCCAGGCAGTGGTGAATGTGAGCCTTGGGTGAAACCAAGTGTTGTGCTGGCTTCAGGAATGACCCAGCACAGTCCCAGTGGTGGCCACAGTGGTGCTTGCTTGTGTCACCCCTCCCCTAGCACCAGGCAGCTCAGCATAGAGAGAGAGAGAGAGACTCCATGTGTTTGGCGAAAAGTCAGAGAAGAGAACAAGAGTTTCTGCCCAGTAATCCAGGGAATTCTCTTTGATTTTACCCAACACCACCAAGGTGGTACCTCTGCAAGTCTACAAGAGCCAGAGCGTTACTGAGCTTGGGGTGTCCCCTAATGCAGACACAGCTGCAGTGACCAAAGACTTAAATCACAACACCCAAGACTCTCTAAATACCTGGAAAGCCTTCCCAAGAAGGATGAATACAAACAAGCCCAGACTGCAAAGACTATAATAAATATCTAACTCTTCAATGCCCAGACACTGACAAAGATCCATAAGCATCAAGACCGTCCAAGAAAACATGACCTCACCAAATGAACTAAATAAGAGACCAGTGAACAATGCCAGCGAGACAAAGATATGTGAGCTTTCAGATAAAAAATTCAAAATAGCTGTTTTGAGGAAGCTTTATGAAATTTGAGATAACACAGAAGGAACGCAGAATCCTATTAAATTTTACGGATACTGAAATAGTTAAAAAGAATCAAGCAGAAAAATGCAACATACTGAAGAATGCATCAGAGTCTCTTAACAGCAGAATTGACAAAGGAGAAGAAAGAATTAGTAAGCTTGAAGACAGGCTATTTGAAAATACAGTCAAAGAAAAAAGAAAAAAAGAATAAGAAAGAATGAAGCACATTTACAAGATCCAGACAATAGCCTCAAAAGAGCAAATCAAATAGTTATTGGCTTTAAAGAGGAGCTAGAGATATTGGGGTAGAAAGTCTACTCCAAGGGATAATCAGAGAGAACTTCCCAAACTTAGAGAAAGATATCAATATTCAAGAACAAAAGGCTACAGAACCCCACCAAGCAGATTTAACCCAAAGAAGACTACTTCAAGGCATTTAATAACCAAACTCCCAAATGTCAAGGACAAACAAAGGATCCTAAAAGCAGCAAGAGAAGAGAAATAATATATACAATGGAGTTCCAATATGTCTGGCAGCAGACTTCTCAGTGGAAACCTTATAGGCCAGGGAAGAGTGGCATGACATATTTAAAGGGGAAGAGTGGCATAACATATTTAAAGTGTTGAAGGAACTATATTTTACCCTAGAATAGTATACCCAGTGAAAATATCCTTCAAACATGAGGGAGAAATAAAGACTTTCCCAAACAAAAGCTGAGGGATTTCATCAATATCAGACCCATCCTACAAGAAATGCTAAAGGTAGTTTTTCAATCTGAAAGAGAAGGATGCCAATGAGCAATAAGAAATCATCTGAAGGTACAAAACTCACTGGTAACCATAAGTACACAGAAAAACACAGAATATTATAACACTGTAATTGTGGTGTATAAACTACGCATACCTTGAGCAGAAAGACTAAAAGAAGAACCTATTAAAACAATTACAACAACTTTTCAAGACATAGACCATATAATAAGATATAAACAGAAACAACAGAAAGTTAAAAAGTGGAGGGGTGAAGTTAAAGTGTAGAGCTTTTATTCGTTTTCTCTTTGTTGTCAGTTTGTTTCTGCAATCAGTGTTAAGCCTGTCATCAGTTTAAAATAATGGGTTATTAAATAGTATTTGCAAGTCTCATGGTAATGTCAAGTCAAGAGACTTGCAACAGATACACAAACAATAAAATGCAAGAAATTAAAACATACCATATGAGAAAATCACCTTCACGAAGAGAAGGAAAGACCACAAAACAACCAGAAAACAAATAACAAAATGGCAGGAGTAAGTCCTTACTTATCAATAATAATATGGAATATAAATGGACGAAACTCTCCAATCACAAGATATAGAGTGGCTGAATGGATTAAAAAAATGGGACTCAACAATCCATTGCCTACAAGAAACACACTTCACCTATAAAGACACATATACGCTGAAAATAAAAGGATGGAAAAAGATATTCTATGCAAATGAAAACCAAAGAAAAGCAAGAGGAACTGGACTTAAATCAGACAAAATAGATAGCAAGACAAAAATTAGACAAAGAGACAAAGAAGGTCATTATATAATGGTAAAGAGGCCCATTCAGCAAAACAATATAACAATTGTAAATATATATGCACCCAACACTGGAGCACCCAGATAGATAAAGCAAATATTATTAGAGCTAAAGGGAGAGATAGATCCCAATAAAATAAAAGCTGGAGACTTCAACACCCCACTTTCAGCACTGGATCAAACATCCAGACAGAAAATCAACAAACATCAAACTTCATCTGTACTACAGACTAAATGGACTTAATAGATATTGACAAACCATACCATCCAAAAGCTGCAGAATACACATTCTTCTCCTTAGCACATGGGTCATTCTCAAGAATAGTTCATATGTTAGGCCACAAAATAATTCTTTAAAAATTCAAGAAAATTGAAATTCTATCAAGTATCTTCTCTGACCACAATGGAAAAAAACTAGAAATCAATAACAAGAGGAATTCCAGAAACTATTCAAACATAGAAATTAAACAATATGCTCTTGAATAACCAGTGGGTCAATGAAGAAATTAAGAAAGAAATTAAAACAGTCTGAAGCAAATGAAAATGGAAACACAACATACCAAAATTTATGGGATAGAGCAAGAGCAGTATTAAGAGGAAAGTTTATAGCAATAAGCACCTACAACAAAAAAGTAGAAAAACTTCAGATAAACAACCTAACAATACATCTTAAAGAATTAGAAAAGAGCAAACCAAACCCATAATTAGTAGACGAAGAGAAATAATAAAGATCAGAGCAGAAATAAATGAAACAAACAAACAAAAAAAGATACAAAAGATCAACAAAATGAAAAGTTAGGTTTCAAAAGATGAACAAAATCAATAAACCTTTAGCCAGACTAAGAAAAAAAGAGAGAAGATCAAATAAATAAAAATGGAAATGAAAAAGGAGGCATTTGGCCAGGTGCAATGGCTCACACATGTAATTCCAGCACTTTGGGAGGCCAAGAAAGGTGGATAGCTTGAGCTCAGGAGTTCAAGATCAGCCTGGGCAACACGGTGAAATCCCGTCTCTGACAAAAATATTTTTTAAAAATTAACCGGGCCTGGCGGCATGCAAGGGAACTTTTGGGAGTGATAAAAAAAGGATCTGTATATATATCATCCTATATGGAAGACACTGTGTAGCTACTGAGCATCTGAAATGTGGCTATTGTAACTGAGAAAGTAAATTTTAAATACAATTTAAATAAATTTAAGTTTAAAATTTAAAAATTGATACTGGACTTACTGGAAAATGTTTAAGTATTTTTAGTATGAGTATTAGTATGAGTATTTAGTATAAGTATTTAGTATTAAGTATTTTAAGTATGAGAATCTATGTTTTCAACTCTAAATTTTATGAAATCTAAGTACAAATCAAGTATTCTGATGAAAATTTAGCATCTGAATTGGGATGTAAATGTAAAATGTTCACTGGATTTTGAAAACTTAGTCTCAAAAAAATGAATGTGAAATGGCTTACTAATAATTTTGTCATATTGATTACATGTTGAAATAATTTTTGACTTACTGTGTTAAATAAAATATATTATTAAAATTATTTTTGTTTCTTTTAACCCTTTAAATGTGGTAGCTACTACAAAATGTAAAATTACCTATCTCACATTACATTTCGACTGGATAGTGCTGTTCTACATCTTCACTGTGGTGGTGGAAACATCTGTCAAAACTGTACACTTAAAATGCGTATATTTTGTTGTATAGAAATTATGCCTCAATAAAGTAGATAAAAATATTAAATTGGTAGTGAATATATGCTTGTGTGTGTGTGCACATATGTGTGGGAAGGAGGGCATATGTAGGAAGGAGGGAGTATGTATCAATGAGTATCTTGTTTGTGATCTTTCTTCACCAATAATCAGAAAGGAAAGAAAATTCACTGAGTATATACATGCAAAAGTAACTGTGTTCCTGAAGCGTCACCATATTAAATTATATTATAGTTATTTAATGTGTGCATCCCTCACTAGCCTTTGAGCTTCTTGGGGGCAGGAACCCTGTTTTGTTCATCTCTGTATAAACCTAGCACTTAACATAGAAAGTTAACATAGTACCTTAGCAGTGTTTTACAACTGTAGAATTCTCCCAGATACTTTATATAGTTTAATTCTGTCAAAATCCCTGTAAATTTGGTATTATTAGTGCCGGTTTTCAGATGAAAAACTGAGAGTGAGAAGGTCACAAAGGTTAAAGTAACTCACCAAATATCCAGAGCTAGTAAGTAAAAGAGCATGTTCCAAACCCGCACTTACAAGTCCCAGGCCCATTCTTCCACCCTGCTCCATACTGCCACCTCTCCACATGGGCATTTCACAACTGTCTGATGAATGACTGAGTCAAAGTAAAGATTTGTATTTAGGGGCAATGGAACCACAGAAACTTTCCTGAACTTCTAGTGTTACAGCTTCATAGTCTTGAATAGGCTCTCTCTAGACAAAGAACCACCTGGCAGCTCTTACTAGAAGATCACAAAGGATGACTATAGAATGGAAAAAAAATTCCATCCCAATTAAGCTTTCCATTTGGGAGTCTGAAGAAAAATAACACAGAACAAAGAGTATGGGAAAGAGAAAAAAGGAAATGCTGAATCTGCTAATATAGTTAATTAATGCAAAAGAATGAATGTAACAGCAACTTCAGCATTCAAAAATGAAAAGTTAGGAGATCTAGAGAGGTACAGTTTCTAAGTTTTTTGGAGCTCTCCTTTAATTAGCCTCCCTGAATCTCAGCATTCCTGTTTGAATAATCCATATTTCTGGTTATTTATTCAGCTCCCCACTGCTATGCAATACCAAGCCATATGCTGCAGAAATGTTATCACTTCATATTTGCACTCAGCCATCCAAAGACACTGGCAATTCAGACCTTTAAGAAGCTTAAGGAAAAGTCCCTTCAGAACATTATGTTAAGGTTAGAAGACCCAAGAAGCCAAATGCATCTTCTATTTATGCTATGTACTTGAGAGAAGGTGGGTCATTTCAACAAAAGGACAAGCAATTAGAAGGGTAAGGGAGATAAACAAAAGACTCAAGAGAGTAAAGCTAGCAAAAATCAGCTAAACACAAAAGGCCTCTAAGTAATTTCTCATGCTCCTCTCTGCACTTTAAAAAAAAAATTGTTTTTAAAAGCAATTCCTCAAAGGAAGACTTTTGGTCAATGCAAGGTCTGGTATGCACTGGACAAATGAAGAGGTCTACTGTGCCTCCAGCCCTCCAGAAGCCTTTTAAAGATATTTTAGAAATATACACAGTAAGCCATCACTTAACATCACAGATAGACTTGGAAATGGCAACTTTAAGTAAAACGGGATATAGCAGGTCAGATCCTCCAATAACACCGTTATAACAATGATCAGAAAAACTGGTTTCATTATACATCATTTCGCTTAAAGTTGTGGTTTCCAAGAATGTTACTGATGATGTTAAGTGAGGACTTACTGTACCTGGATAATCATAACATCATTTTAAACACAAAAATGGTCACTGTAGAATTTGTTATAACGGCAAAACATTGGAAATATCCTCAATGCCAACAACAGAAGAATACTAAGTAAGCTACAGTCCCTTAGAGGCCATGATGCAGTTACTGAAAACTCTCATGAAGATTATTCACAGCATGGGAAACAGCATGTTATGTTTGAAATGTAGCAATATAGAAAATCGTATGTGTGGCAGGCTTAAAAAGTTGTTAAAAATTACAGAAAAAAAGACTAGAAGAAAATACATACCCAAAGACAGGCTGTGTTTAGCTCACAGAACTGTTTTCCTAACTTTGTGGAGATAGAAATTCTGTCTCAGGTATTTCTGTGTATGCCCAGCATTTAACATAGTACCTTGTCAATGTTTTAACAGCAGTTTTGTACATTAGTATTCTCAATTCTATTTAACAAATGTATATCACATTTATGAAAAACCTTTCCAAAGAATTATCTTAGTTCAACAGAACTTTCAGTATACTTGAAGTTTTAAGACAGCAGACTCTGGCTCCATTTCTTTTTTTCTTGTTTTTTTTTTAAATCTCAGCTTGCTCCTTCTGTAGGGCACAATTTCATAATGACTAGAATCTTCCAACTACATAAACATGCTCGATTTTTTTTTTAAAGTCCCTTGACCCTATACCACACTCTAGTTATCCCCTCAGCCTTCCCCCACACACTTCTCTACTCCCCTTCCTAGACAGGGTCTCAAGAGTTATCAACATAAGCTTCCTCTCCCCTTTTTGCTTCTAACTTTAGGATTCTATAAAATAACTGTGAAACTAATGTAAGATCCACTTTCAGGAATTAGAGTATAAATAATAAGACACATAAGGAAAGTACTATAAATAAAAGTTTTTAGAACTGTCTTGCACATTTTCATATTTCCTAAGCTAGGCATACAGCACATGTACAACTCATTACTGAATGAGGAATGAAAAATACGAATGATATACTGCTTTCAATAAAAATACAGAAAAACATATGGCATAGATAGGTCCATGTGATATATACAGAAAATTAGTCCAAGTTTAGAAGTAATGGCTAGATTTCCCCAAAACTAACACACTATGGGAAGGAGAGGAAAAACACCAATGTCCTTCAATGGAGTGGACATATTAGCAACCACCACAATAGGGCACATACAGAACACAATATACTTTTTATTCATCTACTCTAACTTTAGGAAAGACCACATACCTACACAAACACATCCCCATGCCTGAAGACTTTACTCTTCAGGGTAAAGTCTAGGAAACCCAACAGAATAAATGACCATAGCTACATGCTCTTGAATTCAGGCTAACAGTGAAAAGTCAGGCAAAAAAGGTGGGAGAACTAGGGCATTCAAAACATACCTGAGCATGAGATTCATCAGCTGAAGACCCTCGCCCTTCAGGAAGCGCTCACGATTGGAACTAAGCATTAGACAGGAGCAGAGGGAATCAAACAGATTCTCCATCATCTCCTGCTCCTCAGCTGTGCTGGGATTGTGTCTTTTAAACACCTGTCAAGCAAAAACAGCACAAAGCACTGAGCTATAAGAGAATGTCTTTTCATGAGCCTCCATCCAACAATTCCTAAAACCTGTGGGTCATAACTCTACGACTGAGGAAACAGAAGTTCACCAAACAAAATTCTCATCAGTTTCCATTTTAGAGAAACTAAATAATTCACATATATTAAATAAATGCAAAAAAAAAAAAAAAAAAGCCAAAACACCCAACTGACCACTGGGTCCATCAGTAATTGACAGTTCCAGGCAAGCAGATTTTTTTAAAAACCAAAACCCAACAAAAAACAAAACCTTTTTATTGTGAAATATAACACAGATACAGAAAAACTCCATAAAGGACATATAAAACTAAATGAATGAAGTGAACACCCCTGAAATCATTATCCAGGATGAGAAACAACTTTGCCAACTCCCCTCAAAGCCCTCCACTTGCCCAACCCAACCATATCTCATTTCTTTCCCTTCTAAAAGCAACCACAATCCAGAGGGGTGAATCGTGGCTCAATATAAGGAAGCATTTCCTGACAATCAAGGCTACTGAATTCCCTCACAGGGGAGCTGGGGCTTTAATTCATGGGAAGGGCTTACAGCATTAGTTTTCTTTTTGCCAGAGATGTAAGGCATGTTAAGAGAAGCCTTTAAACTGTATATGCATACCCATACAGTCTACTACAAGAAGATCAATAATCTCACAGGAAAAGGACTAAGCACCTCCCCAGAACTGGAAACAGATTCACATTTCAAAGCTCTATTTTTGGGGTGGAGGCCAAGACACTCAGGCTGCTGGCACCAAGATGGAAGCTGTATGCAAACTGACATCTCAGACTCTCCCAACACTCTTAAGATTTTATCCAAATGATCTATTTTCAGTCCTGTTTTTAGAATAACACAGCTAAAACTTGTAAGAGGAAATCTTAACAGTATTTTCAGAATGCCAGCAGAATAACATTTCAACTGGATTTACATTTCTTACGGTGAGAAGATGGCAGTTTCCAAGTTCTCACTCCAGCCTTCAGCACATCCTCCCCTATCCTCCCCTTGACCCCCACCCCACTGCAGTGGAACTCGTACTCCTTGAGCTTATTCAGATCCTAAACGAACGTACTCCATTTTCACGGCAGATTGAAAGGAAGGTTGGTGAATAATCTTGGGAGTGGGTCAAATGAAAATAATTTGGTATGCTTGGCCCAGAACACACACACTTAAGCATGAGGCACATCTTTTTTGAGTTGACAATATCATATCAGAAGATGAATAAAGTTCAGATCTGATACACAGTGATGTCTGGTCATAAAAAGCAAATGACTAAGAAAAGGAGGCAAACCATGTCCCTCCATATAACCCTCAAACCTGCCAACATGCTCCATATGGCTTGCAGCACATGGCTTATTCCTTCCCACAGCTTCCAGCTCCACCTCCCATTCAAAGCAGACCATGTATCTTACAGCAGACAGGAAGCATAAGAATTACTCACGGATAACTGCTGAAGAAGCACATCGATTCCATCCAGCTCCCCAAGCAATTCCCTGTTTTCTAAAAGGGGAAAAAAATAGAGGAAGAAAAAAAATGAAACTAACAGTCAGATTTTACAGCCGTCTAACACTGATACATCAGCAAACAAAATCAATACAGCTTGACAGAGTACAAAACCAGCACAGGGAGCGAGAGGGAGAGCAAGGGGATGCCAAAGGCAAGAAAGCTTGCTGTCATGATCTGAAACAAGCCTGGCTCCTATCCTAACAGAATATCAATACTGAGAGGGCACCTCACCATCATTGTCCTGGAGCAATATGGCCAGCACTTCACTGCAATACAGTTTGTTGGCATCGAAAGGCATCTTTGCCTATGGGGAAATAGGAGAAATGAGAAAAATGTTAAGGGGTCTTGCTTCCTTCCCCAGGACAAATTTTTCACGAGTACTACGATCTGAGTTAGACAGAAGCAGAAGTTAGAAAAGGAAAAGGCAGTTAAGGGTAAAAACGTCTGCCTCTGCTCTTAAGAGACCAGAACCAAGTAAAGTGACAGATTGAAACAATGGCTCTCACACTCTTAATGCCCGGGTATTAAGGTTACCTCCTCAGTGAAGACTTCCAAGATTTCCCATTTTGAGTCCAGAGATTATATGTCTAGCCCATAGTACTCAAATGTGAACTAGATGAATGAGAGTTTTGAGCTTTTAAGATTAAAACTCACCATGAAGCTTAATTCACAAGTTACAATCATGAAATTAGGCTATAAATTAGTTAATATATGAGCAGAGAAGAAAGCAATTCTTGATTAACTGAATGTATTCATCACAAAGTAGTTCCTTCTGGATTTTTTTAATGCTTAAAATTTAATTTGAAATCATAAACCTATCTGCTTGCATGCCATAATCTGCCTACTATTTAAAAAGGAAACCACATTAAATATGCAAAAATGTGTTAATATTTTAACACCCAAATTACTACCCACAATTCTTTCCCCACTGCATGCTCTGCTATTTGGGAGTTTCAGAGGGGACACATCTACTGCACAGACTATCTTTCACGGCTGTCCTCACTGTTGCTTCGGCAGTGAGACTTAAATATATCACCATTATCACTGCCCCTTGGATAAAGGTGCATAGAGAGGAGCGAGTCTCAGTGATTTTATTTATGGTGCCCATGATCCTTAAAATGCAGGCACATAAACAATGACTATTAATCAGCAGCAACCTTTGCTACCTATCTGTGTTTCTGAAATGACAAAGAATTTCTGTACTTGGAAAAGACAAGGGAAGTGTTTATCTTGGAACTAACACTTCCGTCACCTTAGCGCCATTCACAGATCTGCTTAGACATTGGTTTTATACTTAAAGAGGAAGAGTTGTACCTAATCAAGCAATATTCAGCATCATTTCAGTTTTCTGTGCACGTCTTCCTCATCAAGCTAAGTGCAGCCTACAGGGTTTCAGGAGGTCGACCAAGTATGACCATCTTAGGTTAAAAGATCTATAAATGCAAGGTCTTACATGTGCTAAATGTAAGGTATGCTCCCTGGGCAAGCTTGAAGCCTTGTTTCAAGAAATTCAGCATAATAGTCAGGGCCTAAATGCAACCTGTGGTATGTTTCACTTTAAGAAAAATGGTTTCATATTAACAAAAATCAAAACATGAAGGTGAAAAGCCAAGGAGTAAGCATCTCTATCAAAATCAAGGATTTGCGAATAAAATTTCCCACTCAAATTATGTAAGTTCCAAGTACTGCTATTATATTTTAAAAGATTTAAGCCACACCAACTTATACATTAACTTTGCAAGGGCCATGGTTCTTGTTTAAAACAAGACACTTAACTGAAAGAAGCCAAAAGACAGTAGGTCACTAGAGCCATGGCCTTTCTGTGGATCTAACGCCTTTTGTCCTTTATTCAATTTTGTAAGCTCCTGTTTTCAAGTTGGGGGGAGTTTTTCTTCCTTTCAATAGATACTTATTAGACACCTGCTATAGGGAAGACACAGAATTAAGCAAGAGAACAAACACGGGTGACTTAGATCTGAACTCTGTCCACTGTTGTGGCATTTAAAAACCTTACACTGAATTAAAATTAATTTTGTAGAAATATCAAATTTTAAAAAAGGAAAAAAAAACACGGACCTGGCATTAGACACACCTAAGGTTGACTCAAATCTGCAGTTCTCCAACTTTGCGCTGTGGCAACTGGGGTGCCATATTGAATTCACCACAGGATATGTTAAATTTTCAAGGAGAACAGTGAAATGTGACATCTGCTGAACACTGCATTAACTAGGAGCTCAAGTTACATTTCTTCTGGTGACATCATATCTTTGTGGAGCTGCGTTTGGATAGCTGCTCTGACAAAAATAACTGTGAAAATCAATGTGAAATCAGAATGATGGTCGTGGCGTTGAATCTGATCCTAAGGTTTGAGGATTTGAGCAGTACCAAAAGGCACACATACCATTAGGAAGCCAACTATGGTATTTAAGAATGAAATAAAAATATTTTTCTTTCAATTTGTGTGTATTATCTTCTCAAATAGCTAATAAATTGTAAGGACATAAATATATATTAAATGGTTTGGACATAACTACTTAATAAATGAGACTATTAGGTACTTTTTGGCATAGCGGTGCTGTAAAAACAGAATTACTGAGACACTAAGAATGCCGTGAACTGACAATGGGAATCTATGACCCAAGGAACATTCTCAGTCTCGGTTTCCTCATCTGTAAAATGAAAATAAAAAATAGCACTTTTTTGATTAAGGGCACTGACATGAAAAAAAGAAAAAAGAAATAGAAAAAAAATCCCACTTATTTGGAGAGTTACTATGAGAATTTATAAACATAATATGAAAGTACCTAACACACAGTAGGTACCACAAATTTTTCTGACAACCATAACCAGAAATATCCGCATTAGAATCTCAGCTCTAACAGTTACCAGCTATGAGACTGGCCAAATTAATATCTTCCTCATGAAGTGGCTGTACTAAGGGAAATGGTGTATACATAACAGGCACCGACCAGCTGAGTTTCTTGCTATTGAGAATTCCTGGTTCCACAGGAAATCTCCACCTTTTGCTGTAAGACACTACTAAGAGTTTCCAATTTACCCAAAGTAAGTTTTTAAAAACCAGACTGATAACTTCATCATTTTTTAATTAAAATATAAGTTCTGATTGAGAAATTGGCATGAAGGAAGAATCTAATCAGGAAACCAAAATGATGAGGCCCGGTAACTCCCCAACGCTGAGCTCTGCAACGCTTCAGAACCTAAAAGCAGTGCCAGCTGGGAAGCAGCTTGGCAAGAGGAGGTGGCTTCAAAGATGCCAAGGCCCAATGCTCACAGGCTCTCCCACGTGGTTCCCATGTGGTTTGGGCAACACTATTTCCTCTCTCTCTGGGATTTCTTTATCTGTAAATTGGGGATAGCCGCACCCTCTTGGGAGGGCTGTTTGTGAGGATTAGAAATAATGTATGTGGCCAGGCGCAGTGGCTCACACCTCTACTCCCAGCACTTTGGGAAGCTGAGGCGGGAGGATCACTTGAGTCCAGGAGTTCAAGACCAGCCTGGGCAACATAGTGAGACCTCATCTCTACAAAAAACTACAAACATTAGCTAGGTGTGGTGGTGTGCACCTGAAGTCCCAGCTACTTGGGAGGCTGAGGTTGGAAAATCACTTGAGCCTGGAAGGTTGAGGCTGCAGTGAGCAGTGATGGCACCAACGCACTCCAGCCTGGCCAACAGCATGAGACCCTGCCTCAAAAAAAAAAAAAAAAAAAAAAAAAAAAGAGAGAAAGAAAGAAAAAGACAGGAAAGAAAGAAGGTTCTAGAAAAACACTTTAGCATGTAGTGAGCAGTCAATACATGAAACTCAGATGGTGAAAACTTAGTGATGATGATGATGATGATGATGACAACCAAATGTTTTAATCTGGTAGAAAAGAAACAGAAGAAATTAGGCCAGGTGGGAAGAAAGGAAAGTAATCTTTCATGTCTAGCCAAAGACAAAACTTACAAAGGATATTTTATTTCTGTTTAAATCTCAGCCAGAGATTGCACAATACCAAACTGCCAAATTTCAAAGACATTTAATCAAAATCAGGAGAAAGGAGATTTTACTTAGCAGGTATAGTCTCTTGGACTTTGCAAAGTTAATCAGCGGGACTTGGAACTTGTAGGGCTCTCTCCTATCCAGGAGCCTGGCTCTCTTAAATCTTTCAGCTGTCAGAGTAATTATAGAGTCATGCATAGGTTTGTACTCAGCATGTACTAGCCTTGAATAAAATTAAACTTCACCTTTTTGGGAGCTGCTGCTTTTCTGGAAAGTACAAAACAATTATGCTACCACCCACAGCCAGAAGCTGCAGGTTATATCTGTAGCTCACCTCTGATACCTGGAACACATGGGGCAGGTTCAGACATACCTACAGCCCTGTACAATTGTCAAAGCAGATTGTGCCCTACAAAATCCCAACCTCTGGTCATAGAGGCTAAGAACTTTAGCATCAACCAGCTGTACATGTAATATAACTTAACTGAACGCTGCAACTGTTTCTGAAGCATTGACCTAACTGGGTAACAAGAGGGAATCTCAATTTTGTTTCTTTAGAAAAGAAAAATAAAACTTGGTTTTGCTGTTATTTTCAATAGTACGTAATATCCTAATAAGGTTGTATTCCCCATTAAAAACATTAATTGTGATGCAGCATCTCTCACACAACTGTTATCTATTTACCTGTTAATCCATTTAATGCAATCATCTGCAGTGGTTTTTATCCTCATTAGAATAAATTAGTGAGGTTTGATTTGTTGGATGAAGAGATCCATGAATATCTCTATATACTGCTAAGCTACCAGTACAAAAAGGAGAAATCCAACACTAGAATGCTATCACCAATTTGCCACTCACTTAAGAATTACTCAAGGATTACTGAATAAATATGAGATGATCAGTCAAATCGTAAGGTTTTATCAAGCAATCTAGATATAATTACTCTAGAACCTTGGTTCTCAGACTTCAGCTTACATCAGAATCACCTTGAGGGCTTATTAAAACACAGACTGGGCCCGGTGCAGTGGCTCACACCTGTAATCCCAGCACTTTGGGAGGCCAAGGCGGGCAGATCACGAGGTCAGGAGATCAATACCATCCTGGCTAATACGGTGAAACCCCGACTCTACTAACAATACAAAAAATTAGCTGGATGTGGTGGCGGGTGCCTGTAGTCCCAGCTACTCAGGAGGCTGAGGCAGGAGAATGGCGTGAACCCAGGAGGCGGAGCTTGCAGTAAGCCAAGATCGCCACTGCACTCCAGCCTGGGCGACAGAGCGAGACTCCGTCTCAAAAACAACAACAACAACAGCAACAACAGCAACAAACACAGACTACCAGGCTCCACTCCAACTTTGCAGACTCAGTGGGTCTGGGTGGACCCAAGAATTTGCATTTCTAACAAGGCACTAGGTGATGCTGATGCTCCTGGCTGGGAACCACAGTTTGAGAATAGCTGGGAGGAGGTACAGATATGACAGAGACACAGTCCTTGTAATTATAAAATTTAGAGACATTTAGAGAAAGAAAATCAGCACACATAAGAATATTCAAGTTGACCAGGTGATGGAGTCATCTCCACTTTACAGATGGAGAGAAGATGCTCCATGAGGGCGAGCGTCATGCAGTTACGGGTAGATGCTAGAATCCAGATAGGCCAACTCTCGCAAAAGAACCCATTGGAAAAAGATGAAGGGGTTGATTTTTTATAAAAGAAAGTGGGCAGTATAGGCTGGGGGCAAAGTGCTGTGGAAAGGGGGCATGAAGAAAATTCTGGAGGCTTGGGTCTTAATCCTAGCTCTATCTCTAACTAGCTACAGGGGTTTGGGCAAGGCACTTAATATCGATAGGTCTCAATTTTAAATTTTTTATCTACAACAGAACTTATAGATTTCCTTTCAGTTCTAAAAGTGATGGAGGCTACACAGAAGATTAGGGATTTAAGCTGTTTCATGAAGGGTGTGTAACATTTAGAAATACAAATGGAAGAGAGGAGCCAGTCATTCCTGGTAGAGTCAGGAGTGTGAACAAAGCCAGACACAGAGGTCAAGATAATTTTGACCTTTGCAGAGCAGGAGATAGGTTTAAAAAAAAAAAAAAAAGGTATTTAAAAGGTAACAAAGGCCAATGTTTCAAAACTGAAAAATGAAAAGGTCAAATTGGGCCAGGGTAAGAGGCAGAGAAGGTGGGATCTGATGTAGAACGCACAGCATCACTACAGGTAAGTTTCTGAATGGGTAATGGCATAGTGAAAATGGAGTTTTAAATTAGTCTCCTGAGTAAAATGGTTAACAAGAAGGTCCACATTTCCAGAGACAAGTGGATCTTAGTGAGAGTTGTACATTAGAATCACATGTGTTTGAAACCTTTCTAAAATATACCAAAGACAGAGACTGAGACGGTAGGTCTAGGGTACAGTGTGGGAATCTGTATTTGTTCAGTTCCACTGGTGATCTTAATACAAACCCCCAGCTGAAACCCACTGCTATAACATCTTTACAATTTAAAAGCATTATCATATTTGATTTCGCAATAACCCTGTGAGATTGGAAGGGCAGGGAGTATGATCCCCATTTTTCAAAGGAAAAAACAGGCCAGAAAAGTTAAGAGGCCATTACCCACAATTACACAGCTAATAAGGGAAAGTCAGGATCTGAGTCCAGTACTCACTAAGAGTCACCATGATGTTGAAGAGAATGAAGATTATAACAGTCCCCAGATTATGAGAAATAAGAGCAAGGCATTGCTGCGAAGGACATGCCCTCTTGCTGGCTTCATCCTTAAGCAGGACTTTATTTCATTAACTAATTAATGAAAGAATTAATTAAGCCTGGGCAGCATAGTTTTCTTCTAAAAGCACTTGCTTACCAGTAAAAAACCCAAATAGCATTTTGATGTTTAAATATCCCTAAAAGCCTGAAAACTGTTTCAGAGACAGCAACATGGCTATTTATGCCCCGAGGATTACATCAATGCAGTGCCTATGTGGCAAGAGTCAATAGCTTGCTAAACTATCAAATGGGCCCCTTCGTTATGATCATAAGGGTAATGGCATCCAAGCCAAACACTCAAAAGTCAATTTCCCTTCCTATGTTACCAATTAAAAAAAAAAAAAAGACTCTGGCAAGTTTCAACAAAAGGCAGAAGGTCTGACATTCTAGTTTAATGAAGATCCCTGAGTCAGTATGAAGTCTCAAGTAACTTGGAAAAATCTGTCCTGACATAACAGAGACAAAAAACTATTGAATTATTTTGTATATTTCAAGGTTGCATCCCTAACCTGTGACTACTCCCCCAACAACTCAGGTCCCTGACATCTATGCCATCCCCTTAAAACTCGGTGCTCTACTTTCCTCTCCTCCACTCATTGTTCCCAAAATGTCTCAAGGCTTTGGAGAATAAAAATGTGTTGAATACTGAGGAAAGAAGAAACTGAGTTTAGAGAGATGTAAAGGAAATTAAATGAGAAACAAGTCTAGTTCTAAAACCAAAGGATATTTAGACTCAAGAAAGGAGGTCAAAAGGAAGTTGCAAATGACAATGCCTGAATTAACTACTTGCTGGATGCAAGACTGAAAGGCAAGAGGGATGGGGTTTGGAGGGAGTTAAGAGTTACTGACCTCTGCTAGGCAAATGTGCTCATACTGATGGTAGCAGCTGGGCTAGCTGAGCATCCTTGGGCCAATATGTTATGTAAATCAAGGTTACAGATTTAATGGTAACAAATGGTTGAATAAGTAGGACTGGAGAAGACTAGAGTGTCAGAAACGGAGAAAACCATGCAGCATATGATATCTTAGGCAGAACCTTCTCCTTTAGCCCTGCCAAGACAGTGGAGGACAAATCTGACCTGATACACGCCAGACTTTCTGGATGTTTATGACATTCTGAAGCAGAGCAAGGCCATTACTTAGAGCATTACTTTAGCTACAAACAAGTGCCTCCTTCTCACCAAAAAGTTAGGATCCTTGCCTGCCCGAGGGCCATTTCAATAGCATATAAGCAGTTCCAAACTGCCTCCCATCACACCTTTGGTTCAAACTGTTCTGAGAGGAGCTCTTGCCTCTTCTTTTTCTCATTTACTCTATTAGACAATACTAACTGTTAAAAAGACAATCACAAGGACTATGGTAAGAGAATGAACAATTCAATAGAAATATGGACAAAGAATATAAATATGAAGCTAAAAGACATGAATACAAATGGCTAATCAACAAGAAGCCAACACACTTCACTTGATGTTAAAATTACAAATTAAAATAATACCAGTTTTCACTATCAGATTAACTAGAAACAGAGGGAAACAGATAACTCTAAATCAGTGGGGCAGCTGATTTATCAGTGGGATATGATAAATCAGTGGGAATATATTTTGCAATACTACAAAAAATGTTAATATGCATAGCCTTTGGCCTATCAATTCTACTTCTATGAATTTATCGTACAGATAAACTGAGACAAATGTATATTTTAAAAAGTCTGTATACAGTAGTCCCCCCCTTATCTGTGGGGGATAGGATCCAAGGCCCCCAGTGGATGCCTGAAACTACAGATAAATTCTGTATTTACTATGTTTTTTTCCTATATATGTACCTATAATAAAGTTTAATTTATAGGCCAGGGACGGTGTTTCACGCCTGTAATCCCAGCACTCTGGGAGACCGAGGCGGGTGGATCACTTGAGATCAGGAGTTCGAGACTAGCCTGGCTAACATGGTGAAACCCCATCTCTACTAAAAATACAAAAATTAGCCAGGCGTGGTGGCGCACACCTGTAATCCCAGCTACTCAGGAAGCTGAGGCAGGAGAATCACCTTAACCCGGGAGGCAGAGGTTGCAGTGAGCCAAGATCATGCCACTGTACTCCACCCTGGGCAACAGAGTGAGTGAGACTCAGTTTCAAAAAAAAAACAAAAAACAAACAAACAAACAAAAAAAAGTTTATAAATTAGGCACAGTAAGAAATTAACAACAATAATAAAATAGAACTATTATAACAATATACTGTAATAAAAGTTTTGTGAATGTGGTCTCTCTCTCAAAATACCTTTTAGTACTATATTTACCTGTTTTCAGACCATGGTTAACTGTGAGTAACTAAAACGCAGAAAGCAAAACCACAGATAAGAGGGGACTACTGTATTCACAGCCGCACTGTTTATAACAGTACAAACTTACCAGTGGGAATGATGAGATTAATTTTGGTACATCGGTATAGTGGAATACTAACTAAGCAGTAATTAGTTCAGCGAGAAAATCAACTTGCATAAGAAAATATTACACAATTCTGTTTGTGAAACACACACTCTCTCATATACATAGAAAATTTCTGAGAGAATGGATATAATATTGTTAAGAGTGACTGCCTCTGGGAAGTGGAACTACAAGGGATCAGCAGAGGGGATCTTTTCAGTTTTATACCTTTTGTGTCACATGAATTTGTATTTATAACATGTTTGTATTTTCAGAGGTACTAAAGACTATTTTTAAATCCTCTTGTTTTAAAACGAACAAAAACAGAGAAGCAGCAAGAGGTACCAGAAGCTTCCCAAACTAGATCATATGGCCCAGCATAACAGTCTATGCCAATAACCCAGCATCAATCAAGCCCAGAGCAAAGACAGGTATGAGCTGCAGTTCCCCACAGCCAAACTCACCTTCAGCCTCTTCAACAGCCACTGTAGAAGACCCTGCTGGGCACCCTCTGTACACATCTCAGGCCGGAACTCAGCCATGTTTTCCACAATAGCTGAAGGGAGACAGACACCAGTCATTTGGGAGGGTAACTTTGTTTCCATCTGCAACAAGCTTGCTCCCCATGACAGGCATGTTATTCCTCTCCCCAATTCCCTGCATTACTC
Organism: Pongo pygmaeus; assembly: GCF_028885625.2. Classification (NCBI taxonomy): domain Eukaryota; kingdom Metazoa; phylum Chordata; class Mammalia; order Primates; family Hominidae; genus Pongo; species Pongo pygmaeus. The sequence goes on along the minus strand of NC_072394.2, from coordinate 40,204,926 downwards.
CCAGCCAGATGCTGGGTTGTCATTTTCAGATTAACCAGGGAGTTGCTGTGGTTTTCTTCTTTCAGTTATGCTACAGGTAAAACTCATAACTGAAAATGATGGAACTCACAAAAGAGCTAAGTGATAGATTTTCCATGCTAATAGGGAACAACACTAGAGCAGAACACACAAAAGGGTGGGTATCTGCCTAAGAAGTCCCACCCAGTCCCTAATGAGTCCCAGAAACCCATAACCAAAGAGATAGAGAGCTAGGCAAAAGCCTTAGGGAAAAATCAGGGGCTGGTGAACTCAAGAGTCTCTTCATTTCCTGATTCATCCATTTGCAGTTCTATTTCCCTGCATCAGGTGGAAGCAAGAATATTGCAAAGCAGGCAAGCATGGTCTTTTTAATTGAACAAAATAACATGCACAGAGGGGAAAGGCCATGCTGGCAGAGGTAACTCCCAGGTACTAGGAAGCAAATATAATTGGTCCTGCTATCTCCTACAACAGTCAAAGTGTTGCTTAATAAAAAAATTAAAAATTAGGAGGAAAAAAAAGTTATTGCATGACTATGATACGAAAAAGGAGATCTTTTTTTTTTTAATCACCTAGAGTCCTTAATATCAAATGGTTTCATTTCTTTCAGCCCCCCTTCCACTCCGTATCCTGGAATATGTTACTATCATGAAACAGATACACTTCTGTGTTCCCTAAACACAATACCCAGAACACATTGGGTGTGAATTTTAAAGGAGAAAGGGCTGAAGAAATCACCACACCTCCTATCTTCTTTCTCACTCCTTTGCCCACATCAGCCTCCCCAGTGGCAAGTTAAAGGATGACCAGGCACGGGAAGCACGAAGCTGTGGAAGCAGAGGAGCAATGAAACCCTGAGAGATGAAGAGCACTACGACACCCTGAATTACTTTCTGCCATTTCCTACAAAAATCAACTCATTCGTTTTAATCTTCCATGACTTTATCCTATTCTTCTGCCTATATTTTAGATGGCTTCCTATTGTTCACTCGAACAAAATCCAAGCTTCCTGCCATGGTTTACAAGGTCTTCCATTATCTGGACAAACTTACTCCTCCAGTTCCATCTCCCACCTCTGACTGTCACAGGCCATTTTTAGTCTTTCCTCAAATCCCAGCCCCATTCATGACTTTGCAAATGATACTCCCCTCATGAAGGCCCTTCTCCCACTCCTCCACCTGTCAAAATGCACCTGTCTTCATATTCAGCCACAGTCATGCACAGGAGATAGCTGCTCCTATCCAGCAATTTGGAGGCTCTTCCTCTTCATTCCCACAGTGCTTTTCACTGACTCCTATGATACCATCTGTCACCCAGCATTGTCTTTCCTTTCTTTTCAGGACTCACCTATCTGTCTGCCCTGTCAGGAGCAGAACCATGCCTACTTCACCATAATCTACCTTAGTATCTAGCACAGTGCCTGACGAACACCAGGCACTCAATAAGCGAGAGAGAGGGAAGACTCTCCTGAGCTGTTAGTAGCTGACCGAGCTGCAAATAGATCTCTGTAGACTGGCAGGCTAGTACTTTTTATTGACAGTTAGCAGTCAGTTAACAGACTTTTGATACCGCAAAATCCAGCACTCTACTAACAAATGGCAATGCCAAATTCTGGCTCTAGACTACAGCCAACCCAAATTACAGAGTGTTGTGTTCCTCCTCTTCCCCCCAGGTGCCCATATTTCCCCTTCTTTATGATAATCCTCATGGAACAGAATCCAGAACTACAACAGAAATCTGTGGTACACAAAGAAGCTAAAAAAAAAAAATTTAATCTCATCAAATTTTCTGCTTCCACTGGGCCTTGTTCATTTCTCAAGCTCTGTTTACAGATATGTCATCCCTGGTTTTATAAGACAGTGACCAGTAATAAAGAGAGCTACCCCCAAAACACAATTTTAAATAGGATATTGGTTCAACAACTTTACAAAAGGAAAGACTGGGGAGATTCAAGGAGGAGAAGGAAGAGGAGAAATACTACAGAGGAATCCACTTAAATGAAAATCTGATGTAGGGACAGCCAAGTAGTAGCAATATTTCAAATCACAGTTTACGTGGTAGTCTATACCTAAGAAGAGAAAGAAAAACTCTTTTTCAAATAAAATGTCCTACAAAGGTACAGAATGGTCCAAAAGTTTGCAGTTCCATTAAAGGAAAGTGACAAGAAAAAACGACTTAAAAGGATTTAAAATGTTTAAATATACACATTCCAAAGGAAACAAAATTAACCAGCATAGGCTTCATCCTAACGTTTGGAGGCAAAGGCCTGCTAACCAGAGCCAGTGGTTTTTGTCTAGGAAGGTTATCTACTTAGTGGATTTCTGTTTTCATTACCTACAAGCCAAACCAAAGCTGCAGTTATATGAAATTTACACAAAGGTCTTCATTTCTGAGAAGGCAGTTTGGGAGCAGAAGGAAGGAAAACACTCCTGCTATTGACTCTATTATGAAGAAGGAAGGGAAATGAGTACAGAGTCCCAAAACAAACACAAAGCAACTCAGGCAATGGCAAGCCCCTTCCTCTCACCCAGAGTGTTGTGGACGCCATCTGCCTCCTCTTTCACAGACTCATCCAGGCGCTCCAGATTCTGTACCAGCAGTGCTACCACCTGCCCATCCACCTGCAAGAATAGCGAAGCAAAAGGAGAGAGGGATGTCACAAAATGGTCCCCAAAATGTTCCCGTTCCCATACTTACTTCTCCACTATTTGAATGAACAAAGTAAGTAAATAAGCAGCAATCTACGGTTACAAGGTGCTCTCCCATCCCATTATCTCTTTTAAGTCTTAAAGTGACCCTGAGGTAAGTAAAAGGCAGGCATCATTATCTCTAACTTCAGATGAGTCAACTGGAGCTCAAGGAGACAAAGTAAAATTCAAGGTTAAAAGGTTGGTGAGTGTCAGTGTTAGCACTTGAACACAGACCATCTGAAACCAAGCCCTGTGCTCTTTCTCCTTCTCTGTGGTACTACCTTACGAGAATGCCATCTTAAGTCAGGTCAACGGTTCATTCAAGCCAAAACACGTCTTTAGGCCAATGCACCAAAAGATGTTTCACTAGAATGTGCACCAGTCACATTTGATGTTGACCTCAAAACATTCCTGTTTCCTTGCTAAGCTTTTATGAAACTACTACTTATGAAGAATTTATAGTTCCCTCTTAAAAGGAATAATCAACACAATAAAATATCTTCTATTTGTATGACATTGAATGCACAGAAAGCTACTGTATTTCTCTTAATGGAGTCACACTTGTTGAAACGGATAGGGAACTTTCAGTAGCCACATCATACAGCTGATGTTCAAGACATTAGTGACTCAGCCAAGACTACACAGCTATGGAGCAGTGGAGGCAAAGGCAAAAACCAGGCTTCCTTCTCCTTAGGTGAGACCCTATAAAGCATTATTATCCTTAGGTAAGACCCTATAAAGCATTATTAGGTGAAATAATGCTTTTACTACTTCATGCTACCTCCTGTGCACAATCTGTGTTCTAGGGAGACTGCCCTTAGGTAGCCCTGAGGCACACCAAGGAAGATAACCAAGGAAACACCTAGTTTTCTATCATCAAGAAGGGATGATCCATCTGGTAATGGATTCTTAAGCACAGCCAATAAGTAAAGCCACATCTGAAGACACGGTCTGCTGTATATTTGTGTTATCCTCCCTCTCAGTGTTTCGGTTTCCTCACTTATGAAATGGGGATAAGTGCTAAAGAGTAAATGAAAATATGTAACAGGCCTTACCCTAGGTCTAGTTCATGGCAGCTGCTCAAAGAATCAAGCAGAAGGTTTGAATCCAGCCCTTTACGCTGTTGATACCTGATTATTCACTGTTCCTCTCTTCCACTGGCTAAGAAAAAGCCAAGTTCCTGAAAGGCAGCACCTTGCTTCATTCATCTTTGTATACCCCAAGTCTACTACAATGCCATATACGGCAGATACTCAGTAATCTTGCTAGATTTAAATAAACTGATGGAACACATAGTTTGTGCACTGTAATTGCTCCGTTTATCCTCGTGTAATTCTCACATCTTTCACAGGCAAGAAAGTAAAGGCTCCGCGAGGTTAATTAGCCTGACTGAAGTCACAAAGCTGGTGGCAGAAGTGCCCAACTCCAACTCTACTTTTTCCCATAATCCCCCATGAATTCAATGACAGGAGAGAATGGAGGGAGAAAAAAGAAGGAAACGATCTCATCCAACCAATACTTCCAGAGCCCTTGCGTGTAAGGTATTCTATAGACACAATTCAAACCGAGCTTGAGGAGGCAGGCAATGGTAGGTGGCATAGATCTTGAAACATGGACTTTTTACTCTGTCTGGGTGAGGCTTAAGGGAAATATATGGACAAGGGAAAGGTGAAATAATTGACTAATTTGTGATACCTGAATCACAAATGAATTAGATTTTTCTAGGCTCTCCTTTATGCCCTGGTATGAGGAAAAAGAAGGGGATGCTATCTGAAGAAACACTGATGCCAGATTTGGGAGCCTGTAAATACAGGAAAGTGCTGTTTTCCCATCTTGTGCCAAGAGCTATACAATCTTGCTCTCAAATCTCACAGCCAGCAAAAGCTTCACTAAAGAAATCCACTACAGTGTTTTCCTTAATTAACTGGACATTTTGAGTACATGAGAAAAAACAGAAAAACATCTGGGGGGGAAATATGAATCATGTCACAGTAAGTTTTTCCCTAAATCACCCTGACTGACTTATAATCTCCCTGAATCCTAAAGCAGGAGACACTGCCACTCCACTGGGTATCACACTGCTTGCCAGTTCTGCAAACTGCTACACCAATTTTAATTGCTTATTGCCGCTTTACCTGCATTATTTTCCCCCCTTTCTTTGATTCTTAGTTACGTTTCCCATCTCTGCTGTCTAGAAGGTAGGGGGACACTGTCAGTGAGCAATGCATTTAAGTCCTAGAGCTGAATGGTTACGGATAACGGGCCTCTGGCTGGAGGAAAATCTTTTTTCTTGCTATGGAAATCCAACTTCTAACAGGCAGCCTTTTTAAGCTTGCAAACTGTGAAACTTTATGTTTAGTTGGGTTAAATGCAATTTTATCTGATTGCAGGAAGGCCAAAAGCAGTCAAAATACATTTAGCTCAGAAAACCCTTCAAAAAATATTTATATTACGCATAGCTCTGGATATCGCTCAGTAAAAGTACATATTAGCATTCTATTCTATTCCCTCTAACCCCTTGGGTCTATCTTCAATTTTCTGGACCTGTGACAAAGTCTGAAACTAAAAACAAATCCTGCTTAGGGATTAAAGCATCAGCCAGAGCAACCCTTGCCTTGGAAATCAGGACTGTCTTGGGCATGATGTTTTCTGCTAAGTCATTTGTTATTTCTGATTGTTAGCAGGCATCCCAAACAATATTCTGGGAGGTAAAGTTCAAGGGCATGATCACACATCATCTTCCACTTGACCAAAGAGGATGGATATAAGAGAAGAGGAGGAAATAAAAAAGAGACAGATGAGAGGGTTTGAAGGAGGCTTCTTTTTCTATCTGGTACGATCTGCCAATAAGCTTTCTCAAGAGTTAGATTGGGATTTTTCTGCCTACTAGGAGTTTCAGGAATTTCATATTTAAAAAACAGTAATAACAATAAAACCCCACACCCACTGAATCTTGATCAAACAAGTTTTGAGAATAATATGGTAACATGGTCATAAAGCAAAACTCAGGCCTGTTGTATCCTAGCTGTAACTTTTTAGCTTCCATTCTTGCCCCTCCAGTCCATTATCCACACAGCGGCTAGATGCTCTGTTTAAAATGCTGGTCAGGCTACGACGCCATTCCCCTGCTTACATCCTCTAATTACTTCCCTTCACCCTGGCAATGCCACCCAACCTCTTCACCGAGGCCCACAGAGCCCAGCATGGTCTGGCCCTGACTCTGCTTTCTCCCCTCACTCCAGCACATTAACAAGACTGGCCCCTTCTCTGTTTCTTGAATATGTCAACCTCAGTCTTGTCTTAGGTCTTTTGCCCTTTTCCCATCCTGCTCTTCATTCTGAATGGCTGGTTTCTTCCAGAACTCAGGCCTCGCCCAACTATTTAATCCAACCTGACTTCCCAGCTACTCTACATCACATCACTCTATTTTAATTCTCTTAAATAGAGAACCACTCTCTGATAGTTTTCTTGTTTATGTATCTACTGTTTCTCCCCACACTCATACCATGTGAGCTCCACAAAAGCAGAGGCTTTGTCAGGCTTGCTCACAGCTATATACCTGGTTCCTACAATCAGGAACACATCAAGAGCTCAATAAACATTTAGTGAACAAATGAACAAATGAATTTTGCTTTGGAACAAATACAGATGAAGGTGAGAACATGAATGGAAATGGGAAGGAATAGGATCCAGGAATTTTCGTAGTAAGTACCCTTACAGCAACATAAACCTGGCCAACCTCAGCCTCACCTGGGCAGGACAAATCCATTGCCAACCAAGCCCAAGGCAAACTGAGATAGGGCTTCAAAGTTTAACATTTCAGTAGAGTTAACTGAGTGCAGGAATGGGTACACAGGGTAGTCCCCTGGCAGTCCACATCAAAGCCACTTTTTGTGGAACTCTATAAAGCATTTCTATAAAGCAAATGCTGGCTCCTAGACACTGGCCAGCTACACCACCCAGCCACACCACCCAGCCACACTTCCATCTCCATTGGCTGGGACACCTCCATATGCTCTCATATTAAAGCCCCCTTTCAGAGGCCATCGCCTATGCCTGCATCTCTGCAGCCCTTCCTGATTATTCCATCAGAAGCGAGCGCTCTCTCTTTGTGCCCACAGAAGCCTGCCTCTCTCATAGCTGTTTTCAATGTTCTGCCTTGTATTATCATTACTTACTTCTTCCTTTTTTTGTTTTTTAAACTAAAGCTCTATCCTCTCATTTCTTATTTAGGCCCACCCCATCCAAATGTGGTTTTATTGAGTGTTTGTTCAAAATGTTTTTGAAATATTTTTTAAACTGAAAAAAATGTTTGTGAACTCAATATTCACAGACATCTTACTGTGTGGTAGATGATACATACAATTTTAACCTGACATTTGCTAAGTGCTTAATATCTGCCAGGCCTAGTACCTTTATAATGATAATGGCCAACATTTATCAGGTGTTTACTCTGTGCCAGACTGTTCTAAAGACTTATTAAATATCTCACTTGTTCATCACTTTGGTACTGTATGATAGGCACTACTGTTATCTCCATTTTATAGAGAAAGAAACAGTATGGAGAGGTTAGTAACTTTCCCAAGGACACAGAATTGGTAAATGACAAAGTCACTGCTCTGACCACTCCCCTGATGGGGATCACACCTCAGGAAGGACAAACTTATAAACAGACATCTATAATCCAATGTGACAAGTGCCAGAATGTACAAAGTGCTAGAACCACACATCTTGCTGAGGTGATAAGTCTGGAAAAAAACTCAAAAGGGAAGAGATAAAGGGATGAGAGGTAGTAGTCCAGGTAGCCCCAGAGAAGCAAGGCTAGGCAAGTGGAAGGCAAAGCATGAGCGAAGGCATGGGACTACCTAGCACATGGCAAGTTTGGGGACTGGCAAGTAGAAAAATGACTGTAATTTAATCATCATTCTTAAGAAGTCCAAAGTCATCTGTGGAGAGGTAAGCCAGAGAATTGCCATCAAAGCAATATACCCTCTTGTTTACCACTCTTCAGAAAAGAGTCAATTTTCCAGGCTACCAGATCAACTTGTCACAAAGCACAAATATTTGCCTTTTGCATAAGTAACAGCAGTGGATATGAACCAAATTTTAAAACCCCGAAGATCCCTGAGAATGCCAGGACAGTGTTCTTTCCCCACAAATGTGCTATCCTATTGCTTAGGACTTCCAACTGGGACAAAGACCAAAGCAATAACTGCAAACTGCACACCACAATAAATTCTGCCACATGCCCTCTAGCCTCTGCTCATGCAATTCTAGGCCTCAGATATTGGCCCCAAATTAAAACTACAAAGACAACTCAACCCTTGTAATATGAGAGTACTTATCAAATTTCTTCCTGAATGCAGCCAAGAGTAAAAAAAGTAAATGGAAGACCACCGCTGGTTCTGTTCTCTGATATTTACTTATGACTTCTGACTGGTTGCAGACAAGCAAATAATCTACTGGAGTCCAGGAATGTTCAATGCTTGTGATTCCTAACAGCCCCACCAGGATAAACCTGTAAGAGTCAAAATCTTAAACTAATATAATAATAATAAAAATAAAAACTAAAGTAAACAAACAGAACATCCTGCATAGCAGTTACCTAATGGCTCCCCAGACTGAGGGTGAACTGTTTCTTTCCAAACAAACAATAAAATCTGCCAAGATGCAGCTTTTGTTGGTGGGCTTGGCAACACAGAAAAAACAAAGGGGGCTTTTGTGTGAATTGCTGTTTCTGGGTACGTTTTACATGCAACAGCCAGGCTAGCTATTCCTCTCTCGTCTTCCCTATTCAGACAGGCAAAGGATGGTAATTAAAATCAGCCCAGGGACCAGGCAGGAAGGCTCATTCAGGGCCATGTAATTAACCTCTGGAAGGTAAGACTGCACAAACGACACTGCGGGGACACAGAGTAGGAGCAAGTGCCACAGTCTTTCCTCAGACGCCCCTCAAAACAAAAGGACATCTCAACATCATCCTTTTCTTTCTGCACAGTGGTTCAAAGGAAAAATAAAGGCCCTGAATTCTACAAAAGTAGCAGTTTGCTCTCTAAAGGAGCCTGAAAGAAAAATGGCCATAGAAATTTTCATTATACTCGGTCATAAATGGCCCTGCTGGACTCCAGCCTCACTCTCTGTAAGAGCCAGTTCTTCATAACCAGTGGGTTCACAACACCTTCATTCACACCAAATGCCAGCAGCGAGCACGGCACATGGGAAATTTCTAGTGTTGAGAACATTATGAGAAAGGGTGAGGAGCAGGTGGGCAGTGTAGCAGTGGGGTTTCGGGATCATCTGGGACCCCAGGCCCAGCCATTCTGATTCAGTGGGTCTTGGGTAGGACTAGAAAGTAGCCAAACAAGCAGCCCAGGTGCTTCTAATACAAATGGCTGGAGTGATCTTTGATCAACTGCTAACTGAGTCAAACCAATACTAACATTCTTACCAGAGAGAAAAGACAAGAGAAACAACAGAAGGAAGAACAATCCACAGAGCCTTGAGGAGGGATACAGCTCTGCAGGTGGACAGAGCTCCACAGGTGGTATCAGGGTAGGGGCTGGACTAGATGCACTTCTGCCGCTGGCCAGCTGGGGTGCCTTTGCAGCTTTGTGGCCCTTTCTGATCACCAGTGAACTACGGAATATGGGGCAGTGGAAACAGAATTGTGTTGGGGATCAGAACATGCAGGCTCTTTTATCAGCTGTCACAGGATGGGCTGAGCGACCCAGCGGGAGGCTTCACTTCTGCAGCTGGGTTTCCTCACATGTAAGGCAGTTTGCCTAGCTGGCACCTGGTCACAGCTGCACCTCACAGACCAACTCCTCTGGGTTAGCTGCTGTGTGGATCAATAGCTGAGGAACATTCTGAGGCCTTGCCTAGGCTCCTCAAAAGATGGCAGAAATCAACTGCCTTGTTGTCTACAGGCAGGGAATGCCATTCTGGCCTCAATGAGCTATAAAGTTTGTTCTTATTTTTAACATTCTCCAATTCCTCTCTGATGACCTATCTGTAAAATAAGTAATAATAATAATACCTGTTCTCACTGGCACTTGAGATTAGAAAGTCCAGATGACAAAAACATTTGTGAAAGCTCTTTGTAAAAAGGTCAGTAGCAACGAAAGAGAGGAGGAAAGAAAGGGGCAGAAAATATAGAGTCTAGGAGACCACAGGTTCAAATCCTGGCTGTGTGACCATGGGCCATTTGTTTGGCCTCTCTAAGCCACAGCTTCATGGCTGTAAATGGGAATGATAGCAATAATGCCCATGTGAGAGGATGTGGTGAGAAGAACAAGAAGTGGCCCTGCCCACAGCAGAGACTTAACAAGGGTGAGGCCTCTACCTGACACAGTTCCAAAGCATAAAGCACTGCCCCAGTCACATCTCTACTTTTTTACTCTCCTTATTCACTCCAGCCTCACCACACTCCAGCCTTGCCGTGGAGTTCCACCTGGTGCCCACTCTCCGAGATGATGATGGTGGTAATGCCAACAACTTATACAAACCTGCAAAACCCCAGAGGATGTGCAACTTACCAGAGCATCGATGAGCACTTCTGCTCCCTCTTCACTCTCATGGAGGGTGTCTATATCTGTTAATTCCTGAAGCAAATCGACCACAGCTATGGACACATGTGAAAAATGTTAAGGGTGTAACACACACACTGAAACGGTACGGGTATTTTTCTTAATCCTTGATTCCCTTCCGTTACCTCATCAATTGCTTTATCACCATCTACCTTTAATAGACTCCGGTTTTATTAACATCTCTTCAACAAGGTTCTACCCACAGTGGGTGTTCATTAAATGTTAACTGACTCACTCAGTCTCTCGCCTTATGCTGCCTTCCTGGCTGCTTAGTCCATAGGTTCACTGAATTTTCAAAGATTTCAAAATTTTAAATAGATCACCTGGGAAGTCACTTTTCCAGTGAGAAACAGGCCAAAACCCTCAACCTCATCTCATAATTTAAATTCTTGAAACTCAGTATAATCTTAACTACCTTGTATAGTTCACCTTCGAAGGCAGTAATAATTTCTGAGAAGAGGTGGCTGATGTTCACCAAGGAGTCTTCAGAGATGATATAATTGGTTGCAAACAAAGGGAAAAATTTATATGGAATTGGGCTAGTCCCCACCAACCTCTGTCCCTTCAAATGTCACACTGCTGTGAATATAAAAGGAAGAATACAGAACTTAAAACTGTGCAAAAATAGGAAAAGGAAAGGGAAGTACAGGGCCAGGCACAGTGGCTCATGCCTGTAATAGCACCCAGCACTTTGGGAGGCCAAGGCAGGAGGACTGCTTGAGCTCAAGAGTTTGAAACCAGCCTGGGCAACATAGTGAGACCTTGTCTCTACTAAACATTTAGAAAAAAAAAAAAATCAGCCAGGTGTGGTGGCACATGCCTATAGTCCCAGAAACTTGGGAGGCTAACGTGGGAGGCTTGCTTGAGTTCAGGAGATCGAGGCTGCAGTGAGCTATGATCACGTCACTGCACTCCAGCCTGGGAAACAGAGTGAGACCCTGTCTCAAAGCAAAAAAAAAGAAAGAGAAAGAGAGAGAAAAGAAAAGAAAGGGAAGTATAAAGAAAGGGAAACATGAAGGAGAGAAAGAGTTATATTTGGAAACTGGGTGGCAGAACTAAACTTATAACTAAGCTTCCTTTCCCTCACCTTAAAACTCCCTCTCTCTCTCTCTCACACACACACACACACAGACACACACACACACGGGTGCACACACACACAACGGGGGAGAGAGAGAGAGAGACAGAGAGAAACAGACACCTTGCTCCAGCAAACTGCATTTACTGAGTGCCCATGATGACTAAAGCACTGAACATGATAAAGGCCAATCCATCATTCTGGGCCTCAGTTTCCTCATCTGTAAAATGAAAAAGGTAGATAATCTAAAACAATTTTAAAAACCATACACCACAGGCCATAACCAACATGTAACAAATGAAGAATACACACAGACAATATGAACTGCACGCATCCTGAAAAGAAGCAATCAGATGGAGCTGGGGAATTAGTAATGACTTGCTAGAAGAAGACTGCTCAGAAAACAGGCAACTAAAAATATGAGGACAGGCAGACTAGAAAGCAAAACCACAGGAATAAAAGCTGAGAGACTGGAATGTACAAAGGCATTTGAAGAGAAGAAAGGATTGGAGGAGGGGGAAGGAAGTGGAAAGGGGAAAGTTTTAACTAGCTGAAGAAAATAATATTTTGAAAGAATAAGCTAAAAGCTGTGTGCAGGATGCACTAAAGCACAGTGAGCATGAGGGATGGGGGTGGCACACAGGAGCTACCATGTGGACAGCATGTGTGAGTAGTTGTGGGAGCCAGGCCTGAAGGAGAAAGACCTAGTCCAAAGCTACTACATACAACAGAATCCAGAAGATTCAACAAAGGTCAGAATCAGGGCAGTTTCACTCAAAAGAAAAAATAAAAGATGCAGAATATATGAACAAGAATGACAGGACTTGCTAGCTGATGACTGATGTTCTGGGTATTACATGCAGGTCTTTTGCTGAAAGAAAAAATACTTGAAGGTTTGCTTTACTCATCTCTAACTGACCAGCTGACCATCATGAATAAATAATTATGCTTTCTGTGTCTTATTCCTTCAATCTTGAAGGTGATATTTACCCAAAACTTAATAAGAGTAAAGAGCTTAAAGGTGTTTGGACAAAAATCCTTCATGCTTAGCATCTTCATCTAAAAAATAATCAGAAAGCTGTTGACAGAGTCAACATATACGCCTGATATAGAGTAAACCAAAACACACAAATTATTTGAATCAATTATAATAAAAAACAGCAAAAATAACCAGGTTAGCAAACTAACCCCTAAAAACCCTAGAGCTACCCTTGACTAGTAGGAATTAGTAGTTCTCCCTCTCTAAAATTAAAACAGTTGTCATAATAATAGCCGCCATTTTTAAAAGTCACAGTATCATGTCTGGTGCTATGCTACTGGAATTCTTTCAGCAGCATTATAAGATTCGGTGTAAGCACTATTTAACAGGTAAGAAAGGTAAAGCTAGTAGTGGTTAAGATCCCTGGCCTGTGGTGGCTCGCCTATAATTCTAGCACTTTGGGAGGCCGAGGTCGGCGGATTACTTGAGGTCAGGAGTTCAGGACCAGCCTGGCCAATATGGTGAAACCTGTCTCTACTAAAAATACAAAAATTAGACAGGTGTGGTGGCACATGCCTGTAATCCCAGCTACTCGGGAGGCTGAAGCAGGAGAATTGTTTGAATCCAGGAGGTGGAGGCTGCAATGAGCTGAGATTGTGCCACTGCACTCCAGCCTGGGTGATAAACCGAGACCCTGTCTCAAAAAAAAAAAAAAAGTTATCTAAAGGTCACTGCAGTAGTAAGGGAGAATGTTAGGTCCATCTGATTTCAATAACAATGCTATTGCCAACTATACTTCCTATTAATGCATAAGGGGATATACACTCAGTTTAAACACGGCTGCATTCAGGTTAATTCTAGCTATTGACCCTGCTGTAACCACAGAGAAAAGAACTATCATTTAATTCCACCATAAATTAGTAAAAGACTCAGGGAAAAGAATAAAATGTTAACACCTCCCCACTCTTCCAAGAAACTCCCATATTTACTCTCTTGAAAAGTTCATAATCCATTCAAATGCTTATTTAATATGCTTGGCAACATTCACCTAAATCCATCCATCCACCCATCCACCCACTGTGGAGTCAGATGTCTACAGAACAACTGGGCTGGGCACAGCGGCTTACACCTGTAATCCCAGCACTTTGGGAGGCCAAGGCGGGAAGATTGCCTGAGTCCAGGAGTTTGAAACCAGCCTGGGCAACATAGTGAGACCCAGTCTCTTTAAAAAAAAAAAAAAAAAGCAAATAAATAAATACATAAATGTCTATAGAACAAGGATCTAAATCAGCATGCAATAATGCAATAAGTAGTGTTATTATTACATCTCTTGAATAACACCATGCATGATTAAATACTTATTAACTAGTATGTGATGATTATTAAACAATAGCCTCAAAAAGACAAGTGGAGTATATCTGAAAGACCAGCAGATGAAGAGTCAATGCAAGCTTGAGGACAAGGGTCATGTCATATTCATCTTTGCCTCATAGTCCCAAAATTATCACCAGCCATGTAATCCTGTGCAAGCCCCTTTATTTTCTTACAGCTTAATTTCCTCATCTGTAAAACTGGGGTCGTGTCATATTCATCTTTGCCTCACATCTTTAGTGACCTGAATGGTCCCAAAATTATCACCAGCCATGTAATCTTGTGCAAGCCCCTTTATTTCCCTAGAGCTTAATTTCCTCATCTGTAAAACTGGGGTATTAGTCTCTGCCCAGCCTCTTCCACTGAGGAGCTATAAGGAATAAATGAGATCAGGTATGTCAAAGGCCAAGGAAGTTAAAATACTCAAGAAATATGAAAGCACTATAATACAGATTGTCTTCCCACAGAATGCCCAAAGCCCTCACTATTGCCTTCATTTTTCCAAAAGCCTCTAAAATCTAAAGTTTAAGCTAACAAGAGCATGGTCCCCCCTTTCTGGGTCACAATGGGTTGGAAGATATAATTTTATATTTCAGCTATGCCACAGAGATTCAGATTGATCAAGCCCTTTTTCAGCCTCTAAGGCCTTGTGGGCCAGATATCACATTTTTCTTTGATTAGTCTTATACCATGCTCACAAATGTGTCACATGAAACCTAGAAACATAAAAAATAAGAAACATTTTAGACAAAAGTGATTTTATAGAAGAGCATAAATGGCTTTTCCAGGAAAACTTGTTTCTTATCATATTTCAGTGGATATCTCCTTGCCTACTTTCCTGCCTCAGTTGAGAAGTCAAACAAGAAATCAGCTACCTACCAGGCCTGGTAAACATCTCATCAATCCTACCACTAACTGATTTTATATAAATTCCCAACTTTCACAAAATAGCATTTCGGCAAGGCAGTAATAAGTCTGTAATTGTCATCATCAACTCCTGGGTAATATAATATGACCCAGAAGACAGAGGTCATTTGAAGACCAGAAAGAAGAAATGAGAATCAAAACTAAAGACAGACAAACTCTCAATCTTGATGAGAAAATTCAGCATGGTTGGCCATCCCTCCAGCATTTCTTCTCAAGCAGACACTGGGCATGGGTGATAGGTTTTTCCACTGTAGTTACAATTTCATTTCACAAGGTAAAAGGCTCTTCTGTCCAAGTATAATAGGAAAAGAGAGAGCCTGTCTCCCTGCGAATTACTAAAACACAGTTTTTGATAGCCTATTTTGTCATGTTGAGTAGAACGGCCACCCAAGCACTCCCTCTGTACCCGTCCACTACTGGGGCAATAAGTGTAATAATAGGTAAACCAGAAAAGACCAGCTGGGCACGAAATGGTCCATAACACGATGGCTCTTGGAAAAAAAGAGTGGTGTTTATTTCTATTTTTTGGCTGTGGATATTTGTTTTGGAGCCATATCCCACTTAGAGTCTTGGTACAGAAATTAAGCATTAATCTCATTAATCTCCAGTGAGATGAGTCCACAAGGAACAAAGTTATTAACAAAAACAACAACAAAGAAAGAGAAATAAGATGTATTAAGCAGATGGCTTTTTAAAAGTCATTTCAAAAAGGCTTTCTTAAGACAAATAAACCAGTATAGATTCAGAGAATATGACTGATTAATGCAATAAATGTGAGTTAAAAAATATCTTTTCTTTAATTTCTAGACTAGGACAGTAATTAGATATAGCTCAATTACTGCAGATGAATTTCAAAACAGACAAAATGGTCTTTTTCTCCTTTTAAAGCAGCTGGCACAAAGCCACCTAGAATGAACCTGGACTCTTATCCCAATCCTAGATCAAACTAATATGAAGGAGAAAATGTACTCATTCAACATTTATTAAGTCCTTATTAAATGCCAGTGGGGAGTAATATGCCACAGGGGAAATGTCCAAAGCAGGCTACAACCACCCTAATCTTCCAGGGACATAGATTTCACATAAAACCCATAAACAAGACCAAAAGTTACATTAATCTGGTACCAGGTTTTGTTTGTCTGTTTGTTTCAAGTTACATTAAAAGATCCTTCTTCTACATTGCCATTTTGGCACTTTTAGCCTAAGGTGTTTATCTTCAGAGCACATTTAATAGGTTCCAAAAAAAATAAGTGGCTTATCAATACATATCAAGGAAGTCAGATGACAGATGAGAAAAAGAAGTAAATTCTTCTAAATGTAATTTTAATTCTGAAAATATCAAGACAAATATAGCTCCTAGCAAAATAACAGCTCAAAATATGTAAGTCTTGTTAGACAGTGCTTACGGGAAAGCAATGGAGCAAATACCAACTCCCTCCCAGTCCAATTAGAAGAAAGCCCCTTAGGGGGCTCAAACCCTTCCCAGCCCTATTCTTGCTCATTAGCACTGGGTCTGCAACACAAGGCACCCTTGACTATTGTACACACTTTCTGGGATAACACAGTGAGTCTCAGTCAGTTTGTTCCACTTTAGTATTCTCAGACCCAGACTACTCAAGTTCAGTTGATCCCTGTTGGTCTAAAAAACCTGTCTCCTCCTTATTTTCCAAATTCCCACAGTAATTCTTCACAAAACTCACTTGACAACTCTATAAGTTCTCCTGGTTTTCTAGAATCAGAAGAAAACTAAACAGTCATTTGGAAAAGAACAGTGTTAATGACCACTCCCTAAATTATTCCACACCAAAAAGAGCTGCCCCATCAGCACAATGATCTACTCTGCCACTTAAAAATTTTTCCCTGCTTAAATATTAGCATGCAACCCAATGTATTGGTGCCTTAAGTTAACATTACAATGAGACCTCATTTTTCTGTCTCACAAAGGGGTGGAGAGAAAGCTGACTTTGAATAAATTGGGTTTAGATTACTGATTATGATTATGATTATGATTATGATTATGATTATTAAAGAATAAAGGCATTTAGCTGGGAAGCAGTAGTCATGATTTTTTTTTTTTAAATTAAGCCATGGACCCGATACCTTGATAAATTTGTAGTGACTACATGGACAGCCAGCAAGACCACATCAGCTTCCATCTGGAGTATGAGGAATGGCAATTTCCATTGCAAAGGGAGAGACTACAAAAATAAACCTGAAATGCATGCTAATCTCCATGTCTGTCAAAAGCTTACCCATCTCCACTCCCCACACCCCGAAGCCAGAGACGACCCACACCTTCTCAGGGCTCCAATCAGTGGTGTTTCCTGAGCATACTGTTCCCAACGCACTTTCCACACACACCATGGTGGGGTAGGGTGGTAATTTGAGAGTTTTTGCTTTAAACTGGAGTTATTATTTTTTATTAGCATCCAACACACTTAACATACAAAGGAGGAACCCAGTAAATAACAGTGATCTACCAAAAAACTTTAGAAGGGACTCCACTGACCACTCAAATTAAGAACACGGCAAAAGACATACAAAAACAGAGTATTTATCAATTTGGTGCCATGTGATTGTTGTTGTGGTTTGTTTTTTTCCCTTTTATTCCTCCTTGTTCCTTTGGGCCAACTGAGTAAATCTGGCTTAAAGCAGTCCACAAAAATGGATTTTTTAGCAATACCTTAAGAAAATATCTTTAAATGTAACTTTGGTTTTATTTTTCCATAGAAACACTCTAAAAGGTTCACAAGAAAGGAGCTCTAAACATGTTTAATGATTTACTTTAAAGGAAAAAGTGTTTAAAAAGCATTATTTTGAAAAGGCAGCAGCTGCTGGATTCCACCTTCTGCTCCCTCCGACTGCATTTAGAGGAACCCTCCAAAACCATGTGAGGTGTGTGCTCCCCACCCCCAAGATATGCTCTCCACAGATCAGAATCCATTCTGCAGCCAACCGATGGCTGGGCTCCAGCCTCTCAAGGGGGCAGATGAGGCACAGAAGCGCTGACAAGCCCTCACCAGCAGCAGTGATGCAGAGCGCCAGAATAAACTCTAAAGCTGCTTCTCACGGTTGAAAGGATGAGGCACAAGCTGTTTTCTCACATCCTCTGCCTCTTAAGGTTACAACAAACCAGCCTCTGATCCAATTAAAATCCCTACAGTTTATGTTTTTGCAGAGGAGGACGAAGCAAAGATGACCTGTGCTTGCTGGGAACACAACCAGCCATGTATGGTCTTGGTTGATAAATGAAGAGTTAAAAAAGATTAAAAATTTAAGTCATGACTGCCATGAAATTGTTTATTCATGGTAAGGTGTTTTGGGCAGTTACAGCTGTACAACAGTAAATTGTTAACAACCGTTTCCTGAAGAAAAATTTCCATTATAGATCACAGATAAGACAAGCAGCAGAGAGCAATGTTGCAGGGAGAGCAACAGAGGATATGGTAGATGCAAGTCAAGAGGACCTACCCTTTCCTGAAATCACTTTCAAGAAAAATCGTACTTTGAGGAGGATGACATTTACCCTAATTGCTGCCTCTAATTAAAATTAAGGCAATTAAAAAAATTTCAAATGCAC
The DNA here is from genome assembly GCF_028885625.2 of Pongo pygmaeus. Lineage (NCBI taxonomy): Eukaryota > Metazoa > Chordata > Mammalia > Primates > Hominidae > Pongo > Pongo pygmaeus. Next base: position 40,186,697 of record NC_072394.2, on the reverse strand, counting down.
TTTAAATTTGATGTAAGACATAATTAAAAATCAGATTTAAAAAAATATCATTAGGGCAGTTGGGTGCAGGTTGGCATACGAGAGGAAAAAAAAACAGTTTAGCTCTCAGAAAACAGGAGGAAAATGACAATCTGTCAAAGTTATTATAGGGGGATGTGTTTTTTTCCTTTTTAAAGACCAGAACTTAACAACTTGGAACATCTGTGCCCTTGCCTTTCCCAAATATGCCGATGTCAAGCAGCGTTTTTTGTGTCAGTCTTCTCCCCAGCAGGAGGCAGGCTGGTGAATCAGCAAAATGTCAGTATCTTCCAAAAGCTGCTACTATTATTTTGAGTTAGCAGGAACAGAAAAAAGAACGAGAGTGGTGTTTCCAGAAAGAAAATAAGTCATTTCTGTACTAATATACAGGGTAACAGGTGACCATGTGACTCTGTCAGCAATGTCGTAAATCCCACAGGAAGACCTGAGGTGCACTGGAGGAACACTGGACTGACAATCACAGACCTGGAGTGCCTGTCTTAACCTCAAGTTAGCTGTCCAACATCTGGACCTCACACTTGTCACTAAGTAGAAACAAAGTACTGAGCTAAGTCCTCTCTAAGGTCTGATCAGATTCTGAAATCTACCCTTCTGTAGGTGAACTGAAATGTGAAGTAACAACTAGAACTCATAGTCACTGAGTGTGTGAAGACCATTAGTGCCCTGAATAGAGGTAGGCATATGGCAGTTACCTGCCAAAGACGGAATGTTTATAACCCCCCACAGATTCATATGTTGACGCCTATCCCCAATATGATGGTACTTGGAGGTGGGGCCCTTGGGATTAGTGTCCTTCTAAAAAGAGACCCAGTGAGCTCCCTCACTCGTTCCACCATGTGAGGACGCAGTGAGAAAACAGCTATCTACAAACCTGGAAGCAGACACTCACCAGACACCAAAACTGCTGGTGCCTTGGTCTTGAACTTCCCAGCCTCTAGAACTGTAAGAAATAAATTTTTGTTGTTTATGAGCCACCCAGTTTATGGTATTTTGTTACAGCAGCCCAAACAGACCAAGACAATACCCAATATATACTTACTGACTGATGCTGCTTGAGCAACCAACACAGCTTATGGTTCCTAAGGGCCTAGCACAGTGCCTGGTACATCATGAGCACTCACAGCAGGTCTACTGAATGAATTTCATGAGACCATACACTGAGCTCACTCAGCAACAAGCTAACTAGGGTTCTTATACAACCCAGAACCCCACAGCAAACCCTGGTGAACAAAGTCATAAATCTGGGAACTAACAGATCAATTCTTGATGCTATCTAACATTACATGAAGCATCAGAAATGTCTTAAGACTGCCCTTCAAGAAGCCTGCATTAAAATTATTCACTGATTTATTTCTATGAGAATTATCAGCCAGGCAAGAACTTAGTCAGACATGCTCTCAGGAGAGAGATTACCAGAAAGATTAAAATAACATGAAGCAACAGCAGATTCCCTGTGAATATCACTCAGGCAGACTAACTACATTTGTCTCTTACCTTTGGAAATCTGGCTTCAAACAGAACAACTACTAGAAGAGAATTTGGTTTAATGAACATAACCCTGTCCACAGGCACATCAAAAGCCTTTGCAATAAAGCTACTGCACACCTGATAGCCAAGATAAAGTATAAAATGGTTTTGGAAGTCACGAATCAGATTCAGTGACAAGTAACATTTACCAAGTGCCTACTATGTATCAGGAACTGTGCTCAGCACTTACACACTCCTTTGATCCTCTCAGTAACACAGAAAGCTACTCCAGAGGCTGAGGCAAAATCACTTGAGGTCAGGAGATTGAGTCCAGCCTGGGGAACATTGCAAGATCCATCTCCAAAAAATTAAATAAAAAAAAAATTAGCTAGGCATGGTGGTATGCATCTGTAGTCCCTCCTCAGGAGGCTAAGGAGTAGGATCACTTGGGCCTAGGAGTTTGAGGCTGTAGTGAGCTATGATTATGCCACTGCACTTCAGTCAGGGTGACAAAGCAAGACCCTGTCTCTAAAAACAAACAAAAATAAAAATAACACTGAAAGACAAAAGTTATTAACTCTACCTGTGCAAAGAAGAATACAAGCTGTGGAGGGGCACCGTCTTTCACACAAAAATGCGGCTGAGAGTCAAACCTAGATTGTCTGTTTAGGTCTAACATGCACTCAACAAATATTAAATGCTATTTATTGTGTACTCAGTCTTTTTTTTTTTTTTTTTTTTTTTTTGAGATGGAGTCCCACTCACTCTGTTGCCCAGAGTAGCATACAGTGGCATGATCTCGGCTCACTGCAACCTCTGCCTCCTAGGTTCAAGAGCTTTTCCTGCCTCAGCCTCCCAAGTAGCTGGAACTACAGGCGTGCACCATCACGTCCAGCTTATATTTTTAGAGATGGGGTTTCGCCATGTTGGCCAGGGTGGTCTCAAACTGCTGACCTTAAGTAATCCAACCACCTTGGCCTCCCAAAGTCTTGGGATTACAGGCACAAGCCACCACACCCAGCCTTGTTTTTAGGAACTGGAAATATAGGAATGAAGAAAACAGAACAGCTCCCCTGTCCTCCTGGACATCCAAATGTGCTTTCTACCATGGTTCACTATGTCCTCTAGTCTCAAATCCACTGGACCATTAGTTAGCAGAAAGATGCCTAGATTTACAGATTCAAATCTGTCTGGCTTTGCCCCCAAAGGGGTCTTCCAATCCAGATCCTGAAAAGTAAAACTGTTAATGTATGAACAGATATATCACAATGAATTCTAGTACTAATAAGAGCAAATAGGACAATTTTAAGGATTGCCCAAGATTTGCAAGATTTGTTAATAGAGAAAAACCAGGTTTTCAAATGAGTAAAAACCACTGTGTGTTTCAAGACAGAAGATAATTAGAATGGAAACAGAACATCAGATTTTATAGCACACATCTACAAAGAGAGACAGGAGAGAGAGTAACAGCACTTCCCCACCATGTCAGCTCTCCTACTGAGGTCAGATCTGAAAGGATATCTGTATTATCGTGTCCGAGCAAGCCGAGAAGCGACTGTACAGCATTCAGCTCCACCAGAAGGTGGTACAGGTCTGGCATGGTGGCCACCACATGCATCTCCTGAATGATGTCATTTAGGTCCAGCTCGGATTCCATGAACCTAGGAGGGAAAACAAGACATCATTAGAAGGAAAGGGGCACTATCAGCAATGAGGAGCAAACAGCAACAATCTAGACAACAAGACAATCTGTCAAAGTGTCTACAACAGACCAACCAAGAAGTTCACTCATCCAAACATCATACTGTCACACAATTTCCTTGGGAAATCGATTTCCTCATTACAAAAATCAATCTTGGATTCAGATCTCATTACAGGGTTCCCTTACTCTTGCAGTCACAAGCTGCCTTTCAGAGGCTCCCGAAGCATTTTGCAGAACTAAACGATCTGTCCACCAGTCCTATAGATTAGCTACCATTACCCCTTGGTGTGGCAATTCACTCTGTTGCCCTGAACATAGTTATCCTACTACCCATCCAAAAAGGGTTTCTCTTACTTCCCACTTCAGATCAAGGGCCAGTTAAGAAGAAGAAGATAAGATTTTCTGTATCCAAAAATACCCTCCCTCTTCCTCCTCTTTGGAGCTGATTCAGAGGCAGATACCAAAGAAAAGCAGACCTAGTCTCTGGCATCCTACAATCACCACCAACTTTACACAGCATGATACTTTACTCACATTTCTATACCTGAACCTTTCAACAAACCTATGCCCAGGCACTAAGAACAGAACTACTTTGCATTCACGCTGCATGTCCTCCCCCGGTGTTTGACATATAGGAAATGCCGATTAAGCCTTGGACGAACAAGACAGGAAGGTTTGTTCTGAGATGGAAATGAGCTAATCTGGTGTAAGGCAATTGAACAATACCTGATTGAGAGTGACTGAGAGGAAGCAGTGGTTAAACTGACTCTGGAGTCAGACTATCTGGGTTTGAACCTGGCTTAGCCACCTACTTAGCCTCTCTATGCCTCAGTTTCTTCTGTAAATAGGGACAATAAGGTTATCTGTCTCACAGGGCCGCTGTAAAGAGTAAATGAGTAAAGACATATAAAGCACTGAGAACAATGTCTACCATATAAAAAGCACCATGTAAGTATTTGTTCTCATTACTATTGCTGCTACTATTACTGTAATATGTCCGTCTTCTCTTCTAGAAAGTAAACTTCTTAAAGACAGGAAATATATCTTTGTCTCTTATATCCACAGATGCCTACTGAATTAAATTGAGGGCACAAAGAAAAGGAACACAAGCAGGGACTCTTGAAGTCACACAGGACTCATCAACTTCCAGATGCTGTGGGGCTGGGTAGATACAGCTTCTCCAAAAATCTGGAGTCAGTAAGGAACAAAATCTAGAGACTTAGAATTCTTTAAAACATGCCCATATTTTAGACAATATCTATTACTGTTTTTCTCCATTAATATTTTTAAGTATATGCCTATATATTTTTTCCCAATTACAGCATACTTTTTGTAGAAAACCGGGGAAAGAAAAGCAAGCCCTCAAAAATATAAACAAATCATCCATAAGCCTACTAACCAAAAACAACCATTGATAATACTCTGTATGTTTAAGCCTTTTTCTCAACTCACAGACTCTTAAATTCTATTTCAGTGTATGATATACGGCAAAGATCTAACTTTATTTTCTGTGAATGTCTGACCAACTGCTTCAATACCATGTATGTTTGCCTGTATGTTTAAGTCATTCTTCTCAACTCACAGACTTTCCCCCCAAAAAATAAGCCTATATAGTATATAGTTCTATATTCAATTTTTGCTGTTGTTGTTAATATAGGCTAAATAATTCCCCTTATCATTATTCTACTACAATAGGAGAAGCCAATACCTGACAAACTGCTATGGGTCCTTCTCCTTCTCCTTCTCCATGGCAAAATCCCTCACACACCACAGCACTCTTCCCTGCTAAGCCAACATGGCTGGCCTCGGAATCCTTCTCAACACAGTGTTCCAAGAAGAGACTATGAATCAATCACAGGCTGGGTGTGGCAGATTAAGCTTATCTACAATCCCTGTTCTAAATCATAGATTAATGGCCACACAATATTCCCTTGAGTAGACATACTGTGATTTAATTAACCAATCCCCCTTTGTCAGGCATTCAGATAATTTCCATTTTTTTTCCCTTTAACAAATGACACTAAGATGTATGCATTCCTAATTACTGTGTTAGGATAAATTCCCAGGAAGAAAAGGGACAAGTCAAAGAGTACGCGTGACTTAAACAGATTTTGATATATTTTGCCAGAAAAGTACCAATAGTGCATGAAATGCCTATTTCCCCTTACCCTCTTCACAAACAGTATTTCCTCCAATTTGAGATAGAAAAGACAACTCATTTTGTATTTTGCATTTCTGATAGTAAGATGGTTAACATTCTTCTGATGTTTACTATTTGTATTTCTTCTTTGCCCATTCTTATTAGGATGCTCATTTTGTTTATAGATTTATAAACACCGTATATTAAGAAATTAATATCTATCCTACGCTGCAAAAAAATACATCAGAGAAAAGTGTTTGCCCTTTAATTTGTACATTGTGCTTTTTGACATAAAGGTTCTTTTTTTTTCCTTTTGACATAAAGGTTTTAAAAAGTTCAAGTAGCAAAATCTTTGCCTTCATGAACTCTATTTTACATGTATCCTGAGCAAAATATTTTCTATGCTAAAAGAAGATATATTTTATGATGTACTTTTATGCTTATATATTTAAATATTTAATCTATCTGAAATTTATTTTAGTGTATTGATATAGGGCACAAATCTAACGTTATTTTCTGCAAATGTTTGGCCAAGTGCTCCAATACCATAATCTGTCTTTCCCCAGAGATTTAAAGAAATGTCATCTATCATACGCTAAATTTTAGTATGTACTTTATTCTGTTTCTGGGCTTTTCACTCCATTTCATTGATTCGTCTGTAAATTCCTGAGTCAGGACCACACTTTCACATTGTTATAGCTGTATAGTATGTTTTATGTCTGTTGCTGCAAAAAACTTCCTTGTTGTTTTTATTTTTCAGTGTTTCCTTGCCTGTTCTCACTTATTATTCCAAGTAAATTTCATAATTATTTTAGCAAGATTTTCCCCCAATGCCTTTTTTCTTAAAGGCTTCCTTCTCTGCTTGCAAATACATTATTTTTTTAGATCACTTGAAGTGTGGAAGCTAAATCAGAATCGTGACTCAGTAAGGCTGGTGCAGAAGGATTCAAATATTCCATGGGCCAGGAGATCTACATAATCCTTGAACCCAAAGGCCTCAACAAACCTCTAAGGCTTATTTGCCTTATGTGAGTGTGTATACAAGATTTCTGGAGAACAACCTGACAAAAGGTTTTTCCAGTTCACTTGGAAGAACTGGCAAGGGAGACTGGGCACTAAACAGTAAAAAAAAAAAAAATTGTGCTGAGTGCAGTATAAGATCTGGTGATTTCGGTGATCGACAGCGAATGTGGTGGCTCATGCCTGTAATCCCAGCAATTTGGGAGGCCAAGGTGGGCGGGTTGCCTGAGGTTGGGAGTGTGAGACCTGCCTGGCCAACAGAGTGAAACCCCGTCTCTACTAAAAACACAAAAATTAACTAGTTGTGGTGGCACACACTTGTAATCCCAGTTACTCGAGAAGCTGAGGCAGGAAAATTGCTCGAACCTGGGAGGTGGAGGTTGCAGTGAGCTAAGATCATGCCACTGCACTATAGCCTGGGCAATGCAGCGAGACTCCATCTCCAAAAAAAAAATAATAAAGTAAGTGAACGATTGTTAGTCACCTGGAGGGGTCTGTCCTTAGGCCTGTTTAGATCAAGTATTTTATTATTATTTTTTAATCAATAACATGAGCAAAGATATATAAAAGGCAAAATGAAAAAATGTTATATGACACAAAGCTTAAAGAGACAGTAAGCACAGCAGCTGACGGAATCAATTCAAAAGTTCCTGACAGGCAATAATGATGTGCCAAATCTAACCAAAGGAAAATTACCTGGGATCCACACAGAAAACTGCAGTGAACCAAAAAGCCAAGTACAAATGTGAAGGCTGGGAGAGATACAGTTTCATAAGGGCACATGTGTTTCTTTCTGAACTTGATGGCTTTATTGAACCATAACTGTAATACAAATCAGAACATGAGACAGTTCTGCCAGAGACAATTTCTTATTCATCTCTGGACATCCAGCACCTGACGCAGGCCTTGGTCCAACACAGAAACTTGGGAGATGCTGTAAATGGGGACACAGATGAAAACAGCTGCCACAAGTGCTACGGTGGTTTTAGAGTACTTAAAAGAGGACAATACCGAGTTATGCTGATTCACTGACCCTAAAACTTTGTGACATCTGTTCAAGGAACCATCTTTTAGGAGGGATGTGGAAACCAATTCAGGGAAACAACCAAGATTCTAAGGAGTCTAGATACATCTCATATAAGAATTTGTTGAAATGCTTTCTCATTCTGAGTTGAAATTTTAAGAGTCAAAGCTGCCAAATGATGGAATAGCTTTCTTTGGAGAGTTAGATCCTTCTCACTGGGATAGTTAATAAAGGATGATATTTAAAAAAAAATACCAAGAGTTAGATGGTAGAATAGACTGTGCTTCTCAGTTCCTTCCCACTTTGAGATTCTTCTTCCAAATATGGTCTTAACCCAATGCTTTTAAGTTTAGGTAGTCAGAAAATTATCAAAACAAAACAAACAAGCAGAGAATAAAACTGCAAGCAGGGAAATATTACAAAAATATACTGGGTCCAGTATTACGTGAGTAACAAGATACCATGAGAAATGCTGGACTTGGGAATGAGACTGACCTGGGTCATACTCCCAGCCATGCTATTTACTAGATGTGTGGCCATGAACAGTGAATTGACAAATATTTACTAGGCACATACTAGGTGCCAGTCACTGTGTTAGGCACTGAGGATATAACAGATAAAATAATCCCAGTTTCTGGCCTCCATTAAATATAAATAATCTATTACAAACCATTAATTATAAGCGTGCCTGGTACTACCCAAGAGAAGTGTCACTGGAACACAGAGCACGGTGTCCCAACCTGATCAAGGAAGACACAGAATATTAACTAACTTATTGCTAGACCCTGATTTCCTTATCTTCCTAAACTATAGTGAGGATTAAAAGAGATAATATATATACAGTGCCTAATAATAGCTGGCACATAGTAAGTACTCAATGAATCTATGTACCCTCAAGTTTGTTATGCTATAACAGTCGTCTTCTGTTTTGCCTGACCAAGCACAGCCTGCTCATGAGCCTACTCATTTAAAGCACACACTACTATTTGCAGAGAACTGTCTTTAGGAATTAGGCATACCTTCAGCAATACATGACTCACAGCTGGGGGAAAGGATCAAGTTAGAGGTGACGGGAAAGCAATAGAGCAACATATTAAAACAGTAACCCAGGCTGAGATGGGGTCATCGATTCCATCTAATATGACAGAGAATATTTTCCTAGGCTGCCCATGTGCATTTGCTTCAGACAAGCAGGATATTCTCCTTCAACCACAAGGGTGAATATCAGCAAATGACCAGCAAAGCTCAAAAACACTGGGAAAGCCACAGAAATTGGTAAGTCCTAAATGCAATCACTGCTGGGGGAACATGATGCTCCCTCCATCCAAGTAAATCAGCAGTTCTCAAAGTGTAGTCCTAGGACCCCAGGATGGGGTAGCAGGGTGGTTGGAGATCCTTTCAGGGAACTATAAGATCAAAACTATTTCATAATAAATCTAAGACACCATTTGCCTTTTTCACTCTCATTCTTTCAGGAGTGTACAATGGAGTTTTCTGAAGGGCACCATGACATGATGACATCATTGCCCTGATGGTAATGAAATGTGTGCTTGTCTATTCTTGTATTTGCCAGAATTTTCTACGCACTTTGGGATATTCAATAATTTAAGAGTACAAGGAGATCCTGTGACCAAAAAGGTTGAAAATCAGTAAACTAAGTAATTCTGTCCCTGCAAAAATGAAGAGAAGAACTATTAAAGGACTTTCTAGGGAAACAGCACACTCTAGTCAATGTGGTGTTTAGGAGAAAGATCACACAGTGCAAACTGGAGGGTGCATAAGGAAAACTGTCAACTGAATCTCAAATGCAGTCAAATGAAGAGAGGCATTTTTGGGTATGCGATCAAAATGACAATTGGATATATGGGAAAATAAATTTGAATGTTTCTGATCTCAACCGGAAAGTTTCATCCGAATACACTCAAGCAATTTTCATCTTAATTTCACCTCGCTGATCTAGAGAATTAGGAAAGACATTGCACCAGTGAGAATTCAAGAACTCAAGGTTAAAACACAATGTAGTTTCCTAACTGCTTTTTGACATGAAAAAAAAGTTCTTTACGCACAATTTCAATTTTCATATGCTCAGATTTTAAAACTAAAATAGTATATACATTTTGTCTGAATGGAAAACACTTGATTTTTTTAAATGAAATCACATTGTCTTTTTTTTTTATATTAAAAGTGACTGACTTTATTTTTCTTTTTTTTTCTTTTATTATTATTATTATTATTATTATTATTATACTTTAGGTTTTATGGTACATGTGCCCAATGTGCAGGTAAGTTACATATGTATACATGTGCCATGCTGGTGCGCTGCACCCACCAACTCGTCATCTAGCATTAGGTATATCTCCCAATGCTATCCCTCCCCCCTCCCCCCACCCCACAACAGTCCCCGAAGTGGAAATCACATTGTCTTAAAACTAGTTAATGAACTGTAACACTAAGGTACCTAAGATGTAGATGGTGAACATAACCTGCAGAAACTCTGCTCCAAATTGAGAGACGTGTATCTACCAAGCGGGCGAAGGAAATACTGGTGTTCAAAGAAGTAAACTGAATTTCTTAAATTTCCAGTGTCATTAACCCACAGCATAGCTTCCTCACAATGTATCCTTAGGTTCAAGCAATGGGGACGTAATAAAGACAACAGGGACTACATAAGCTCTCTCATGTTTACTGAGCACCTACAGCAAGGCAAGTACTGTGGTAGGCACTAGAGACAAATAAGACACAGTCCATCTCCTAAAAGGAACAGAGTCTAATACAGGAACCACTGAGTACAGAAATAACAACAAAACAAATGGCAAAGATGTTAAAGACTGATCACATGCATTGTGGGCAAGACCACAAGAAAAGAGATGCTGCTGCTGGAGGGAGAATTTAAAAATACAGTGAGAAAATTGGCAGTATCATTAAAATGTACATACCCTTCAATCTGGGAATTCAAAATTTAGATATCTATCCTATGGAAATATATGCACACAAAGACACATGTATAAGTAGGTTCACTATAGCATTTTTCATAAAAGCCAATTTTTAAAATAATCAAATGTCCATTAATAGAAAATAATTAAATAAGTCATGGTATTTCCAAATCATGAAATACTATGCACCAATTAAAAAAACACAAGGTAGATATGTGTGTACCACCATGGACAGATCTGGTAGATGACCCAAAAAATCAAGGTGCAGAATATGCACAGTATGATTTAAGTAGAAACAAATACATTTGCATAATTAACTGTTCACAAGGTTCCTCTAGGCAGAGGAATGGAAAGGGATCAGAGTAGTGAAGGAGAACTTTCATTTTTCACTCTACTCATGTACCACTGGTATTTTCAGAATGACAATCTATTCATGCATCACTTGTGTAATTACACACACACACACACACACACAGTGCCCCTGTATGGTGGAGATCAGTACAAAACCTGATAGGACTCTGGTGCTAGATAAGCTGGGCCCTGATCTATTAATAGCTACCCCTACTATCAAAGAGGGCTGTGGCCCTAGGCCCAGTAATCACATTCTCCCCACTCTGCCTTCTCATCCACAGCACAGGGACAACATAGTTGACCACGCTGGCCTCTCTAGGTTGCCATGAAGACTCTGTGCCCTCTGACACCGCTGTGCCTTTGTTCATGCTCCTCATATTGCCTGGCATGCCTTCCTGTGTTCTTTTCTGCCTAATAAAAATGAATCTTCAAGGCCCAGCTCAACTACTATCTTTTCTGTGACACCCTCAATAGCCCCCGACTTGGTATTTACTGTTTCTTATCCTATTATATCTCTTTTAAAGTGTTGGTTTCCTTCTACCTTACCTTTATAGTCAGTCTCCCTAGTAACCTACAAACTTGAGTGCAAAGCCTGTACTATTCAACTGTTAATTGCCTGGGGGCCTTGGGCATATTAAGATTCATTAAAATTGTATGTCCTGGGAGGGACAAAGATAGGGAGAGAAAGAGAGGTTTAGAACATTAAAATCGTATAAATGTGAAAGTCCCCTTGGTTAGGATTCAAGACTGACTGAAAGATGCCAGATTCCTCATATAGCACTTCATAGTGCACCGAGGTACCAGTGTAGTAAAACTCATGTTAACTATCATCTCATGGGCACCTACTATGTGCCAGGTACTAAGCTAAACACTTACCATTATTCTCCTTTAATCTTCATACAACCCTGTGAGGAAGGCATTATTTCCTTATACAGATGAGACACCCAAGGCTAAGAAAGGGGAAGTAACTTATTCAAAGGCATGTGCGTATCACACCAATATCTGTCTAACTTCAGAGCCTCTGACATGATCTCCACAGTAAAGCTATCACTAATGGCAGGCACGATCAGTCTTCTTTGGGCATTGAAAAGAATAATGCAAGAGAGTTAACATAGCAGGGCTGATCTTGAAAAGGGCTGGCTTACAAGACTGGCCCTAGGCTGGCAGCCAGGAACTTGGCTTTTGAAATGTTCCCTAAGTGATAAGGTTGCTGCTTTGTCAGCCCGGGGCACTGAACAGCTGCTTTCCTTCCAGGAGCCTACAATTTTGGTTGTTATTACAGGCAGAGAATGCCTACACGACCAGTCCTCCATAAAAACCCTGAACTCAGAGTCTGAAATGGGCTTCCCTGGACAGCATCACTGCACACATGTTAATGCATTTCATTGCTGAAGAAAGAAGCATGTTTGTATAATCCCACCCACTGGGAAGGAGAAAACATAGGAAGCCTGTATCTGAATTTCTCCAGATGCCACCTGATGTGTCTTTTTCCCTTGCTGACCCTGTTGTGTGCCCTGTGTAATAAACCACAGCCCTGAGTATCACTGACTTTGAGTCCTGGGAGTTCTTCTAGTGACTTCGCAAACATGGGGGTCATCCTGGGATTCCTGGCCCAAATCACAAAAGCCAAAACAAACCAAAACCAAAACAAAATTAGCCAACAAAACACCACAGAGGAGACAGGGTATAAGTAGAACAGAACCTTACTTCTCTGGATTGTCTGGAAACTTAATCCGCAATTCTTGGTTTTTATATGATCTCTTTTCAAATGTGAGGATCATTTTCTTCACTGAACTTTCATCCAATGGCTCCTCCTGGTATAAAGAGACAAATGCAAAAACTTCAGTCCACAGGGGTTTCACATTCATTGTCACTACTTTCCTGTGGCTCTTATACCCCACCTCACTCTGCCATTGACCTTTCTAGGTGAAATGTACAGTACACTTTTTTTTTTTTTTTTTTTTTTAGATGGAGTCTTGCTCTGTCGCCCAGGCTAGAGTGCAGTGGTATGATCTCGGCTCACTGCAACCTCTGCCTCACAGGTTCAAGCGATTCTCCTGCCTCAGCTTACCGAGTAGCTGGGACTACAGGCACATGCCACCATGCCCGGCTAATTTTTTTGTATTTTTAGTAGAGACAGGGTTTCACCGTGTTAGCCAGGATGGTCTTGATCTCCTGACCTCGTGATCTGCCCATCTCGGCCTCCCAAAGTGCTGGGTTTACAGGTGTGAGCCACTGTGCCTGGACACAGTACACACTTTATCTCTCCAATTACAATGAGGAGTAAGGTCCTGTAATCACATGCTTCTTTTTGGGTATATCACATTGGGTGTCTCACACAATGCCCACTCTCTGTAACATAGGAAATTCAGTTTGAGGTGTTAAAGACTGGGAACTTCAGCACTTCAGGAGGCCAAGGTGGACGGATCACTTGAGGTCAGGAGTTCAAGACCAGCCTGGCCAACATGGCAAAACCCCGTCTCTACTAAAAATACAGGCACATGCCTGTAGTCCCAGCTATTCAGGAGGTTGAGGCACGAGAATCACCTGAACCTGGGAAGCGGAGGTTGCAGTAAGCCGAGATTGTGCCACTGCACTCCAGCCTGGGTGAGAGAGGGAGACTCTGTCTCAAAAAGAAAAGAAAAAGTGTTAACGACTCACTCATTCAACAAATATTTCTTGAGCACACTGTATGGCACAGAGTAAGCAACAATATTAGATAATATTATTATACATTTACCTTGTCATCCTTTGCTATACATGTAAGATAAGACTGACAGGTTTAAAAGAATTGTTTAAGGTCAAACTCTGAGTCAGTGACAGTGACCCTTAATCTTTTCCTACAGCAGAAGTTGGCAAACTGCAGCCCATGAGCCAAATCTAACCTACTGCCTGTTTTTGCACAGTGTGCAAACTAAGAACGGTTGTTAATTAGCTACAGTCACTGCTTAGCATTTCTTATATATTACTTTGCCTGGTCCTTACTAGATGCTGAGAAGGAATTCAGACAGGTACTTTGAATCCTGAAGTAGCATCAAGAATTTAGTAACCTTGCCTAAAGAATGCAGAAAAAAGCTAGTAGTTCATACAGAATTTTCTGGCTTCATACATTGGAATAATACCTATGAAAGCAAATAAGATGAATATTTGAAAACTAAATCATTTTTTCTCCAAAAAATCTACACTGAAATTTCACACGTTTTATCTTCAGTTTCCTTCCAGTTTAAATTAATGTGCTGCAATGCACCCTGCTTCTCTTAATACTATCCCAACTCAAAGCTTCACAGCTTTGTAGTCATTGACCATAACTCACACCTAAAAGCAATAAAGAAACTGCTATTAAGAGAATCTGAAATAGATCCTTTTGGAAAGCACTGAATCATCCCATAATTTTATAAGTACTCAAAAATGTTAGCTATTATTCTATTATTAAATTTCTATTTCCACATATGGGGTTTTAAGTGAGAGCTACCCAAAAATTCATTTTCAGCATGACACATTTCTTAGATTATACCAATGACTCTTAGATCCCAAGGTTCTCTATTGAACCCCTATTTCCTCCCCAGGGTCTACAGCTTAAAGAGAGGTTCCCTGACACAGTAAAAATAAGTCAGAGTCCTGGCTCAGTCAAGACTCAGAGCCTAGCTTCACTACTTACTAGCCATGTGACAATGTTACTTTGCTGAATATATTCCTCAAAGCTTCATCAAGTCCAGCCAATTCTATCTCCTAAGTCTTTCCTGAATTCATCCACTATACATTTAGAATAAAATCCCAAATCCCTCACATGATCTATGTAAGGATCTGGCAGGATCTGCCCAGATAATCTCTCCAACCCCAAACCAGGGCAAAGACTCCCATTGCTAGCCCATGTCTACTTGTTCTCTGGCATAAGTAGACTCTCTAGTGTCTGGCACACAGCAGGTACTCAGTGAAGATCTGAGGGACGGAGCAAGGGAGGAGGGGAGGGGAGGGGAGGGGATGAATGAAAATGTTACCTGTTCTCTCTCAAGGTCATAGAGATGACCTAAAGAAAGGATGTACATAAAACTACTTTGTAAACTACATGAATGCAAGCTGTTATGGTTATTATTAGCAACAGGCACAATGTACCCAACATACCACTAGAATTTAACTAAAATAATCAAAACATTTCTAGAAAAGGGTTAAATCACTTTCAAGTAAGCTCAATATCTGCTACTTTTTTTTTCTTAGCTAACATCTTGCCCCACTCTGGAGAAAAACCACATTAGTGTTAACACAGCTCTCACGGGATTTCCGAAGTCCTAGCCTCTCCAGGGTTTGGCCTTCCCTCCTTTAATTTCTCTCCAACACTGGGGGAAAACTGAATTATCAGTCTTAGTCATCAGCCACAGCAGTATCTCCAATAGCTCAACATCAGAAACCAGAGGGAGATTTCAGAAAGATGAATGCTGGTGATGTAGCACAAAAAGGACAATAATATTTTACAAGTTCACGTGACTTTACAGGGGCAAACATCACTTGTTTTTCATCAAATGGGACTTTGGTGGCAGTGAGAAAATAACTCCTGGACTTGTAGCCTTCCATGTGTCATTTTTACAAAGTGATCTCTTTTTCCCTGTCCCTTAACAGAAGGGCTGGTCCCACATTACACTTCTGTCTCCCAGGCTAGAAACTACTTACCCATGACAGCTACTATCCTAATCCTCCAGTACCAGCCTTGCCCTACATGGGAATTACACCTGCCAATTAACTGCTGCTGCAGGGCTAACAGATTGAGCAGAAGCTGGTGAGGAGGGAAGGGAGGGAGGATGTGCTACACACACTGTTTGTCTAAGCCCTGGCAAGGCGGCTGCCCTCAGAGAGGAAATTTAAAAATTCAGGAGTGTCTCCCACCACGTACTTCTAAAGTGCCATCATCTTTTAGGGGCAGACCCCCAAACTAGCACTAGTACAAATCCTAATAAGGAGAGAGCTATTGTCACAACACAGTAAAGGCCTTTTTGGAATATGAATCCATTTTTTCTTCTTCTCAGATTCACATGCCAGCCTCATTTTTTAAATCCAAACTTAGCGTCGTGTCTTTGAGAGAACCAAAAAACAGCTGGCTCTTAAGATTCTATTTCCATAATTCATATTGAACAAAATGCCAGAGTGAAATAACATACAAGTTAACACTTAAAGATTTAAAAAGACACAGAGGTAAGGTCATTTTGTTTTTAATCACTGATATTTTACCTCTACTCTTCCCAGCTTCATTCATTTATTCATTCAATAAATATTTATTAAGGGCCTACCAAGAGCTAGATATTGCTCTGGGTGCCAAAGATAGAAGCTGTGAACAGAACAGGGCCAGTCTCTGTTTTCATGGGAGGTTGGGAGGAGGACAGCAATGAGCAAAATAAACAACTAGAATTTCAAATCATGACACGTGCTGTGCAGACAAATATACAGAATACAGTAATGAGGGAATGAGAGAATGGCTTGCAGGGCTACATAGGAAAGACTTCTTGGAGGAGGAAACATCTGAACTGAGACCTGAATGTGAAGAAACCAGTCATACAAAGCATTAAGGGAGAAGAGCATTCCAACAGAGGACACAGAAGTCCAAAGGTCCAGAGGCAGGAATGAGTGGAAAGGCCCCAAGGCATCTTGAGGAACAGCAAAGGGAAAGGCCCTGAGGAATCTCCTTCCCTAAGCTGTACTTTTGCAGTCACACCTAAATACCTAATACTGTGGCACCCCCTTAAACTTCTCCACTTTTGTTGCTTTGCTAATACCATTTTCTCTGCCCAAAAGGCCCTTCCTTCCACTTGGTGAAATTTGACCCCTCTTTCAAAGATAATAACGCAAGTGCCTTCTATGTGTCCTCAGTAAGATCCAGGAAGCCTGCCCTGACCCTCCCCTACAGTACATAATACTGAATAATTTTAAAACTCTGTCATGTTCTTTACATCTCGTAAGATGCTTTCCCAACTGCACTAGCCCACTTAACCTTCACATTAACACGACGAAATATGAATTCTTAACCCTATTTTACAGGTGAAGATGGGAAGCTCAGACAAGCTGAGTATTTGGCCCAAAATTACATTTTACAGGGCCAGCCATCTCAGCTCCCACCCAGCGCTGCCACGTTACCTCTTCCTCTTCCTCTTCCCCATCTCTGTCAATAATCTGAAGCAGCCTTTTTTTGTCATCATCTGCTTCCTCCACCACAGTCATTTCTTCTTCCCGATAGCGGCCGCGTTCTCGAGTACCAGTTTGTTTCCGACGCATCTTCTGCTCCTCCTCTTCATCATCCCGGGGACGTTTTGTGCCCCTATTGGGCTGAGAGAAAAGAAACATAGGATTTTAGAGCTGGATACAACATAGAAGCCGGGCGTGGTGGCTCCTGCCTATAATCCCAGCACTTCAGGAGGCCAAGGCAGGCAGATCTCTTGAGCCCAGGAGTTTGAGACCAGCCTGGGCAACATGGTAAAACCCTGACTCTACAAAAAATACAAAAAAAGACTTTGCAAGGCATAGACAGCAAATATCCTAAAAGCTTTCAAGAATTCTCTGACTCAAAAGCATCCAGCATACAATTTCTCCCACTACCTGGGGTAAAGCTCTATGCGGTCATTTTTCAGATCCTTAATGATTCTATAAATATACCATGAAAGTCAGTGGGAATTTTTTTATACACAGTTTTGCCATTTCACAAAAGTTCCTATGTATACGGAAATAGCAACAAAGCTATCTTAAGATGGGGACACTGGGTTAGGCTCATGTACTAGTCAAGATATAACTCCCAATGCCAGCCTCTTAGCACCTGGTTTTAATTCACATCTATGTAAGATTACAAAGCCTTTTTTACAGTTACTCACAAATAGTACAAACATAAAATATTACATATGTAACTTCTGAATGTCTACTATACTCCCAATTCTATTTTACAGAAGAGTTGAGTAAGGCCCAGAGCCTGGGCAAAGAACCTAAATAGACACTTCTCAAAAGAAGACGTACAAATGGCCAAAAGACAGACGAAAAAAATGCTTACCATCACTAATCATCAGGGAAATGCAAAGAAAAATCACAATGAGTTATCATGTCACACCTATCAGAATGGCTATCATGAAAAAGAGAGAAGATAAAGTGTTGTTGAGGGTGTGGAGAAAAGAGAACCCTGTGCACTGTTGGTGGAAACACAAATTAATACAGCCATGATGGAAAACAGATGGAGGTTCCTCAAAAAATTAAAAATAGAATTATCATATGATCCAGCAATCCCACTTTTAGGTATGTAACCAACAGAATTGAATTCAGTATGCTGAGAAGATATCTGCCCTGTTTATTGTAGCATTATTCACAATAGCTAAGATATGGAAGCAACCTATGTGTCCGTCACTAGATGAATGGATAAAAAAAAATGTATATATACACAATAGAATTCTACTCAGCCCTAAAAAGTGGGGAAGTTCTGTCATTTGAGACAACCTGGATAAACCTGGAAGACATTAAGCTAAGTGAAATAAGCCAGGCACAGAAAGACAAATACCTCGTAATCTCACTTGTATGTGGAATCTAAAACAGCTGAACTCATAGAAGTAGAGAGTAGAATGATCGTCACCAGAGGCTGGGGAGGAAGGGAGATGGAGGGAAATGTTGACTAAAGAGTATAAGGTTTCAGTAAGGCTGGGTGCGGTGGCTCACACCTGTAATCCCAGTACTTTGGGAGGCCGAGGCGGGCAGATCACCTGAGGTCAGGAGTTCAAGACCAGCCTGATCAACATGGAGAAACCCCGTCTCTGCTAAAAATACAAAATTAGCCAGGCGTGGTGGTGCATGCCTATAATCACAGCTACTTGGGAGGCTGAGGCAGGAGAATCGCTTGAACCCGGGAGGCAGAGGTTGCGGTGAGCCGAGATTGTGCCTTTGCACTCCAGCCTGGGCAACAACAGTGAAACTCCGTCTCAAAAAAAAAAAAAGTTTCAGTTAAACAGGAAGATAAGCTTTAGTGATCTATTGCACTGAATGCTCAATATAATAAATAATAATGAACTGTACATTTAAAAATTGATAAAACAGATTTTAAATATTTTCACTACAGAAAAAGTATTAAAGGTGATAGATTTGTTAATTAGCCTGATGTAATCATTCCACACTGTAAACATATATCAAAATATCACCTTGTACCCTATAAATATGTACAATTATTTGCTAATTAAAAATAAAAGTTTTTAAAATCAAATATAATAATAATAATAAAGGCCCAGAAGCCAAGTATTACGTAAGATCACAAAACCATTAGTGCACCACTGAAAATAGAACTGGCACTTCCAGACTCCTAGTCCAAGGACCTTTCTACCGTACTCTGTTAGGACCTCATGTTGCCTTTTGTTGTTGTTGTTTACTTTTTAGAGATGAGGTTTCACTATGTTGCCTAGGCTGGACCTGAACTTCTGGGCTCTAGCAATCCTCCTGCCTCAGCCTTCTGAACAGCTGAGACTACAGGTATGTGCCACTGCAGCCAGCTCATTTTGCCTTTTACAATGCAATCCATGAAGAAGTTCTTACTGTTGTTTTCCATTAAATTAGAATAAAACAGAGCAGTAGTGAAAGGAGCTTCAGAGCTGAAGAGACACAGCACTGCCCAGACACCAAATAGCCCAGTGTCTCCATTCACCTCAACTTACTCCTGGTTCAACTTTAGGCCCATGGCTTACCTCTCTAAACCTTAGTTTCCTCATCTGTAAATGGACATTATAATTCTTTTCTCTGTGAACTTCAAGTGAAAGAACTCTAAACCATAATGGTACTAAATAAATACATAAAATCATCACTGTGAGGTAATCCATATGATTCTGTCTTCTCCAACAAAACATTTGTGTTAGATTCTTCAATGAGATTTTCTTTATCTGATATAGTAATCACACCCAACAGCAATATGCTTGGTGCAATGTGGTATGTTACTACCAAACAGAAGAAAATGCCACTTTCACTGCCAGCCTGCTAAGTTGTTTGGTAATAAGAGAAAATTTTCTATTATACATGTTACACATCTCCCCTTTTGACTTGTATTGAACAGTACTCTGCCAGCGGTAGAAAGTCATTCCCCTCTTTATTCATGTTTCCTGCTTGCTCCACACACCAGGTGCTTTAGTAAGTCTGAGCATATGACATTGTTTAGAAAACTCACACTCGACAATTTAGTTTGTAGGGTACCACCTGCTATTTTTCACTCTCTTCCTAGTCTCCCCGAGCTAGATGATAATTTCATATGAACACACTTTATTTTCCATAAGGACAAAAATTATAAAAATGTACTATCACCATTACTGCTCTACCCTAAAAAAGAAAAATAAAAAGGAAAGCAACATGCCAGTAACCACAGACAGGCTACAATAAAAAAGGAGGTGGTGGTTTTCATGTAAGAAGAGGAAGGGAAGATAGATTCATCCTAAAGGAGGGCAGGCTTCCAACTGGAAATCTGTAGCTCCTCAGCAGGTAAGGAACTTCAGCCCTCTGGGAACACTAATTGTTTCAGGCTCATAAAATAAGCCCTGCTGCGATTCTGATTAGCATGAGCCTACTGCAGCAGCCAAGTTAAGGCATGAGCTCCATAGTTCTCCACGGAAAGGAGATTTCTAGATTGTTTATCTCCGAGGGGAGAAAGAAAAGGCAGTGGGCCACAATTAAAAGGAGAAAGCTAAATATTGCCACAGTTAAGAAATGCAAAATGGAAAAAAAAAAACACTAGCTATGTCTCTTTTGAACACATCTTCCAATTCTCTTCTTTAAAACAAACATTTCAGGAGTCAGGGGAGGAGTTTCATTTATTAAATTCTCATTAAAATAGGACTTTCCTTCTGCAGAACTTCAATCTTCACCACATCTCTGGCAATGAGAAGTAGTTAACAGCTCTATTTCATAAGCAGGGAAACAGGATGCCTAAGATCTTTTAATAAACTCTTGCAAAGACAACCTGGTCCCTTCTCAAAGTTGAATTTGATCTCTGGAAAACTGCTAATCTACCAAGATTCCAGGACCCTAACTGAGACAGATCTGAGGAACTTTCAGGCAAAAACATCCACCGATATAAATATGTCATATAAGACCCTGGTTAAGTTAAAACAATACTTTTTAAATCATTAATTCAACAAATAACTTACTAAAGAGTTATAAGGCTTGAAGGGTCTTCAAGTAATCAGCTGCCAGTCCCAGGCTTCCAACAGGGTCGTGTATAAATAGGGACACAGGGATAAATAGGGCCAGTGTGGATTCTTGAGACAAGAATAACTCTGTTAACTTTTATCAATAGTGTAAGTATACCACCCCTAAGAGGGCTACCTTTAAGTTCACCAACTGTTTCTCCAACCTTCTCCCTCAGACACAGTATTCAGCTTTAGCTTTAGCTCCTCATGACAACTCTATGGCAGAGCCGAACCCATTACGATGCTCTGCTACAGCTCCTTCAGCAACACAGCAGCTCCCACCTTCCTCTCCAACAGAGAGTAAGCCATGCAAAAGCCCTGATATGTTTTATTTCCACATTCTCTTCTAAAGGCAAAAATCGTAAGAATTTCTCTTCATTTCTCTTCTTAACTCTCAAACGTCCCTTTTTCAAACACTAACACTGCAAACAGGGAAGTTTTGAATCATTCCTGAGATTTGACCACTCTGAATAATAAGAGTTAGGATTCATTTCTTCAACAAAATGCCAATCGTATGAGGTACTGTGATGAGTACTGGGCACATAAGTGTGAACAAGACAAACACTGCCTTGTTATCAGAGCTTAACAATCTAGAACAGTGTTCAATCGAAATATAGTACAGGCCACAGAAGTAATTTAATTTTTAAGTAGCCACATTTAAAAAGAAACAGATAATAATATGTTTATTTAATCTAACATACCCAAAATAGTATCATTTCAACATGTAATCTATATTAAAAAATTACTCATTTGTTATTTTACATTCTTTTTTTTCACACTAGGTCCTTGGAAACTGGAATGTATTTTACACTTATGGTGTTTCTCAATACAGACTGGCCCAATTTCATGTGCTCAACAGCCATATGAGGCCAGTGGCTATAGTACTGAACAGCACAGGCCTAGGGGTTTTCCATCTGAGGGGTTCCAGCTCCCTGATACAAGCTAAAATGGATTTGCCTTTCCAGCAACATTGAATGAAATATGGACTCAAAAAGTTGAAGTCCTGTCTGTTCCTGAAAGATTCACACTAAAAATTATGAAGCTAACTCAACACCCTGACCAACAAATAAACTTCCTAATTTATATTTACCCAATATTCACCACTGACAGAGCGACTGCTTATACAAAACAAAACAAGAATTGTAAGCAGGGAAGAAGCTCAGAGCTGTCAACCTGATTTCACCAAAGGGAAGCCAAAGGGCTTTTGATCCACAAAAAGAATGTAACACTCACAGCCTGTCACAGAGGTCAACAGCTCACGCTGAGCTCTCCCTGTGTCTTACACAACCAATCCCCAGAGGCTTAAGCCATTCTTACCAGTCACCTTTGGAGATTAATTTGTTTTGGTATCTGAAAGGTATTTGGAATCCCTCAAGATGAAGGAATGACAAAAGCAACTGTTCTTAATAAAGTCATTTCTCTGCCTCTGCTGCCCACAGGACTAGAGAAAAAATGATTAACTCTTAACTTCTGAACATCAGCCTTTAAGAGTTTTTACAATCTTCTACAATTCCCTGCCTTACTCCCAATAGGTGGTGAGTGGTATAAAAGCTAAGCATTTCCCACCATCCAACCACACAGCTGGTTGCCTTTCTAGGATAAAGGATTCCCACTCACTCAAAGCTCAGAGTAGGCTTCACGATAATAGATGCCTTTACTCGCCAATAATCTTGAGGCCTATTGCCTGTGTGTGTGTGTGTCTCCATTCATGCCCCTGAAAACAGAAATCAAGACATCTTCATGAAAGCTTTGAAGGAGTTAAAAAAATTAAATAAGCAATCTGCCTAGGATACTCCCTGCGTACCCAGACAATATCCAACCTAAGCTTTGGGTTTCATTTTTCCCTCTTTTTTTTTAATTAAAAAGCAGTGAGAAGCTGTAGCTATAATGAGGGGCTGTGGGAACACGCAGTTATATTGAGCTCAAAGTAATGTACCATAGGAAGAGGCTACATCACCAGAACGAATCCTAAATTAAAACTCCACTGTGAAAGCAACCCCATTTCCTCTGAGCATGCAATCTATATTATCACATTTATGGGTTGTCTCGACCTCAATTAGGCTTGGGGGCAGTGGGGGAAAAAGAGAACTTCTATAATGAGCAATAATGGTATCATTATGATAAATTATGAAAACACACAATGCAAGTATTAATGTGAAGAGCGCATTTGTATCAGAACATAAAAGTGTAAATGTGTGCATGTGTGTGTGTCTAAATATAGCTCAACATTCCAAGTTCCCTGGCTAAGAAAGGGGATAATTCGTAAAAGGTGCTTTTATGAAAAAAGATGTCCAATTCTAATAAGAAAATGGAAAAAGTCAAAGGAAACCTTCTAAACCTTGTAATAAAACAAGAATTCTTCATCTAGAACTTAGGAGCTTGGCTAACTTCAGAAAATGATCTTCCAAATGGGGCATAAAGTACTGTTTCCTAGATATCAAACAACAGGAAAGACTTAGTAATTTGAGCTAGGAGAAAGAGATAATCTAGCCTCTCTCTCTCTCTCTTTATATTAATAGAATAGGGAAATCTGAGGTCAGTGAGTTTTAAGCAACTTGCCTATGGTGAGCAAGACCACGAGGCTTCTAAATCCCAATATAGTGCTTTTCCTTTTTCTCCATGTTAACTTAAAACTGGTTGGAAAGAAAATAAGAGGACCCTGAAGAAGTCACTAGTAAATAAGTAAACAAATCTACTATTAAAATGTAAGAACACAGACTAGTGGCTATTTTAGACAGGCTATAACTAGAAACCACCATCAATAGGAAAAGGCTTTCAATTCATTATTGCTAGAGTTAATGATTCCTAACCTGTTTGCAATGGTGATATCCCATATGGAGAATGAGTTTTGAAGTCAATTTTTCCTAAATTCAAATCCTAGCACCTCTACTCAGCAGCCCTGGAAAGTAAGTTACTCCCTCTATGCTTCAGTTTTCTCAGTCTATAAGCTGGGAACAATAACCTCTTTCACACAGTCATTTATGCATATATGTATGCATGTACATAAAGGCCTATGTTTCTTTCTTTTCTTTTTTTGAGACGGAGCCTCACTCTGTCACCCAGGCTGGAATGCAGTGGTGTGATCTCGGCTCACTGCAATCTCCTCCTCCAGGGTTCAAGCGATTCTCCTGTCTCAACCTCCTAAGTAGCTGGGACTACAGGCACGTGCCAGCACACCCAGCTCATTTTTTTATTTCTGGTAGGGATGGGGTTACACCATGTTGACGAGGCTGGTCTCGAACGTCTGACCTCAAATGATCAGCCTGCCTCGGCCTCCCAAAGTGCTGAAATTACAGGCATGAGCCACTGCGCCCAGCCTAGAGGCCTGTGTTCCTAAAGTACAGAGCAGTTTGGCCCATAGAAAACAACACACTGAGCTCCCTATTTCTCCTGACATACTTGATTAAGAAATCAAAGAGGCTGGCTGGGCACAGTGGCTCACGCCTGTAATGCCAGCACTTTGGGAGGCCGAGGTGGGCAGATCACCTGAGTTCGGGAGTTCGAGACCATCTTGACTAACCCGGTGAAACCCCATCTCTAGTAAAAATAAAAAATTAGCCAGGTATGGTGGCAGGTGCCTGTAATCCCAGCTACTGGGGAGGCTGAGGCAGGAGAGTTGCTAGAACCAGGGAGGTAGAGGTTGCGGTGAGCCGAGATTGTGCCATTGCACTCCTGCCTGGGAAACAAGAGTGAAACTCCACCTCAAAAAAAAAAAAAATCAAAGAGGCTCAAGGTTGGAAAGAACTCTGACCATTAATAGTTAGGTTTTTAAATGTGGGTCCCTTTTTAATGTCAAAATATTTGACAAGACCAACTGGGTGCAGTGGCTCATGGCTGTAATCTCAACAACTTGGGAGGCAGAGGCGGGAGGCTCACTTGAGCCCAAGAGTTCAAGACCAGCCTGAGCAACATAGTGAGAACCTGTCTCTACAAAAAATTTAAAAAATTAGCCGAGCATAATGGCACGCACCTGTAGTCCCAACTACTCAGGAGGCTGAGGTGAGAGGATCACTTGAGCCCAGGAGGCTGCAGTGAGCCAAGGTCGTGCCATTGTACTCCAGTCTGGGTGACACAGAAAGACCCTGTCTCAAAAAAAAAAAAAAAAAAAAAAAACCTGACAGGACCACCCGCCCTCGGACTTCCATTTTTTGGTACCCAATGATTAAGACACAATGATGACAAACAAATAAATTACTATCTATTATTTGGTAATACTTTTCATTGAATTTGTGTTTTTAATGTCCACACTGACAAAGAAAGAGAGGGGAGAGAGAGATTATATACTCATTTCTCAGAAAATGCTTGTGTACATCTGGATCCACAACTTCTTGCAATAATTCTGAGGCTCTAGAGACAGTTCAGGCATCAGGCACCCTTTACCTCACCCAGTCATCTATCTTAAGTTTGAATCCTTTTTAACATATCTCTCCCCAGGCATATGCCAGGGCTTTCCTAACACCTCCAGTGACCAGACACTCACCTCCTCCCTAAACTGTGCCCCCTCCACCTTTGAATCACTCAGTTAGGAAGCTCATTTAATTGAGGAGAAATCTTTCCACTTACACTCTCCTTCCATGGTCCCTAATACTTCTAATACTTCCCCCTTAAGGAAATGTAAAACATTTCTAGTCTCGCTCACATTTAAAAAAAAATTACATTTTTCAACACAGCAATCCTTCTTATTTCTTCCTTCCCAATGCCTTTTCAAGAAGAAACACTTTCAATAAGAAGGTCGGGCAGGGGGCAACAGAGGAGAAGAGGGGGATATACACATAATTACATTCCTTCCTACCATTATTTTGGAATTTCATAATTTTAAAGCATTCTAATACCTCTTGGAATAATTAGACATGTGGAATGTCACAAACCCGCTTGTGGATGCATTGGTCTAACCAAATTGAAATGCTCAGAAATCATCTGCTGTTAACCTCTTCTGATTACCTTTTGTCAGAATAAAAGGGAGTTTTCAAACATTCATTTTTACCAGATGGTAGTGAGTGGCCTGACCCAGAAGTTACAGATGAGTTGCAGTAATGAGTTTTCTCTTGCCTTTACTGGCTGCACATTCACTGGTGACATTTTACAACTAGGACTTCTGGCTCAATCAATATTTGCAGGCATGAAACCTGCCAAAGTTAACATCAGGGCTCCCTTGCAAATTTGCTTAAGGCACCACAAATGAAAAAGCTCACACTCTGATGCTGCAACTATCATCAGTCAAAGTTCATAAGTAGACATCAAAGTAATCAGAGACAGAAAATTCCACCCACCTCAAAGGGTTGTTGTGATAATTAAACAATACACCTTACAAAGGTGCCCTAGGTAAACTATAAATCGCTATACCAATGAAAGGTGTTATCATCATCATATTTTTAGGAAATGTCTGAGTGAAAATGCCAGATATTCAAATATAAACACATATTACACCTCTGCAAATTTGCAAGACTAGCTTCAAAAAAAGATCAATGAATTATGTCAACCTACTACCTTTTTTTCTGGAGGAAAAAATAGGTATCAAGAGCTCCTCAAAATCCCAAAGCAGAGTCTTTGCAAAATATAAAAAGAGAAGCACCATTTATTCCCAATTAAAAACAAATTACAGGCAACAAGACCACAGTAACTACTGGAGAATATGGTCTTTATCAATGTTCACAATGAAGGGGAAAATATCAGTGTATCAAAAATCAAAATTACAAACAGTCTCACTTATGATCTGTAATCTGATTGGCTGACAGCTAAGTTGGATGTGATTTACAATTTAAATCACTAGTCATAAAGACTACTTCATCCATTTTTCCTACCAACAAATTCTTATTCCTTGTTAAAGCCTGAATATATATTCATCTCACCGCCAAAGGGTGTACAGATTTCTTTTTTAGAAGTACAAACTAAAACGATGAGTTCACGTCCTTTGTAGGGACATGGATGAAACTGGAAATCATCATTCTCAGTAAACTATCGCAAGAACAAAAAACCAAACACCGCATATTCTCACTCATAGGTGGGAATTGAACAATGAGAACACATGGACACAGGAAGGGGAACATCACACTTCGGGGACTGTTGTGGGGTGGGGGGAGGGGGGAGGGATAGCATTGGGAGATATACCTAATGCTAGATGACAAGTTGGTGGGTGCAGCGCACCAGCATGGCACATGTATACATATGTAACTTACCTGCACATTGCGCACATGTACCATAAAACCTAAAGTATAATAATGATAATAATAATAATAATAATAAAAGAAAAAAAAATAAAAAAATAAAAAAAAAAAAAAAAAAGAAGTACAAACTATACTTTAATGTCCATGGTTTACTTTGACATCTGCTCTGATTGATTCTACAGCTATATCAGAAAGC
This sequence comes from Pongo pygmaeus, assembly GCF_028885625.2. Taxonomy (NCBI): domain Eukaryota; kingdom Metazoa; phylum Chordata; class Mammalia; order Primates; family Hominidae; genus Pongo; species Pongo pygmaeus. The sequence goes on along the minus strand of NC_072394.2, from coordinate 40,159,486 downwards.
TGAATGTTGATTCGGTTTCTTTATCAAAACTAACTTAGGCAGATTACTTGTAAAGTTACTGGAAGGCAAACTATCTCCATTTTAGCACACTTATGAATCTGTTTTGTCAGCTACACCAGAACCATCAGCATCCATTCATTCATTAAGGAAGTATTTACTGAGCTAAAAGAACCTGAACATCACTCTATTAGGTGCTGGAGGGACTATTAGACATCAATCTAACAACAAAACAGCACTGATCTAAAAGAAGTTAAGGTGGTACAATGCAAACAGCAGCAAACCAAAAATCAGAAAAATCTGGGTTCTAGTGGTAAATCACTTAAGAGCCACATGACCTTGGATAAGTCATTAGACTTATCAATGCTACATTTATAAAAAATGCTCAGCCCTTGCTTCGCTATCTCACAGGACTAACTTTACTTTAGTAAGCTAAGGGATAGGAAGATTAAAATAAGATAAAAATATAGGACTTTGAAAAGAAAGCACGGAATTCAATTTCTCTTAATGACTGCAAACTGCAAAGCCCTGTATATACAACAGACTTTATTTATTTATTTATGTATTTATTTTAGACGGAGTCTCACTCTGTCTTCCTGGATGGAGTGCAGTGGCACGATCTTGGCTCACTGAAACCTCCACCTCCCAGGTTCAAGCAATTCTCCTGCCTCAGCCTCCCAAGTGGCTGGGACTACAGGCGTGCACTACCACACCTGGCTAATTTTTGTATTTTTAGTAGAGATGGGGTTTTGCCATGTTGGCCAGGCTGGTCTCAAACTCCTGACCTCAAATGATCCGCCCGCCTTGGCCTCCAAAAGTGCTGGGATTACAGGCATGAGCAACCATGCCTGACCAGACTTTAAATAACTTAAAGCCAGCTTTTGACAAAGAACATAAGAAGATGATCGTAGAAGAAAAAATAATGAGTAGCCCATAAGCATATAAAAAGTAGCCCAACCTCATTAGAAATCAGGGAAATGTACATAAAAACCATTAGTTATCACTGGATTGACAAAAATGAAAAAATAAAAAATCTGGTAATACCAAGTGTTGATGAGGATATGGGGAAACAAGAACTGTTGATACTTGCTGACATAGGAGTATAAATGAATACAGAGCAAATTGGTGAGGCCTGATACCACTGATGCATATATTCTACGACTATCCCAGTAGTTCTACTCCTAGGGACATAGACACTAGAGAAACGCTCACACATATACACAAGGAGTTATTTAAAGAATGATCACTGGACAATAAGAAACAAAGTTAAATGATCCATGGATGCATGCATAAATAGTAACAGTAAGAAAAAAGTACATGAGAATAATAATCACCAAATTCAGGATACTGATTGCTTCTAAAGGAGGCTAAGAGAGAAACTGGATTAGAGAGGAGTATGTGATGAAATGAGATTAGGGAAGGGTGCAAAGGAGACTTTATCTGTATTTACAATGTTTTATTTCTTAAAGTAAGATCTGAAGTAAATTTGGCAAAATGGTGTGATTATGCACACACTGAAGAGAAAAAAGGTTGGGAGATACCACCAGAAGCTAGCAGGGATCATGCAGACCAAGTCATGCCCAACTGGCTGTGCTGCTTTGATATTGTTACTGTTGATTAAGGGTTTATAATACTCACAGGGTACCTTAAAGTCAACAAGATCTCCCACAGAGTTATTCAATGAGTCAACAGGATAACCAGCTTTAATTATTTTTAAAGCTAATGCATATTAAGGGTGCACTTTTTAGAAGTATAAAACCCAATTCACCCTAGCTCCACAGCCGTGAGTTAGCTACTGTGCATTAAAAGAGACACTACCAACAGGAGAATATATGAGCGGGATAGCAGAGGGTCTGGAAGCCTTGTTATAGGAAAAATCAATAATGGAATCCAAGAAGATTCAGGGAGGGACCCAGGAGTGAATCACCATCAGTTATTAACGGACGCCTTAGAATAGAGTACGTGCAAACAGTGCTACAAAAAATGGCAGATCACCTTCCATCCCCCTTCACTGCAGCTAGAGAAGTGCTACTTAGTCTTAAGCCCCCACTCAAATGTCACCTCCCTTGAGAGTCCTCCACATACTCCAGTAAGACTTGTGAGCCTCCTCGGTACTGTATCAGATCTCTCCCAGCACACAACGTATGTGTGAATAAGTCTCTATGTCCTCTACTAAATCATGAGCTAGGTCTTCAAGAGTAGGGATCCTAGGATTTGACCCTTGCTTCTAACAAATATCTCGGCACCTAAGAGTGCCTTGTTCATAGCTGGCACTTAAATCAATGAGAGACAGATTTTTGGCTCTATTATATTAGCATATATATACTCACTAAAGTGAAAAAGAAAAAGACACATTCACTGAAAGTGTCCCAACAGAGTCCAAATTATATGTCATGCTTCTGTCAACAGGCCCTCCTGGCTGGACTATTTAGACCTCTAAGATTCTCGCAGTCAATGTCTGGGCCTTAATCCAGCTTAAATGAAAACTATTTTTCTGTTTTTCAAAACAATAATTTACCACCACCTTTTTTTTAATTTAAAAAATAATTTATTTTATTCATCCTCTTGAAAAGGTTTTTAAGTTGTATAGGCCATGCAATGTGGCTCACACCAGTAATCTTAGCAGTTTGGGAGGCCAAAGCAAGAGGATTGCAATAGCCTAGGAGTTCAAGACCAGCCTGGGAAACAGTGAGACCCTGTGTCTACAAAAAATAAATTCAGACCACGCACAGTGGCTCATGCCTGTAATCCCAGCACTTTGGGAGGCTGAGAAGAGCGGATCATGAGGTCATGAGATCGAGACTATCCTGGCTAACACTGTGAAACCCCCTCTCTACTAAAAATACAAAAAAATTAGCCGGGCATGGTGGCAGGCGCCTGTGGTCCCAGCTACTAAGGAGGCTGAGGCAGAAGAATGGCGTGAACCTGGGAGGCGGAGCTTGTAGTGAGCCAAGACTGCGCCACTGCACTCCAGCCTGGGCAACAGAGCGAGACTCCGTCTCAAAAATAAATAAATAAATACAAAATAAATTTTAAAAAAATTAGCCAGGCGCAGTGATACACGCACATGCCTGTAGTCCCAGCTACTCAGAAGGCTGAGATGGGAGGACTGCTTGAGCCCAGGAGATCAAGGCAGCAGTGAGCCGAGATCACATCACTGCACTCCAGCCTGGGCAACAGAGCAAGACCCTGTCTCAAAAAAAAAAAAAAGAAAAAGAAAAAAAGAAAAACAGGTTGTATAAATGTCAGCCATGAACAAATGCAGGATGAAAACAAAACAAAATCTTCCTGCCTACAGATTATATCTCATTTCAAATAAAATAAAATATCTTCTAACATTTTTCTAAGGTTATTACATTTAAAAAGTAAGATAAATCCCACTTGATAGCCAATAAGTGTCATGTATATGGGCCCTTGTGAACATGAAGGGGAGATGAGAAAGGAACTGTCCTCATTGAGCCTTACAGGGCACCCTTACTAAGCACCTACCTAGCTCCATGCCAGGAGTACAAGGTTTAAGAAACAAAGAAACAAAAAAGGCATGTTCTTTCCTTGAAGGCGCTTTCAATCTTGTGAGAACCACAACATTGACAAGTCAACGGAGGATTATTGAACTTTCTGGTTAGTGCTGTGGCTGAGTAGGCATAGAGAACAAAGGGACCATGGATGGGGCATCTGTATCAGACTGGAGATCAAGGAAGGTGGCATAATTCAAGGGAAGAGGACAAGTTAAACCAATGAACTCACCAGGAATCATAATTTACTATTAGCAAATGTATGCAAATTCTCCAAGTTCCTTGGGCCATTAGGGTGACTGCAGCCAAGCAGAATTCATCCAAGTTCCTTGGCCCATTAGGGTAAATTCTCCAAGCAGAATTCATCTCTTCGCATCTACCTGTCTACTTACTTTATACCACAATGGGCCATATCTATATATAATCTGGTAAGTTTTCCAATGGTGACATCAAGGATATTCAGAGGCTAAGTATAGTAAAACTCAGATTCAGACAAAGAATACTAGTCTAACCCTGTAATTTACAGATGAGTAAACTGAGACTTAAATTAGTGACAATACTTGAGACCGAAGCCATAGAACTGGGCCTAGAATCTAACTCTCATCTTAGTAGGAGCAGTATTACACAACCTCAAGACTCCTTTCCTCAGTCAAGACCTCAGAAATTATCATCTTCAAGGCATACTTTGCATCAGCTCTCCCTGCTGCCATCATCTTTCAGCCAACACTAAAATCCCTGTGCTGCTTTTCTGCCCATGCTTTTAGTCAGGTGAGTTCCTTCTGCAGTTGTTCCTTGCCTATTTGCAATTTTGCTATCCAGAAGAGACTAGTGTCTTCTGTCTAAATGGAGATTTCAGTAAGAAATTCCTCCCCGATATCACTTGGAGGAACCCACACTGAGCACTGGGTCACCTGCCATTGACACCAGTCCACTCTGAACCTTTAAATAACAAATTAATATGGGAAAGCTATTTAAAATTATTTATAGGTTTAAACCAAGGCTCAGACACAATAAATTTACTTTGCTATTTAGGATGACACAAATGCTGATACTTTATAAGTTTCTAAGAGAGGAGGGTGGAGTATGCATTCTGCAACCAGTGAACTCACACAATGGTTCTGCACATTACAAGACATACCTGTTAACAAAGAAGTCTCCAGCCAGTGGAATACTGCCTCTAGCAATGCATGATTTTATTAAGACCAAAGTGGGCAAAGAAATATTTAATTATTTTTTCTACAAGTTATCTCTGAGGTCACTGCCAAGACTAAAAACGTAAAACTGCATTCCCTTTTCAAATAGGAGTGGCTGGGGGAAAAGAGTGTATACTACCAAAATAGAGACAGGAAAAAAAGAGAAAAGATGTTTTGGAAAAATGGGAAGGGGGGAAGGAATGATCCAGGACTGAATGAGTGAGAACCGGATCATGTGTGAGAAACTAACCATTTTATTCACTTACAAACACCTGCTCATTCATTCCTTAAGACTTCTTATATGATTTTGGTCTCAGAAGGCTTAGGACCTTAGACATTGCCATTGTTTCTTCAAAAGCTTAAAATGTATCCATATAAGTCTGTTATTCAATAGCTGCCACATTTATTTCAAGGAAGATAGAACGCACATGGAACTTTCCCTTGAGTATCTTGTTAAAGAAGAATATTTTTCAACATTATGGGCAATACTTTAGAGTCTGAAAATGTAGCAAGATTATATAACATACTTTCCAGCACTTGAGTGCTGATTTACCTATCCCTCTCAGCTTGAATGAAGTATCTGGTGTTATGGCCTCAAAACATGCCTGTTGATGGGTCCATCAAAGACAATGAAAAGATATGGTTTCATGTCTGCTTTTGTGTAAGATGCACTTTATTTTCCTCAACTCAAAGGTTTTACTATTTCTAGAAGCTTTACAAACCACTAAAGTTAGCAAAATACCTCCATTTCCAATAAAGACAAGGATGGTGAATGAGTTATTCTTAGATAAGACAATTCAGTGTCAGAAATACTTCCCCACCTGGAAAAAAACAGAGAACCCTGACCTCCTGGCCATGTGGATGATCAAAAGGAATCCTCTGGCAGCCTGGGCAAATGCGTCTTGGCCACCTACAAATTCTCCCTACAAGCTCTATCCACACCATCACAACATTCTCTCAAGGAACCTATAAAGTTGATTTCAAAGTGATTTTTAATTAATACTTGCTCACTTCAAGAACATTTTAAGATACTCAATTTCCCAGCAAGCGCATTTAGTAGACCAAATAGGCAAAATGCATACCTTGCTGGGCAGGAAGAAGCTCTACCAAAGGTAATACAAATAAGAAAAATAAGTGTCTTATACATAAAAATAAACAGTAGAATAAAATAATTATTTTGACCCATCTTCCTCTATTTAAAGTTTTTTTTTTGAAGCTTGGCAGGCTTAGGGTATCAAAAATACTTAAGAACTGGTTGCCTTTAAAAGAAAAACATACCCAAAAACAGTGCACAGACAATACTACATATTACTATAGCTTTACTTTCTGATAAAGGAATGTAAAGTAAATTTTCATAAGCAAGTTTCCTCTGTGGGTGAATCTCCAGTCAGTTACAACCAACTCAAAGAGAGCCATCAAGGCAAACTACCCATTAGCTGTCAATTTAGAATGACTTCAGAGAGCTAGCCTCAGAGCTCCACTGATATCTTTTCAACAACCTCTTAATCTTGTTTATAACACCTGTGTTAAAGCAGCCTGACATCAATTCTACTCACTTGTCTCAGACTGAAATTACTTAGAAACCCAAGAATTCCAGTAAACATACCAAAAAAACACAAAGATGCACGGCCTGAAAAACCCTGTACACAAGGGAATTCGGCCACTTCTTTTAAATAAAGCTGCATAAGTGAGCCAGAATGGGCCTCAAAAGGCAAAGTCAGATATAAATCTCACAAATAACTTCTTAGGAGGCACCAAGGTCACAGCATTGTGGGGTTTACAGAAACCATAAAGAATTCCTCCTACAGCTTCCTCACCAAACGATTATCCAAACTATTCAACAGTTACCATTAACTATGTGCCGACTCTGTACCAGGAACTTAACATTTTCATTATCTTTTTAACCTTCATGCAACTCTTCTAGGTAGGTGATACCATTCCTCATTTCTACAAGGAAGGAAGCCAAAGTGCCGTGGCTTGCTTAGTGAACTGCCAAAGACCAAAGAGCTAGAAAATAGTGGAGATGGGACTCAAATGCTGCCTGTCAGTCTAAGCCTAAGGCTCTTTCTACGACATCATACTACCACCATGAGATTGAGAAATCATCTTTCTGTAACTGGTTTCTGTGATTACTACAGATCTGTTTCCTGAGGCTCCTTTAACTCAAGTGAACTGTTAGCGGCTCTAGTACTTTCTGTTTTAGAAATCCATGTTTGTCCTAGGTCTGTAAGAAACATAAAACACATAAGAAATTGATGCTAAACTAGTCCCATGAACAGGGGGGTGTGGTGCAGTGAAAAGAGAATGGACTTTGGTAGTCAAAATCCCTGGGTTTGTTGTCACTAGTGTGTGACCCTGGACAAATAACCACCATTTCAGCCTTAGTTTCATCCTTGGAAAAAGCCATCCTACTGATGTGGGGTAGTAGTGTTGTGGAAGTACCTAACCCAAAAAAAGCACTCAATAAATGTTTAAAGAAAGAAAGAAAAATATCAAATGGAAATGGATGGGCCAGATCCAACCAACACAAAATAAAACCTAATTTGGTTGTTCTGTACAACCTCTTATTTTTTGCCTATAAGGCTGGGTAAAGAGAAAACAGCAATCATGGCCCACAGTAGACTTGCAACAAATCTTTGGCAAATAAATGAATCAATCAATCTCCTGCTTTAGAGTCAGAGACAGCAATAGCCTTTAAAAGAAATGCCAGTCAACTCTCAGATTACAAAATAATAGAATCAGGCTTTTATGAAGATCATCTACTATTACTTAAAGCAAGATTCACTCAACCCTGAGTTATCTATGACTGGGGCTACTATCATTCACAAAAACACCTTAATCTGCTCCCACCAAGGAAAAGGCAAGAAAAAAGGCAACTGGGGAGGTGCTAAGCCTCAACATAAAAAGATACCTAGAGAAGACTCAAATTCAGTCACCTAATCATTGATTCACTGCTTCATTCATTCATCCTCATCCTTTCCTTTCTTTAGTCAAGAGATATTTATTGAGCATTTACTCAATGGCAGGCGCTGATCTGGTCACTGTCCTTGAGCAACTCACAGTCCAATAAGAAAAGTATGTAATCAAGAAATTCCAATAGAGAGTGGCAGGCAGAGTAGACTTGGAGCAAAGTACAAGGTAGAGGAATGGCAGGATTCTGCGGCAGTTTATTCTCAAAGGTCTTTCTTCTTCTTTTTTTTTTTTAAATATACTTCATCCATTGGAGCCCTCTTCTAGGAAGAAGATTCCACCATCTACTTACTGGGTATCTTTGGGCAAGTTACCAAACCTCTGTGAGCTTCCTTTCCTCATCTGCAAAATGGAACTAAGAATATTGACTTCCCAGGGTTGCCTTTAGGATGAGATGGGATAACACACATAAGTCGAACAGCACAAAGCCTGGCTCTCAGTGGGCTTTGATACCGAGTAGTCCCCAGCCCTTTGTCATGTTCTTTTGGCTTGGTTTCATGGGGAAGAGAAAACGTATATTCTTTTATTTCATTAAAAGTAGGAAAATTTCCATGCTCCTCTATGAGCTGCTTTGCATTCACTTCAACTCAGGAACACGCCATACCTGTAAGTGACGCCCTTCCCATAAACACAAAGTCAATCTGTCAAATGAAGGGCAAATCTGCCATTAGTGCAGAGGTAATACCTCAAGGCCAGCTGCACACCCACCCCATGATATTATCTGGCTAGGCTTGGTGTCATGCCCCTGAGAAAAGCTATGCTCAGTACATTCAGCAATCAGAAAGTTCGCACAGTCAGAGGTGCCTCTGCCTCACACAAGGTGAAGCACAGCTAAAAATTGCTTTTTTAATTAAAATAAGACTTCCTCAACCGCCTGCTGACAATCACAACTAGAACATGGAGCCCAGAATCAGTTAACCAGTCTCCATCCTGCTCTAATGGTGGTTTTAAGCACTCAGAGAGGGGAGGGGAAAAAATTACCAATTTAAACAAAATGTTTAATCTTCTAATTATGGGACAGGCTCCAAGAGGATGAGAAGTGATTTGCAATCTTCATTATGGAATCCCCACGCGACCACTGGCACAAGTCATGTCAGCCAGAGGCACATGCCATCTTTTTCCCCCACTGAGCCTTCTGTGTCCTTTCAAGTTTTGTGGGAATGGAAGAAGAAATCTTCAGTCAAAAAAATGGGGCAGAAGCTTACGAATTTCTGTCTCCAAGTTCATCACGCTGAGTGAGGTGTAAGGATCCCCAGTGAGCAGCCAGGGAGATAATATTCAGTGACTTTACATTGGCAGGCTTAGCAGCCCTTTGAAACTCTAAAATCTTATAAAAACTGCCCAGCTCAGGTGGTGCTTAAGCCATTTTTTTTTTTAATTTGCTGAAAAGTCCTGTCATCAGCACTAAGAGATGCATTGAAAATTAGGGTGGTGCCCACCAACGATACCTCTGGTCGGAAGGAAATCTGTTCCTCTGCAGATATGCTTGTATCTTTGCTAATTTGTGTTATCTCTGCCTGTTCAGATCCCTATGTGCTAACTCAGGAGAAAAAGTCCCTGCCAACCAACTCTGACAAGTCTGATGGCAGAACTCCCACTGGAGATCCAGCAGAGACAGCAGAGGCAGGCAATTATTCCCTTTCATTAGGGGCAGTTCTTTTTAAGTTTGGGTGTTTTGTATTAGTATTATTTTGAACACAAAAAGTAGCCATTCACAATCGCTGCTCAATGCAGTCACTTACACAACTGACAGCAACTATAATTTCCCCATAAGCCAACTGAAAAAGATGGCCTGGAAGTAACTAGAAATGGTTGTGCCCCCTTAATTACCCACTGTAATGTAAAACCAGACATGGAGAAGATGGCCACAGCAGATCTGGCCAAAGCGGCAGTGATATTTAATCATCACTTCAGACCATCTGCAACTGTTTTGCAGAAGCACATCAAGTTTATACATTATAAAGCTTCCTACAAGTTACCAGGTGCTGAGGGTCAGTGCATTGTCCTCAGGCCACGAGGGGCTGCTTTCTTCATTCTCTCCAGGCCAGGACGCTCAACAAAAGGCACCATGCCCACATTTTCTGAGCCAAGCCTGGCACAAGGAGAGCGCTGCTTCTTGATTAAGCCAGAACACAGATTAAATGTTTAGAAGTGGAGATTGTGAAAACAACCTAGGCGGGAAAGCAACTATCCCAGGGACAGCACGGCTTCAGCTGAGGCCCTCTGCAGCACAAAGGTGAATTCCACACCCTTCAACAGCTAAGCTGGCCAGAATGCTCCTCTACAATTCTCCATTCTGTAGATGCAGCCATCTTTTAAAACGTAAACCAAATTGTGTCACTCCACAGCTTAAAACCCCTTATGGCTTCCCGTGGTGCTAGGAATAAAGTTAAAAAATGTTAGGATTCTCCCTCCTCCCCGAAGCTGACCCCTCTGTCCTTATCAACTGTCCCCTCTTCACTCACCAAGCTCTGGCCATACATGACAAGTCTGTTCCCACCTCAGAGTTTTTGTTTTGGCTTTTCCCTTGATCTTTACTGCTAGTCCCACAGCTCTTTATATGTCTGGATCTTTCTCATCATTTAGTTCACAGCTCAAATGTCACCTCTCGAAGAGGCCTTCTAGAACCTTCCAAAATAAACAGCCACTGCTCCCCCAACACTATATTACATCAGCCTATTTTTTTTCCTTCATATTCCTATTTGAAATTATCTTGTTTTTATTTATCTAGTATGTGTTTGCTTGTTTAGGTATTGTTATTCATTGTCTTGCCTCCCTGGATGTAAGTTCCATAAAGACAGGGACTACAACTGTCTTGTTTAGCACTCTATTCCCGATGTCTAGTATAACACCTTACATTTAGTAGGCATTTAATAAATATGTGTGGAATGATTAAAGAATGACAGGTTCAATATGGAGCACTAATCCAAATGAAATTTGCTAACCCCCCCCAAAATCTGGATTGTCTCACAGCCTGACTAGCAGCATATGTCACAATGCCCTAGAAACAATGGTAAACAACATCCTATTTCCTTACCAACCCCTGGTGAATGACTAGGAAACTATGGCAAAGGGAGATAAGACCGAGATGGAGAACTCACAGACTGTCAAAGTTGCAGAACTGGAAAGTCTGTAAGCTTCTCAAGCAGGGTTTTGCCCAAACTGTCCTTTCACGGGAGGATCAGATGGGCCAGATAATGGGCTAGGGCCAAAGGTTGGGTCTTAAAGGTCCAGTTAGGGTAGGGTACACCATATGAGGCACACTGTATATGGCAGCTCCCATCCCAACCATGCAGAGCCCTTAATAATAGACTCTGGGTTGGGAGCCACAGAGCACATGTACATACCAAGCCTAAAGAAACTGGTGTGTGTGTTGGAGAGGAGAGGAAAGGAGAGGTAGGATATGACAGAGAGCCAAGATTCAGGCACAAGACAAGAAGTGAGCAGAGGCATAAACTGCTGAAGAACAAGCATACAGGGTCTCAGGTGATCGATACAATGAGATTTCACAGGCCTGTGGGTGTGTGTATTTGGATATAAGGCTGACTAAAAGATACAGGGTTAAGGCAATCAGACAGGTAAATGGCTACCCTCCAGAAAGATAAACAATCATGAAAGAAAGGAGCACCCCACAGAAGGCCAGGTTAAGCCCCTATTTGTGAGTGGTAGTTTCTCTTGAAAGACTCATGATTAGTGGACAACAGTAATTGCTCAGATGTTCTCTAGTTCCCAGGATGGCAGTGGCGGGGGGCGGGGGGGGGGGGGGCGGGCAAAGAGATGCTAGAGGAAAAGCTACACGGAAAATAAAGACTACTCAGGCTAAAATGATTTCTAGTATCTCACAGACTTCGGAATCTAGCAACAGAGCTCTAAAAAGTTTTGCAGTTCATCCAAAAATGACCAAGAATACTAATGCTTCATTCATACAACAACCTCAACTTTTCAAAACACCATTAAAAGCATAGGCAAAAGAGGCCTTAGAGGTTAGACATCATATCAAACAAACAATAACACTATGGAGTGACAGCTGACACCAAGGAAAAGAATGCAAACTACACAAAGTAGGCACAAGAACTCAAAATCCCTACTATTCCACAGTGCAGGAGTAAAAGCTTTCCACACTTCAAAAGGTCATGAGAGAATTCAGGCACAACTAACATGTATTCATAATGATGCTGCTGAGATCACAGTGTGTCCTACTGAGAAAGGCAAGAATGTTTATGTTTTAGAAAGATCTCCATACAAAATGATGAAAAATAAATGTTTTGGACATGGAAAAGAGGAAGCATCATCATGGACACAGCACTGACCCCCATTTTGTCACCAAGTCCTTGGGGTCCTAAAGTTATTTCCCTCTCTGGGCTCTCTGGTTTACCCATGTGTACAAAGAAGAAGCTGGAATAGATCGTCTCACCACTTAAAAGCTTCAGTTACCTGGAAAGTCTGTTTCCGAAGGGCATCACATTTTCCAAAGACACCAGAGAAACAAGAAGTTAGTACAATTCAATACAACCTGTGCCACCTTTTTTTAAAAAAGGAATCTCATTATGGGTTTCTTTCAGCTACAGCCCTCAATCAATCGCAATGTCTTTTTCGTGTCCTCCTTTATTGCCGAGTTTCACTACTCTGTTAGTCCTTCGGCATCTCTACCTTCCTTTGCCCAACAGAGGTACTCCTGGCCAGAGCCCCCATTCCGTGTTTCAGCTTCTCTGTGAATAACTATGCAAGCTTGAGATGCTCAAAAGTTTCCCCCATCATTAATCCTATTATGGAAGCATTGATGTTGAGAGCAGACTGCTAAAAGATAACATGACAAACTATAGCTACAATTTGTTTCTTTTTATGCAAAGCTGCAAAGAAAATCACATTCCAACATTATATACCAGCAGAGGACTGATGTGCTGCCAATGTTTAACTCTATCAATGATCCCAAAAGAAATTTTAAACTGAGATGCTCTTAACTGGAAATAGGGGATTCAAATAAGGAAATGTCATCAACCCTCAATTTTATGTATTAACAGAATGAGCACATGAATAACGCCAAACATGAAGGTAGAATCTGCACTAAAAATAATAATGCCAACAAAACTGTTCAATAATCAATCATGCCTGCTTTCAGAATAAAGTCAGATATATTCAGAAAGAAGCATCATGATACTCTGCTTGGTTTCAACTCCTTTTTTTTTGTTTGTTTGTTTTTTTTAGACAGAGTCTCGCTCTGTTGCCAGGCTGGAGTGCAGTGGCGCGATCTCGGCTCACTGCAACCTCCACCTCCCAGGTTCAAGCAGTTCTCCTGCCTCAGCCTCCTGAGTAGCTGAGACTACAGGTGCATGCTACCACGTCCAGCTAATTTTTGTATTTTCAGTAGAGACGGGGTTTCACCATGTTGGCCAGGATGGTCTCGATCTCTTGACCTCATAATCCACCCACCTCAGCCTCCCAAAGTGCTGGGATTACAGGTGTAAGCCACCGCGCCCGGCCAGTTTCGACTCCTTAGTTCATGACTCTAGATACTGCTGGGTAGCTGTTGAAAGGAAGTCCAAAGAGCCAGTGCACATAATCTGCTTACAAGCAGCTGATAATCCAAAGTGAGTTAAAAGATAGAAAGGCACTGCAGTAGTCTCACTAGATCCTTCACTGAACTCCAGGATGAAGAAAAGCTAATTTCCATTTACCAACCCACAATGGAGCTGGAATTCTAAAGTTTAGACTAAAGCATTTTCAGATCATTCACTGCTGGAATTCTATGGAAAAGAAACTAGTTCTAAACTACAAGCATACCTCATTTTTTTCCCCCTTTGCAGATACTGTGTTTTTTACAAATTGAAGATTTATAGAAACCTCACATCAAGAAAGTCTATCAGCCGGGCACGGTGGCTCACACCTGTAATCCCAACACTTTGGGAGGCTGAGGCGGGCAGATCACTCGAGCCCAAGAGTTTGAGACCAGACTAGGCAACATGCCAAAACCCCATCTCTACAAAAAACCACAAAAATTAGCTGGGCATGGTGGCACACACCTGTAGTCCCAGCTACTCTGGGATTGCTTGAGCCCATGAGGTCAAGGCTGCAGTGAGCCATGATCCTGCTGCTGCACTGCAGCCTGGGCAATAGAGCAAGACTCTGTTTCCAAAAAAAAAAAGAAAAAGAAAGTCTATCGCTGCCATTTTTCCAAAATCATGTGTTCACTTCATGTCTGTGTCACATTTTGATAATTATTGCAATGTTTCAAACTTTTTCATTATTATCATATCTGCTATGGTAATCTGTGATGGGTGATCTTTAATATTACTACTTTGTTTTCAGGCACTACAAACATGCCCATGTGAGACAGCGAAATTAATGAATAAATGTGTGCGTTCTGAGTGCCTCAACCAGCCTTTCCTCTTTCTCTCTCTCTCCCCTCAGGTCTCCCTGTTCTCTGAGACACAACAATACTGCAATTAAGTAATTAATAACCCTACAATGGCCCTAAGTGTTCAAGTGAAAGAAAGAGTCTCACATCTCTCACTTTAAATCAAAAGCTATACATGATTAAGCTTTAGTGAGGAAAGGTTGTTGAAAGCGGCAATGGGCGCCACACCGTCTGGGAAGTGAGGAGGGCCTCTGCCTGGCCACCCCGTCTGGGAGGTGAGGAGCGCCTCTGCCCGGCCGCCCAGTCTGGGAAGTGAGGAGCGCCTCTGCCCGGCTGCCCTGTCTGGGAGGTGAGGAGCGCCTCTGCCTGGTCGCCACCCCGTCTGGGAGGAAGTGAGGAGCGCCTCTGCCCGGTCGCCCCGTCTGGGAAGTGAGGAGCGCCTCTGCCCGGCCACCCCGCCTGGGAAGTGAGGAGCGCCTCTGCCTGGCCGCCACCCCGTCTGGGAGGAAGTGAGGAGCACCTCTGCCCGGCCGCCCCGTCTGGGAAGTGAGGAGCGCCTCTGCCTGGCCGCCACCCCGTCTGGGAGGAAGTGAGGAGCACCTCTGCCCGGCCGCCCCGTCTGGGAAGTGAGGAGCGCCTCTGCCTGGCCACCCCGTCTGGGAAGTGAGGAGCGCCTCTGCCTGGCCACCCCGTCTGGGAGGTGAGGAGCGCCTCTGCCCGGCCGCCCAGTCTGGGAAGTGAGGAGCGCCTCTGCCCGGCCGCCCTGTCTGGGAGGTGAGGAGCGCCTCTGCCTGGCCGCCACCCCGTCTGGGAGGAAGTGAGGCGCGCCTCTGCCTGGCTGCCCCATCTGGGAAGTGAGGAGCGCCTCTGCCCAGCCGCCACATCGTCTGGGAAGTGAGGAGCGCCTCTGCCTGGCCACCCCGTCTGGGAGGTGAGGAGCGCCTCTGCCTGGCCGCCCAGTCTGGGAAGTGAGGAGCGCCTCTGCCCGCCGCCCTGTCTGGGAGGTGAGGAGCGCCTCTGCCTGGTCGCCACCCCGTCTGGGAGGAAGTGAGGAGCGCCTCTGCCCGGTCGCCCCGTCTGGGAAGTGAGGAGCGCCTCTGCCCGGCCACCCCGCCTGGGAAGTGAGGAGCGCCTCTGCCTGGCCGCCACCCCGTCTGGGAGGAAGTGAGGAGCACCTCTGCCCGGCCGCCCCGTCTGGGAAGTGAGGAGCGCCTCTGCCTGGCCGCCACCCCGTCTGGGAGGAAGTGAGGAGCACCTCTGCCCGGCCGCCCCGTCTGGGAAGTGAGGAGCGCCTCTGCCTGGCCACCCCGTCTGGGAAGTGAGGAGCGCCTCTGCCTGGCCACCCCGTCTGGGAGGTGAGGAGCGCCTCTGCCCGGCCGCCCAGTCTGGGAAGTGAGGAGCGCCTCTGCCCGGCCGCCCTGTCTGGGAGGTGAGGAGCGCCTCTGCCTGGCCGCCACCCCGTCTGGGAGGAAGTGAGGCGCGCCTCTGCCTGGCTGCCCCATCTGGGAAGTGAGGAGCGCCTCTGCCCAGCCGCCACATCGTCTGGGAAGTGAGGAGCGCCTCTGCCTGGCCACCCCGTCTGGGAGGTGAGGAGCGCCTCTGCCTGGCCGCCCAGTCTGGGAAGTGAGGAGCGCCTCTGCCCGCCGCCCTGTCTGGGAGGTGAGGAGCGCCTCTGCCTGGCCGCCACCCCGTCTGGGAGGAAGTGAGGAGCGCCTCTGCCCGGCCGCCCCGTCTGGGAGAACAAGATCTCACTATGTTGCCCAGATTCGTCTCGGACTCCCCAGCCAAGCAATTTGCTGCCTCCGCCTTCCAGAGTGTTGGGACTACAGGTGTGAGCCTATAGAAATAAAGACCTCACCCAGTCCTTTTTTTTTTTCTTCGACTCACAAGTGCTTGATGTTCCTTCTTATTGTCAAATTATATTCCATTGTATAGATATACCACATTTTATATATCCATTCACCGGTAATGCAACTGAGTTTTTTCCACTTTTTTGGCTATTCTGAATAAAGCTGCTATGAATGTTTGTGTACAAAAAAAAAAAAAAAAAAAAGAAAGAAAGAAAGCGGCAATAGGCCGAAACGAGGCCTGTTATACCAGACAGAAAAGTGTGAATGCAAAGGAAAAGCTCTTGAAGGATATTAAAAGTGCTACTCCAGTAAACATATGAACAGTAAAAGAGCTAAAGAGTCTTACTGCTTATATGGAGAAAGTCTTAGTGCTCTGGACAGAAGATCAAACCAGTCACAACATTCTCTTGAGCCAAGCCTAATCTAGAGCAAGGCCCTCTCTTCAGTTCTATGAAGGCTAAGAGAGGTGAGGAAGCTGCACATGAAGTTTGAAGCTAGCAGAGGCTTATTCATAAGGCTTAAGGAAGGAAGCCACTTCCATAACATGAAAGCGCAAGGTGAACCCAGAAGTGCTGATGCAGAAGCTGCAGCAAGTTAATCAGAAGAATTAGCTAAGATCATTGATGAAGGTGGCTACACTAAACAACAGATTTTCAATGTAGACAAAACAGCCTTCTGTTGGAAGAAGAGGCTGTCTCTGATTTTCACAGCTAGAGAGAAGTCAATGCCTGGCCTCAAAGCTTCAAAGGACAGGCTGATGCTCTTGTTAGGGGCTAATGCAGCAGGTGACTTTTAAATTGAAGCCAATGCTCATTTAGCATTTTGAAATCCTAGGGCCCTCGGGAATTATGCTAAATCTACCCTGCCTGTGTTCTAGAAATGGAATAACAAAGCCTGGATGACAGCATATCTGTTTACAGCATTGTTTACTGAATATTTTAAGCCCACTGTTAAGACCTACTGCTCAGAAAAAAAAAAAAAAAATTCTTCCAAAATATTACTGTTCATTGCCAATGCATCTGGTCACCCAAGAGCTCTGATGGAGATGTACAAGGAGATGAATGTTAATTATATGCCTGCACACACAGCATCCATTCTGCAGCCCATGGATCAAAGAGTAATTTCAACTTTCAAGTATTATTATTTAATATTTAAGAAATGCATTCGTAAGTCTATAGCTGCCATGGATAGTGATTCTTCTGATGGATCTGGGCAAAATAAATTGAAAACTTTCTGGAAAAGATTTATCATTCTAGATGCCATCAAGAACATTCATGATTCATGGGAGGAGGACAATATATTAACATTAACAGGAGTTTAGAAGAAGTTGATTCCACTCCTCATGGATGTCTTTGAGGGGTTCAAGATTTCAGTGGAAAAACTAACTGCAGATGTGGTGGAAACAGTAAGATAACTAGAATTCGAAGCAGAGCCTGAAGATGTGACTGAATTGCTGCAATCTCATGATCAGACTTGAATGGAATGTTTCCTAAGGATGAGCAAAGAAAGTGGCTTCTAGAGATAAACTCTGCTCCTAGTGAAGATGCTGTGGACATTGCTGAAATGACAACAAAGGATTTAGAATATCACATGAACTTAGATGATAAACTGGCAGCACAGTTTAAGAGAACAGACTCTAATTCTGAAAAAAGTTCTACTGTGGGTAAAACGCTATGAAACAGCACAGCTTGCTACAGAGAAATTTTGCATGAAAGGAAGAGCCAACAAATGGAGCAGACTTCATCGTTGTCTTAAGAAATTGCCACAGCCACCCCAACCTTCAGCAAACACCACCCTAATCAGTCAGCAGCCAGCAAAAGGAGGCAAGACCCTCCATCCACCAGCAAAAAGATAACTTGCTGAAGGCTCAGATGTTGATTAGTAGTTTTTAACAACAAAGCATTTTTAATTAAAGTATGTACATTGTTTAGACATAATACTATTGCACACTTATTAGGCTGCAGTATAGTATAAACAGAACTTTAATATGCACTGGGAAACCAAAAAATTCGTATGACTTGCTTTACTGGAGTGGTTTGGAACCAAATCCTTAATATCTCCAAGGGATGCCAATACTCAGCTGAAATACTAAAGAGCTAAATGGCTGACCTTGGAGAAGGTAAAAGCAGTATCAGAATTCTTACTACATCTTCTCCTGATTCCAATTTCTCTACAGCTACACAAGACTCAGACCAAACCCAACCACTTCCTTTAGGACACTAAGGGGAAAAAAAGACAAAGGAAGGAGTAATTTGTAAATGAGATTCTTGGCGCTAGAAAACAGGAAAACTGAGATATCTTAGTAATATTAAAGAGACCGGGGGAAAATAATTACTGTGGTGATGACATAATTCTTGATACTAATGACTGCTAACTGTGGTGGAATAAGGTTGTATTTTAACCTACTGTGAACATTTCTATACAGTGGCATGTGTGGGTAACAAACTGTTCTCATTTCTTTTTATAGGATTCTGAACCTTAATCTCCAAGGGACCAATGACCTTGGGAATACTGAGGCAGTTTTGTAGAATTAAAAAAAAATTTTTTTTTGCCATGTTGCTGTAGCATGTGTGTTGTTAGTAATGAGATAAATAATGAAAATTAATGGGTAACACTTACTGGACACTCACTATGTGTCAGGCACTGTTACTACTTAGCACTATCCAAATTGCCTCATTTAATCCTTTATTTTTAAGAAAGATAGTAAAGCAGAAATTTTTTCAAAGAAGGTTGGGCAGAGATAGACGCTATTATACAATCTCTATTTTAAAGATGAAGACCTGAGGCTTAAAGAGGTTAATTAACGGACCCAAGGTCACATAGCTAGCAAGCAGCAGAGCTGAGATTCCAATGCAGGCCGTCTGACCCAGAGTTCATGTTCATGCACTACGCTAAACATTAAGGGATGCCTAACAGGCTTTGAAGTATTTTCTCCGACAGTGCTGACAAGCTGTTGTGAACCATCCACATTCTCCAATGAAGTCATTTTTATATAGGAAAACTTCTCTAATCGGTTAAACCTTATAAATTAAATCCCTCAATTTAAACAATGACAGCTACTGAGAGACTGCAGAAAGGCATGGCTGTCTTCATCAAATTCACCTTCAAAACTAGCAAAACAACTTAGTAAGAAGACCTGTCTCCAAGGAAGCTGAACTAGGTAGGACTGAAGTCTATGACTGAAGAACAGTGTTCTCTGTTGGCCTCTGTTGGATCTCACCATGCCAATATGAGATCCACAATGATAAAAGTAAGACCACCCAGGAGGCTACTGATTTGACAAAGTCTTCTCTTCTTTTTTTGAGACAGGATCTAGCTCTGTCACCCAGGCTGGAGTGCAGTGGTGTGATCACCACTCATTGCAACATCAATCTCCTGGTCTCAAGCAATTCTCCCACTTCAGCTTCCCCAGTAGCTGGGATTATAAGCACACACCTCCAAGCCCAGCTAATTTTTTTTTTTTTAGAGATGAGGTCTCACTGTGTTGCCCAGGCTGGTCTCAAACTCCTGAGCTCAAGAGATCCTCCCACCTCAGCCTCCCAAAGTGCTGGGATTACAGGTGTGATCCACTACACCCTGTCAACAAAGTTTTAAGAGTCTAAACTAAGGTGGTGGTGGTTGGAACAGAAAGGAAGGGATGGAGAGAAAACTCCTGAAGGCATAGCACTCCCTCCATAAAGCCTTTCCCAACTTCCCAGCAGTAGAGCTGCTTGTGTCTTTGTGCCACCACATCTTGTTCATAGCACCATAAGAGCCCTGACAGCACTGACACTCTGTACTTGGATTTCATATCTGGGGTATACCCCCATTAGACTGCAAGCTCCAGAAGAGCAAAAACTGTGAGTTAATCATTTTCATATCCTAACACCTTCTTTACTCTGAGAGAGAGGCAGGCTCTGTGCTCATGAGCCTGTACAACCCATGAAGAAAAGAACCACGGCCGGGCATGGTGGCTCATGCCTGTAATCCCAGCACTTTGGGAGGTTGAGGCAGGCAGATCAGCTGAGGCCGGAAGTTTGAGACCAACCTGACCAACATGGAGAAACCGCGTCTCTATTAAAAATACAAAATTAGCCAGGCGTGGTGGCGCACGCCTGTAATCCCAGTGATTCGGGAGGCTGAGGCAGGAGAATCGCTTGAACCCAGGAGGCAGAGGTTGCAGTGAGCCGAGATCGTGCCATTGCACTGGGCAACAAGAGCGAAACTCTGTCTCAAAAAAAAAAAAAAAAAAAAGTAAAGAACCTTGTCTTTCATCTTTGAGCCCTTTCATCTTTGAGAAACAGCTCCAAGGTTCCTTTCAAGTCTGCTGAACATCAACACCCCTGACTAAAATGCAAAGCTGGCCATGGGGATAGGCAGGGGAGGAAGCAGAGAATTATGTGATATCCGAACATCTGGCCAGAATGTTCAGTACACACATGAAACGTTAATCAGGGACAGTGAACTAAGAGCTGTCTGCAAAAAGATGCTGAAAGGAAAAGAATGAATGAGTTCTTCTAAAATGACGAAGAAGAGGGTTACAGAGTCAAATTCTAGTTAAGATTCCAGAATAATGAGGCCCAAGAAAATCTTTGGCAAAAGACAGCACTGACAAGTTCAAGAATGTAGGTTTTGGACATTCTACAAAATAGCTGACCAGTACTCTTCAACATGAAAGATAAGGGAAGACTAAGGAAATATGACAAACATCATGTGGGATCCTGGATAGAAACCTGGAACAGAAAAATGACCAGACATCTCTGATGGCATCTGAATTAAGTGTGCAGTTTAGTTACTAGTATTACACGAATGTTAATTCCCTAGTTTTGATCTTTACATAATGGTTATATAAGATGTTAGCTTTAGGGGAAGCTGGATGAGGAATATATGGAAACTCTACTATTTTTATAATTTTTTCTAAGTTTAAAATTCAAAATAAGAAGTTAAAAAGCAAAGAATATGTTTTGTAGCAAGAGTGGCAAACTATGATAATAAAGAAGAGGAAAATGATTAAGCAACTGAAGTATCAGGTGTGAACCCAATTTTCTTGAAGTCTGACATGAAAGCACAGAGATGTAGGCCAACAAACTAACAAGATAGTAGAGCAAGAGCTTTCCAGAAGGGGAAACAACCAGGGCATATACAAAGGCATGTCCCAGTTCTTTCAATCATTAAACAACCATGTATTAGACATTAACTACAGTTGAGATGCTCTCCTAGGTGCTGGTCCTTGCCTCTAAGTCTACAGTTCAGTAAAGAATGTGTGTAAGGAGGCATATAAATAGAATGTGTTTTGTAAGTGTGAGAAGAATGGGCCAGAAGAAAGAGATGATGAGAAGAATGCAAAGGGAAGAAGTGAACTTAAGGAAAAAAATCACTCATGAGATGAAAGAGAAAGTCTGAAATGTTATCAATGAGAATAGCTCTGTATCTGTTCTGGTCCTTTTTATCTGTTATAGTCACACTTCCAACAAAAAGTAACTTCAAAATGTACTAAACTGACATGCAAAAAGAGCCTATATAAAATGACTTCATGATTAGAATCATATTCTTAGGGCTACTGGGATGAGGCCTTCACAGAACGAAGGATGTATCTGAGCACCAGTTTTCAGATTTTCAGTAATGTTTCTTATACACACAACAACAACAACAAAAAACCCATAAAACAGAAGAACTCAATTACGAAATTACAACTACTACCTTATGAGGCACATAATAATACAAATGATAAACTCACACAAGAAAAAAAATAATGCTTATTAAAGCAACCTTGAACTAGTCTTTTATATACCTACTAGA
This sequence comes from Pongo pygmaeus, assembly GCF_028885625.2. Classification (NCBI taxonomy): domain Eukaryota; kingdom Metazoa; phylum Chordata; class Mammalia; order Primates; family Hominidae; genus Pongo; species Pongo pygmaeus. Next base: position 40,137,828 of record NC_072394.2, on the reverse strand, counting down.
TTAGTGGAAAAAATAAATTATGAACTAGTACTATCAAGATTGTAATAAAACTGGGGCCAGCCACAGTGGCTCACGCTTATAATCCCAGCACTTTGGGAGACTGAGGCAGGAGGATAGCTCAAGTCCAAGAGTTCAAGACCAGCCTGGACAACACACGGAGACCCTGATTCTATTTTTTAAAAAAAGATTGTAATAAAATTGGAACACACACAAACAGTATACTGTTAGCACTGTAAAACAACCAATGATTCATTCCACGTGAGTATGATGTATTACACCACACATCTACAGCTGAGATGACCCCCATCGTCTCCGACCACTCCTGCTTTTTACCCATTGCTGCATTTACCCAGTGCTCTGAACATTTCACTCCCCTGCTTTTGCTCTTAATAATCCCAGTCAAGAATCACTGTCCCCAGTGTCCTTTACCACCCACAGAATCCTTACCCATTCATCAAGGCTAGGATTCCAGTGTCATCTCCCTTTTCTTCAATGACCAAACCAAATCCATCCCCATCCATATATCCCCTTTCCATATCCAATCGTTCCTTCCATTGTGCTCCCATAATACTTTTATTCATACAGTTAGTCTTCTAAATGTCTGTCTCGCTCCTTACATTATGAATTCTTCTTTAATGTCCATGGTCCATGTCATAATAATTTTAGTGCATGCAATACTTGGCACAGGAGAGGGCACATGGTAATTACTAATGACAGATGGGAAGGAACAAAATGCTACATGAACAAAGCACTTCACTACAATGTTATCTCCAAGAACAAAAACCGGAAAACCACCTAATGTCCAATTATAGAAGAACAATTTAGGGAAAATGGTCTATCACTCAAGCAAAAAGTATGCAAATATTCAAAATAACATGAAGGAGATGTAGAAACACAGAAAAATATTCCTGGCAATGTTAAATTAAAAACATAGAACATAAAATAGTATATATGCAATGGTTCCAGCCTCACAAAACACGTAAGGACTGTGGGAACAGAAAAATATTGATTGAATTAGGATAATAGTTTTCCTCTTCTGAAGTATTTTCTTTAATACTATTTCTATCACTTTATTATCATTTAATATTTCAAAAGAAAAAACTAAGAGGGGGAAAGGCGCAAGTTTAGATATTTCTGTAAGCCCCTGCAATCCAAGAGATATGCTAAGATATTACCGTTAGAGGACAAGAGGAGTGGGTGTCTGCAATATCACCAAAACCAAGGGTCCCTGACCCCAATTTGCCTCAAAAAGAATACCTCTCATGTCACAAGCCATACTAAATGTGAATTCTTTATTGGAAAACTTCAGAGGTATGAACATTTTCCAGACATCTGTGGAATTTTAGATTTAATGAGAGTGCCCTGGAGTTCATATACGCGCCTATGCCAGCAGAAACTCCTCAGCCAAGGCACTGCTGGGCACACTTCTTGATGAGATATCTAAGCCTGAAGGCATCAAAAAAGTACATTTCCATATTGGGAACATAACTGGTTTCCTCTTGAAGACTTTTTCCACCACCTCCTGCCCATACTGTAATTCTCCTGTCTTCTCAAATGAATAGTTAACATATGTCAAGGATATACGGCATATACTGAGGCACTTAGTGCCTATCTCTATTACTTGTAGAAGAACCAATCTCAGCAGAAAATTGGAATCTTCCCACCAAGTTGCCCCAAAAATGAAATGTAGTAAGCACCCAAAAAATGTTAAATACTTTTAATAAACATTTCTTGACACTGCATGATATTTTTCCTGGCTTAGTCTCTGAATTTTAGAAACGGCATCCATCTTAGTCTCTGAGTTTTGGAAATGAAAAGAACCAGAAGTCATATCGCTCAGTCTCCTCATTTTACAAGCGACTGAAAAAAAATGATGTATAGAAAGGGAAAGTGACTTGTCCTGAGTCACCCAGATAAGTAATGATAAAAGTGGGATTAAAATCCAAATCTCCCAGATTCTCAGCCCCACTCAGTCTACCACGAAGCATTTTTATCCCTTGAAATCTCTGGAGCCCCGGTCTAAATAATTAGCACCACAGAATTTTAAAGCTAGAAGGAGCCTCAGAGAAAGTCGTGTACTTAATCCCCTCATTAGGCATATGAGGAAACTGAGGCCCAGGAAGATTAAGTGATTTGCTCTCAATATCTTGAATGGCAGGGAAAAAGTACAACTGAAGCTCAAAAATCTGCAAACCAATGCCCACAAGAGGGGAGGAGAATGTCTCAGCTGGGGAAAATTTTTCAAGGAAGGTAGATCATTTTAGACCAGAGGATCACAAAGTACAGCATCAGCATCATGTGGGATCTGGTTAGAAATGCAGAATCTGAAGTCCCACAGGAGACTGAATCAAACTCTAGGGATGGGGATGTTCAAATCAGACAATTTTGTTCCCTTATGTCCCCGAGAAGCAAACTTCAGTGGTCGTACTCAGTCTACTTTGTAAATGATAACTATAAGCAAAGGCTCATAAGATGTATGTATTCTTCGACATGTGGACTATACTTCAACTTTAAAAAGTTTTCAAATCTGAAAACAAAATGGTAAACTACCTCTGAGTGTTCAGCTGGTTTCAGTTCTGGCCCTGCTTCTTACTGGTTGTCTGGCTTTCAGTAGGCAGCTTGACCGCCCTAGGTTGAGTTTCCTTTCCTATAATACAGGCATGCTGCCGACCTCAGAGGGCATGTTGAGAATTAAATGTGATAACTTGTCTGAAAACACTTTGGTTCTGCATCTGGCATATAGCAGGCAGGCAGTACAGCACAGTGGTTAGGAACTCCAACTATGAAGTAAGACTGCCCGGGTACCCTGGCCTTGCCTCTACCTGGCTAGATGCCTTAAGGTAGGTGCTCTTTTTTGTACCTCAGTTTCCTTATCTGTACAACAGGGATTAACAACAGTGCCTTCCTCATAGGGTTGTTATGAAGATTTAGATAGATCATGCTGGTTAGTAAAGCATCTTTCATGTCTATAAAATGTTACTGTTTTCAAGGAGTTTTTTTGTTTGTTTGTTTTTTGTTTTTGAGACAGGGTCTCGCTCTGTCACCCAGGCTAGAGCACAGTGGCACGATCTTGGCTCAGTGTAACTTCTGCTTCCCAGGCTCAAGTAATCCTCCCTCCTCAGCCTCCTAAGTAGCTGGGACCACAGACACACACCACCATGCCCAGCTGATTTCTACACTTTTTGTAGAGACAGGTTTTCACCATGTTGCCCAGGCTGGTCTGGAACTCCTGGACTCAAGCGATCCGCCTGTCTCGGCCTCCCAAAGTGCTGGGATTACAGGGGTGAACAACCACGCTTGGCCTCAAAGAACTTTTGCATCCATAAACTTATGACTTTCTGCAAGAGGATGGGTGCAACTGATTATGAACTACATTCCAACCTTTACCATCTTTTAGGAACAGGAAGAGTGGACATGGATCTTACAAAAAGAAAACTGAATGAACAGAACACAAGGGGAATGTACAGAGCTGGAAATAAGGAGACCAGGATTCTGAGATAAGGGCCAGGTGGTGTAAGGAAGCCAGGGCCTGAATAAGGTCCTGAGGTGGATTTTGGGACCGGTGCTGCTTTCCAAGCCTTAGACCATGATTCTGAATTTGGGTTCTGAAACTTAGCCTTGAATTGAGGATATTTCACTGAGCAAAAGCCTAGAGCTGGTTTTTGGTGCCTAACGGGTGGGCCTCTCACCTCCCAAATGGTTCTGGCCGGCCAATTAGCCAAAGTGGGGAACCTGTGATGGGGAAGGACATGCTCCTGGCTGGCCAGCTGGACATGAGCATGCCCGCCCTAGGCTGGCGAGATCAAAGTGCTCTCCAGTAGCAGACTTAGGAGGTTTCAGCCCTGTTACCCGGTTCAGTTCAGTGTTGTCAACCTGAATTAAATGAGTTCTACTATTGTAGTTCCTTATTGTGCAACCAACATATTTGCATTTTAAAACTCTTAGGATGAACCCTCAGATACAATAGAAAATGTAAAGGCCAAGATCCAGGATAAGGAAGGCAAGTAATATTTTGTAGTTCAGGAAAATTAGCCTGTGGCAACCCCAATCTACCTGTAGGCGCTAGGCATATTTGCTCTTGGTGAGGGGGAAAGGGGTCAGATTGACAAAGTGAAATACTTTTGGAATAACACAATAAACAAATGTTTATGATCACGAAGCAAAGCTACCTAGATTGGAATCCTTGAGGTACATTTCACTTGTGTGAATCTGGACACGTTTTTTATTCTCTATACCTATTGCCTCATCTTTAAAATGAAGGTTCCTATATTAACATATTAAGTACTGCCATTAAGATTGAATGTGGTAAGATGTGTAAACATTAAAAAATAATAATAAGGAGACCAGGATTCTAGTTTCAACTCTGGCCACCACCTTGGCACACAACCTCAAGTGAGTCACTTTATCAGACTAAGGTTCACTTTTCATCCGTGAACAAGTGGGTTGAATGAAGGTATCTACCGTATCTCTCAAAACTCAAGGTCTTTATCATGGCCCACAAGGAAGGCCTACATAGTCTTGTCACGTGCCTACATCTTCAGCTTTGTCACTTACCATTCCCCTGATCACTTCCCCTGTTTCAGCTACATAGATCCTCTTTCTGGTCCCCTATGAGGCTGCACCAGCTTCTACCAATAGCCTATGTCCATACTTGCTGTTCTCGCTGCCTCCATCATTCTGCCCCCTTTACATGACTGGCTCCCTCTCAACCTTCAGTCCTTTAATGCCCATTCCTCTGTGTCGTTCCTCGACCACATTACATAAAGTAAAAGGTCCTGTCCCCAACTCCCAGGGGTTATTTTCTACAGGAGTGTTGTCCAATAAAAATACAACAAAAGCCACAAAACACCAAACTTTACATTTTCTTTTTTTTTTTTTTTTCTTTGAGAGAGAGTTTCGCTCTTGTTGCCCAGGCTGGAGTGCAATGGGACGATCTCAGCTCACTGCAACCTCTACCTCCCAGGTTCAAGCAATTCTCCTGCCTCAGCCTCCCAAGTAGCTGGGATTACAGGCATGTACCACCATGCCTGGCTAATTTTTTATATATTTAGTAGAGAGGGGGTTTCTTCATGTTGGTCAGGCTGGTCTCAAACTCCCAACCTCAGGTGACCCACCCGCCTCGGCCTCCCAAAGTGCTGGGATTACAGGCATGAGCTACCGCACCCGGCCCACTTTACATTTTCTAGTAGCCACATTTTAAAAGTTTTTTAAAAAAGCAACATTAATTTTAATAATATATTTTCTTTAATCCAATATATCCTAAGTGTTATCATTTATTCAACATGTAATCAGCATAAAAGTTAAGATACTGCACATTATTTTCACGTGGCCGGGGCGGTGGCTCATGCCTGTAATCACAGCACTTTGAGAGGCCAAGGCTGGTGGATCACCTGAGGTTGGGAGTCAAGACCAGCCTGACCAACATGGAGAAACCCCATCCCTACTAAAAATACAAAATTAGCCAGGCGTGGTGGTGCATGCCTGTAATCCCAGCTACTCAGGAGGCTGAGGCAGGAGAATCACTTGAACCCAAGAGGCAGAGGTTGCAGTCAGCTGAGATCACACCATTGCACTCCAGCCTGGGCAACAAGAGCGAAACTCCACCTCAAAAAAAAAAAAAAAAAGATATTGTACATTATTTTCATACTAAATCTTTGAAATCCAGTGTGTATTTTGCACATGTAGCAGATCTAAATTCGAAACTAGTCACATTTTAAGTGTTCAATAATCACATGTGCCTAGTGGCTACTATACAAAGCAGTGCAATTTTATAGCATACTCTGCTATATTCCCTTCCTAGCACTTACCACAACCTGAATGCATTGTTTATTTATTATCTTGTAACTTCCCACCAGATGCTCCACAAAGGCAAGAATCTTGTCTTGTATACCCAGTGGATAGACTGCCTTGCACACAGTAGGTGTTCAATATATATTTGTTGAGCAAATGAATGAAACTTTTCTAGCTTTAATGGGCTAGCCATTCTAGAAATTCCAAGCCGGCATACAATCACTGATTTAATAACTTGCCTATTTCCCTTCGTCTTTCACTATCAATTAAACTGTCTTTAAAAGAAAAATCTCTTGGCTATATAGCTCCCCATTGCTGAATTGTTCTTTCCCATGATGTCTTAAGTGTCCAGGGTCAATTTCTTGTACGTTGGCTGAGGGAGTGGTATGAAAATAACTGCTAATATTTACTGAATGTTTACTCTTTGGCAAGCATTGTCTAAGGACTTTACATTTCTCAACAGCTTCACAACAGCACTGTGAGGCAGCTACCGTCACTGTCCCCCATTTACAGATGAGGAAACCAAGGCACAGAGAAATTAAGTATTTTGTTCAAGGCTACAGCAGCCAGTTAGTAGCAAAACAGAGACTGCCAGCAACCGAGGGGTCCAGACTCATGGCTCTTAATCACCTATTCTTGACTGCAGGGTTGTCTAACAAAAATATAAGCTGAACTGTATATGTTATTTCGAATTTTCTAGTAAACACATTAAAATGTCAAGAGGAGCAGTTAAAATTGGTTTTAAACATATTTTATTGGCTGGGTGTGGTGTGTGGTGACTCATACCTGTAATCCCAGCACTTTGGGAGGCCAAGTGGGAAGACTGCTTGAGGCTAGGAGTTTGAGACCATCTTGAGCAACATAGAAAGACCCTGTCTCTACAAAAAATTTAAAAATCAGCCAAGCATAGTGATACCTGCCTGCAGTCCTAGCTACTTGGGAGGATACCTTAGACCTAGGAGTTTAAGGCTACTGTGAGCAATGATTGTGCCACTGCACTCCAGCCTGGGTGACAGAGCAAGATCCTGTCTCTAAATAACAATAAAATAAAATTTTAAAAATTAATTAAGTATATTTTATTTCACCCATTATCCAAAATATGATCATTTAATCAATATGACCAATAACCAATGTAATTGATATAATCAGTACGATCATGTAATCAACATAAAAATTTCACTCTTTCCATACTAGTCTCCAACCCAAATGTGACTTTATACTTACAGTACTTCTCAATTCAGACTAGTCACATTTCAAGCAATCAACAGCCTATGTGGCTAGTGGCTACGACATTCGGCAGTGCAGCTCTACTGCCCCTCACAATGACCCTCCTATGGAATCAAAGCGGGGGAAAAACTTTGGGGTGGAAGTCAGTACGCCTGAGCTCAAATTCCAGCTCCTTGTTTCTGAGTGACTTTGGACAAGCCCTTTCTGCTCTCTAGGTCCCATACAGTTTCCCCACAAGTATCCTAGGCAAGGGGGACCCTGAGCAAGATTCCTAGAAACTCATTCCATGCTAGAATTCCCAACATCTCCTGCAAATCGCAGTAAACACAAGCACAGCTTTCCACACTTTAAAACCAGCTTTCATACACATCAGTCGGTACAGTCCTCAAACAACCCTACTAAGGCAGTTATTAGTGTCTCCACCATATAGATACAAAAACTTGGTTCAAAGAGCGGGGTAATGACTTGTCCAAAAGCCACATAGCCAGTCAGTGGAGAAGCTGGAGATCAAATCCAAGTGAGATCAGTTGCACTCCCACCGCCACCACCACCATCACCTCAACGACTGGGGGGACATGAGAGCTGAGAGGACATGGTTGTGAAAAAAAGGATAGTCAGGGGTTTCAGAGGAGTTTCAGGGAACCAGACCCCAGGGTGAGGAAGAGGAGGTGAAGAGCTCAGGTCTTGAGAAGGGATGAATCGAAAGGGCCCAGGAGGGCTTCGGAGAGGAAAGTAAAACGAGGGGCTGAGACCCTGTGTGGCATGAGAAGTTAGAGGGCCCGGGAGTGAGGCGACAGGAGGTGAGATGAAAGGGCTCTGGCTCCTGCGACCCCTGCCCAGGTGAGAACGCGGTCGCTCGGCCCTCCCTGCCCCTCATACCTGGTAGCTCAGAAGTTCGCCCACGTCCATGGTAGCCGGCCCAGCAAATACTCCAGTTCCCTGCACTCACGCCCAGACAGTGGGCCCGTCAGCCGCGGCTCCAGCCACACTGCCGTAAAGTGCGGAGAGCGGGGCAGCAGAGCCAATAGGGCAAAAGTGCGAGCGACAAGCGAGCCGGCCACACCGCGGTAAAAGGAAGTGCCGCCGTAAAGCGCGCTGCATTTGGAACAGAGTTGCTTCCGCCCGGAGCCTGAGGGGGCGGGGAAAGGGGGCGGAGACTTAGAGGAGGGATGGGAGGGGAGAGCAGAGACCAGAAGAAACCAAACTTGATTGCGCACCCCCAGTGTCCAGGGCGGAGTGCCGGGTGCTGCGTGTGCGCTCTCACGAGCTTCCAGTGATTTATCCTCATTTCACAGAAAAGGAAACTGACGCTCCCAACTGCACCATCCAATACTTTACTCACTAGCCACATATGGCTACTGAGCGCTTGAGATATGGCTACTCCAAAGTGAGATGTGCCATAAATGTAAATAAAATACACACCAGATTTCTACGACTTACATTGATTACAGGTTGAAATGATATTTTGGATATAGTGGGTCAAATTCATATATTATAAAATGAATTTTACCTGTTTCTCTTTACTTCTTAAATGTGGTTAGTAGTAAATTTTAAATTACACATGTGGCTCTCATTTGTGGTTCCCATTAATTTCTATCAGATAGTGCTGGCTCAAAAAGTGACTTGTCCCAAGGCTGTACAACTATTATTGGCTGAGAAACTGTTGGTGATCACATGTCACTCTCTAGGCTTGTGTCTGTTCATCTATGCGAAGTCTAACGGTCACTAGATGATCCCGTTGCTACCCAGGTGATCTAAAAAGTTTTCTGGAAGAGAAAGTTGCCCATAATTGGAAGAGAATCATTCAGAGTGCATCTAATCTTAAACAAGATCAGAATGCACCTGGGACTTAAGGCTCCATCTTCAAAGGAAATTAAACCTCCTTCCATAAGCCCCTGCCCTTTATATTTATAATTATATTTATATATTATATTATATTTATATGCCCTTCATATTTATAATTTTGGTCCCCATCCCATCTGCACTGGCTCCAATTATACAGAAATTATTCTTATTCCTCAAAATGACAAATCCTCTCCCCTTCTGCCTGGCCATCAGCACCATACCTCATCCAATTCTCTCATCTTTCGGGTCTCAAATGTCACTTTCTTACAAGGGCTTCTTCAACTCACCCTGGTCCAGGTAATCAACCTCTCTACTCATTATTCTTTTTCCAAGTACCTTCTCCACTACGTATATATCTCATTCTGTAATTTTGTGCTTAATGTTTGACTATTTGTTTCTTGACAGCCTCATTTACTGGATTGCAAGCTCCATGCAAGCAGGACATGTATGTGTCATATTCACCACTGTATCCCCCAAGCCTACTACGGTGCCTGGTAGAGGGAGAGGTTTCATAATGGGCCTTGTGTGCCATGGTAAAAAGATTAGATTTTGACTAGGCGTGGCCGGGCGTGGTGGCTCGTGCCTGTAATCCCAACACTTTAGGAGGCCAAGGCGGGCAGATCACTTGAAGTCAGGAGTTTGAGACCAGCCTGACCACCATGGTGAAACCTCGTCTCCACTAAAAATTACAAAAATTAGCTGGGCATGGTGGCACGTGCCTCTACTTGGGAGGCTGAAGCAGGAGAATCGCTTGAACCCAGGAGGCAGAGGCTGTAGTGAGCTGAGATTCCACCACTGCACTCCAGCCTGGGTGACAGAGCAAGACTCTGTCTCAAAAAAAAAAAAAAGAAAGAGCGAGAGATTGGATTTTATGCTAATGGCATAAGGAAAGTTTTAAGCAAGGTAGTTTTGTGATTGGGCTTATGTTTTTAAAGGATCACCTATGCAATCTGCATTGAATTCAGTTTATTTGGGTGTCTTTCCCCCTCCTACTAATATTATATAAGAATATGGACTGCTGGCCGGGCATGGTGGCTCACGCCTGTAATCCCAGCATTTTGGGAGGCCGAGGAGGGCAGATCATGAGGTCAGGAGATTGAGATCTTCCTGGCCAACATGGTGAAAACCCATCTCTACTAAAATACAAAAAATTAGCCGGGTGTGGTGGCACGTGCCTGTAGTCCCAGCTACTTGGGAAGCTGAGGCAGGGGAATCGCTTGAACCAGGGAGGTGGAGGTTGTAGTGAGCCGAGATGGCACCACTGTACTCCAGCCTGGCAACAGAGCAAGACTACATCTCAAAAAAAATAAAAAAAAGAATATAGACTGTGCCTTGTTTGGGAAGACAGGAGAGAGTAATGGTGAGGGTGTACCCTTTGGACCCAGACCCCTGTGTTCTAGTTCATGGTATGTTGATGCCAGCTTGCATAGACAGGTTTACAAAAGCCCATGGTTAAATTTGCAGGAAACTTGCAAGCTGATTGACACCAGGTTGATAGCTTGAAATCAGCCATGCTAGGAATATTTATACAATGTAAATCAGCAAATGCTACAAATCAGGGTTGTTAATGTTGTTTTTCCAGAGAGCTACTTGTAGGGTTTTTTTGTTTCTTTGTTTGCTTTTGAGACAAGCTTGGGCTCTATCACCCAGGCTGGAGTGCAGTGGCGAGATCTCAGCTCACTGCAACCTCCCCCTCCCGGGCTGAAGCCCACCTCAGCCTCCCAAATAGCTGGGACTACAGGCGTGCGCCACCATGCCTGGCTTATTTTGTTGTTGTTGTTGTTGTTGTTGCTGTTGTTGTAGAAATGGAGTTTCACCATGCTGCCCAGGCTGGTCTCAAACTCATGAGCTCAAGCAATCCCCCCGCCTTGGCCTCTCAAAGTGCTAGGATTACAGGCATGAGCCACTGCACCCAGCCGAGCCAGTTGTTAAACATCTACCAACACACCCTGATTCTGGTTCTAGTGGAAGTTCCACCACATCTAGCCATGGGTCCTTGGGTAAGTTACTTTCTCTGTCTCTAAATTACACTTTCCTTATCTGTAACATGACTCATTAATTCATTCATTCATTCAACAAGTGTTTACTGAGAGCCTACTCAATGCTAGGCACAATTCTGGGCTCTGAGGATGTGGAAGTTTATAAAACAAAGCTCCTGCCTTCTGGAAATCTACATTCTAGTTTGGGAGAAAACCTCATGGAAAAAATGTTGATATGAGTCTTATTTTACAGATGTGGAAACAGTGGCAATGAACTTCACCTCTATGTGCCTGATTTTCTCACCTGCAAAGTGGAGATTCAACCAAATCTACCTCATAAGGTTATGGCGGGTTTACATGAAATGCTGTATGCAAAGCACTTGGCACAGTGCCTGGCACAGAAAAGTGCTGTGTGTCTTATATTAATATTATAAGGAGTTGGCAGCTGGGCATGGTGGCTCACGTCTGTAATCCCAGAGCTTTGGGAGACCAAGGTGGGTGGATCCCTTGAGCCCAGGAGTTCGAGACCAGCCTGGGCAACATAGTGAGACCCTGTCTCTACAAAAAAATAGAAAAAAAATTTAGCCAGGTGGCATGTGCCTGTAGTCTCAGCTACTCAGGAGGCTGAGGCTGGAGAATCACTTGAGCCCAGGAGGCAAAGGTTGCAGTGAGCCAAGATTGTGCCACTGCACTCCAGCCTGGGTGACAGAGCAAGACCTTGTCTCAAAAAAGAAAAAAAAAAAAAGGAGTTGAGTGGGATGGGGGCAAGGGAGAGGGCAGGAAGAATGAGCTAATTCCTTATAATCTTTCCTTTTTAGATATTCAGTCTTGTCTGTTTTTGTAGAGACCAGTTCTAAAACACAGAATTATAAGGCAAAATCCTATAAGAACCAGGTTTGGTGAGCACCCTGCACTGGGGCTAATGTGCTCTGCTAGAGGTTTCCCTGAGAAGGTAACATCTGGACAGGGGTTTAAAGGGAAAGAAGAGTTTACCAAGAAGATACAGTGGGAGAATTGTGACCCAGGCAGAGAGAACACCATGAGCAAAGACAAGGCAATTGGACCCTTCCTTGTGGACATAGCTTCAAATGTGTGGAAGAAAAGGTGGAGAGTAGGCAAGAGAGGCTGGCTGGAGAAGATCATGAAGAGGGTTAACAGATTTAGCAAATAAAAATACAGGACACCCAGTTAAATCTGAATTTCAGACAAATAATGAATTTTCTATAAATTTGTCTCATGCAATATTTAATAACATACTAAAAATGTTTTCTGTCTGAAATTCAGGATTAAATGGGCATTATTTATTTTATCTGGCAACCCTAATCTTGGAGAAACTTGAATGCCAGATTAAGATATTTTCATTTTATCTTGATGAGAGGGTCCGTTAATAATTCTTTGGGAACCCCCAGGAATGAGACTTGGGGCGCTCACTCTTCAGTTCTCAGCTTAATTGCACACATCAGAGGAATCTTTCCTGACCACAAGATTTAAGACAGTTCCTCCCCTTCAGGATTCTCTATCAGCATTCCTGACCATTATTATCTTCAGAACACTATTGTTTTTGTTTTTATATTTGTTTGCTTTTTACCCATTTGTGGACTGCTTTCCCTTCCAGATTCTAAGCTTCAGAAGGGCAAAGATTGCTGTATCATTTACCACAGTAAACTCAGAACCTAACACAGTACCTGGCACTTAATTGTTACTCACTAAATAGTTGTTGATTTAATAAATGAACCAGCCAATCTACTGATTGATTGATTCATTAATTCCTGGTCATAACAATCTGAAATACCTTCAAATTCTCACCCAAGGGCCAGGTGTGATGCCTCCTACCTATAATCCCAGCACTGTGGGAGACCAAGACAGGAGGATCCCTTGAGGCCAGGAGTTTGAAACCAGCCTGAGAAACAAAGTAAGACCCTGTCTCTACAAAATAAAAATAAAAATATTAGCTGGCTGTGGTGGCATGTGCCTGGAATCCCAGCTACTCAGGAGGCTGAAGTGGCAGGGTTACTTGAGCCAATGATGTTGGGGCTGCAGTGAGCCAAGATCACACCACTGCACTCCAGCCTGGACAACAGAGCGAGATCCTGTCTCAAGAACAATTTTTTTTTTACTTCTCACCCAAAATCCTAACAATGTGACTATTCCAATTTTAAAGACAAAAAAAAGGAATGCTCAGAAGAGCTATGTGCTATGCACCAAGCAGAATGAAATCGTGACGATAATGATTTCAGAGTGGCATCCAGGAGGGAGTTAGGAGAAGAGCACCATTCAAGAGACCAACTGCTGGGCTGTAACCTTTAAAAAAATGTGGAAGAATTACCCCTTCCAGAAAGCTTTTAAATAGCCATGGGCTGCCTAGGTTCCTTAAACTTCATGCTTTAGGTGCTCCAAAGTGTAATCAGAGTCACCTTCTCCATTTTTCATTGCCCAGTAAATTATTTATTGGAACAGTCTTTAAGAAAATATTCTCAAAAACACACTCATAAAATATATTTATCATCAATATTGAGCTCCTACCCTACAATCTTGGGTTGATTTGAAACATACGACACTGCCGAAGAAATCCTGACTCTTCCAATCAGTGCCTGAATGGGTGGGAAAGAGTTACAGAGTGGGCAATGGAAAGGGGAACCTGTTTTCTGGGGAGCAGAATGCAATTTCTGGGGCTCAGGAAGAGTCTGTTCCCTCTGCTTCTTATTCCCAACATCCAGGTCCATGGGTCCCCTGTACTGTCATATTTTTAAATAATTGTGAAAACTGAGATCTGGAGTTTAGCTACTTGCTCACAGCCATAGTTAGTAACTGGCAAGACTCCAATCCAAGTCTGTCTGACTACGTGTTTCACAGTAGGGATTTGGGCTCAGTTAACCTTTCAAATAGTACTGACACTTATGATCCAGGCACAGGAGATTATTGACTGCTAACGAGTAATTATCTCTCCCAGCAGGCACAGGTCTCAATTAGACACAAGGAGAATTTGTGTTCCTAGACAGACTGTAAGCCAAGTAAAAACTCAATAGTCATGGATATGCAACGAAAAGGAATTATTTGGTGTGGGAAGGAAAAAGAGTCTGAGGTATGATAAAGGAATTGTGATTGTGTTAAGAGTCCTCATCTTTTAAAGATACTAAAATTTATGTATGAAATAATGTGATGACTAGAATTTGCTTCAAAATTGTCAGAGGTGGGAGAGGTATGGATTTGAGTGGAAGTACAGATGAAAGAATTATTGATGAGTCATAATTGCTGAAGGTGGGTGACAGATACATTGGAGCTCATTTTACTATTCTTCTGGAAATAGGATGGCAGCAGCAATTCCAAGAACAACAACAGCAAGAAGAATAAGAGAGATCATCTTTTCCTGGGGATCTCTCTGAGAAAGAAGGGAGAAGGAATGCTGGTAAGGACCAACTATGTCCATTGCACAAAGAAAGTATTCCATGGCCAAGAATGTTGAGCTATAGAGCAGCCTGGGAAGCATGACAAAACCCCATCTCTACAAAAAATACCAAAATTAGCCGGATATGGTGGTGCACACCTGTAGTCTCAGCTACTTGGGAGGCTGAGTAGGAGAGGTGGAGGCTGCAGTGAGCTGTGATTGTACCACTGCACTACATCCTGGGCGATAGAGACCCTATCTCAAAAAAAAAAAAAAAAAAATGTTGGGCTGTCAACCCCGAGAAAGCCAATTTTAAAAAAGAAATTTTAAAAAAAGATGTTGAGCTGGAAAGACCATGAAACCAGACTCACAATGACTCATAAGAATCAAACAAATTTCATAACTCCCTAATTCTGAGAAGTGCCAGTCGTCAATGCCCCATACCAATGACCCTCATGAGTCAGACCTTTCAGAGATGCTTTAGTATGAAAGAATAGGGAGAACTATTTGTGCTATTACCATTTGGGGCCAGTCAAAGGACATTGGTCAAGACCACTTTTGGCTTGGGAAGTAAGCAGATACCTTAGCTAGTGAGCTGAATCGGCTGTTTATTACACAGCCTTGGCACTAAGTATGTGTATTAATTATCTATTGCTGTGTAACAAGTTATCCCAAAATTTAGTGGCTTAAAATAACTAAGAACATGTATTATGTTACAAAATGTTGGTGAATCAGGAATTCAGAAGCAGCTTAGCAGGATAGTTCTGGCTCAGGGTCTCTCATAAAGTTGTAGTCACGATGTCATTCACTTCCAGAATGGCTCATTCACATGGCAAGCAAGTTGTACTAGTTGTTGGCTGGAGACCTCAATTCCTTGATGCATAGGTCTCCTTACCAGGCTGGCTGAGTGTTCTCACGTGGCGGCTGACTTCCTCCAGAGCAGGTGATCCAAGAGAGAACAGGACAGAAGTCAGTGTCTTTTGTGATCTAGCCTCAGAATTCACAGTCCATCATTTCTATGATATCCTATGGAGTGCACAGCTCAGGCCTGTTCATTACGGGAGGGAACCACACAGGGCATGAATACCAGGAGGTGAGATTCACTGGGACCATCCTGGAAGTGGAGCCTTCAACTCCAGTCAAGCCTTCAGGTGACTGCAACCTCATGAGACATACGAAACCAGAATCAGCCATCTATGCCATCCCTAAATCGCTAATCCACAGAAACAGTGAGATAATAAATGCTTTTTGTTGTTTTTAACCTCCCACGTTTTTAGGCAATTTATTGTGCAGCAAGAGATATACAAAGTCTAAGCTGGCTAGGTACCAAAAGTGACATTTCTATCATTGGTAGCCGCTGTGACCTATTATAAACAGAGCAATTGATAAACACCAATTAGATGCCCTGAGTCATTCCCAGCAGCTATCAGTGAAATTAACACCAGCAACAATGAAAGCAAAGAATGTTCCTGTGCCCCAGACTGGGAAGAGGGGCAGCTGTTAAACTCACATCTTCTCATGGAGACTCATTATGCACATGAATATATGAGAAGCTCTGTGCAGTCTTGTAGGAAGAAAACTGTTTAACTGTTTCACCCAATGTTTTCCAAGCCCATTTGATAACAGAAGCCATTTTTCATCTAACACCTATTAGCATCCTGTGGAACTAGTGTTATGAAAGACACATCTTAAGAAAAACTGATCTACCTCAACCTCAGAAGTTTCAGAAAATTGTGCATCTTTTCCTGTTCTTTCATTTTTTTGAAAATAAGCCTGACATTGAAAACATAGAAATCACAAGTTTTTGTTTAGAAAAAAATTAGCCAGGTGTGGTAGTGCACACATGTAGTCCCAGCTACTCAGGAGGCTGAGGTAGGAGGATGGCTTGAGCCTGAAAGTCAAGGCTACAGCTAGCAGTGCCACTGCACTCCAGCCTGGGCAACAGAGTGAGATCTTGTCTCTAAAGTAATTAATTAAATGCCTATGTATATATTTAAAAGATCTAAATTTTTCCAAGCCTGACATTCTGAGCACTTACATGATGCTACCTTGATGTTCATTAACTCTCTCTGACCCAAGAGCTTCCACATGCACCAGTAAAATAACCTCAGCCCAGCTCTCATGAAAGACCATGTTCTTTCTGCAGGTGCTTAAGCTCATGTATGCTCCTGTCTCATGTATACTCCTGTCTCATGTATACTCCTCTCCAGGGGTCCTCTGCTCAGGCGCTGCGTTGGCATCTGCAGCCCCCATGTCACTTGAAAGGGGAGCCTCATCCTTGCCACTGCTGCCCTACCTAGGGCACTGCTCCCAGGCACTTCAGCAGCTGCAGGACCCTGAAGGAGCATGGCCTTCTGCTTGGGTGCCCCTAACAGCAGAGTCGTACTGTGCCCTATAGAAACATGGGGTACCGGCAGCCATCCTCAGTGCTGAGTTACAGTTGTCTGGGCACCAATGCGGTTCTGCTTCTACCCTGTTTCTCACCTCTTCTGTCCACAACATCTCACCCTAGGAGGGTTAGATTTCATCCCTGAATCAGACCAGGCAGCAGATACTGTCTGGTCCTCTCAATTCCCAATTTACCCTCAGATGCCTCGAAGGCACACACACAAGCCTCAAAGATTCTTTCTGTTCCCATCATTACCTTCTCCCTCTTCCTTCCCTTCCTCCTCCTCCTCTTCTTCCTCCTGTACTCCTTTTCCTTCTCCTCCTCTTCTTCATCATCCCCCATTACCTAGCGGGGGAGCATTAATCCATCAGACCCCAAGCCCTACTCCAAGCCCTGCTGGGAACTCCTCTCCAAATCTTGAGTAAAGAAAATGAAAAGGCCGGGTACGAAGGCTCATGCCTGTAATCCCAGCATTTTTGGAGGCTGAGGCAGGAGGATCGCTACCATCCAGGGCAATATGGCAAAATCCCGTCTCTACAAAAAAATACAAAAATTTTACCCCCTATCCAACTTTCACCTAAAGAATTAGTGGTGGTGATCTCTGACTAGTGAAATATAGATGGCTTTTATTTTGTTCCTTTTTGCTTATTTGTATTTCCTCAATTTCTACCATGAACAGGTATAAGAGAAATAAATAATGAAAGAAATATATTAAATCTATATCTATAAAAGTAAATAATGAAAATAATTTTTGGCCAGATGTGGTAGTTTATGCCTGTAATCCCAACACTTTGGGAGGCCGAGGAGGGTGGATTGCTTGAGCACAGCAGTTCCACACCAGGCTGGGCAACATGGCAAAACCCTGTCTCTACTAAAAATAGAAAAAATTAACTAGGCATCGTGGCACGCATCAGTAGTCCCAGCTACTGGGGAGGCTAAGGTGGGAGGATCACCCGAGCCCAGGAAGTTGAGGCTGCAGTGAGCCATGATCGCACCACTACACTCTAGCCTGACTGATGGGTGTGAGACCCTGCCTCAAGATAAATAAATAAATAAATAAATAAATAAATAAATAAAGTAAGAAAAAAATAATTTTTTTATCTCCATGGTATTTCTTAAAGTGATCTGTAATGCTTGCACTTTGGGTTTCGTAAAATCACACACATCAGCCCCCACAGGATGCACATTCCCCACCAACACATCTCTAATCATCTTATTTCTTTCTGCAAAAAAACAAGCATGTTGATATTTTAGGAACAGGTTTTTATAGAGCTTGTTACATTTTATATTTATTTATATTTATGTTGTATGTTTTTATTTATACCACCACATTATTCCAGAAGGAATTTAAGATTGCTGACAAAGATACATAAAGCACAAAAAGGTGGCATAAATGAAAACAAGATATAAGAAAAAGAAAAGCCGGTCGGGCGCAGTGCCTCACGCCTGTAAGCACTTGGGAGGCCGAGGCAGTGGATCACCTGAGGCCAGAAGTTCAAGACCAGCCTGGCCAACATGGTGAAACCCCGTCTCTACTAAAAATACAAAAATTAGCTGGGTGTGGTGGCGGGTGCCTATAGTCCCAGCTACTCGAGAGGCTGAGGCAGGAGAATCGCTTGAACCCGGGAGGCAGAGGTTGCAGCAAGCCGACATTGAGCCACTGCACTCCAGTCTGGATGACAGAGTGAGACACTATATCAAAAAAGAAAAAAAGGCTGGGCACGGTGGCTCATGCTTGTAATCCCAGCACTTTGGGAGGCCGAGGCGGGTGGATCACCTGAGGTCAGGAATTCGAGACCAGCCTGGCCAACATGGTGAAACCCCATCTCTATTAAACATATAAAAATTAGCCGGGCGTGGTGGCATGCACCTGTAATTCCAGCTACTCAGGAGGCTGAGGCAGGAGAATTGCTTGAACCTGGGAGGCAGAGGTTGCAGTGAGCCGAGATCGTGCCACTGCACCCACCACCATTCCCAGCTGATTTTTGTATTTTTAATAGAGACGGGTTTTCACCATGTTGGTCAGGCTGGTCTTGAACTCCTGACCTCAGGTGATCCACCCGCTTTGGCCTCCCAAAGTGTTGGGATTACAGGCGTGAGCCACTGCGCCCAGCCCACTGTGTCTCTTTACCTAAAGACTTTCTTTAACAACTCTGGAGCACACTCTTCCCGCCTGTGAAGCAGGTCAGAGGTGCCTGAGAATGAACACCCCTACCCCCATAGGACCTAGTAGATAAATACCCCTCTCCCCGACTCCGCAGGCAGGAAAACTCCGAGGTGTTATTCATGGGATCCCAGAGGTCTGGTGGAATCAAGCCGCCGTTATCCACAGTGTAACCTGCTCGATAACCCTTTTCCTGGCTGCCTACTCCTCCCTGTCTTCCTTTCCCACTCCCCTACTTCCAAGTGTTTCCTGGGATGGCCATGCAAATAAATTCTGTACATCCAATTCCTTATCTCAGGCTTTTAGGTGAACTCAAATAAGATAGTCTGTAAGAAGAATGAGTTTGCTGGCGCAGTGGCTCAAGCCTGTAATCCCAGCACTTTGGGAGGCCAAGACAGGCGGATCACCTGAGGTCAAGAGTTCAAGACCAGCCTGGCCAATATGGTGAAACCCCATCTCCACTAAATATACAAAAATTAGCTGGGTGTGGTGGTGCACGCTGTAATCCCAGCTGCTTGGGAGGCTGAGGCAAGAGAATCACTTGAACCTGGGAGGCGGAGGTTGCAGTGAGCCAAGATCGTGCCATTGCACTCCAGCCTGGGCATCAAGAGTCTGTCTCAAAAAAAAAAAAGAAGGAGGAGTTTGAGAGCAGCAGAGGAGGATGGGGTAGAACAACTGTCGAGGCACGAAATGCTTGGGGACTTGGACTGAGTAACATTGGACGTAGAGGAAACGGCAGGTGAAATCAGTAGGACCAAGGGATGTAGCGGATGTGCAGGGAAAGGAAGAGGATGATGCAACAGCTGCCTCCTGGGCTTTTGTCCTCCCTAGAAGACAGGGGAAGGAGAAGGGTCAATAATACATATGTTAAATTTTTTGTGCGTGTCACAGAACAGCTTGTAACCACCAGATTTTCTGGAACTCTCTTCTGTCTTCTCGCCCTGCCTTGACTCATCAGACTCTAGAACAACGTAGCTGCCATCGTCCGGGGAAGCCTGCGTTTTCTCCTGCAGGGCAGGATCCAATAACAGCGTTCTCATCCAATAAAGGAGGCTGGCGCACAGGGACAAAATATTGAATTAAAAACAATACCAGAGTCGCTGAGCTTTCGCCACCCCTGAACTGCCTGTGCGTGCTTTTGCTCTGCAAATTGGTAATGGGAGCCCCAGGGAAATACTGTTCAGGAGAGGGGGTGGAAGGCAGGTACGCAGAGCAGGGAAGCAAAGTCGACTCTTAGCCACAGTTGGCTGAGCCAATGCCCGGGAGTACAGCATGAATTCAGCAGCCAGAAATCCAACCCTGAGCTCTGGGCCCTGGCCTTGGTGCTGGCTCCGTGAATCTGCCTTCCAGAGGCAGGAGGATGCAACGGTTACACACAGAGCTCTGAGCTCAGGCCTGAGATGCAGCCTGCTTCCACCACACTGGTTGACTCTGTGACCTTGACTAACTCCTTAGACACTCGACTCTTAATTAATTAATTAATTTATTTATTTATTTTTTTTTTGAGGTGGAGTCTCACTCTGTTGCCCAGGCTGGAGTGCAGTGGCCTGATCTCATCTCACTGCAAACTCTGCCTCCCAGTTCAAGCAATTCTCTGCCTCAGCCTCCCGAGTAGCTGGGATTACAGGCGCCTGCCACCATACCTGGCTAATTTTTTGTATTTATAGTAGAGACGGGGTTTCACCATCTTGGCCAGGTTGGTCTTGAACTCCTGACCTTGTGATCCACCCGCCTCAGCCTCCCAAAGTGCTGGGATTATAGGTGTGAGCCACCGCGCCCGGCCTCAAATCTCAATTTTTTGGTGGTTGTTCCACATGCTAGTGCTATGCTCAGCACTTATTTAATCCTAACATCCTCTCTATTTCCATTTTACAGATGATGGAGCCAAGGCTCAGAGGAGTTAAGTAACTTGTCTGGGTCACACAGCCAGGTGTAGTCAGATATTGGAGCAAGGCAATGTGACCGATGCACACGCCCTCCCCTATGGTCCAAATGTTTGTGTCCCCTGAAATTCATATGTTGAAACCTTATCCCCAGTGTGATGGTATTAAGAGGTGGGGGCCTCTGGGAGTCTTGACACCCTCTTTATTTCTTCTATCAGCCAGAATATTTTAGGCTGCAAAAATGAAACCACCAATCCAGCTGGTTAACCGTGAGAAAAATATATCGACTCAAAGATTAAGTTCTGTGGTATGGTGGCTGTAGCAGTCATTCATTCAGAGGCTTAATGATGTCCTTCCCGTCTTCCCACTGAGTCATCACCCATGTATTAGTTCCATCATGTAGTCACAAGACAGCTGCCACACTTCCAGGCATCGTGCATGCATGTGACCATGTCCTGCAAAAGAGGAGGGGCTTTCTCTTTCAGAAAACAGACCAAAAAAGCTGGGCACAGTGGCTCATGCCTGTAATCCCGGCACTTTGGGAGGCTGAGGTAGGCAGATTGCTTCAGACTAGGATTTTGAGACCAGCCTGGGCAATATGACAAAACCCCTTCTCTACAAAAAAAATACAATTAATTTGCTGGGTGTGGAGGTGCACACCTTTAGTCCCAGCTACTCAGGAGGCTGAGCGGGGAGGATCACCTGCACCCGGGAGTTGAGGCTGCAGTGAACAGCGATTGTGCCTCTGCAGCACTGGGTGACAGAGTGAGATCCTGTTAAAAAAAAAAAAAAAAAGAAAAGAAAACAAACAAACAAAAAGTCTTTTCCAGAAGCCCCTGAGCAAACATTCCTCTTATTTCATTCAGCAGAATTGTTCTTATTCCTGTTTCCAAACCAGCCACTCACAAGGGAATTTGAACCTCGTGAATGGCTTGGTAAAGCCCATGGCTCTTTGTAGAAGGATAGATTACCAATTACCCCCAAATGGTGCCTCCATTAGAAAGGAGAGGCCGGGTGCAGTGGCTCATGCCTGTAATCCCAGCATTCTGAGAGGCTGAGGCGGGCAGATCGCCTGAGGACAAGAGTTCGAGACCAGCCTGGCCACATGGTGAAACCCTGTGTCTACTAAAAATACAAAAATTAGCCAGGCGTGGTGGCAGGTGCCTGTAATCCCAGCTACTTGGGAGGCTGAGGCTGAACCTAGGAGGCAGAGGTTGCAGTGAGCCAAGATTGCACCATTGCACTCCAGCCTGGGTGACAAGAGCAAAACTCTGTCACACTGTCATGCACAGGAAAAAAAAAATAGAAAGGAGAAAGGGGACAGTGTCTGGTTTTGGGTCAGCAAGCAAAAATGTATGCAAATCCTCTCTATTTCTCTTCTCACTCCCAAAACCCTCTCTTCCTAAATTGTTGCTTTATTTCTCTATCATTTAACATTTTACTCCCCCTTTCAGGACCAACTCAAATGTCACCTCTGACAGACAGCCTTCCCTGACTTCCTCCTGTCGGATTAATTGCTCTTCACTGTGCTTCCAGGTAACATGGCACATGCTGCTGCTCTGTGGCTTTTTGTTGTTGTTGTTGTTGTTGTTTTGTTTTTGTTTTCTTGAGACGGAGTTTCGCTCTTTTTGCCCAGGCTGGAGTGCAATGGCGTGATCTCGGCTCACTGCAACCTCTGCCTCCCGGGTTCAAGTGATTCTCCTGCCTCAGCCTCCTGAGTAGGTAGGATTACAGGTGTGCACCACCATGCCCGGCTAATTTTGTATTTTTAGTAGAGATGGGGTTTCACCATGTTGGCCAGGCTGGTCTCGAACTTCTGACCTCAGGTGATCTGCCCGCCTTGGCTTCCCAAAATGCTGGGATTACAGGCATGAGCCACCGTGCCCGGCTCTGTGGCCTTTTTATCACATGATTGTGGAGAGAGGTCAGGCTTTAGAGCAAATGGACCCAGGTTCAACTCCCAGGTCTTCCACTTACTTCATGGGGAACTTGGATATGTCATTTCTCCTCTTCAAGCTTCAGTTTCCTCCTCTGTAAAAGTATATGTTCTTTTTAGGGCAGTTTGGAGAATCAAGGTAGACAATGTGTCTGTGGTTATTGTCAAGGGAGGGAGGGAAGGAAGAAGGAAGGAAAGAAATGATCAGACTATCCCAGAAAAAAGTCAACTCTCAGCAAAAAAAAAAAAAAAAAAAAGCGAAAGTCACTCCAAGGTGCTGACCAGACAGCCCCCTCACCCTGAAATTCCCCTCCCCCAGGTTCTCCCAAGAAAGTCATTTTTCATCCCCAAAGTCATTTGGCTTAGAGACAGGGGAGAGAGGCAGTGGCAGGGTCTGTATTGTGCCTGCCCTGCCACCATCCATCACCCAGCCGACAGAAACTCACCTCCCACAAATAAAGTTATGACAAGCGTCCCCAACCCATTCTTTCAGCCGTCGCCTCCCTGTTTCCATCATCTCTGACATTATAAGCCATCAGCCAAGCTGTTTGTCATGCCTCTGACAGGGCCTTGGCGATGCGGGCAGGAGGGCTGTGCTGAGGTATGGCTGGACTCCAGGGTGCGTGTCCTACCCTCGCCCGACATTGGTGATCTTGAACTATGTCACAGGTGCTTTCAAAAAGGGTTTCTCCCCTGTGGGGCAGGAGTCCAGAGGTGCAGCAGAACTGGAAGGGAACATTTGTTCATTGATTCATTCAGCAAACATTAGTGAACGCCCGTACTCTGCCTGAACCTGTGCGAGGCACAGCTGCAGCCACAAAGAGGGGCCAAACACAGTCTTTGCCCTTGCAGAGTGCCCAGTCCAGTGGGGAAGTAGAGAGCAAGCCATGTCAACAGACAGTGCCAGCACATCTGTGGCACGGGCAGTCCAGGAAACGGGGAGCAGAGAAGGGTAGAAAATCAGGGAAGGCTTCTTGGAGGAGGTGCCATTTGAGCTGAGAGCCACAGGACAAGGAGGAGGCAGTAAGAGCAATTCTTTGAAAATGTCTCCTTTCTTCTCTGCAGATTTGTCCACTTACAAGCACCAAAGGGCAAAGTTGAGAAAATGTTTGGGAAAGAGAAGAGCATCATGTTCCAGGCAATGGAACAGCATACACTAAGCCTCTGGACTTGTTTCCCAGGGCTGCCGTCACAAATTACTACAAACTTGGGGGCCTAAGACAACAGTCGTGTATTCTCTCACAGTTCTACACGCCAGAAGTCTAAAATCAAGAGACCAGCAGGGTTGGTTTTCTGGAGGCCCCGAGGGAGAATCAGTTTCATGCCTCTTTCCCAGCTTCCAGTGGCTGTAGGCAAGCCTAGGTGTTCCTTGGCTTGCAGATACATCTCTCCTGTCTCAGCCTCTGCTCCCCATATTCACATGGCCTTTCTCTGTGTCTGTGTCTCAATTCTCTCTCCTTTCTCTGATAAGAACACCTGTCATTGGATTGCGAGCTCATCCTAAATCCAGGATGATTTCAACTTGAGATTCTCGACTTAATTACATCATTAAAGACCGCATTTCCAAATAAGATCACATTCACAAGTACCTGGGATTAGGACTCTGACCATTCTCTCTCTCTCTCTCTCTCTCTCTCTCGAACAGGGTCGCACTCTGTCGCCCAGGCTGGAGTGCAGTGGCGCAATCTTGGCTTACTATAGCCTCCCCAGGTTCAAGCGATCCTCCCACCTCGGAACCCCCCGTAGGTGGGACCACAAGCATGTGCCATCACACCTGGCTAATTTTTGAATTTTTTGTATAGACAGGGTTTCGCCATGGTGCGCAGGCTGGTCTCAAACTCCTGAGCTCAAGTGGCCTCCCAAAGTGCTGGGATTACCTACGTGAGCTACTGTACCTGGCCTAAAAGTTCTTAAAGCAAATTAAAAGTGCTACTCCAGTGAACAAAAGAATGATAAGAAAATGAAACAGGCTTATTGCTGACATAAAAAAAGTTTGAGTGGTCTGGATGGGAAATCAAACCAGCCACAACATTCCGTTAAGCCAAAGCCTAATCTAGAGCAAGGCCTAACTGACTTCAGTTCTATGAAGGCTGTGAGAGATGGGGAAGCTGCAGGAGAAAAGTTGAGAGCAGGCCGAGGTTGGTTCATGAGGTTTAAGGAAAGAAGCCAAGTCTATAACATGAAAGTGCAAAGCTGAATCAGCAAGTGTGATGGAGAAGCTGCAGCAAGTGATCCCGATGATCTAGCTAAGATCGTTGATAAAGGTGGCTTCACTAAACAACAGATTTTCAATGTAGATGAAACCAAACAGTTTCAATATACACTAGACACCAGATTTTCCTTATTCTGGAAGAAGATGCCATCTGGGATTTTCATAACTAGAGAGGAGAAGTCAATGTCTGGCTTCAAAGCTTCAAAGATCAGGCTGATTCTTTTGTTAGGGACTACTGCAGCTGGTGACTAAGTTGAAGCGAGTGCTCATTTACCATTTTGAAAACCTGAGGGTCCTTATAAATAACTAAAAGATTAGCACAGGATAAATCTACTCTGCCTGTGTTCTATAAATGAAATAACAAAGCCAGGATGATAGCACTTCTTTTTTCAGCATTGTTTAATACTTTAAGCCCACTGTTGAGAACTACTGCTCAGAAAAAAAAAAAAAAAATCCTCTCAAAATATTACTGCTCATTGACAATGCACCTCATCACCCGAGTTCTCATGGCAATGTACAAGGAGATGGAGATTAAAGCTGTTTACATGCCTGATAATACAACATCCATTCTGTAGCCCATGGATCAAGGAGTAATTTCAGCTTTCAAGACACATTCATAAGGCTATAGCTGCCATAGATAGTAATTCCTTTTATGGATCTGGGCAAAGTAAACTGAAAATCTTCCAGAAAGGATTTACTATTCTAGATGCCTTTAAAAACATTCATGATTCATGGGTGGAGGTTAAAATATCAACATTAACAGGAGTTTAGAAGCTGATTCCAATCCTCATGGATGACTTTGAGGGGTTCAAGCCTTCAGTGGAGGAAATAACAGCAGATGTGGTGGAAATAACAAGAAGCTTAGAATCAGATGTGGAACCTGAAGATGTGACTGAACTGCTGCAATCTCATGATCAAACTTGAACAGATGAAGAGTTACTTCTCACAGAGAAGCAAAGAAAGTGGTTTCTTGAGACAGACTCTACTCTGTTGAAGATGCTGTGGACATGGGTGAAATGACAACAAAGGATTTAGAATATTACATGAACTTAGATGATAAAGGAGCATCAGGGTTTTAGAGAATTGACTCCAATTCTGAAAGAAGTTCTACTATGGGTTAAATGCTATGAAACGGCATCGCATGCTACAGAGAAATCTTTGGTGAAAGGAAGAATCAATGGATGGGGCAAATGTCACTGTTGTCTTATCTTAAGAAATTGCCAGCCAGATGCAGTAGCTCATGCCTGCAATCCCAGCATTTTGGGAGGCCGAGGCAGGCAGATCACCTGAAGTCAGGAGTTCGAGACCAGCCTGACCAACATGATGAAACCCCGTCTCTACTAAAAATACAAAAATTAGCCAGGCATGGTGATGTATGCCTGTAATTCCAGCTACTCGGGAGGCTGAGACATGAGAATCACTTGAACCCAGGAGGCAGAGGTTGCAGTGAGCTGAGATTGTGCCAATGCACTCCAGCCTGGGCAACAAAGCAAGACTGTCAAAAAGAAAGAAAGAAAAGAAAGAAAGAGAGAAAGAGAGAGAGAGAAAGAAGGAAAGAAAGGAAAGAAGAGAAAGAAAAGGAAGAAAGAAAGAAAATCTTCAGCAACTACCACCCTGATCAGTCAGCAGCCATCAACATAGAGGCAACACCCTCCATCCACCAGCAAAAAGAGTGCAGCTTGCTGAAGGCTCAAATGATTGCTAGCTTGTTTAAGCAATAAAGTATTTTAAAATTAAGGTATGTACACTATGGTCTTAGACATAATGCTATTGCACAATTAATATACTACAATATAGTGCAAACAGAACTTTTATAGGCACTGGAAAACCATACAGTTCACGTGACTTGCTTTATTCTTATATTTGCTCTATTGTGGTGGTCTGGAACTGAACCCTCACTATCTCTGAGGTATGCCAATGTGGAGTATCCCTTCTACATTGAATACTGGGCTTAGCCATGTGACTTGCTTTGGTTAATAGGTTATTAGCATGTGTGAGGAAGGAGAGACTTCATAAGCACTGGTATATTTGTGCTTGATGTCTTGGAGTGCTCCTTCTTGGAACCCTGCTGCCATATTGTAAAGAACTCTGGGTTGCTTGGCACGGTGGCTCACACCTGTAATCCCAACACTTTAGGAGGCCAAGGCAAGAGGATCACTTGAGTCCAGGAGTTTGAGACTACCCTGGGCAACATAGTGAGACCCCATCTCTACAAAAAAATTTTAAAACTTAGCAGGGTGTGGTGTCATGTGCTGGTAGTCCTGGCTACTTGGGAGGTTGAGGTGGGAGGATTGTTTGAGCCCAGAATGTCAAGGCTGCAGTGAGCCATGATCATGCCACTATAATCAGCCTGAACAACAGAGTGAGACCCTGTCTCAAAAGGCTACCTTGCTGAAGAGAGCGATCTTGTGGAGGGGCCCAGAAGATTAGATGCCACAAGGGGAAAAGGCTACACAGAGGAGAACAAAGATACCCCAGCTGACAGTCACCACAAAGGGTCTAGACCCTGGGAGAGGCCTTTGTAATAAGGGAGGGTGGTGGTCCGCCCTAAGGGGGTGGAGTGTTTTATCACTAACGTGGTTGAGAATTTCCAGCACCCAGTGAGGATAAAAAGCAGATTGACTTTTAGTCAATGTTATCATTTTTAAGCTCTCTGCAAAATATGTACCTCTTGTTGCCTGCACCTGGGGTGGACCAGTCTCACTGCTGTCTACCCACTGCCCCCCTACATGCCCCCTGCTGCCAAACACACACACTCACACATACACAGACAGTGTTGTCTCCTGGCCCTTCCAGTCCTGCCACAGCTGAATGGAGCCACCTGAATGACCCTAGCCCACAACATATGGAGCAGAAGCCCTGCCCTGTTAACTCACAGAATCATAAGAAATAATGAATTATTGTTGTTTTAAGTCACATGCTTTGGGAGTGGTTTGTTATGCTACAATGAATAACTCAAACATATGAGGAGCTCCAATTTTGATTGTTGATGTTTCAAGTATATCTAGAAAGAGCAAGACTTTTCTGGCAGCTCCCGCAAATGTCCTGGAATTCACTCTGATTTGTTCCCCTAGGGTCATGTGCCACCTAAGAGCCAATTGCAGGGTCAAGGGAGCGTGATACACTGACTGGCTTAGCTTGGGTCACATGCTTTATCCTGAAGCAGGAAGTGGAATCTCCCTTGGACCACATGGACTGAGGGTAGAGGAGGCATAGGTTTCTAAAGGAAAATGGGGCAAAAGGAGAGAAATGCAAAGGACACTTTGTGGGGCTGAAGCTCAGGGAAAATTATCCTTGATATTCTCCATCCAGTGACAATTTGCACCTAAAAGAAAGGGACAAAAATGGATCCCAATTCTAAGGAACCTGTGGTATGGGAAAGGAAAGAGATCATTATACTTTGGCCTGGGCTCAAGTTGTGGATTGAACTCTAACTTCCTTTTTGGAAGCTGCTTTGGACAAGCTACCTAACCTCTGTGTACTCATCTATAAAATGGGTTTGTTAATTACTATACAGATGGGTTATGGTTGGAGTTAAATCAGATTATGGTTGTTGTAGAAAACAAAGATAGAGGCTGCCCAGACACTCCTTTAAGGAAGGGCTTGCTGACTGATGTGAGGAGGGCAGTCAGCCTCAGCTGCAGAGAGTCACCTGGCCAGAGGTCACACCCTTCCAAGGGCAGCCTGTACCCAGTGACCAAGCAAACAAGGATGTAAAGGTTTGGCCGTTTCCACCGGAAGCAGAACAACTCCTCCAAGCATTGCCCATTCCCGGGCCCCCTGCCCGGTTGGCTGAGACTTTGTAGAGCCTGCATCACCGTTGTCTTCTCCCTCTATGCAATCCTGCTTCTCCCCTTCCTATCACTGGCATTGATCCCTAATAAATATCTTACACCCTAAACTCTGCTTATGAGAGCCCAATCTGTGATAGATGCCAAATGCTTAACCCAGCACTTGGCACGCAGGATGAAGTGGTGAAAGTTTACTGAGTGAAAATTGGCTCCTTGAGTGAGGAAAGGAAAAAAGAAAAGAGGGGCAGGTGAGGGAAGTTGGTGTGAGGACTGGCAGGCACTAAGCAACTGTTGTCATGGAAAGGGCCTGCAGGCTGGCACAGCAGCTCCTGTCTCACAGGGGAGAGGAAGGTCTCTCGGGGGACATCCTCTCCACCTCCACACACCTGCAGCCCCCTGCTTGCCAAGCAACTGTATCTCTTCTGCGTGAGGCTTCATCCACTGCAGTAGACCTGAAGACAGGGGCTGATTTTAGTTTTCCTCCAGGTTGGTTCTTAACTCATGGTGCCTGTCTGGGGTCCTCAGGCCAGGTGGCCCCTGGAGAGGCAGCAGAGACAGCTCAAGTCCTGAAGCAGAGGCTCTCTCCCATGTTTGTAGAATCTCAGAATTCTAGAATCTTGGAAGTGAGAATCAGCATTCCAGGACCAGCCATGAAAACAAAACTGCGAACAACTCTAGAGTCTTGGATCAAGGGAGTCTCTGGTTTAAAGGATCTCAGTGTTTTCAGGCTAGAAAGGGCCAGGCAGCCTCTTCATTTGAGCTTCTGTCTCCCTGAACTCTGACCCTAACTATGTGGCCTGGATGCAATTACCATTTTCCTCTAAACAGGGCAGACAAACCCCCAGGCTGCCAGGTCCCAGGCATGGAGTCAAGAGCACACAGGAATAATCCAGGAGGACTTAGGAGGTGAGGTTTCCTGGGCAGGAGAAATGGCAGGAGCACAGGTGTCACAGATGGAAAGAGCAGTGTGTGTGTAGGGATGGGATAAGGAGCAGTAGTTATGGTGGGAGGGACTGTATTAAAGTAAGTAAAAGCTTCCAATGAAATAATACACACTTGAAGCACCTGACAGGTGCATTGCAGATACTCAATGAATGCTACTTCCCCTCCCCTTCTCTTCTGCTCACAAATCTCTGTTTCCTGCTTTTCTGCATTATCCACGTTTATACTGAGGAGTTCTGAGAAATGAAAAGATTTTCTGGAAGAGAGACACAGGACCAATTTCCCCCACCCAGAAACAATCACCTATCACAATGGATAGGGGCTGTGTCCTCAATATAGACCAAGACTCTCTGCAGGGAGGATGGCTGACTGATTGCAGAGAGAAGCCCAGGAATAGGATATTTGAACTGGGTTTTGAGAGTAGAAGAGGAGTTTCCCCGGCAGAGAAGGTGGCGGTGAGAAGAAAGGAATTCTATGCAGTTTCTGTGACTGTTAAATGAATGAATTGCTAAGATCTCCGGACTTTCTAGTTTATACTTTAGAAATAATTCAAGCAACTACCCAACTTTGCAAATGGAAAAACTGATGGACCTGGGCATATACATGCAATTTCATACTTTATCTCCCATTACCAAAATCCCCAAGCCAAGAAAACAAAGAGAATAACAATGTGTCCTGAGCCCTCAAGGTAGACCTTGAGATGGAGAGAAATTTCCAAGAGTTTGGGGACAAAATGAAGAAAAGAAGAGGGTTTTTAATAAAGCTAAATTTATTTCACTTAAAAGACTGTCTTTATTCTGAGGTCATGTTCTTCCTACTTTGGGAGTGTTTTAAATGTCCTTTCATTTATGAAATCATGGAGATAGTAAATGGCCATTCATAGTTGAATTGTTTTTTGTTTTTATTTGGCAAAATAGTTAGCAACCCTATATTAGTTCTCAAAAAAAATTTTTATATTGTATAGTCCCTGAAACCTCACATTTTCAGAACCACTGAGTCAGAAGCCATTGGTGGCAGAAGATGTGTATATTCCTTCTCAACATTTGGGCTGTGCTCAGGGGTCACCTATCAAGAGTGACCCTCCCTGATGGCCCTGCCTAAAGCAGGTCCCCTCCTTTTCCCTATGTTTTCTTTCTATTCCATCTCCCTTGTATTAGTCCACTGTCATGCTGCTAATAAAGACATATTCGAGGCTGGTTGTGATGGCTCACACCTGTATTCCCAGCACTTTGGGAGGCCGAGGCGGGAGGATCAGGTCAGGAGTTCGAGACCAGGTGAAACTCCGTCTCTACTAAAAATACAAAAATTAGCTGGGCATGGTGGCACGTGCCTGTAATGCCAGCTACTCAAGAGGCTGAGGCAAGAGAATTGCTTGAACCCAGGAGGTGGAGGTTGCAGTGAGCCAAGATCACACCGTTGCACTCCAGCCTGGGTGACAGAGCGAAACTCCTTCTCAAACAAAAACAAAAATAAAAGACATATTCTAGACTGAGTAATTTATAAAGGAAAGATGTTTAATTGACTCACAGTTCAGCATGGCTGGGGAGGTCTCAGGAAACTTACAATCATGGTGGAAGGGGAAGCAAACATGTCCTTCTTCACGTGGTGGCAGGAAGGAGAAAATGAGAGCAAGCAGGGAAATTGCCAGACGTTTATAAAACCATCAGATCTCACGAGATTCACTCATTATTATGAGAAGAGCATGGGGGAAACCACCCCCATGAGTCAATTACCTCCACCTGGTCCCATCCTTGACAAGTGGGGATTATTACAATTCAAGGTGAGATTTGGGTGGGGACACAGAGCCAACCCATATCACCCGTTTCTTTCTTTTAGAACACTTATCACTCTCTGAAGGCATCTTACTAATTTGCACATACATTTATTTATTTCTGCCTTCTGAATTTGAATATAAGCAGCGTATGGTTAGGGGCCATGTTTGTCTTGCTCACACACTCTTCCTAGCACCTAGCATAGTTCTTGGCACAGAGTAGGTGCTCAGGAAGTGTTTGTTGAGTGAATGAAGGAAGGAAAGAATGGCCATGGAGCTTGAGGACTCAGGCTGTGTGCAGCAGGGACAGTAGAGTGTGGTAGATGCTGTGAGTGCCACCAAGCTACAGCCTTGTGCCCCACCTCTGACCTCAACTGCAGCTGGGCTGCACAGCTCCCATGCACACTGGCAGATTCCCACCTCAAGTGCCTGCCTAGTCTCTCAGCTTTGCAGCCTCAAGGCTGTCTTGGAAGTCCTGATCCCTGGTTCTGTGACTCATAGGCACAGCCCAGAGGTGTGGAAAGTTAACGACCTACCTGGGGTAATGCTTATCCCTTGGGGGAATAGGAGTTAGAGGATAAATGCCCCAGCCTTCTATCCTCTGGGTGAACAATTCTGAGATGCCTTCTGCATAATACTCAGAGGCTATTTGCAGAATCGAATCCCAATTATCCACTGCAGCAACCAGCTCCTTCCCTGTCTTGCTCTCTTGGTTCCCTCGCTTCTACTTCCTATGAGCATCTCCCAAATAAAATATGTACCCAAGCATGTACTCAAGTCTTTGTTTTAGTCTCTGCTTTTCAGGGAACCCAACCTAAGACAGGCTGCGCCAGTTCCTTGCGTCTCTAAAATTCCCTTTCACTCATTCTCCTCTCTGAATCCCACAATCCACCCATCCTGCTGTTCCCATTTGACTTCTAGAGAAATGTCCCCTCCCACAGCCCTCTGAACTTCTCTGGCAGACAGGCTGGCAGGCTTTCACTGTCTTCCAACCCAGCCCCAGTTCTGGGAACTTGTCTGGGCACTTGAGGGTCCAGGTGCTTTGGAGGCAGGAAGTGAGGGAAGGGTCCTCTCTAAATGAGTCTGTAATGATTAAATCATCTGCTGTCCCCTGCGCTCCTCTCTGCCTTTTGTTCTTGGGCTGAGACATGGTCCCCAATCCATTATCTTCTCTTTTATCTCTTGGCTTCCCATTCTGCAGCCACCTCAGCAGAAACACTGATATGGGCTGAAACAGGAAAATCCAATGTGGATGCTGAATTTTACAGTCTACAAAGAAGCTTACAGGCTTAGCATTATTTAGAAAGCATTTTCTTATTTACAGATCATTTCTTTAGTATTATTATTATTGATGTTGTTTCTTTTCTTTCTTTTTTTTTTTTGTTTTTTTTTTTGAGATGGAGTCTCGCTGTGTCACCCAGGCTAGAGTGCAGTGGCACGATCTCGGCCCACTGCAACCTCTGCCTCCCGGGTTCAAGTGATTCTTCTACCTCAGCCTTCCTGAGACTACAGGTGCGTGCCATCACGCCTGGCTAATTTTTGTATTTTTAGCAGAGATGGGGTGTCACCATATTGGCCAGGCTTGTCTCGAACTCCTGACCTCATGATCCACCCACCTCGGCCTCCCAAAGTGCTGGGATTATAGGCGTCAGCCACTGCGCCTGGCCTAATGTTGTTTTCTTACAAACATTTGTTAACCCCAGGGAGCAATTCGTTCCCTTATGCCTCTTCTCTTTTGCTAAACGAGAGTAGAATCTGGCTAGACAAGCCGTGTAATCAAAAGACATTCATTCATTCATTCGTTAACCTTTGGGTAGCTTCTCTGTATCCAAGCCCTGGGGATACAAGGCGGGGCCCTTCCCATCAGGAAGCTTGGCGCCTGGTAGGGAAGTGTATGGGTCAGTGTCTAACCAGGAAACACTTGAGTATTTACAAAAGAGGAACTTTAATCCAGGGAATGGAATGTGGCAGAAGGTCTGAGAAGACAACTGGACATGGCAAAGCAGCCCAAAGACGAGTAATAACAAGAGGCTGTCACCACCCCAGCCCAGGAGGAGGGTCACTTGGTGGAATATGGGACCACGATGGAGCTCCAGGAGAGCTAGAGACATGGAGGAGACACAGCCACTGCTGGAGACGCTGCCCAAGATGGAGAGGAGAAATACCTGGACTTCTCCCTTCCTTCTGCCTTGTAGCCCCCTACCAGCGCCTCCCATTGGCCAAACCCAGCCCCCTGGAATACAGAGCAGAGGGGCAGAAGGGTGAGAACCAGGGATAGGTGGGTAAGCAGATGATACTACATGAGAAGTCTGAGGACTGGGTAGGAGCACAGTGCTGGAGAACATGAGGAAAGAATTGTGGCTTTGCCAAGAGATGTCAGAATATTGGACAATCGAGTCATTTGGCTCTGGGCTTTGAAGGATGAGTAGGAGTTTGCTGAGCATCAAGGTAGAAGGGTGTAGTCCAAGTAGTAGGGGTAACATACACAAAGTGTATCAATTGAGGATGCTTTGGCTGTAACAGAAAATCCCCACTGCCAGGTCTATACCTTTGCTGGTTCCCCTTCATAGGATGCTCTGCCCCCTCACTCTGGCCCAAATTCTTCTTCTTGCCCCAAATGCCACCCCTTCAGTTACCTGTTCCTAAACCTCAGAGCTGGAAGCCACGGTTCCAATGTACCCTCACAGCCTTGGCATTTGCTGATGTGCCAGTGAGGGCCTTCCTGACTCACTTTTTCTATCAGCCAGGAGCTCCCGGTCTGAGGGAGCTGTGCTTTCTGCACCTCTCTGCTCCCTGTCAGAGCCTAGCACTGGGGCAGGCACCTGGTAGGGGCTAATGAATGCATGCTGAATGCATAACCAAATACATTAGTAAGTGAATCAATAGATAAATACATTCATGCTATTCCCTCTGCCTGGACTCACCACATCTGCCGTAACAGTACCCCTTTTCATTAAGTTCATGTATCAGCTTCCATGCTAAATTGCACGAGGGACCTTACTGAATCTTCCCTAGCAATCCAATAGGCAGCTGCCATTATTATTTTCATTTTACAGAGGAGGAAACTGAGGCTCAGAAAAGTTAAACAACTTGCTAAGGTCATCCAATGCTTAAAAAGATAAGCAGGATGGAGGCTTGATCTTACTAGCTGTGTGAACTTGGGAAAGGCATTTCAAGACTTTGAATCTCAGAGTCTCAAGACTCTGAGAAGAGCTCCCTCCAAGCCCAGCCTCCTCTGCGTCTACCTAGGCCTCCCACAGTTAACTTGTCTGCTCCGCCACCATCAGAAATAACAGTAATAATAATAGCATCTTATGTGAACTGGGTGTTTATCATGGGTCAGGGACTGAGCTCAACACTTTACACCGACATCCTCTGCATCCTCTTTACATGGAAAACACTGAGTCCCCACAGCAATCCTACAAGATGAATGTTCTTAATTTCATTTTGCAGATAAGGAAACAAAGGCTTGAGAATCAGGAGTCAATAGTAGAATCAATCAGTCAAGAAGTTAACAAATACTGTTGAGCATCTCTGCTGGGCATTGCTAGATGCTGGGGACATGTGACCAGGACAGCCACGGGACCTACTCCCACGGAACTGACTATTGGGAGAAACAGACCCTGAACAACTAATTAGAAACCATTGCGTGAACACCCACAGTGGGCAAGGTGCTATGACCAAGCCCATCCTGGTTGGAACCAGGATGTAACAACATCCTGGTTGTGTGTGTAATAGGAGAAGCTAACCTTGTCTGGGGACCAGGAAAGACTTCTTGGAGGAGGTGACAGTTGAGCAAGGGTTCGAGGATGAGCAGGTGTTATTTAGACCCCATGTCACAAACTCTCGCCTCCACGGGGGCCTGTGATCAAGAGTCTGTCCACACTGCATGTCCAGGTTGGGCCAATACCCCAGCATCTCCTGAACACCCTAACTCTGGCTGGCCATGCTCTTGGCTGGGACGGTGCAACTGGCCCACTGCTGGGCCTTGCGATAACTCCTAGGCTACTGTTGATGAGAGATTCCTACCGGGGTCAGAGCATCTGGAATACATTCAGCCCCTCATGAGCCAGTTCCTTCAGGAGCTGCCCGGCGGGCACGGAGCCTTGTCCTCTAAGCCCTGCTGGCTGCCTGGAGCGTTGGCACATGGTCAGGAAGAGGCGGCTGGGAGGGGAGGAGGAAGAGAATTCGATTTTCATTTTGCTGTTGGTTCCCTGTTTCCAGTCCAGATGCCTCCAGATCTAATTCTGAATAAATAATTGTACTGAGTAACCCGGGTCCCTTGGTGATTAAGTAAACACGCTGAGGCGGGTGGAAATTGAATTAGTGCGGTGTGCTCAGCCATTATTACCCACCCCTTCTCATGAATATTAATGAGGGGTTATTAAGAAATGTAAATGCTGCCTCAGGGGGTTGGGAGATGGGGAGGGGGTCAGGGTTAGAGGACAGACCGTTCAGAAGGCAGCGTGATTGAAGGCATTTAAAAAATTATGTCAGATCTTTCTCTTCTGCACCGTGGCGATGTTTCCGGATGCTTCATTTTTATTAAAACAAGGGTAAGGGAACAAATTTTAATTCGAGGATAAAATTAGCATTTTCCAAGCAGCCTTATCAGCGGCAAGGACATATTTTGCCAGAAAATGGACATTTGGGGCGGGGCGGTGCGAGGTTGGGGGAGCCTGTGCTGATGGAAGATTAGTTCCCTCGGTTCATCTTCAGGCAAGGGAGTAAACAAATTAATCTCTGAGCAGAGAGCAGCCTGGAAGATGATGGAAGCCTGTAGGATCCAGAAATGTCTTTGCTGGGAAGCCAGGGGGTGTCACCAAGACCTAGGCTGGCCTTACTGCTGCTCAGAGAGGTTAAGCACTTGTCTGAGGTCACACAGAGGTGGGTGCTCCGGCTGGGTTTTGTGGGCAAGGTGAACGTTGAGAATGAGGCTGCTTCTCCCAGGCGAGCTCTAGGCAGAGATGCAGCCTCTGCTTCCCCATCTCTCTCACTTGACCTTTAGGCTCCCTGGATAGCTCACCTCTCTGGCTCCAGCTTCTGCCCTCACAGCCCCTTCCCAATCTCTGCTGCCAGGCTCACTTCCCCACTTTCACTACACCTTGTTTCTGCTCCACCGCAGGCTTTAGTGACTCACTATTGCCTCTAAGCTGAAGATCAGACTCCCTCTGACATTCAAGTCCCCCCGGGATCTGACCACACCTCCTTTTCCTGTGTAAGCTCCTGCTGCTCCTTGCAGCTGCAACCAGATGTACCAAGGAAGGATGAGAAGAAAGTGAGAAGAAGGGGAATAAAAGAAGGTGAGAAGACAGGGAAAAAGGAGGAAGGAAGAAAAGGAGGGAGAAAGGTAGGGAGAAAGGAAGAGGAAACAAATGTTAAGTACCAAAATATCCCAGATTTGCTCAATATTTTATATTGTAATGATGATGGTGATGTGATAATGATGATAATGACAATTGCTGCCATCCACTGAGTGCTCAGCCTATGTTAGCCACCGGCTCAGTGCTCCTACATCCTCCTGCACTGTCCCTAGAAAGTAGATGTTATCTCCACTTTACAGAGGAGGAAACTAAGACTCCTGTAGGTAAAATAATTTGCTCCAGGTCCTACACATTATAAATGACAGAACCAGGCTTTTGGACATCAAAACCTGATTTTTTTTTTTTTTTTTTTTGAGATAGAGTCTTGCTCTGTCACCCAGGCTGGAGTGCAGCGGTTCAATGTCAGCTCACTGCAACCTCCACCTCCCAGGTTCAAGCAATTCTCCTGCCTCGGCCTCCCGAATAGCTGGGACTACAGGTGTAAGCCACCACGCCCAGCTAAATTTTGTATTTTTAGTAGAGACGGGGTTTCGCCATGTTGGCCAGGTTGGCCTCGAACTCATGATCTCAGGTGATCTGCCTGCCTTGGCCTCCCAAAGTGCTGGGACTATAGGTGTGAGCCACCGCTCCGGGCCCAAAACCTGAATTCTTCACTACTGTACCTCCCACCTCATGTGGGCAGTTATTATTATCCCTATTTTACAGATGAAGACAAAGAGGCTGGAAGAAATAAGCAGCAGCAAGAGGAATCAAAATTCTCTAAACCAGCCTTATTCCATCTTTATAGGCACCTCTTCCAGAGAATACAGAGAAAATTCACTGAACAACCTCATCCCTGCTTCCTGCAGTGGATGATGTCAGACACCCCAGGAGAAACTCACAGGATCTTGGAGACCCAGCCCCCAGTAGTGTCCACCAGATGAAGCCTGCAGGTTGCCACTGCTGGTTCCCATAGGCCTCCTCACCCCAGGCCATGAGCCCCAGGCCTGCCAAATGAAGCTCAGATGTGGGACCCAGGGACTTAGCCCCCTGTGCTCCGGACAGGAAAGACTGAATATGATCAAACTCATGCATTTTAATGACTTCTTCAGCATGCCTCGCTCCACCCACTCTCGCTCGCAGGAAAAAAGGCTGACAGGTGCAGCTGAGTTAATCAGGGTGGATAATAGAGGGAAAAACAGGAATCACTGGCCAGATTGCAGCAGAGAAAAATGGGGCAAAATCATCCAGGTGCGGTGGCTTACACCTGTAATCCCAGCACTTTGGGAGGCTGAGGCGGGTGGATCATGAGGTCAAGAGATCGAGACCATCCTGGCCAACATGGTGAGACCCCCCCCCCCATCTCTACTAAAAATACAAAAATTAGCGGGGCGTGGTGGCGCACGCCTGTAGTCCCAGCTATTCCAGAGGCTGAGGTAAGAGAATTGCTTGAACCCAGGAGGCAGAGGTTGCAGTGAGCCAAGATCATGCCACTGCACTCAGCCTGTTGACACAGCGAGACTCCGTCTCAAAAAAAAAAAAAAAAAGGGTTGGGGGCAAAATTATGAGATGCAAGTCAAAAGTGTCCAATTAAAGTGTGATGGTGTTTAAAGGGCAAGAACCACGTTCTCAGACCCTAGGAAGTTCTAAAACAATGCTTACCACAGGGGATGCATGGTCAAGCGGTACATGGGATCATTTCTGGTAGTACCCAGATGACTGTCTTTTTAAATTTGAATAGACATTTTTAATGTGCATTAAAAATATGTAACTACAAAAGTGTTAGCCAGGCGTTGTGGCGGGCACCTGTAATCCCATCTACTTGGGAGGCTGGGGCAGGAGAATTGCTTGAACCCAGGAGGCAAAGGTTGCAGTAAGCTGAGATCACACCACTGCACTTCGGCCTGGATGACAGAGCGAGACTCCATCTAAACAAAACAAACAAACTATATATATATATATATATATATATATATATATATAGTATCTAACACCTGTGATTTGATGTATATTATTGCCTAGAATTAGTCTAAATTGTAACCAAAGATGGGATTTAATTGCTAGTTAATTAAAAGAAAAATATATTTTTAATTGCATAGACGAAAGAAGAATATGGCAAAAAAATATGGAACTGGCTCTTATGTGAATGAAGCTTAGGAAACAATATTCTGGTTCCTTGTTACTCAAAGTGGGTCCATAGACCAGCAGTATTAATATTACCCAAGAGCTTGTGAGAGGTGCAGAATCTAGATCTACAGAATGAGCATCTGCATTTAAGAGTCCGTGGTGATTCATACACATGTTCATGTGCGCACTGTTTTAAAAGCACTGATCTCTCTTATTTATCAGCAGGACATTGAAGACCCTTTCAGACTTGATCCCAGGGAAAGAGCCCTGGACTGGGAATACATGCTAGCTATAAAACTCTATAAATTGAGAACAGCTTGTGAGAACAGAAAGAAAAAAGAGACTATAATTTTGAAGAGCTTACAATCTCATAATTACAGAAGAGGAGACTGAAGTCCAGAGAATACAAATTCAAAATTGCACCATACGATTGTGTTAACACAGATTCAGGTTCACTCCAGGTCTTCTAACATCTCAGCCAGTGCGGGAGGGAACTGCAGATAACAAACAAAATTGCCATCAACAGTATGATGTGTTCACAGCCAAAGAAATGAAATGAAATAAAATTTCCAAAAATAAAGAAAATCAACTGTAAAAAAAAGATAGTATGATGTGGCTTTATAAAAATGATGATTAAAGACATTGCAAGGAAAGAAAACTACAGACTAATTTCTTTATTGAAATAAAGATGGAATATATATGGAAAACTCCTCCACAAAGTACTAGCAACACAAACCTGGCAACATACAAAAAGGATAAGACACTATAACCAAGTGGGATTTATTCCAGGAATGCAAAGTTGGCTTACTGTATGAAAATCCATTAATGTAATACATCATATCAATAGGACAAAGGATGAAAAACCATGATCATCTCAATAAATGCAGGAAAAGCATTTGACAAAATTTTTTTTTTTTTTCTTTTATTATTATTATTATTATTATTATACTTTAGGTTTTATGGTACATGTGCGCAATGTGCAGGTAAGTTACATATGTATACATGTGCCATGCTGGTGCGCTGCACCCACCAACTCGTCGTCTAGCATTAGGTGTATCTCCCAATGCTATCCCTCCCCCCTCCCCCCACCCCACAACAGTCCCCAGAGTGTGATGTTCCCCTTCCTGTGTCCATGTGTTCTCATTGTTCAATTCCCACCTATGAGTGAGAATATGCGGTGTTTGGTTTTTTGTTCTTGCGATAGTTTACTGAGAATGATGATTTCCAATTTCATCCATGTCCCTACAAAGGACGTGAACTCATCATTTTTTATGGCTGCATAGTATTCCATGGTGTATATGTGCCACATTTTCTTAATCCAGTCTATCATTGTTGGACATTTGGGTTGGTTCCAAGTCTTTGCTATTGTGAATAATGCCGCAATAAACATACGTGTGCATGTGTCTTTATAGCAGCATGATTTATAGTCCTTTGGGTATATACCCAGTAATGGGATGGCTGGGTCGAATGGAATTTCTAGTTCTAGATCCCTGAGGAATCGCCACACTGACTTCCACAAGGGTTGAACTAGTTTACAGTCCCACCAACAGTGTAAAAGTGTTCCTATTTCTCCACATCCTCTCCAGCACCTGTTGTTTCCGGACTTTTTAATGATTGCCATTCTAACTGGTGTGAGATGGTATCTCATTGTGGTTTTGATTTGCATTTCTCTGATGGCCAGTGATGGTGAGCATTTTTTCATGTGTTTTTTGGCTGCATAAATGTCTTCTTTTGAGAAGTGTCTGTTCATGTCCTTCGCCCACTTTTTGATGGGGTTGTTTGTTTTTTTCTTGTAAATTTGTTGGAGTTCATTGTAGATTCTGGATATTAGCCCTTTGTCAGATGAGTAGGTTGCGAAAATTTTCTCCCATTTTGTAGGTTGCCTGTTCACTCTGATGGTAGTTTCTTTTGCTGTGCAGAAGCTCTTTAGTTTAATTAGATCCCATTTGTCAATTTTGGCTTTTGTTGCCATTGCTTTTGGTGTTTTAGACATGAAGTCCTTGCCCATGCCTATGTCCTGAATGGTAATGCCTAGGTTTTCTTCTAGGGTTTTTATGGTTTTAGGTCTAACATTTAAGTCTTTAATCCATCTTGAATTGATTTTTGTATACGGTGTAAGGAAGGGATCCAGTTTCAGCTTTCTACATATGGCTAGCCAGTTTTCCCAGCACCATTTATTAAATAGGGAATCCTTTCCCCATTTCTTGTTTTTGTCAGGTTTGTCAAAGATCAGA
Source organism: Pongo pygmaeus (assembly GCF_028885625.2). Lineage (NCBI taxonomy): Eukaryota > Metazoa > Chordata > Mammalia > Primates > Hominidae > Pongo > Pongo pygmaeus. Next base: position 40,096,850 of record NC_072394.2, on the reverse strand, counting down.
TAGTTGTAGATATGTGGCATTATTTCTGATGGCTCTGTTCTGTTCCATTGATCTATATCTCTGTTTTGGTACCAGTACCATGCTGTTTTGATTACTGTAGCCTTGTAGTATAGTTTGAAGTCAGGTAGTGTGATGCCTCCAGCTTTGTTCTTTTGGCTTAGGATTGACTTGGCGATGCGGGCTCTTTTTTGGTTCCATATGAACTTTAAAGTAGTTTTTTCCAGTTCTGTGAAGAAAGTCATTGGTAGCTTGATGGGGATGGCATTGAATCTGTAAATTACCTTGGGAAGGATGGCCATTTTCATGATATTGATTCTTCCTACCCATGAGCATGGAATCTTCTTCCATTTGTTTGTATCCTCTTTTATTTCCTTGAGCAGTGGTTTGTAGTTCTCCTTGAAGAGGTCTTTCACATCCCTTGTAAGTTGGATTCCTAGGTATTTTATTCTCTTTGAAGCAATTGTGAATGGGAGTTCACTCATGATTTGGCTCTCTGTTTGTCTGTTATTGATGTATAAGAATGCTTGTGATTTTTGCACATTGATTTTGTATCCTGAGACTTTGCTGAAGTTGCTTATCAGCTTAAGGAGATTTTGGGCTGAGACAATGGGGTTTTCTAGATATACTATCATGTCATCTGCAAACAGGGACAATTTGACTTCTTCTTTTCCTAATTGAATACCCTTTATTTCCTTCTCCTGCCTAATTGCCCTGGCCAGAACTTCCAACACTATGTTGAATAGAAGTGGTGAGAGAGGGCATCCCTGTCTTGTGCCAGTTTTCAAAGGGAATGCTTCCAGTTTTTGCCCATTCAGTATGATATTGGCTGTGGGTTTGTCATAAATAGCTCTTATTATTTTGAGATACGTCCCATCAATTCCTAATTTATTGAGAGTTTTTAGCATGAAGGGTTGTTGAATTTTGTCAAAGGCCTTTTCTGCATCTATTGAGATAATCATGTGGTTTTTGTCTTTCATTCTGTTTATATGCTGGATTACATTTATTGATTTGCGTATATTGAACCAGCCTTGCATCCCAGGGATGAAGCCCACTTGATCATGGTGGATAAGCTTTTTGATGTGCTGCTGGATTCTCTTTGCCAGTATTTTATTGAGGATTTTTGCATCAATGTTCATCAAGGATATTGGTCTAAAATTCTCTTTTTTTGTTGTGTCTCTGCCAGGCTTTGGTATCAGGATGATGCTGGCCTCATAAAATGAGTTAGGGAGGATTCCCTCTTTTTCTATTGAATGGAATAGTTTCAGAAGGAATGGTACCAGCTCCTCCTTGTACCTCTGGTAGAATTCGGCTGTGAATCCATCTGGACCTGGACTTTTTTTGGTTGGTAAGCTATTGATTATTGCCACAATTTCAGCTCCTGTTATTGGTCTATTCAGAGATTCAACTTCTTCCTGGTTTAATCTTGGGAGGGTGTATGTGTTGAGGAATTTATCCATTTCTTCTAGATTTTCTAGTTTATTTGCATAGAGGTGTTTGTAATATTCTCTGATGGTAGTTTGTATTTCTGTGGGATCGGTGGTGATATCCCCTTTATCATTTTTTATTGCATCTATTTGATTCTTCTCTCTTTTTTTCTTTATTAATCTTGCTAGCGGTCTATCAATTTTGTTGATCCTTTCAAAAAACCAGCTCCTGGATTCATTTATTTTTTGAAGGGTTTTTTGTGTCTCTATTTCCTTCAGTTCTGCTCTGATTTTAGTTATTTCTTGCCTTCTGCTAGCTTTTGAATGTGTTTGCTCTTGCTTTTCTAGTTCTTTTAATTGTGATGTTAGGGTGTCAATTTTGGATCTTTCCTGCTTTCTCTTGTGGGCATTTAGTGCTATAAATTTCCCTCTACACACTGCTTTGAATGCATCCCAGAGATTCTGGTATGTTGTGTCTTGGTTCTCGTTGGTTTCAAAGAACATCTTTATTTCTGCCTTCATTTCGTTATGTACCCAGTAGTCATTCAGGAGCAGGTTGTTCAGTTTCCACGTAGTTGAGCGGTTTTGAGTGAGATTCTTAATCCTGAGTTCTAGCTTGATTGCACTGTGATCTGAGAGACAGTTTGTTACAATTTCTGTTCTTTTACATTTATTGAGGAGAGCTTTACTTCCAAGTATATGGTCAATTTTGGAATAGGTGTGGTGTGGTGCTGAAAAAAATGTATATTCTGTTGATTTGGGGTGGAGAGTTCTGTAGATGTCTATTAGGTCCGCTTGGTGCAGAGCTGAGTTCAATTCCTGGGTATCCTTGTTGACTTTCTGTCTCGTTGATCTGTCTAATGTTGATAGTGGGGTGTTAAAGTCTCCCATTATTAATGTGTGGGAGTCTAAGTCTCTTTGTAGGTCACTCGGGACTTGCTTTATGAATCTGGGTGCTCCTGTATTGGGTGCATATATATTTAGGATAGTTAGCTCTTCTTGTTGAATTAATCCCTTTACCATTATGTAATGGCCTTCTTTGTCTCTTTTGATCTTTGTTGGTTTAAAGTCTGTTTTATCAGAGACTAGGATTGCAACCCCTGCCTTTTTTTGTTTTCCATTTGCTTGGTAGATCTTCCTCCATCCTTTTATTTTGAGCCTATGTGTGTCTCTGCACGTGAGATGGGTTTCCTGAATACAGCACACTGATGGGTCTTGAGTCTTTATCCAGTTTGCCAGTCTGTGTCTTTTAATTGGAGCATTTAGTCCATTTACATTTAAAGTTAATATTGTTATGTGTGAATTTGATCCTGTCATTATGATGTTAGCTGGATATTTTGCTCGTTAGTTGATGCAGTCTCTTCCTAGTCTCGATGTTCTTTACATTTCGGTATGATTTTGCAGTGGCTGGTACCGGTTGTGCCTTTCCATGTTTAGCGCTTCCTTCAGGAGCTCTTTTAGGGCAGGCCTGGTGGTGACAAAATCTCTCAGCATTTGCTTGTCTGTAAAGTATTTTATTTCTCCTTCACTTATGAAGCTTAGTTTGGCAGGATATGAAATTCTGGGTTGAAAATTCTTTTCTTTAAGAATGTTGAATATTGGCCCCCACTCTCTTCTGGCTTGTAGGGTTTCTGCCAAGAGATCCGCTGTTAGTCTGATGGGCTTCCCTTTGATGGTAACCCGACCTTTCTCTCTGGCTGCCCTTAACATTTTTTCCTTCATTTCAACTTTGGTGAATCTGACAATTATGTGTCTTGGAGTTGCTCTTCTCGAGGAGTATCTTTGTGGCGTTCTCTGTATTTCCTGAATCTGAATGTTGGCCTGCCTTGCTAGATTGGGGAAGTTCTCCTGGATAATATCCTGCAGAGTGTTTTCCAACTTGTTTCCATTCTCCCCGTCACTTTCAGGTACACCAATCAGACGTAGATTTGGTCTTTTCACATAGTCCCACATTTCTTGGAGGCTTTGCTCGTTTCTTTTTATTCTTTTTTCTCTAAACTTCCCTTCTCGCTTCATTTCATTCATTTCATCTTCCAGGGCTGATACCCTTTCTTCCATTTGATCGCATCGGCTCCTGAGGCTTCTGCATTCTTCACGTAGTTCTCGAGCCTTGGTTTTCAGCTCCATCAGCTCCTTTAAGCACTTCTCTGTATTGGTTATTCTAGTTATACATTCTTCTAAATTTTTTTCAAAGTTTTCAACTTCTTTGCCTTTGGTTTGAATATCCTCCCGTAGCTCGGAGTAATTTGATCGTCTGAAGCCTTCTTCTCTCAGCTCGTCAAAGTCATTCTCCGTCCAGCTTTGTTCCGTTGCTGGTGAGGAACTGCGTTCCTTTGGAGGAGGAGAGGTACTCTGGTTTTTAGAGTTTCCAGTTTTTCTGCTCTGTTTTTTCCCCATCTTTGTGGTTTTATCTACTTTTGGTCTTTGATGATGGTGATGTACAGATGGGTTTTTGGTGTGGATGTCCTTTCTGTTAGCTTTCCTTCTAACAGACAGAACCCTCAGCTGCAGGTCTGTTGGAGTACCTGGCCGGCCGTGTGAGGTGTCAGTCTGCCCCTGCTGGGGGGTGCCTCCCAGTTAGGCTGCTCGGGGGTCGGGGTCAGGGACCCACTTGAGGAGGCAGTCAGCCCGTTCTCAGATCTCCAGCTGCGTGCTGGGAGAACCACTGCTCTCCTCACAGCTGTCAGACAGGGACATTTAAGTCTGCAGAGGTTACTGCTGTCTTTTTGTTTGTCTGTGTCCTGCCCCCAGAGGTGGAGCCTACAGAGGCAGGCAGGCCTCCTTGAGCTGTGGTGGGCTCCACCCAGTTCAAGCTTCCAGGCTGCTTTGTTTACCTAAGCGAGCCTGGGCAATGGCGGGCGCCCCTCCCCCAGCCTCGCTGCCGACTTGCTGTTTGATCTCAGACTGCTGTGCTAGCAATCAGCGAGACTCCGTGGGCGTAGGACCCTCTGAGCCAGGTGCGGGCTATACTCTCCTGGGGCACCGTTTCCTAAGCCCGTCGGAAAAGCACAGTATTCGGGTGGGAGTGGCCCGATTTTCCAGGTGCCGTCTGTCACCCCTGGAAGGGGAACTCCCTGACCCCTTGCGCTTCCCGAGTGAGGCAATGCCTCGCCCCTGCTTCGGCTGGCGCACGGTGCACTCACCCACTGACCTGCGCCCACTGTCTGGCACTCCCTAGTGAGATGAACACGGTACCTCAGATGGAAATGCAGAAATCACCCGTCTTCTGCGTCGCTCGCGCTGGGAGCTGTAGACCGGAGCTGTTCCTATTCGGCCATCTTGGCTCCTCCCCCCTTGACAAAATTTAATACCGTTTCATAATAAAAAACATTCAATAAACTAGGAACAGAAGGGAACTCCAGGCCGAGTGCGATGGCTCATGCCTGTCATTCCAGCACTTTGGGAGGCCAAGGTAGGTAGATCACCTGAGGTCAGGAGTTTGAGACCAGCCTGGCCAACATGGTGAAATACTTTCTCTACTAAAAATAAAAATATTAGCCAGGCATGGTGGCGCACACCTGTAATCCCAGCTATTCGGGAGGCTGAGGCAGGAAAATCATTTGAACCCAAGGGGCAGAGGTGCAACGAGACAAGATCATGTCACAGCACTCCAACCTGGGTGACAGAGCCAGCCTCTGTCTCAAATTAAAAAATGAAGAGCACTTACTTGATCTGATAAAGGCTATCTCAAAAAAACCCCACACCCAACATATTTAACATGACTAAAGGTGTTTTTCTCCTAAGATCAGGAACAAGACAAGGATGTTTCTCTCATCACTCCTATTGAAGATTGTATGGGAGGTCCTAGCCATAGCAATCAAGAAAAAGAAAAGGCATCTGGACTGGAAAGGAAGAAGTAAAACTATCTCTATTTGCAGGTGACATGATCTTGTATATAGAAAATCCTAAGAAATCTAAAAACAAACAAAAACAAAAAACCTATTAGAACTAATACGTGGACAAAGGGATGGTGGCTCACACCTGTAATCCCAGCACTTTGGGAGGCCAAGGCAGGAGGATCACTTGAGCCCAGGAGTTTGAGATTGGCATCATAGCAAGACCTCATCCCTACAAAAAATAAAAAATAGAACTAATAAATGAATTCAGTAAGGTTGCAGGATACAAAATCAATATAAAAAATCAATTGTATTTCTGTACTCTAGCAATGAACAGTACAAAATGAAATTTTAAAAAAATCCATTTACGATAGCATCAGAAAGAATAAAATCCTTAGGAATAACTTTAACAAAAGAACTACAAAACTTGTAGAACTACAAAACTTATATTTCAACAATACAAAATATTGTTGAAAAAAGTTAAATAAGACCTGTATAAATGGAAACATATCCCATGTTCATGGATCAAAAGACTTAATATTGTTAAGATGGTAATATTCTCCAAATGGATCTACAGATTCAATACAATTTCTATCAAAATTCCATCTGGATTTTTTTTTCCAGAAAATGACAAGCTGATCCTAAAATTCATATGGAATTGCAAATTGTCCCAAATCACCAAAAGAATTTTGAAAAAGAAGAACAAAATTGGAGAACTCACACCTTCTGATTTCAAATAATAGATTAATAGAACAGAATCAATAGTCCAGAAATAAACTCTTACTTTTATGATCAATTGATTTTCAACAAAAGTGCCAGTGAAGAAATAATCACCTTTTTCACAAAGGGTGCTGGAACAACTGGATATGCACATCTAAAGAATGAAATTGGACCCCTAACTCATACCATATGCAAAATTAACTCAAAGTGAATGATATCGTTTGGCTGTGTCCCCACCTAAATCTCATCTTGAATTCCCATGTGTTGTGGGAGTGACCTGGTGGGAGATAATTGAATCATGGGACAAGTCTTTCCTGTGCTGTTCTTGTGATAGTGAATAACTCTCATGAGATCTGATGGTTTTATAAAGAGGAGTTCCCCTGCATAAGTTCTCTCTCTTTGCCTGCTGCCATCCATGTAAGACATCACTTGCTCCTCCTTGCCTTCTGCCATGATTGTGAGGCCTCCTCAGCCATGTGAAACCATTAAACCTCTTTCTTTAGTAAACTGCCCAGTTTCAGGTATGTCTTTATCAGCAGCATGAAAACAGACTAATACAATGGATCATAGCCATAAGTATAAAAGCTAAAACTATAAAAACTCTTAGAAAAAAATCACAGGAGTAAATCTTTATCACCTTGGATTAAGCAATGGTCCCATAGATACCTAAAAGCACAAATGACAAAAGAAAAAATAGATACATTTAACTTCATCAAAATTAAAAAACATTTGTAATACAAATGACATTATCAAGAAAGTGAAAACGGCCAGACACAGTGGCTCATGCCTGTAATCCCAGTACTTTGGGAGTCCGAGGCAAGCGGATCACCTGAGCTCAGGAGTTCAAGACCAGCCTGGCCAACATAGTGAAACCCTGTCTCTACTAAAAAGTACAAAAATTAACTGGGCGTGGTGGCAGTCACCTGTAATCCCAGCTACTCGAGAGGATGAGGCAGGGAGAATTGCTTGAAACTGGGAGGCGGAGGTTGAGCTGAGATGCACCACTGCATTCTGGCCTGGGCGACAGAGCACAACTCCGTCTCAAAAAACAAAAAAAGAAAAAGAAAGTGAAAAGACACCCCATAAAATGGGGGAAAATATTTGCAACTCATACATCTGATAAGGAACTTGTAACTGTCAGAAGCTTGTGAACCAGAGCAACTCCATCTTAAACAGGAGCTGGGTAAAATGAGGCTGAAACCTAATGGGCTGCATTCCCAGATGGTTAAGGCATTGTAAGTCACAGGATGAGACAGAAAGTCAGCACAAAATACAGGTCATAAAGACCTTGCTGATAAAACAGGTTTCAGTAAAGGAGCCGGCCAAAACCCTCCAAAACCAAAATGGCGGTGAGAGTGAACTCTGGTTGTCCGCACTGCTACACTCCCACCAGCACCATGACAGTTTACGAATGCCATGACAACATCAGGAAGTACCTTATATGGTCTGAAAATGGAGGGATGAATAATCCACCCCTTGTTTAGCATATCATCAAGAAATAACTATAAAAATGGGCAAGCAGCAGCCCTTGAGGCTGCTCTGTCTATGGAATAGCCATTCTTTTATTCCTTGACTTTCTTAATAAACTTGCTTTCACTTTGTGGAGCAGACTCGCCCTGGATTCTTTCTTGTGTGAAATCCAAAAACCCTCTCTTGGGATCTGGATAGGGACCCCTTTCCTGTAACATATCCAGAATATATGAAGAATTCTTACAACTCAATAATAAAATAACCAACTCAGTTTTTTAAATGGGTAAGGGATCTGAATAGGCAGGTCTCCAAAGAAGATATGCAAATGATTAAGCACATGAAAAGATACTCAACTTCCTTAATCATGAGGAAAATGCAAATCGACACCATGAGATACTACTTCACACCCACTAGGATGGTTATAAGTAAAAAAAAAAAAAAAAGAAAAAAAAAAAAGAAACAAACAGATAGCAAGTGTTGACATGGTTATGAAGAAATTGGATCCCTCATTCACTGCTGGTGGGAATGTAAAATTGTGCATCCACTTTAAAAAGTAGTGTGGTGATTCCTCAAAATATTAAACATAACATTACCATATGACCCAGCAATTCCAATCCTAGGTGTACACCTAAGAGAAATGAAAACAGGCAGGGCGCAGTGGCTCACACCTGTAATCCCAGCACTTTGGGAGGCTGAGGCAGGTGGATCATCTGAGGTCAGGAGTTCGAGACCAGCCTGGCCAACATGGTGAAACCCCGTCTCTACTAAAAATGCAAAAATTAGCCAGGCATGGTGGCGTGCACCTGTAATTCCAGCTACTCAGGAGGCTGAGACAGGAGAATCACTTGAACCTGGGAGGCAGAGGTTGCAGTGAGCCGAGATCACACCACTGCACTCCAGCATAGGTGACAAAAGCGAAACTCTGTCTCAAAAAAGAAAAAGAAAAGAAAAGAAATGAAAACATATGCTCACACAAAAATTTGCACACAAATGTTTATAGGACTATTACTCACAATAGTCAAAAAGTGGGAACAACCCATTTGTCTATCAATGATGAATGGATAAATAAAATGTGACATATGCATACGGTGGAATATTATTGGCAATGAAAAGGGATACAGTGCTGCTACATGATACAACATTATGCTAAGTGAAAGAAGCCAGTCACAAAGAACTGCATATTGTATGATTCCATTCATATGAAATGCCTGGGATAGGCAAGTCTATGAGGTAGAAAGTAGACTAGCAGCTGCCTAAGGCTGGGGGAGGTGAGAGGAAATAGGAGTGGCTGCTAATCGCTGCATGTCTCCTTTCCAGGTGATGAAAATGTTCTAAACCTGATCATGTCGGTTGCCAACAACCCTGTGAATATACTAAAAATCATTGAATTGTACATTTTACATGAATGAATTGTGTGATGTGGTAGACAGAATAATGTCCCCTTAAAGATGTCTATGTCCTAAACTTCAGAGCCTGTGAATATGTTAGGATACACGGCAAAGAAGAATTAAGTTTGCAGATGAAATTAATTCAGTTGCTAATTAGCTGACTTTAAGACAGGAAGTTTGGCCTGGATTACCCAGGTAAGCACAATGTAATCACAAAGGACCTTAAAAGTAGAAGACGGAATATGGAGAGAGAACCAGAGAGGCAGCATCTTGAGAAAGACTCAGCCCAGTGTTGCTGGCCTTGAAGATGGAGGAAGCGAGCCATGAGCCAAGGAGGGCAGGTGGCCTCTAGAAGCTGGAAAGGGCAAGGAAACCCATTCTCCCCTAGTACCCTCAGAAAGAAACTCAGCCCTGCCAATACCTCGATCTTTGTCTAGTGAGATTTGTGTCACACTTCTGATCCTTTTAACAAGATAGTAAATTTGTGTTACTTTAAGCCACTGTGTGGTAATTTGTTGCAGCACCAGTAGAAAATTAATATATACAGTATGTGAGTTATGTGTAAATAAAGCTGTTTAAAAAAATGATTGTTTTCTTAGGCGGCATAAATAGAAGTATGACGTCTGGAAGGGTAGAGGTGATAGTCTCTTTGCAATCTAAGTGAGGCAGACTCCATCTGGAGCTCAGCTCTGAATGCCACACTATAAGACGAATGTGAAAAAAAACAGGGCAGGTCCCAAGAAAGGTCACCATGATAGATGGTAAAAAGATTTGAAATGATGTTGGGTGAGAAACCATCAGAGAACCTGGGGGTGGTCAGCTTGGAGAAAGGAAGGCCTGTAGGTGGCCATCTGCCTGATCTCAATGGCTATGGTGGGACACCGAAGTGGGGATAAGTTTTTTGGGGATACCAGGGGGCAGACCTAGGGGCAATAGGGAGTGTTACCTGCAGACAGGATGCAGCTTGGGATAAAGACGAGCTTTATCCTTTGTTTTAAAAAATATTTTCCCCAAAATACGTGTTCATAAAAAATTAGGAATTATACAGAAGCAAAAAGAAAAAACAAGCGAAGCGCAGTGGCTCACACCTGTAATGCCAGCATTTTGAGAGGCCAAGGCCAGTGGATCACTTGAGGTCAGGGGTTTAAGACCAGCCTGATCAACATGGTGAAACCTTGTCTCTACTAAAAATACAAAAATTAGCCGGGCATGTTGGTGGGCACCTGTAATCCCAGCTACTCAGGAGACTGAGGCAGAAAAATCTCTTGAACTGGGGAGGCAGAGGTTATAGTGAGCCAAAATCGCACCACTGCACTCCAGCCTGCAACGACAGAGCAAGACTCCGTCTCAAAAAAACAAAACAAGAAGAAAAAACAAATAATCACACACCATTGTGTTGTAAGTTATTCATGTTTCTAGCTGCCCTGCTCTGGGAAGGTAAAAACCATGTCTTTCTTTTTCATTGTTATAGTCTCAGAGTCTGGCTCATGGTAGGTGATCATGGAATGCTTGTTGAATGAATACGCGATGCACACACACACACTGACATTTTTAATTTACGAAAATGGGATTCTACTGTATATATTGATTGATAACTTGCTTCCCCCACCCCCATTACTAATATATTATGAGCCTCTTTGCAGTTCAATAAATATACATTTACATCAGGGATGTAATAGATACTGCCAGACTGCAAATAGAATTCCGGGATCTGTGAACTTGATCGGGAAAAAATTATACCCTTATTTTCACTAACTTCTAACTGAAATTTCTCATTTCCTTCCATTTGAATATAAGCAACAAGCTACAGTAGCATTAACAGTATCTGCGACTTCACTACCATAGTGATTGTAGATATTTTTGTACCAAATTATCATTGTTGCAGCTATCTCGAAATACTGTTTACACTCATCACTGCTTTGAAATTACAGTGGTTATTACACCTGCCACCACATCTTGTTAATGAATATATTAATAAAGAAGCATGTATATTTCTACATAAGAAATTTTAAAATATTTTGATAACTGTGTTTTAAGATAATTGGTCTTCTTGGAAATCTTAAACATCTTATTTTATATGTTTAAAACCATTATTCTGAGAAAAGGTTCATGGGCTTCATCCAAAAGGCCCATGGCACGGCAAAGGTTAAGAAGTCCTGATCTATACCGTCACCTTTACTTTAATCTTTTTGTTTTGAAATAATTTTAAATTTATAGAAAAGCTACAGCCAGGTGCTTTGGCTCACGCCTATAATCCCTGCACTTTGGGAGGCCGGGGAGGGCAGATCACCTGAAGTCAGGAGTTCAAGACCACCCTGGCCAACATGGTGAATGCCCGTCTCTACTAAAAATACAAAAATTAGCTGGGCATTGTGGTGAACAACTGTAATCCCAGCTACTCGGAAGGCAGAGGCAGAAGATTCGCCTGAACCCAGGAGGCAGAGGTTGCAGTGAGCCGTGATCGTGCCATTGCACACCAGGCTGGGTGACAAGAGTGAAACTTCATCACAAAAACAACAACAACAACAAAAAAAAAACAGAGAGCTCCCATGTATTCCTCACTCAGCTTCCCCCAATGTCAACATGTTATATAACCATAGAATAGTCATCAAAGCCAGAAAATTAACATTAGTACAATATCATTAAGCAATCTTCAGATCTAATTGGAATTTTGCTCGTTTTTCCACAACTGTTCTTTTTCTGTTCCAGGAGCCAGTTCAGGATCCTACGCTGCATTTCGTTGTCATGTCTCCATGCTCTCCTCCAATCTGTGATAATTCCTCAGACTTTCCTTGTCTTTCATGACCTTGACACTTTTGAAAAGTACTGGTCAGTTAATTTGTAGAGTGTCCAACAATTTGAGTTTGTCTGATTTTCTCACAATTAGATTGAGCTTATGCCTTTTTGGCAAGCATAACCCAAGAGTGATATTATTCCCATCTCAGGGTGTCATATTAGGGCCACATGATGTTAATACGTCTTATTCCTGTCCGTAACGGCTGCAGAGCATCCATTGTATATTTAATAGGATGTAACATGTAATTTACTTCATCAGTCCCTTCCAGTGGACTTTTAGCTTCTTTTCTTTCCTTTTTTTTTTTTTTTTTTTTTGAGGTGGAGTCTCAACTCTGTCATCCAGGCTAGACGGCAGTGGCATGATCTCAGCTCACTGCAACCTCCACCTCCCCGGTTCAAGCGATTCTCCTGCCTCAGCCTCCCAAGTAGCTGGGATTACAGGTGTGTGCAGTCACACCCAGCTAATTTTTGTATTTTTAGTAGAGATGGGGTTTCACCATGTTGGCCAGGCTGGTCTCGAACTCCTGACCTCAAGTGATCTGCCCGTCTCGGCCTCTCAAAGTGCGAGGATTACAGGCATGAGCCACTGTGCCCAGTCTTTTAGCTTATTTTCACCTTAGGACTGTTAGAAACAGCACTACATTGAACAGGATGTTGTGTGATGGGCAGAGCTGCCTGGAGAAGCAAACAGCAACCAGGAGTGATGGTGCCCCTCTTGAGGCATACATCAGCAGGGTGGCACCAGATGATGCTCCCGTTTCCCCACTGAAGAGCATCTGGTGATCCAAAACACTAACACAGTGCACATGGTCAGTAGTAAAGGATGCTCTCCTCCTCTAGCTCTCCACTCAGCCTCTCCATCTGCAAGGCAGGGCCTCAGCCAAGGCAGAGGGAGAAAAACACTCTCCCAGCTAGGCCAGATCTGGTTAGTATTCTGAGCTCCTTACTCTACTGAGGGCTAATTGCCCCTAAGAGCTGAGATCATTGGAGGGGAAAATGCAAAGTGACCTAACCTTTGCTGGGCTCAGCAAGCCAGCCAGCCTCTCAGCAGAAAGCGTTGGACTACTCTCACTGGGCCCTTTTCTCCCTGCTATGATTGCTAATGGAGCAGGGTAGCTCAGCGTCCCAGCACCTGGTGGAAGTGTGGCCATGGTGACTTCAATCTCAGCAAGGCTGGAGCTGCAGGGAAGTCAGCACTGAACCTTCTGGCTGCTGGGTTCCTAGAATGCATGAAGTACAACCATTTAGGAAAACTGTTTGGCAGTATTTAGGGAAGCTAACCACATGCCCACTGAAAGACCCAACCACTTCAGTCCTGGGTATATGCCCAAGAGAAATACGCACATATGTCTACCAAAAGAATGTTCACAGAAGCTTTATTCATAATTGCCGAAACCTGGAAACAGCTCAAATGCCCATCAACAGAATGGATATAAACAAATTGTGATATATTCATACACTGGAATACTATGTGGCATTTAAAAAACAAGCTACTGCTCCATGCAGCAACATGATGACTCTCCAGACTTTGTGTTGAGTGAGAGAAGCCAGACACAAGAGGTCATACTGAACGAGTCCATGAATATGAAGTTCAAAACCAGGCCACTTTAAACTACGGTCATAGAAATGAGAATAATTGTTTCCCTTGGGAGGGGGATGGTATTGACTAGAAGGGTCCATTATGAAGGATCCCTTCTACGATGCAAGGAAGGTTCTACATCCTGATCTAGGTGGGTGTTCTGTGAGCGTATACCTAAGCAAAAATCCACCAAACTGTGCACTTGAGATTTTATGGTACTTAAGTTCTACTCTAATTTAACAATGACCACCACAGAATGATGCGTGAGAGCCAGAGGCAGGCTCTGCTGGCATTGGAAGGTGGAAAGGGGGAAGGAAGGGAATGATAGGTTCCAGCTCAGCCATGATTGGTACGTGACCTGAGCAACCAGATCAACTTCTCCTTCTCCAAGTTCTTTTTTTTTTTTATTTTCCCTCGAGATGGAGTTTCACTCTTGTCACTCAAGCTGGAGTTAGTGGCCAGTGGCATGATCTCAGCTCACTGCAACCTATGCCTCCCGGGTTCAAGCAATTCTCCTGCCTCAGCCTTCTGAGTAGCTGGGACTACAGGCATGTGCCACCATGCCCAGCTAATTTTGTATTTTTAGTAGAGATGGGGTTTCACCATATTGGCCAGGCTGGTCTCGAACTCCTGACCTCAGGTGATCTGCCTGCCTCGGCCTCCCAAAGTGTTGGGATTATAGGCATGAGCCACCATGCCCGGCCAACTTCTCCAAGTTCTTCAGCTAAGAAGGGCACTGATGACACCTTGCTCCCTTGCTGATATCGTGAGAAACAAATGAGAAGGTGCATGAGAAGCCACATTCTGAATTGGGTGGTTCATGTATTGATTCAGCCAACACGTGTTAAGCACGTGCATGTGCCTAGCACTGGACTGGGCACCTAGATCATGCAGACAGGTTAGACCTAGCCTTGTCTAACTCCCAACCTAAGCAGGGAGAAAGACAATCGACCCACAAACAAAGGAGCAATTGTGGACCGTGATGAGGGTTACAGAGGAACCAACAGGTGCAGAGATGGCAAATAACAAAAGAGTGGAAGTCAGGAACCCATTGGGGTAGAGCCTGGGAAAGGCCACTCAGCAGAAACCCAAAGGACAGGGAGAAATCTGGCCCACAGAAGTTCATTGCGCGTAGAAGAATCAGCAAAGGCGAGGACCTCACAGCTGGAAAGAGCTGGGAGCGCTCAAAGAACTGAAGGAAGCTCTGTGTGGCTGGAGAGGACTCCAGGGCAGCTGGTCCATGGTGTGAGTAGGACATGCATAGTTTAGCGGGCAGGGAGAGTGCTTGGGATTCTACTTGAAGCTTACTGAGAAGACATTGGAAGGCTCTTAACACATGACACGACCTGATTTGTGTTTTTAGAAGATGACTTCAATACCTCAGCAACAGCCAAACACAAACAATTACATTCAGGATGACTATTCATAGGAGATCCAAAATCTCACAAAACTAACCTGTAGTGAGAGATGTCAAAATATTAGTTAACTTTCAGGGTTGTGGCCTTGGATGGGGAATGAGGGAGTAAGAGGGCCTGGAAATGTTTCATACATTGATCTGCATGGGATGTACAAAAATGTAAAAAGTCTTCAAGATGTATACACAAGATTGGGGCTCTTTATGGTGTAGTGTGCCATTTGTACACCATACCTCAATTTAAAAAGCAAAAAAAAATTTAAAATTAGGCTGTGCACAGTGGCTTACGTCTGTAATCCCAGCACTTTGGGAGGCCGAGGTTGGGAGATTCCTTGAGTCCAGGAGTTCAAGACCAGCCTGCAACATAGTGAAACCCAGTCTCTACAAAAAAAATACAAAAAATTAGCCAGGCATTGTGGCACATGCCTATGGTCCCACCTCCTCAGGAGGCTGAGGTGGGAGGATGGCTTGAGACTGGATGGCAGAGGTTGCAGTGAGCTAAGATTGTACCATTGTATTCCAGCCTGGGTGACAGAGCGAGACTCTGTTGATATGGTTACGTTTTGTGTCCCCACCTAAATCTCATCTTGAATTATAACCCCCATAATTTCCATATGTCAAGGGAGCGACCAGGTAGAAGTAATTGGATCATGGGGATGGTTTCCCCCATGCTGTTCTCTTGATAATGAGTAAGTTCTCACAAGATCTGACGGTTTTGTAAGTGTTTGGTAGTTCCTCCTGCATAGATTATCCTTCCTGTGACTTGTGAAGAAGGTACCTTGATTCCCCTTCACCTTTAGCCATGATTGTAAGTTTCCTGAGGCTTCCCTATCCATGTGGAACTGTGAGTCAATTAAACCTCGTTCCTTTATAAATTACCCAGTCTCAGGCAGTTCTTTATAGCAGAGTGAGAACAAACTAATACAGTAAATTGGTACCTCAGAGAGTGGGGTCCTGCTATAAAGATACCTGAAAATGTGGAAGCAACTTTGAAACTGGGTAACAGGCAGAGGTTGAAACAATTTGGAAGGCTCAGAAGAGGATAGAAAGATGTGGGAAAGTTTGGAACTTCCTAGAGACTTGTTGAATGGTTTTGACCAAAATGTTGTTAGTGATATCGACAATGAAGTCCAGGCTGAAGTGGTCTCAGATGGAGATGAGGAACTCATTGGGAACGGGAGCAAAGGTCACTCTTGCTATGCTTCATTTTGCTGCTGCCCTAGAGATCTGTGGAACTTTGAACTTGAGAGAGATGACTTAGGGTATCTGGCAGAAGAAATTTCTAAGCAACAAAGTGTTTAAGAGGTGACTTAGCATCCTCTTAAAAGCATTCAGCTTCATGCATTTACAAAGAGACGGTTTGGAATTGGAACTTAGGTTTAAAAGGGAAGCAGAGCATAAAAGTTTGGAAAATTTGCAGCCTGATGATGTGATAGAAAAGGAAAACCATTTTCTGAGGAGAAATTCAAGCAGGCTACAGAAACTTGCATAAATAATGAAGAGCCAAATGTTAATTACCAAGACAATGGGGAAAATGTCTCTAGGCCATGTCAGAGATCTTCACAGTAACCCCTCCCATCACAGGCCTGAAGGCCTAGGAGCTAAAAATGGTTTCATGGGCCGGGCCCAGGGCCTGGCTGCTTTGTGCAGTCTCAGGACTTAGTGCCCAACATCCCAGCCATGGCTAAAAGGGGCCAATGTACAGCTCAGGCTGTTGCTTCAGAGAGTGCAAGTCCCAAGCCTTGGTGGCTTACACGTGATATTGGGACTGTGGATACTCAGAAGTCAAGAATTGAGGTTTGGTAATCTCTGCCTAGATTTCAGAGGATGTATGGAAATACCTGGGTGTCCAGGCAGAGGTTTGCTGCAGGGATGAAGCTCTCATGGAGAATGTCTGCTAGGGCAGTGTGGAGGGGAAATGTGGAGTCAGTACCCCCACATAGAGTCCCCACTGGTGCACTACCTAGTGGAGCTGTGAGAAGAGGGCCACTGTTCTCCAGACCCCAGGATGGTAGATCCACTGACAGCTTGCACCGTGCACCTGGAAAAGCCACAGACACTCAATATCAGCCCATGAAAGCAGCTGGGAGGGGGGCTGTACCCTGCAAAGCCACAGGGATGGAGTTGCCAAAGGCTGTAGGAGCCCATCTCTTGCATCAATGTGACCTGGATGTGAGACATGGAGTCAAAGGAGATCATTTTGGAGCTTTAACATTTGTCTGCCTCACTGGATTTTAGACTTGCATGGGCCTGTAGCCCCTTTGTTTTGGCCAATTTCTCCCATTTGGAATGGGTGTATTTACCCAATGCCTGTATCCCCATTGTATCTAGGAAGTAACTAACTTGCTTTTGATTTTACTCATAGGCAGAAGGGACTCGCCTTGTCTCAGGTGAAACTTTGGACTTGGACTTTTGGGTTAATGCTGGAATAAATTAAGACTTTGGGGGACTGTTGGGAAGGCATGATTGGTTTTGAAAAGTGAAGAGAACATGAGATTTGGGAGGAGCCGGGGGCAGAATGATGTGGTGGGAGGAACCAGGGGCAGAATGATATGGTTAGGCTTTGTGTCCCCCACCCAAATCTCATCTTGAATTGTAATCCGTATAATCCCCACGTGTCAAGGGAAAGACCAGGTGGACGTAATTGAATCATGGAGGTGGTTTCCCCCACGCTGTTCTCGTGATACTGAGTGAATTCTCATGTGATCTGATGGTTTTATAAGGGACTCTTCCCCCTTCGCTTGGCACTTTTCCTTCTGCAGCCCTGTGAAGAAGGTGGCTTGCTTCCTCTTCATCTTCTGCAATGATTGTAAGATTCCTGAGGCCTCTCCTGCCATGCTGAACTGTGAGCCAATTAAACCTCTTTCCTTTATAAATTACCCAGTCTTGGGCAGTTCTTTATAGCAGTATGAAAATGGACTAATAACCCCTGTCTAAAAAAAATTAAAATTAACTGACAGTTTTACTAGCTAGCATTATTTTTTAAAGTAAGGTTTACTGGGATATAATTTCCATACAATAAGATTCATCCTTGGGTGAGTTTTGAAAGACATATTTACCAGTATACTCACCGCCACAATCAAGATATTGAACATTTGGCTGGGTGCAGAGGCTCACGCCTGTAATCCCAGCTACTCGGGAGGCTGAGGCAGGAGAATAGCTTGAGCCCAGGAAGCGGATGTTGCGGTGAGCTGAGATCGTGCCACTGCACTCCTGCCTGCACTTGAGCCCAGGAGTTCCAGACCAGCCTCGGCAACATGGCAAGACCCCATCTCTAAAAACAACAACAAAAAGATACTGAACATTTCTGTAGCCCCAGAAAGTTGCCTGTGCCCCTTTGCAGTGAATCCCCTCCCCCTTCCCTAGCCCCTGGCAACCACTGATTTCATTTCTGTGCCTACAGTTTGGCTTTTTCCAGGTTGTCATTAAAGAGAATCACCTGGTATTTAGCCATTGGAGTTTGCTTCCTTCACTTTACAGAATGCTTTTGAAATTAATTCATGTTATTGTGGACATCAGTCGTAGGTTTCTTTTCCCTGCACCTAGTATTCCAACATATGGATGAACTGCAATTTATTGATCTATTTGCCAGTTGATGAACCTTTGGGTTGTTTCTAGTTCAGGGCAATTATGAATAAAGCTGTTATGGCCGGGCGCGATGGCTCACACCTGTAATCCCAGCACTTTGGGAGGCCGAGGCGGGAGAATCGCTTGAACCCGGGAGGCAGAGGTTGCAGTGAGCCAAGATCGTGCCACTGTACCACAGCCTGGGCGACAGAGTGAAACTCTGTCTCAAAAAAAATAAAAAATAAAAAAAAATAAAGCTGTTGCGAACATTTGCACACAGGTCTTTGATAGACATGTATTTTTATTTCTCTTGACTAAATAAGTGCACATTTAAGGTTAGAAGAAACGGCACTATGTTTTTCAAAGTGGTTGCCAGGCACTAAATACATTATCTCATTTTATTCTCAGAATAGAGAAGGTAAGTGAGGCTAAGAGAGCCTAAGCAACTTTCCCACAGCCCCCTGGTTAGTAAGAGGATCCCAGAAACCCTCACTACCAAGCTCCTCCAGAGACCATGCACATGAGCAGGACTAGTCTCAGACAAGACCTAGATGAAAAATTAGGACCGTGATGGAGGAGACAGTGGTGGGCCACATTACCCTTCCAAGTAAGATCAAATGAAAGAAGAAGAAGAAAGAGCCAGGTGACATGAAAGTGTAGAAAATTACCAGTTACAAGCGAAGCACTAATTCACTAGAAGCCAGCCGTTCTCCTCTGCTCCCAACATCCCTCGGTCCCATGGCAAGTTTTCAAATTAAAGTGCCGAAGGCCCCCTCTTTCCTCTTCCCTCCAGGTGGCCAAGGTTGGCAGGACTGGACGCTGTGGCATGAATATTGTCTGGAACCAGCAAACCAGTAGCCCCACCCACTCCTAGCCCCAGACAGCCCTGGACCCTGGCCCACTGGGAGGTGGCACCCCCACCCTGAGACAGGCCTGACCCCTGCAGGCCCACCGGGAGAATGGAGGTTAATGAGATTTTGATGAACCCGCAGTTTCCATTTTGTGAAGGAAAAGGCTCTGAGCCCTGCTCATTAAAGGGAACTGACCTGTAAAATAAGCCTGGGGATGGATGGCAGGGTAGCAAGGCCAGCCAAGAGAGGAAGGGAGAGAGGCGGGACCCCAGCAGCCTTGTTGAAGCATTCTAGCTGGATGGAGAGAGCAGGCCCAGAGAATGGAAGAGATTTTTGCCCAAGGACACACAGCAAATCAGATCAGACCCGGGTCCTGGAAGGGATAAGGGAATTGGAGGGGAAAACCTGAGAAACAGGGAGATGGGTAAAGAGACAGACAGAGACAGACAGAGACAAAGGGAAATCCACTGATTGTGTATTACATAATAATGTCTACCATTCACTGAAGGCCTATTCCATGCCAGGCACTGGGCTTAGTATTTGTCATCCCATTGTCTCATTTGATCTTCACAACTCTAGGAGCTAGGGATTATTACCCCCATATGGAGAAACAGGTTCAGAGAAGTTAAGTGACTTGCCCAAGGGCACTAAGCCAGCCAGGTCTACCTGATTCCATGCTCTTGATCACCTGCCCCAGGCTTGGGGTGACCCTAGGTTCCATTTGACACATGCCATTCTGAAATAGTGCCACTTTCACTGTCCAAAGTGACTCAGTTTAGGAAAAATATTGTATGACTGCCCTACCTAGGCTGCATCTTATAAATTGCTTCCTGTGTGGCACGTGTAGCCCAAGATGCAACACACAGCGTGTGCTCAACAAATAGTCAAACCTAGATAAGATGCCATTTCCGTCACATCTCAGAACTGAGGCAGTAGAGCACAGTGGTAAGAGACTTGGGCTCTGGAGGTAGCCAAACCTGGGCTCAGCCCCAGCTACGTGACCTTGGACTAGTCATTGGCCTCTCTGGGCCTCAGTTCGCTCATCTGTAATGATAAGGATTCTGTAATGTAAGGATAACCAAGGATTCTTCCCAAGGTTACAGGGATGCCATGAAAAGACGGGTAGAAGTTACCAACATAGGTTTGCTCTGACTACCAGGCAGACACAGGATTTTAGCCTCCATTTTTTGGGGGGCACAGCATGGATTTCCACAGTGTGTACCCAGTCTGTGTTTGCCCCGGGATAAAGCCTGTTCCTTTGTTGACTTCAATGACTCCCTTTGCAGTTGCCTGCCCTAGTGCCTTTTCACATGCTGGGGCTTTTTGTTTGCTTGCTTAGTTAAATAGCCTGTCCAGGCACCATGGTAGCATATTATCTATGTAAACCCACTTAATCCTCACAATAATCCTCTGTTTACAAATGAGAAAATTAAGGCACAGAGAGGTTAGTTAACTTGTTCCAGGATCACTCAGCTGGCTAGTGACAGAACTGGAATTTGAAGCCAATCAGCCTTGCTTAAGAGTCTAGCCTCTCCAGCACCTCCGTCTTTCCTGGGGGTGCTATCCCACTCCCACCACTGACCCCACCTCTGCCTTTGCCTGGATAACTCCTACCCACCCTTTGTGCCTTTGTTGAAATACCACCCCTCCAGGAGACCCTCCCTGACTGCTCAGCCTAAATCACAATTCCCACCCGTGCCTATAGAATAATTGCTCACCCCACTCTCCCCGTTTCTTCAGAGCTAAATTCAGTTTGTTATTCTCTATTTATCTGATCATTTGCCTTCCCTGCTAGACAGTGCATTCCAGGATGGCAGGGGCTATTTGTATATTCTGAAACAGTAGCAGACACATTGCAGATGCTCAATAAATATTGGTTGAAGGAGGGAAGGAATGAATGAAAGAGGAAGAGGAGGAGGGGAGGAACTAGAAGCCCCTAGTTCCCAGGCCCTAGTTGCTGCGTCTGATGGTGTTTCATGTCCTGGGATCCTGGCCAAGGGTCTGCGTGGTATATGGTGGGACCCTCGTACTTATGACTGACTGCATCAGTAGCCCGGCAAACCCAACCCCCCAGGCCCTGGGGCTCAGGGAGGCCCAATGGGGCAAGGCCTAGTGGCAGGCCCAGGGCAGGTAGGGACCAAGCCCTCAATAGCCACAGCCTTTCCTCTCTGGCTAAATCCTCCATCCCCCAACCCAACCCAAGCCCTCCCTTCTCCCTTCTTTTCCTTTCTGAGATGAAGCAGTGAAACGATTTTTCTACTTGAACAGTTTTCAATTAAGATTAAGAAAAATGTAGTCTGCAGTCACTCGGCAAGAGGCCTTGGCAGCCCTGTCCCTTCAGGGACTGGGGTTTTCTAAGCCGTTGACAGAGCTGATTCTGGAATGAAGGGAGTTTGAAAGAGACTTCTCACCCCTCTGCCTTCCCCCAACCCAACCCTCAGCCTCATGACTTGGCCTTCTCCTGTCTTCCTGGGTAAGGTCCCAGGATCTGGAATCAGACAGATCTGGGTGGGTTCAGGCTCGTCCCGTGCAAACTGTTTAACCTTAGGCAGGTCCTCTACCTCTCTGAGCCTTCTTTCTTCATCTATAAAGTAGGTCAATGGCAAACCCTCTCAACTGGTCCCTGCTTCCAACCCAGATCAAAGGGTCCCCTCCTGGTCTCCCAGACTGTGGAAGAATAAATAGCAAGGGTGACACAAAGATGTTTAGCTGGGGTAGGACAAGGTGGGCCGAGCCTCTGAAACCCCAGGGCCAGGGCAGAAAAGAGGAGACAGAGGCTGAGAGTGAGGGAGGCTTAACTGGTACAAGAATACAAGAATAGATGGAAGTGGGCTAGGTGCAGTGGCTCACACCTGTAATCCCAGCACTCCAGCCTGGGAGACAGAGCAAGACTCCATCTCAAAAAAAAAAAGAATAGATGGAAGTGTCCAGGGTGACTCTCAAGGGCTTGACCCAGAAGTCAATCAAGGCCAAAGACAAGGGCAGGGCATCTATGTGTGTCATTGGGTGGAGGAGGAAGGAGACAGAACTCTGAGGCCACTTAATTCCCTTCTAATTCTGAAATCTTTATGCCTGGCGTAGATTCTATGCTGTCTGAGAATGTTGCTTTTCAAAATGGAAGTGGCTTTTTTTTATGCGGATGAATGAAAGGCATGTACCAGTTGTAGTCAATCCCGGGGTCTCTTTTCCTGCATCTCCCGTCAGTAGTTTTGTGATCCTGGGCAAGTTACTCAACTTCTCTGAGCCTCTCCAAAATAATGTATAATTTTCATACTCCTGTAAAAAATTCTCTTGTAAATCAACTTTATTGGAGTGTAATTTACATACGATAAAACTCATCCATTTAAAGTGCACATTTCAGTGAGTTTTGAAATTTATACAACCATATAACTACCACCATGATCAAGAAAATAAGCTTTTCAAAAATTTTTTTGAGATGGAGTCTCGCTCTATCACCCAGGCTGGAGTGCAGTGGTACAATCTCGGCTCACTGCAACTTCTGCCTCCCGGTTTCAAGCAATTCTCCTGCCTCGGCCTCCCAAGTAGCTGGGATTACAGGCACCTGCCACCATGCCCAGCTAATTTTTGTATGTTTAGTAGAGATGAGGTCTCGCCTTGTTGGCCAGGCTGGTCTTGAATTCCTGACCTCAAGTGATCCACCCGCCTTGGCCTCCCAAAGTGCTGGGATTACAGGCATGAGCCACCGTGCCCAGCCTATGAAAGTGAACATTTTAATCATCCTAAAACATGCTCTTGTGCCCCTTCCCAGTCCTTCTGTTTCTTTTAATATAAAAACAATAAGTTCTTCAGCCCCCATGACAACAAATTTCAGCAACAAATAAGCATCCAGGAAGGTGTTCAGGGCATACTGTGACTTTGCCTATCTGCTCCCTGCCCCCTGCTCACACAGAGACACTGTTATGTGGACCCAGTGACACAACTGTCCCTTGTTAGGAAGCATAGCATGTGATGGTTCCCCCGACACCAACTGCCCATGGTGAGCCACTAGACAGACTGTCTCTCCCCACAGGGACAACAGCAGCTGGCACGGGGCTCCCTAGACCACTCACTGTATATCTTCCTATCCCAACACCTCCACGAGATTGTGAGCCTCTCCAGGGAGGACCTGTGTCTGCCTCGTATCATTCACTATTGACTCCTCAGTGCCCAACAGGTGCCTAGCACACAGTAGGTGCTCAATAAGGGAGTATGGAATGAATGAATGAGAAGGGGGCTGCCAGCCAGAGGACCCCTGATGAAGTGTGAGGAACATTAAATGCCTCATGGGAGGTGCAAGTCCCACTTTCCCAAATGTCCCACCTGGCTACTGTTATTTAATATTCTTTAAATTAGCTCAGCTAGTTTTTAGTCTCTCTACCTTTGCCTCACCTTAAGAAATCAGATCCGTCTGTAACCCTAGCACTTTGGGAGGCCGAGGTGGGCAGATCGCCTGAGGTCAAGAGTTCCAGACCAGCCTGGCCAACATGGTGAAACCCCGTCTCTACTAAAAATACAAAAATCCAGCCAGGCGTCATGGCACATGCCTGTAATCCCAGCTACTCAGGAGGCTGAGGCAGGAGAATTGCTTGAACCCAGGAGGTGGAGGTTGCAGTGAGCCGAGATCACGCCACTGAACTCCAGCCTGCGTGACAGAGCAAGATCCCATCTCAAAAAAAAAAAAAAAAAAAAAGAGAGAAAGAAATAAAGAAATCAGATCCATGACATCATGGTTCAATATGAAATATATATATGGAACTTAATTTATTTTATTTATTGGGGATTTTTTTCTCCATTTTCATTACCCACAAGGAACTTTTTATTTTAACATGATTTCAAACTTTATGGGAAAGTTGCAAAGAATGTCCATATACCCCTTTACCCAGGCCTGCAAATTGTATGCATTCTGCCATGTTCATTTTATCATTCTCTCTCTCTTGCTCTCTGTCTATGTTTGTACTATATATACGTACAGTCATTTTATTTTTTTTTGAGACAGAGTCTCACTCTGTTGCCCACGCTGGAGCAAAGTGGCAAAATCTCAGCTCACTACAACCTCTACCTCCCATGTTCAAGCGATTCTCCTGTCTCAGCCTCCCAAGTAGCTGGAACTACAGGTGTCTGCCACCATGCCCAGCTAATTTTTGTATTTTTTGTAGAGATGGGGTTTCACCATGTTGGCCAGGCTGGTCTCAAACTCCTGGACTCAAATGATCCTCCCATCTTGGCTTCCCAGAGTGCTGGGATTATAGGCGTGAGCCAACATGCCCCATAGTTAGACAGAGTCTCATTCTGTTGCCGAGGCTGGAGTGCAGTGGCTCTACCTCATCTCACTGCAACCTCTGCCTCCCAGGTTCAAGCGATTCTCATGTCTCAACCTCCCAAGTAGCTGGGATTACAGGTGTGCACCACCACACCCAGCTAATTTTTGTATTTTTAGTAGAGACAGGGGTTTCTCCATGTTGGCCAGGCTGGTCTCAAACTCCTGACCTCAGGTGATCCACCCACCTTGGCCTCCCAAAGTTCTGGAATTACAGGCCTATTTTTCTAATATGCATGAAAATCAGTACTGCACTAGATTGTATTATTATTCAACAATACTCACGGCCCCTCCTTACCAGGTGCCTCCCTGCAAAGGTGTATGCTTCCCACCTCATCACCATCAGATCTGGCCATGTGACTTGCTTTGGCCAATGAAATTGAGCAGAACTGTTGGATGCCACTTCTGAATGGGAGCTTTAAGAGCCGTTGTGGGGTTCTGCCATTGTTCCTTCTGCTGCCATGTTACTAGCGTGTTCTAGGCAGGGCCACCCCTTCAAATTGGTTCCCAGAATGACAACATGGAGCAGAATCAAGGCAGACCCTAAAGCTACCTGATGGCCAAGTAGCATGTGCAGAAAATAAATCCTTATTGTTGAAAGTCATTGAGATTTAACGGAAGGTCATTTGATACCCAGCATAAGTTTATTTAAGTTGCTGGATAAAAAACATTTCACTCTTAAAATAAAAATTTTATGTACCACGTGCAAATATACAGCAAATTTGAGAAACATAGCATTAGCCATGGTGACCCAAAAATGTATGGTTGAGTATCCCCATTTAATAGAGGAGGAACCTGAGGCTTATAATGGTTAAGTAGTTTGCCCAAAGCCTCTCTGCTAGACAAGGCAGCAGAGGTGATTCAGGGTACCATTCTCTAGGGGTCTCAGTCTAGTGGACAGGTAATGGAATTTTCCTTTGGCAAAATAGCTCTGTCAGAGATGTCTCTCCTGGACAATCTTTTCTTCTCTCATAGCCCCCCTGTGCTCCAAGACCACCAAGAGCCCCTCCTGGCCCCATTCCTGAACGTTATTCTCGCAGATAAATGCCAGATGGCTCCCGTTAAGGAGTTAGCTGCTAACTACAGGTGTTAACTGCTAATGAAAGTGCCAGCACTAAGATATTAGCTAATAAGGATTAACACCTTTCAGGGTGTTGGTATATTAATAAGGGACCTAGGAGGACCAAAACGATTTCAAGAGCCAGAGGAACAGAGCCCAAAAGGTGGCAGAAGAATTTGGTTCAACAATTCTTTCTGCCCCTACTGCGAACTGGGTCTTGAGCCAAGACGTGCAGCCAATGTGTTGCATATACATAGAGCTTTGCTGTCTACAGCACTCAGCAGCTTACAAAGCACTTCCTCATCCATCACCTCCCCTGCTCTTCACATCAGCCCGGTGAGGTAAGCTCTGCTAGCCCCAGTTCACTGATGAGAAAGTTGAGACTCAGAGAGAGGGAGTAAGTTACTCAAGGTTGCACGGTAGTGGGTGACAGACACTGCACTTGCTCCCCGGGCTGCCTGACTCCCAGCCCAGTGCTCCTTTCATGACCCCCCAAGTCCCCAACACAAGTAGAGAAGAAACCACTGGGGGCCAGACCATCTTCTCCCTTCTTGGACCTAAAATTGACTCTGACCCCGAGGAGTCAGGGCCAAGATCAGTGAATACCCATTCCTACAGGGCTCCCTTTCCAAGCTAAACTTCCACTCACCTTTTTAGACTCAACTCAGATAGCGCCTCTTCCTGGAAGCCCTCCCAGATGGTACAGGCAGCCTCTTCTGGGGCTGCCACTATATACAGGGTGTATCTTGATCCTACACACGCCTTAGAATCACTGTGTCCCCAGTGCCACACAGGCTGCACAGAATGACAGAAGCTGCTGTAAATGCTTGTTGAGTGGATCAATTAATTAATGACTCCATATTTTTCAGAACAAACTCATCAAAGTGAATTCCACTTACTACCCTCCAAGACAGATTTATACAAAATGTGGTCACTTTAAAGTGAAATAAGAGATGAGCTATTCCCATTTCTTCCAAGCCTTATTAATATTTCATTAGCTACCAGAAGTAGTTGATATTTGTATCTTTGTGTGTCTCTGTGTATAAGTGTATGTGTAGACCATATCTGCCCACCTAGCATTTCTAAACCATGTTCTTTGGACCAGTGAGTGCTGCAGCATAGGAATAGGGTACTACTGGGGGGAAAAGAGGCAGATTTCATGGCCAGATATGTTTGGAAAGCCCTGAATTTAAGATGTATCCATTGCAGGACTTCTCAGAGCCTTTATAAGGGTGGCGTTTATTGGGCATTTACTATATTCCAGGCAGTGCACTAAGCACTTTACATTCATTACCTCAGTAGCTTATATTCCTCTATAATGTAAGCTTCTTGAGGACTGACACCACGTCTGTCTTGTTCACCAGCATATCCCTGGAGACTGACGCACTGTATCTACTCAACTAATGAACAAATTAACAAATGAATAAATGGCCCTGTAAAGTACATATTGTTACTATTCCCATTTGATAGAGGGGGGAACTGAGTCTGACTACAGAGCCTGGGCTTTCTAACTCTGTTGCTGCTCATCTTCACTGTAGTAACATGCCTGGCAGATCTGCGGGACAGAGTTCTTGCCTACAGCATTTCCAAGCCTGATTTGCCTAAAAACCTTTTTCTAAAGAAGTATCTTGCAGAATAGGATCATGAGGAACATACCCTACGAAACGATCCTCTGGGCTCTGCAAGCTGGGAGAGCAGGACTCCTTGTCTCTGATTTGTCTCCCCAGATGACAGTGCACAGAGACTGCAGGGCAGGAGGGAGGGAGAAGCAGGGTATTTTTCTCCTCCCTCTATTCAGGGCAAGGTCTCCACTAGCTGCATCTCTTTCCTGGTTTCTAGTCTTTGGGAAGGCAGCCTCTCCCTCTGCGGTTTCAACTCCTTCTAGGTAGCCCCAACTCCTGGGCTCTTTCTTGTAACATTGCTTCCTCTTTTGGCCAGGTACAGAGGCTCACGCCTGTGAGTACTTTGGGAGGCCGAGGTAGGAGGATTGCTTGAGCCCAGGAGTTTGAGACCAGCCTGGGCATATGGAAAAACCCCATCTCTACAAAAAATACAAAAAACTAGCCAGGCGTGGTGGTGCACGCCTGTAGTCCCAGCTGTTCAGGAGGCTGAGGTGAGAGGATCGCTTGAACCTGGAGGTGGAGGCAGCAGTGAACTGTGATCACGCCACTGCACTCCAGCCTGGGTGACACAAGGAGACCTGTCTTGAAAAAAAAATCACTCCTGTCTTTGTTCCTCCAGTCTTGGGGTTCTTTCTCTCACAGCATCCCATTTACTTGTGCAGCACCCACTAGTCCAAAGACGATGCCTTCGTCAAATGGTGAATATGGTCTGTAGCATCTTTTCTGCTATTGATAATCTCCAGCCACTGCACTTTCAACTCTTCCAAACCACTATCACGATTTTGCTAGATTCGTGCTCTCCACTGAGCTGCTTGATGCAACACTGACTAATACAACTGCCTAAAAGAGTAACAGCAATAATTTCACAAACACTCACTCAGCATCATGAATGTGTTAGCTCATTTGATCCTTGTAGCAATCCCATGAGAGGTATTCTAACTGCCATCCCCGTACTATGGATGAGTAAACTGAGTCCTTGGGAGATGAAGTAACCTGTTCCAGGTCATACAGTTCATGAATAGGAAGCTGGGATGTGAGCCAGATACACTGGGTTCAGAGCACTACTCCTACCCCCCACCCCCCAGATAACAGTAATAGACAGTTCCTGGGGGTCGGGAAGATCAAACAGAGCCCTTTGTGCCTTTCAGTTCCCGGAGCACAGTAGAGTTCTAGAGGCCTTTCTCCTTGTCTGGTAGTGAGCTTTTCAGCCCTGTAGGTGTGCAAGAAGGGATTGCAGCACTTCTTTGCATGGTATTTAAAGGGAACCTCCTTTCTTTTGGTCCCCTTCACTAAACCAAAATGAAAAATATTAAATTTGAAAAAAAATGGAAGCAAACCTCCTAGCAGTGGTCATCCAGGTGAACCAGATGGTGTTTAAGGCTCCCCAGACTTCTCTTCCCAGTCCCCTGAAAGATGAAGTCACTTGTAATGTCATCAAGACAGGGTCTTTTGAGATCCTGATGAAATACCACCTCTGCTATGAAGCTGCCCCAGGGGCCCCAGCAGAAAGGAGAATTCCCTTTCTGTCACTCAGCATGGCTTTTTATCTCTGCTGAATAGACCCAAGCTTGCATTATCTGGTTTGTGTTTGGGTCTTCTCTGGCCTGCTGGACTGGAAGCTCAGGGAAGATAGAAACTGATGCCAACGCATAGACCTCCTTTTATAGCCCAATCCAGTACCTTGTAGGCAATAGATACTCAATAAGTGTATAAGTGTTGGGTGAATAGATAGACAAATAGATGGATGGATGAGAAAATTTTAAAAAGGAAGGAAGAAGGAAGGAAGGAGAGAGAGAGAAATGGGATAGGTGGATGAGGGAGGAGGGATGAGCAAATATGGATGGATGGATGGACAGATGGATGATGAAAGTATGGATCAATGGGTGGGTGAAAAGATGGATAGATAGAAGAATGTATGTATGGATGTATGGATGGGTGGAAGGATAGGAAATGCATATAGATGGCTAGACAATAGATTGATTGATAGATGTGAGAATGTGATGGATGGAATGAGTATGTGGATGGATGGGAAGATGGATAGATGAAGGGATGCATGCATGGATGGATGGATGGATGGATGGATGGATGGATGGATGGATGGATGGACTGAGTAGATAGTTAGATAAACGTGTTTATAGAGACCGTGAGGTGCTGTGCAGTAGACACTCTAGAATTTCTATGTGGGGCCCACAATCTGGCTAGAAGGTGGGCTTGCCACCATATTTGCAGAACACTTTACATAAGATTGAGAAACTGGCTATTGCCCATGTGAAAGAAATGAGAAAGAAGTGACAGAGATTATGGAAGGCTAAAGCCCCTGCAGCCCCACTGCAGGTGTGTCTATAATCATCTAAAATAGTAAGATTCTGAAAATCTGTGGCCCTAAGAAGATTCAAAGGTTTTAAAGTTCTGTGTCTCTAAGACTTAGACTTGAAGATTCTGTGTCTTTAAGAACTCTGTATCTACCAATATGAGCAACATGCTTTGTGCCGGGCATTGTTCTAAGTACTTTAGATACAAAGATTAGTTCCTATAATCCCCACAGCCGCCCGTGGTCTAGACACTATTACACTATTAACATCCTCATAATGAGGCACAGAGATGCTGAGGTGTTTGCCTTAGATAACGCAGCTAGTAAGTGGCAGAACTGGGATCTCAACCCAATCAGTTTAGGCGGGATCCAGAGTCCCTGCTTTTAACCACCGCACAATCCTGCCTCAAGGAATGGAGGATTGTACGCATCTAAGTTTCGAAGATTCAGCGCTCAAGACTTGAAGAGTCTGCAGTTCTGAGGCTCTAAGCATCTCCACACCCAGGACTCTTCAGACGCTGAGGGAGAGAAAAGGAGGGAGAGTCTGGCTGGCTCCTGCGAACACCGACCCTGCTGATGTCAGGTGCCTGGCCGTCACTCTTCCTGTTAACCTTGGGGAAAAAACACATTTGTGGCAGATAACAGGCATGAAGGTGTGCCGGCCCTCCACTCACTCCCGGGCCTGATGGATGGGCTACATGGGCCCCCCCCCGACCTGTGTGTGTACTGTTATCTGCTCAGCCAAGGGAAGCTGTTCATCACGCCGACAGCTTGGCGAGGCACACCTGCTGGGACTGCGTCAACCAGAGCCACCAGCATCCTGGGAGGAAGAAGGGGAGGTGATGGGAGGGGTAGAGCAGGGGAGACACAGACAGAAGGGCCAAGGGCTCAGTATCAGTACCATCCCCAGGCCCAAGATTGGCCCAGAGGGTGGCACTAAATTCTGGGTACCACAGATGTGCTGTGTGACCACAGACTAGTCACTTAACCTCTCTGAGATATAAGATTAAGCTTTGCCAGAAACCTGGGAGTTGTGCTTTCCTCCTTCTCAAGCTCCACATCCAATCACCAGGTTCTGTCCATTCTACCTCCCAGTCTGTCATGATCCTACCCATTTCTTACCAACTACTCTACCGCAACCACCCTGGTCCAGGCCACCATCATCTCTGCCTGGATGATGCTACAGCCTTCTCTCTGGGCTCCCTCCTTCCTGCCCACTATATTCCATTCTTCACATTTTACAGTTCAGAGAGGTTAAGTGACTAGCCTCTGGTCACACAGCACGTTCATGGTACTGCCAGGAACGGAAGTCTGGCATCATGCCCAGAAGTCAGTGCCACGGCAGCCAGAGGATCTCTATTACAAAATGAGATCACATCACTCTCCTGCTTAAAACCTTCTAATAGCTCCCTGTCACACTTAGAAATAAGTCTAAACTCCTTGCCAGAGCCGTGCAAAACCTGGCCTCTCCCGCCCTGTCCATCCTCATGTCACACCTGCCAGCCCCCTTGCGTACCAAGTTTCAACCACACCACCCTTCCCTTTTCCACCTCTTGGCCTTTGCACATGCTGTTCCCTCGGATGCGAACACTCTTCCCCAGCCCTTTGCATGGCTGGCCAGCTCCCACTCATCTGCAGCTCTCAGCTCAATTGCCACCCCCTCAGAAAGGTCTTGCCAGCCTGAAGTACTACTGCAATTCCCAATCTCACTCTGTCACGGCCCCCAGTGTATTCCCTTTCTGGGACTGATTGCAACCTGAAATTGTGTTGTTTGTTTCTTTGTGTGTTTATTGTCTGTCTCTCCCACTAGAATGGAAGCTCCAAACATTATGGGTTGTAGTCTTACTCACTACTGTGTCCCTGAGTGCTTCCTCAGTAGAAAACCACACATTCTTTCCACCCCAGAGCCTCTGTGCCAGCTGTCCCTTTGCCTGGAACTCTCTTCTCTGCCTATTTAACCCCTACTCACCCTTCAGATCTATGGCAGGGCATATTTTGCAAAGACAGGCACAACAGCATCTTTTATCCTACGTGTTCTTTATAAAATATGACCTTAAGACTCGTCCTGGGAAGAGGTGGGGCCCATGTTCCCTGCCCTTGATTTGGGGCAGGCTATGACTTGTTTGTGGCCCATAGGATGCTATGTAAGTGACACTGGGACACTTCTGGAAGGAGGTCAAGGACATTGGCTCTGGAGCCCTAAGCTACATTTAAGCAGCATGACTGTCCTGAGGATGCCATGCTATGAGGAAGTCCAAGCCGGCGTCTGCAGAAAGACCACATGGAGAATCCCTGAGATTACCTACAGAGAGGGAAAGAGATGTCCAGCAGCTTCCAGCTGCTCCAGCTCCAGCCATCATCTAACTGAAGCCTCATGAGAGACCCTGAGTCAGAGCTGCACAGCAGAGCCCTTATGAATCCCTGATCCACAGAAACCACAAGCATCAACAAAAATTGTAGTTTTAAGCTACTAGGTTCATTTGTTATATAGCAATAAATAATCAGAACAAGATCTCAGCTCATGTGCCACCTCCCCAGGAAGCCCTCCATAACTAGGAGCACTAGGTCAGGACCCTATACTTCCATTTTATTTTATTTTATTTTATTTTATTTTATTTTATTTTACTTTATTTAGATACAGGGTCCTACTCCGTTTCCCAGGCTGGAGTGCAGTGGCATGATCGCAGCTCACTGCAGTCTCCATTCCCCAACTTAAGCGATCCTCCCACCTCAGCCTCCCGAGTAAATGGGACTTCAGGTGTAAACCACCATGGCCAGATAATTTTTTGGTTTTTATAAGACAGGGTCTCCCCATGTTGCCCACGCTGGTCTGGCACTCCTGGGCTCGCACTCCTGGGCTCAAGTGATCCTCCCACCTTGGCCTCCCAAAGTGCTGGAATTACAGCTGTGAGCCATCATGCCTAGCCTACTTTTTCTTTATAACATATAGCACAGTTGGTAATTATATAGTTATTTATGTGATGGCTGATTTTTGTCTCTCTCTCTCTCACTTAAATATAAGCTCTGGGAAGGGGGAGAAGAATCCTTATCTTGTTCACCATTGTATCCCCAACAGCGAATAGTGCCTGGCACATAATAAGTGTTCAGTGAATACCCCTGATTCAATAATTTCACTAAGTTACTGCAACCACCCTGTCATGCTGGCTTTATTATCTCTATTTTTCAGACAAGGAAACTGAGATTCAGAGATGTTCTGTTCTTGCTCAAGGCCACACAGCAGAGCAGGATCCTAGCCTGATTCTGACTTGAAAGCCAGAGCCCACCTCCTGACAGGTGGAGGGATGGGGTACTAGCCTGAGGTCCTCTAAGTGGTGGCTTAGAAGGGCCACAGATGTCTTTTTATGTAACCTTCTATCTTATCCTTGCAGAAAAAGAGGCCCAGAGAGGGGAAGGGACTGGCCCAAGGTCACACAGCTCATCAATGTTCAAGCTGTGTTCATCTTGTTCATCAAGAATGAACAAGACCCGGGGCCCCACATTCTTTACCCAGAGCTCCTCTCACTGCACCCTCAAAGCTGGAGGTATGCGAGTTGAGGCTTGGAGGGGTGGACTGTGCTGTTCCTGCCCCTCACTGCCTCTGCAGCCCCCAGTCACCTTCCCTGGCAGCCCCCCCCCATCCCCCATCCACCAGAGCAAGGAGACGAAAATGAATGAGTCTGTTTATGAAGCCCATAATGTTGCCAGCAACACAAGGCACTCAGCGGAGCTGCTCGGTGCCTCTAATGGGATATTATTTATGTCATTTTCCTCCCGGCGCTGGAGCCATTACCACCCGGAATGGTGCTCCGTCACCCTCCACTCCCCCAGTGATGTGCCAATGTCATGCTGAAGGATGAGCGCTGCAGTTGTCATGGGCAGCACCCCACTGCCAGCCTCTGGACCTGGGCTTCGGAGAAGTGGCAGGGCAGAGGGGTGATGGGCAGCCCCCTACACCCTGCCAGTATGAAGCCGCTGGGCCCACGCCCGCCAGTGGGATCTAGCTTCTCTTGGGTTGCCCTTGGTGCCAGCCATCCTGCCAGGTGCTAAGAATCATCCCATGGCTCCTCATTACCCTGCAGACAGAGCCCCATATTTCCATCTGTCAATGAGCCCTCTGGACTTTGGCTCCTGCCCACCTTCCCAGCCTTAGCTCTGGCCTCTTGTGTGTAAGTTTTGGAATCAGACAGGCCTGGTCTCGTGTATCATCCCAGATTGACTCGATCCACCTGTCCCCTCTTGCTCAATGAAGAGCCCGGCTGCTGTCTTTGGCTCTTCTTCCAGTCCAGCTGCCTCAGATTCCCCCGGTTGAGGACTAGCCTTCTGCAGACACCCCATCAAGCCTGTCAAGCTGCAGCAGCTGACCCCCTGGGTCCAACTCGGTCTGAGAGAGGTTCTGTCCACTACTTTCACATTCAGATAAAGCACCATGCTTAGGGCAGAGGATCAGGCTTCCCTAGTGGCTTCCTGGAGGGGCCGAGTAACAGCACTCCTTGCAGCAAATCGGGAACATTGACAATCATGAGCCAGGAAGGAGCTGCAGACAAATGGACTATTCCAAAAATGGGAGGTTCCACACGGCTTGTGTATCTGCCACTCCAAGTGACCCAGCACCCAGTTGCATTGGCTCGAAAAGGTATGTTTCTATGGCCAGCTCAGAAACATAGCTCTTTGTGTTTGCTTCCTATTCTTCTCTGTCTGCCACCCTGTCCCCCTTATTCTTGCTGCCTAAGAATTGCACCTCCCATAAAGTATGTACACTTTGCTCAAGACTTTGTGTTTTAGGAAACCTAGGCTAAGCCACCTGGTTCAATCCCAACTTCATCACTTATTTGCTGAAAGATCTGAGACAAGTTAATGAACCTCTCTGAGCCTCAATGTCCTCAGCTATAAAATGGAGGTGATCATCATCCTCACCTCACAAGGTTGTTGGAAGTACTCACTAAAATCAGGAATGCTTGCATTTC
Organism: Pongo pygmaeus; assembly: GCF_028885625.2. Lineage (NCBI taxonomy): Eukaryota > Metazoa > Chordata > Mammalia > Primates > Hominidae > Pongo > Pongo pygmaeus. The sequence goes on along the minus strand of NC_072394.2, from coordinate 40,062,531 downwards.
CTTCACTTCGACACAACTTCCCTTGCATCAAACACTGGCATGTACTATTTTCTTGGTCAAGAACACTGTCACAATAACCTTGTTTATCCTCATGTTTACCTTACACACCTCCTTCTGGAGGACAGTCCCTCTCCCCAGGATGGGTCAGGGCCCCTCTGCTAGACCCCACAGTGCCCTCTGCTTCTGCCTTGATTTCACTGAACATTGTACTGCATTTACTCATGTATCTGCCTCTGTCGTTAGACTGAAAACTCAGTGAGGGCAGGGCTGTGTGTTTTGCTCACTGTTATACCCCTGGTACTTAGCACAATGCCTGGAATATAGTATGCAAGCAAATGAATGAATGATCTTATTTAATTCTTGCCATAACTGTTTGTAGGGATTATCTCCATTTTGTTTTCTGATTCATCAATTTCTCCTTTCATCTTTTAAAATTCCTTCTCTCCATTTTATTTTAATTTACTTTGTTATATTTCTAGTATTTACCTTGTTATACTTCTAATATCTTGAACTGAAATTTTAATTAATGTATATTTAATCACTCCTGCTTTCTCATAAGTGCATCAAAGGCTATAAATTTCCCGCTGAATACTACTTTGCCTGCATGCCATCAGTTTGGAAATGACATATTCTCATTGCCTTTCACTTCTAAATAGCTAGTATTTTACCTCCTACAAATATTATTTCCTACAAATAAGGAGACTGAGAGTCAAAGGGGTAAAGTGACTTGCACAAGTTCATAGAGTGAGAAAGGCGCAGAACTGGGATTTGAGATCCCATGCACCCTTTACCCAGGTTCTCTGACTGGTAACGTCTTGCAAAACTATAGTACAGTATCACAACCAGGTTATTGACTGACTGTTGTAGTCGGTCTGGGCTGCTATAATAAAGTACCATAGACTAGGTAGCTTCAGCCACATTAATTTCTCATAGTTCTGGAGGCTGGACATCTGAGAATAGCGTGTCAGCGTGGTCAGGTTCTGGTGAGAGCCCCCTTCTGGGTTGCAGACTGCCGACTTCCCATTGTGTCCTCACGTGATGGAAAGAGCCAGCTAGCTTGGGCCAGTCTGTGTCTTCATCTCACAATTCATTAGTTGGGTAGTCCAGGTCAAGACACTTTCCTTCTCTGAGCCTCCATTTCCTCACTCATAAATTGTGCATTATTGCAAAATAATGAGAACTCAAACAGTAGTGAGTGTGAAAATGCCTGGTGCCCAGTAAAGTCGCTCCAGCTACTGTTTCCCCTTCTGCAAAACCAGGAGGCGACACCAGAAGATCTCTTAGTGGAGGGTAAGGTCCAACCCTCTGCTCCCGTGAGATCTGCTGAGGCTGACTGGTGGTTCAGGTGTCCTCAAGCCCTCTCAGGCAGGCTCCCAGCCTCATCCCTGCTTGTGCCAGCAACGTGCAGAAAGAGGGGGTCAGCTCAGGGGTTGAAAGGTGAGCCACAGGAAAGTTTTGGAGATGCTGACCATCAGTTACCCAAGCACACGGCTGTGTGCACAGCCTGTCTCTGTCCTGCGATCCCTTCCTCACTGATTGTGGCATCCTGGTGAGCTCGGCCACCAACCTCCCATGGAGGAAGAGCTTGGCCAGGGGATTCAGGCAGCTTGGGCTTTAATGTGAGCCCTGCCCCCTGGAGCTGGCAGAACTTTGGGCCTTGTTTTCTGCATCTGTGAAATGGAGGTAATGAGTTGCAGGTCATGGGGTCCAACATAAAGGTCAGAGAGAAGGAACGTGAGAAATGTGGTACATAGCAGGTATTGACAATCCCAGGCGGATCCTAGGGGCACTGTCTGCCTGTTCCCACACACACTTAGGGGAGGTACTTTGGAGAAGCCAATCATGGAAGAGGGTCCTGCCTTCAGGAAACTCACACGACTGGGGAGGTGGCGAGGCTGGAGGGGAAACCCTTTGAGCTTGGATGCAATAGTCTTGGGTTCAAACCCTATGTGATCTTAGGAGAGTTGCTTAACTTCTCTAAACTTCAGTTTCCTCATCCATACAACAGAACCTAACATTCCTCTAAGGCAGAGCTTCCAGTAAGATAATAGGGTTGAAGGTGCTGCATAAACTATAAAGTCCTGTTCATAAGATGTTGCTCTCATTGGCCAGATATTCCAGAGCATCATTGAAAACAGAGCAGGCCCCCTTGAAGTGCTAAGAAAAAAAGGCGGGAGGATGTTGACTGAACCCCCTCTGGGTACCAGGCCCCTTCTGGAGGTTTCACTTAGAATTTTCCACCCTATGAGTGGCAGGGCTTGATACAGAGTAGGGACTCAGGGGTTATTCTCATCTCAGCCTTTTCCATGTTTTACATAAAGAAGCCTGCCCAGAAAGGTGAAGTGACTTGCCCAAGGTCACATCGTTGGGTGGTAAAGGAGCTGGGATTTTCACCCATCAGGATAGGTGAATGGCTGGGGGATCTGAGGGTCAGAGATATTTCAGGAGGGGCCAGGGACATAGGCCCTGAGTTTTCTTCCCCCTGCTCTTCCCTGGAACCCTCTTGGAGACCAGCGGTGGACATGAGGGTGGGCAAAACAGGTGGCCTCTGCCCATCAGCAGGGATTGTGGGTCTGAGTGCCATGGTCAGCACCCAGTTCCCCCCTTGACATTCTGTATAAGCTTCAGCATCTCCCACCTGAAATATCAGCCCCCTTTTGGCTACCCTTTCTGCTTCCTGTCCCCACATCGAAGCCACCTCAGACAGACATGTTAAATCCCAGTGGGCCATGCCCCACCCCTGCTCGAAATCCTTCAGTGGCTTCCACACCTCTGGGACAGGGTTCAAATTCCTCCCTCCAGCATTTAAGGATCCCCTGATCTCACCTCCTCCATCTCTTCTCCTTCCTCATCTCCTACCCTACACACACACACACACACACACACACACACACAAGGATCCTGCAGCTCCTCCCACACCTCGTGCCTTTGCTTCTGCCATTTCCTCCACCAAGAACGCTGGAGCTCCAGGATGCCCAGCTCCTGCGCTGCTGCTTCTGAGACTGTGTCCTTGACCTTCCACATCAGGATCACTTGCTCCTTTCCTGCGGACCCTCGGCACGTGGTTTCTTTCTCCATTAGAGCACTTGCTTACTTGCTTTCATTCTGGGCTGTGTTGTAGTAGTGATCACAGGTCCATGGCCATCGTCCATGGAGCTCCCCTGGTCGCCTGCGCTGTGCTAAAGCACATTTGAATGCAGGGTCTCCTTGCCTCCTTGCAACCCCTTTGACCATCCCCACTTGATAGATTGAGAAACAGAGGCTTAGAGGTATAGAAAGCTCTCCCAGGGTCACACATCAAGTAAACCCAGGCATCCTGACTCCGATCAGTAATCGTAATTCCACAATTGCACCACTTCACTGCAGATCCCCCCACTTCAAAGGGGAGGCTGTGCGGTTCATTTAGATTCCACCAGCACTTAACCCCATGCCCAGAACAGGTAGCTTCATTTATTCACCTCAATGTATTTTGAATGAAATATTAGATAATAAGAGTGGATGAGTGGATAACCACATTCCATACTTTATTGAGCACATACTATGTGCTGGGCACTGTTTTAGTTGCTAGGAATAGAGCAGTAAAGAAAACAGGTACAAATCTCTGCCCTCAGAGAGCCTAGTGTGGAGAATCAGTCTGCTGGAGAGAAACAGACAACAACAAAAAAGTAAGTAAATCAATTTTCAAGCATGTCAGAAGGTGACAAGAGCTCTGGAGAGAAATAGAGTGGGGACGGAAATGAGGGCAGGAATGTGAGCCTCAGGTGGAGTCCACAGTAGAGGGCGAAGGTCCTATTTTGGGGTCGTCAGGTGCAGTTCACAGTAGAGGGTGAAGGTCCTATTCTGGGGTCCACCGGGGAAGCTGATTGAAGAGGAGGCGCTCTCCAGCCAGCGGGTGAAAGGACAGAGTCGCAGAGTGGCTGGGTGCAGGGTGGGTGAGGCCAGGGTGAAGTCCCACTCCCTCCTCCCCTACTCTCCGTTGCCCTCACTCTCCTTACCTCCCTGCCTGGTGTCTAACAGGCTCAGAAAAAATGGCCCAGGGGAGGAGCCATCCAACCTCCCTGCCTCGGCACTAAAAGTAGCAGCGTGATGGGAAATGGTGGCGCCGCAGAATTACCGCTTTCTCGTTGGCCTTGTTTATGGTCCTCATTGTCTTCACTCCTGTCCACCAGCCGACGGCTGGGAGGGAGGGAGAGGGGGCTGCTGTCTGCCTGCCTGGCACATGATGACTTTGGGGACAGCATCCCTGAGAGGAGGGGTGGGCTTTGGGACCTAGATCACTGGTTTTCATCTGGCAGCCCCAGTGCTAAGATCACCTCCTCTAGGAAGTTTCAAATATCCCAGATTTACTCAAGGGGAGTGGGTGTAGGAGAGGGGACTAACCTTTATTGAGACGTCTGTGCCAGGCATTTCATGCATCTAATTTCTTTCAATGCTCACAATCCTCTTATTGCTCCACTTTAAAAATAAGGAAACTGAGGCTCAGAGAGGTTAATTAATGGACCCAAGCTCACGCAGCAAGTTAAAGAGATCAAGATCTGAACTCTGGTTAGTGTGATTCGAAGGTCTTCACTTTTCCCTCCAGACCTCTGAGCTCCAATGTCATTTTTTATCTCTCTTACATCTGTTAGCAAAGTCCAGCGCAAATCATCAGCAGCTGCAGACAGGGTAGAGTAGTGGTTAGTAGCTTGGGCTATGAGACCAACCAAGCCTTAAGTTATACTTGTGGTTGTGCCTCATCATAGGTCTGAGACCTCACGCAAGTCTCTTTCCCTTTCTGGGCCTCAGTTTCCCCAGCTGAAAGGTAGACTAATAATAACCTTCTTGTTGTTAAGGGTGGATGAGATTCCAGGCAAGAACGTCTTTGGAGAAGGCCCTGTTTAAAGACAGTGTAGTTGTGGCATAATCAAAATTCAGGAGAGGGTTAAGAAGAAAGAAGCTTTTATTGTTCCAGCAACAGCAATGTCTTTGCAGCAAACTTCACCTGTTTACAGTCCATTAGAAGCCATTATTGCTGTGTCTGGGGCAGATGCACACCCCTGACCTTGACGCGTGTCTGACAGCTCCAGGCAGCAATCTAGGGAGCAGGAGTCATTTTAGCAGTGTTTAAAGGGCCACAGGGGGCTGAGGGCCTCTTCCAGAGCCCTTCTCCCTCCCAACTCCTGGGCCACAGCTTCTGCCAGCCAGAAGACTGAGGAAGGTGCCCAGCCTGGATTCCAGGTGCTCAGACATCCCCCAGCTCTCTTGGGGGTCTCCAGATCACCACCTTGAGTTTGCAACCTTAATAGGTTAACTGTGGTGAGGAAAAAACACATAGACAGCTAGGGCTGTAGGGACCTCAGAGGAGATGAATCGAATCCTGCCCTTGCATCCAGAGAAATGAAGGAACATGCCCAAGGTCAGAAGAAGACAGCCAGAATGAGAATGGAGCTCCTAGGACCCCCAGCCTAAGCTTTGAGATGCTAATGATGGGAATTTCAGACAATGAACAGTGGCTGTTGGCAGTAGTATTGGGCAGAGAGAGAGTAGGGCTTGGCACTTAGATCATGTTGCATAGGCAGCTGCTACCTCTGGCTTCAAAAAAGGCAGAGGCTGGACATGGCTGGCTCCAAGCCAAGCTTCTTCCTGCCAGCTCCAAGGTCTGTGAGAGACAGGGAGAGAGGCCCTGACAGAGGGAGGAGCGGTGGCTGCAAGATTCAAAATCAGCAAGTTTGTCTCAAAGCCCTTTTCTCCCCAACTCTTATTTTGGGCCATTTTATAGCTTTTCTCCAAAGCATTCAGTGCCCCTCAGGCTTTTTTCTTCATTCCCCTTCAACAAACTATTTGCAGGAAAAAAACTAAAATGTCATTTATACTCAAGGGTAAATGACCGACAACAGCTCTAAGGCAGTGCTCCCTGCCTTAGAGACGCTCTCACATTTTTTAGCAGGACTTCCAAAAGCAAGCAAGAAGAGAGCCACACATCTTTCCTTCCCCTCCTAATTATCATCCCTTCTTTCACCAGTGAACTCTTACCCTTCATACCTTCACTCAAAAGTCTCCTTCTCTGGGAAGCCCTCCTAAGTGCCCCAAGCTGAACTGAGTCCCTCTGTTATACACTCTCACAGAACTAAGTTCCTTCTCTTCAGAAACCTTTGTCTTTGAAGACAGATCATTTGATGAATATCTTCCCCCTTACTAGACTATGAGCTCCCTAAAGATGCCATTTTTTTTGCTCTCCAGTATCTCCAGGGCCTACTAAAGTCTCTGGAACAGAGTAGATGTTCAATGAAGATCTTTTGAATGGATACAGGAATTATTGCATGAATGAAAATGGAGATATCTATAAAGTCTGGGCTCTGCCTCCATTCCATGCAAAACAACCTCTCAGCCTCCTTAAAGCAGCAACTCTCAGGACTAGTAGATTCTGTTGACACCACATTCAGACCCCCTCCTACTGGCAGGCACACCTGTCCCCCTGTTGCTGTAGGCTTCAATGCCCCCTCAATAGCTGCTCCCTTCTTTGTAGCATCACTCTCAGCTGATGAGAGTCACCTCTTCTGGGAGGTTACACCCTTGTTCACCCACCCTGCATCAGCCCATAGCCAGCTATGGCTGACAAGGGGGTACAGAAGGCAACTCCCTTGTTTCTAGGTAGGGACAACTCTGTAGTGTAACTTACACTCCAAACCCCCCTTGGATTAGGCCAAGGACAGACTTTACCCTAAACAACATCCTTATTTGTCCCTTTCCCTCTCCTGCTTCCCTCTCTCCTTTCCTTGAGAGCACTTTCTCAATAAACCCTGTGCACAGAATTCCTCTGAGGCTCTGCTTCTAGGACTCTGACCTGAGATAAGGACTTCCCAAGTCTTCCATGGGCTCTAGATTAACAACTTTTCTCTACTGGGAAATTAATATTTATTAAGCTCCTACTGTGTCCCAGGGTACACACTGGATACTTTACATCTATCATTTAATGATGAGTAGGTATTTTTATTATCTCCAGGCTATAGAAGAAGAAACTGAGGGCCAGAGAGAGTCCTACGACTTGCTGAATGTCATAGAGCTGAAAAATAATGGAACAGGGATTTGAACCCAATTCTAGCAAGTGAGGGAATGATGGCAACCTATCACTATAATACAGGGTGACTATAATTGTAACAGCACAGAAGAAAGTGAAATTGACATTGTTAGGAGTGGGGAAGATGGTAAGGAAGACTCCTCAAAGGAGAAACAATTTGAGCCTTGAATCTTGAAGAATGAATGCCTTTCAGGTAGAAAAAGGAGAGGAAGGGCCTGCAAGACAGAAGGAACAGCACGTACGAAGGCAAGGAGGCAGAAATAAGCATATATTTCAGGTGCTTTTGGTAAAGATTGTGAGTAATATTGAGGGATACACTGAAACCAGATCCTTAAAGATTTTGATGCTATGGTAAGGAAACTGGACTTTGTCCTACAGGACATTGAATGCCTACAGGATGTTGGGTTTTAAGCAGAAGAGTGACATGATATATTTCCATTTAGGAAAATTATTCTGATGACCAGGATGAAAGATGAATTGGAGAAAAAGGCTGGAGCCCAGGTGGCTATTTAGGGGAAGGGGGTGAGGTTGTATTTTAACGCTATAGGGCTAAAAAAAAAAAAAGTAGGCGAATTTAAGAGAGAGTGATTTGGGAGATAAAAATAGCAGGTTTGAGATGCTGGACTTGGGAGATGAGGGGGAAGGAGGAGTCTTGGATAATGCCCAGGTGTTTGCCTTGAGTGGTGTCACCTGCCATAGAGAGCAAAAAGGGCTTGCTTGGATATTCTAACCTAGACTAGTTTTGGACATGCAGAATCTGAGGTTTTCTCCAGGGGATGCTGTTCAGAAGGCAGTAGATAAATGGTCCAGCTCTCCTGGGGCTCAGAAAGAGGTGGGAGTTGAGGTCCTGTATCAAAAATTCTGATTGGCTCTTTGTGACATCATAGAAATGGGGAATAGTGTAGTAAAAGAAGACTTTGACCATAAAAATATGGAAGGTAACTTGTCCAAACCAGTTTTTCATGTTGAACTTGCTGTCCCAGGTGAGCTTGCTAGAATTGAATTCTTTCAAACTAAGCTCTTTGGACTTTTAAAAAAATTCTTTAGGATCATGAACTTCATGTTGCCAGGCCCCATCAACCCTGTATCCACACCCCCACCACACACACATTGCCTTTCCAAAAAAAGAAAGAAAGGAAAAAAAAAAAGGTGGAATGGATGATTTGGGAGCTGAAAACCTCAAAATGGGGAGGTTATATTCTCGAGACAGCAGCATCAATCACCACATTTTCATTATTAAGTAACATCGCAGTATGCTGGGCTGATTCTGCACCTTATCTGAACCTAGCAGCTGTGACCTAAATTCCAGCCGTAGCGCCTGTCTGCAGGAATTCAGTTGCCTGTGTTTAAAATGAGTGTTAACATCTATCATTTCCCCACACCAAATGGTTTTGTGTCGGTGGTTGGCAGTGCTAATCTGTCACCAGGGTACTCCACTGCCCGGCTCGATACCCTCTTCGTCACTGTTGTGGGGAGAGGGACGGGAGGCCCCCAGGATGAGGGAAATGTCACTGTGAGGACAATTGCAACATTTGGGACTCTTTTACAGAAAAGGCAGGGGGGAGAGGGAAAGCCATCTGTGTCTGTTGTAGATTCTGACTTCCTATCCCACTGATTTTGGGCACTCAGGGGTCTTGCATCGTTCATTCTTTGGGTCAGTGTAATAGTTGATGGGACTTTTCTGCGGAAGACGGCGGAGCGTGGCTCTGTCCGTGGTGCTGAATGTTATTGGCGCTGTCTGTGTGCTTCTGCTCTAAGGGTGCAGAATCACAGCATGTGTGTGCTGAAGAGGACCTTAGACCATCTGGTCCGGTTATATCTCAGCCTCTTAGGGGAGTCATTAACCTTTTAGGATATAAAAAATCTCATGGGTCTTTTACCAAGAAAAATATTTAAAATTCAAAATTTTGCTCATAAATACCAAAATTAGCCCTCTATTTCGTGGGGTTCATGGATCCCTGGTTAAGAATCTCAGATATAATTTAATCTCCTTCTTTTACAGATGGAGGGTCTGAGCCTCAGGGAGGGGAGCTATTTGTCAAGATCTTGAGAGTGATAGGTGGAATTTGGGTTGGGGGAAGGGCTGAAGATATCAAAGGCAATGAGGTGTAGTTAAAAAAATGAAGGAATTAAGAGCCAGGAAGACATGGGTTTGAATTAGCTCCACAACTTGCTTGGGGCAAGTTGATACACTCCAGAATTCAGTTTTTGACTGTGATAATAATATCTAGCTTGTAGGATTGCAGTAAGGATTAGTGTTAATTGGAGTAGCATGCTACGGTGGGAACTGCAATGTACACCCAGATCCCCCTTCATAATAGAAGGGTTTATTCCACCATCTACTGGTAGTATCACTGGCAGGAAGCCATCAGCTGTCAGTCCCCTACAAGAGTTGCCTCAGCTGAAGACAGTTGCTTCTTTCAAGGTAACACCTCTTCCTGCGGTAGCCTGTATCCAACATCTGATTGATATGGCAATGTAAAGGCCCACTCCAACTCTGGACAACTCTGAAGTATCCCAGCTTCAGAACCATCTATAGGGATAGCTAAGGTCTCTGTTGAGCTTGTATCACAACTCTACTTCTCCCTTTGCTCAGTCCCACTTCCTTCCCTCTCATCTGCCGGTATTGCAACAAAGAGCATGCCATAATAAGCACCCTACATGCTAGCCTCCATCTCCAAGTCCACCTCCCAGGAAATCCAATCTGTGCTATATGACTAGAGCAGTTCCTGCTAGTTAGAAGGCTCTGGGGTGTCTTCCTGTTGTTCTTGTTTTACATTGATTTGAGTTTAGAAACCAGGACTTCTGACTCCCAATCAAGGGTTTTCCCAGGACAAAAAGCTATTCCTTCCAGTCTTTCCATTGCCCTGGGTCTCTCCTCTCCATCTACAGGCTTAGTCCCTCTCAGAAGGAGATGATACTTGGGCTGTCAGAATTTTTTTAGTCCAATACTCTGCCTCTAGGTAGCAGAATACTTCAAACTAACAAGGCAGAAATTCATAGGCTACTTGACAAAGTGTCATTCAGATAATCCCTCCCACCCCCAATTCCTGCTCCACCCTGGAGATGCCACCTCCCCTTCAATATCCACTCAGTCCTCAAGAGATGCATGTGCAATAGCAGCAATACTGCACACGCAATACTTGCAGCTAGCAAACTCACATATTCAACATTCATCCAATGATTGGTGAGCAATACTGTATTGCTCATTGGTGAGCAAGGCTCTGTATTCTGGGGAAATGGTATCTAGCCTTGTCTTAGGGGGCTCCAGAAATAGTAACCCTCACTCATTAAGTCAGCCACTCAGCTAATACTTATGGACCCAGACCTTCTATTGTGCCCTGTGGAGATAATGGTAACTGAGAAAGATGTGATCTCTGCCCTAAAAAGATCACAGCCTGGTGCCTCCCATTCCGGTAGGTTTTCCCCAGTGTTTTATTCCCCCTCAGTTGTCAAGGAGATCTTCCTTCTACTAATCACAATCCCTCTGGCTTTGATTTAAATTAATCACATGGTTGTTTTCCCATTCAAGGTGGCTCTTATCTCACCTTTAAAATGGTTTCTACTTCTCTGGCCTTACATGTTTCTCAGCTTCTCCTTTTTTCAAACCAGAATCATTTTCTTAAAACAACTTTAGGTTGAATCAGACGGACAGTAAAGAGGCCAAGGTCAGAAGGCCATTCACTCCATTGGTTCATTGGCATCACTTGGTGACCAGATGGTGCCTGCTCCTAATCTTTTCCATCCTCCAGGCCCAAACCTAGAGGGTGAGTGAGACTGCCCAGCTCTGGTTAGAAGCATCATTTTACTTTATGAGGTCCTGCTTTGCTTCGTACCCCTCTGCAAAAAGTAATTGTACTTCCTACGTAAACATAGGAAAACAGAAGCACAAAGCTGGGAAATGACTTGACCAAGGTCATACTACTCACCTGCAGTTGCAATTCTGTCACTGAAATAAAAATGACAGATTGACACATACAAACATGCAGACAGGAAGAACAAGTGGCAGATAAGAGAGGCAAAGACAAGGATAGAAAGAAATATTGGTAGGGGACAGAATGAAAGAGAGAGAGAGGAAATGAAAGGGAGAGAGAAAAAAACTCAGCCTAAATGATGACTTCTTTGCTTTCCTGAGGCATTTATCTTTCATTTGACCTTAGAAGAGTCTATTTGTGTAGAGATTTTAAATTGAGAATTTCTTTTCTTTTTAAAAAACATCCCTGTGCAGTTAGCACAGTTTTATATTAATTTCTATTCATGCCAGTGGCTTCGGTATTTATTCTCCTCCAAAATCACTGAATTGGAAGGGACAGAGTGAAAGTCATTTGGCTTTTTGTGTTTGTTTGGATTCAAAGCCTGAGGCCCAAGGGGAAGGGTGGGGGCTGGGGTCAGTGTATCGGCCTGAAAACTGGGGAGATGGGGGATGCCCAACAGTGTTGTGAAGCATCTGACTTCTGTCCAAACCATACTGCATCTTGGGTTGTCAGCTCTGAAGTCCTTGGGGGTGGGGAGGGAGGCTGGACAGGCCAGAGCCGTGAATCCTCTGGCTCCCCAGAGCCATGAATTAGCCATTTAGTATCCTGGAGTTGGTGCCCAAACTGGATCTTGAAGTTTATGGCAAATTGAAAGTCACTATGGCCAAGAGGTCTAGTTTGGGTCTGGGCATCTATCTGATTGCCTAAGTATGTGTCCCAACTTCACCACTTGCTGGTTTCACGGCCTTAGACCAGTCCCTTTACCTCTCTGGGCCTCAGTTGTTCTCATCTGCAAAATGGGATTGGTAAGAATCATGACCTCCTAGGGCTGGTATGAGGATTAAGGAAGTCATTGCTCATGAAGAGGTTGGCACAGTGCCTGGCACTCAAGAAAATGTCTGTGAGGTGAATGAATATGGTTCATGCACTTGCATGATAATTCTGCAAGAAGCATCATGGAGAGGTGATTCCACAGGACATAGGCTCTGGAAACAGATAGACCTAGGTTCAAATCTGTTGTTGATGCCTGAATTTGTATCCTGGCTTCACCACTTACTAGCTGTGTAACCTTGGATCAGTCAGTTTACTTTTCTGTTTATTCATGTTTAAAATAGAGATGATAATAATAGCTACCGCATAGAGTTGCCAGGAAGACTAAACTAGAACACAGGAACACAGGGCTTAGCAAGGTGCCTGGCATAGTGTAAGAGCTCAGTGAATGTTAGGAAATGAAAATTAGTTAAAAACAAGCCACAGCCCATGCATAGGAATTCACAAAGCAGAGAAATGCAGTGGCAGGCTTTGCAAACAGAGGGAATAGCAGGTGCAAAGACTCGGAGGCATGAACAGGCACAGCATGATGAGAAGACTGGAGCCAATAAGGCATGGCTAAAGCAAAGAGTGAGTGGTAGGAGCTGTACTGCAGATGTGGACAGGAGGAAAGCCATGAAGAGCCTTGAATGCCAGCCTAGGGAGCTTCAACTTCTCTCTGAAAGCTACGGAGAGCCACTGAGTGTTTTAAGTAAGGGAGGGACAAAGTCATATTTGGACAACCTGAGCTCTTAGTCCCTATGAAGGCCTTGGCAATCAGGTCCAGATGTTTCATTAAATGGATGGTAAAACTGAGACCCCATATGGAGAAGGACTTTCCTGGTGCCTAGAGTGAGGCTTCAGCAGGTCCAAGGTCAGAATCCTGGGCTTGGCCCAACCATCTCTCTTCTAGTATTCCTGGGCTTGGGTGAAGGCAGAAAAGACCCAGATCCAGGGACCCCACTGGAGCAAAGAACTGAGTGCTGCACACAGAACAGCCAGAAAAATCCCCGTGGTAAACAACAAGCAGCATTTAATTAACTTGCAAGTCTGTGGGTCAGCTGGGTTGGCTTGGCTGGGGTAGCTCAGTTCTCCCCCGTCTTCCTCCCAGGACCAGCAGGCTAGGATGGGCATGTTCTTGTGGCAGTAGCTGAGGCACAAGCAGGCAAGTCCAACCACAGAAGTGCTTATCAAGCCCCTGCTTGATGCACCTCTGCTCTCATCCCATTGGCCAGAGCAAGTCCCATGGCTATGCAATGTCCACTCTAGTCGCAGTGGGAGCGCACTGCAAAGTAACATGGTAAAGAATGGGAACATACAATTGGGGGCATGCTGGGGAGGAAGTAAGGAGCTGGATTCATCTTCATAGCTACCATAGGTGCTCTTTAGAGGCTTCCCGTGCCTCCAAGCCCCCTTTCTGCCCTCAGACGTCCATTTGTCACCCTAGCCATGGCCCCCAAGAAGGGGTGGGAAAAAAGGCCACCAGCATTTCCTGAGCACGCACACCAAGCACCGTGCTACGTGCTCTGCAAGCCCATGTTCCTGAATACAATGTCTTCCCAGCCTCTCCTGCCATGCCTCTCTCCCCCTTGCCTGCCCCTCTCTGGCTGGACTGCTAACACCAACATTCAAAGCTCCCTGTGTGCTTCCCACCTCAGGACCTTTGCTCATGCTGTGCCCTCTGACCTCTGAAGAGAGACATTCCCCTCTCTCTTCACCCCCTCCAAGGCAAACTCCTTCATATCTCCTCTAAAATACCTTCCCTGGCCACCCTGTCTCAGTATCTTTTTATTCTTCACCACGGAAGCTCTTGTTTGTTGTCTTCATAGCTCTTATCACTGTCTGCACTGGTGCATTCATGTATTTGTTTGATTCATGTCTCCCTCTAAAAACTGTAAGTACCATAAGGGAGCATATCTCTCAGAACTTGTGCAGGGCCTTCCACACTGTAGACATTTAGTAAATATTTGTCAGAGGGAAGGAAGAGAAAGAGAGGGAGTGAAGAAGGAAGAAAGGGAAGGAGAGAGGGAAGGAGAGATGATGAGGTAAGAGTTCTTCATGCCCATTTTACAGATGAAAAGAGTTTCAAATGCGTAGTCTCTTATCCATAGGCCCACAGTCACACCATTAGGAAGCTGCAATGTAAACACAAGCCTAAGAGACCCCTCTCTACTCTCCCCTCTAGACCACGAATTATAAAAAATGATCTTAACCATACAAAATATAGTCAATCAGCCGGGTGCGGTGGCTCTCGCCTGTAATCTCAACACTTTGGGAGGCCAAGGTGGGTGGATCACAGGTCAGGAGTTCAAGATCAGACTGACCAGCATGGTGAAACCCCGTCTCTACTAAATATGCAAAAATTAGCCGGGCATGGTGGTGTGCGCCTGTAATCCCAGCTACTCAGGAGGCTGAGGCAGGAGAATCATTTGAACCCGGGAGGCGGAGGTTGCAGTGAGCCAAGATCACGCCACTGCACTCCAGCCTGGGTGACAGACCATCTCAAAAACAAAACAAAACAAAACAAAAAAACAAACAAAAAAATATATAGAGAGAGAGAAAGTCAATCAGGCCAGGCACAGTGGCTCATGCCTGTAATCCCAGCACTTTGGGAGGCCAAAAGTGCTGGGATTCCAGGAGTTTGAGAGCAGCCTGGGCAACATAGTGAGACCTCATCTGTACAAAAAAAATTTTTTTAATTGGCCAGGCGTGGCGGCATGCACCTGTAGTACTGGCTACTCAGGACGCTGAGGTGGGAGGATCGCTTGAGCCTGGAAGGGAAAGGTTGCAATGAGTCTGCCTGGGTGACAGAAAGACTCTATCTAAGAACAAGAAAATAGAGTTAATCACATAACAAATGCTCGTCTGCCCAGCACACAGCTTAAGCACTAGAACATTATGAGGAACATAATGTTATCAGGAGGGCTCCTGATCTCCCCTCCTGGACCTCATTCCTCCTTCCCTGCCTCCACAGAAGTGGCTATCACCCAAAATCAGCTGTTCATCATTTTCTGTGACCCTCGGCATGCCCCATGCTTATTCTCACCTCAGTACCTTTGTTCATGCTGCCTGGTGCACCCTCCCTTCCCTTCCTCAAATCCTACCCATTATTCAAGACCCCTCTCCAGTCCCACCTCCTCCATGACACCTTCTCTGATTGAACCAGCCTGAGGTCATTTCTCCAGGACAGTTCATTCTCATCTGCGCATTGAGATAAGTAAAAATTGGGCTTGTTCAAATGCTTGTCACTGGTAAGTTGAGGCTGAAGTCACTGCCTTAGTCTGAACTGTGATCTGCACAACTAACAGCTTGCTCGAATGTTCCGTGTGGACATTTTGCAGCAAGTCTCAAACCAAATGCCCCATCAGCCCTCAAAGCCCGTTGCTTTCCCTGTTTTCTGGGCTCTTGGGGATCAGCCCCGCTACCCACCCTGCTACTAAGCCCAAAGCCTGACTCCTCAACACACCCTCCCCACCAGTCAAGATACCATTCATCCCACTCATCCCTGCACTTCTGTCTCCTACTTCCTCTCTCCCACCGTGTCCGATGCCCTAGTCCAGCTACCATCCTGTCTCTCCTACACGACAAAAACCACCTCTGTGGTCTCCCCGCTTCCACTCTCACACTCTTACAATCCATTTTCCAGACATCAGCCAAATAATCTTTTAAGAATACAAACGTTATGTTAAGTGAAACAAGCCAGAAACAGAAAATTAAACACCATGTGTTATCACTCATGTGTGGAAGCTAAAAAATGCTAATCTCATAGAAGTAAAAAGTAGAACACAGGCTAGCAGAGGCTGGGCAGGGTTAAGGGGGTGGGGATAGGGAAAGTTTTGTTAAAGGATACAAAATTACAGCTAGATACCAGGAACAAATTCTAGTGTTCTATACAACGGTAGGATGACTAGGGTTAACAATAATATATTAGTTTCAAATAACTGCAAGAAGGATATTGAATGTTCCCAGCACAAAGAAATGATAAATATTTGAGATGACGGATATGCTAATTACTCTGATCTGATTGCTATACATTATATGTATCAAAACATCACTAATGCCCCATAAATATGCACAATTACTATGTGTCAGTTTAAAAACATTGTTTAAAGAATACAAACCAGATCATGTTGCACCTGGTTAAACCCCTATGCTGGCTTCCTAGTGCTCTTAGAAAGAAACCAAACTCCTTATCATGGCCTGTGAGGTCCGGCATGGTCTGGGCTCTGCTCATCGTTTGGCCTTATTTATTGATTTATTTTTGTAGAGACAGGGTCTTGCTGTGTTGCCCAGGCTGGTCTCAAACTCCTGGCCTCACGCAGTCCTCCTGTCTTGGCCTCCCAAGTAGCTGGGAGTACAGACATGAACCACTGCACCCAACACATGGCCTCGTCTTCTTCACCACTCCTCCTTGCCCTGCTCACATGTGCCCTGAACCCCCAACCCCCCACGCCCAGTAGACCTCGGCCACCTATGTCCCCTGCCTGGACCACTCTCTCTGGCTCTTTGCCTAGGTATCTCCTACCACCTCCACCACTAGGTCTCCACTCAAAAGTTATCTTCTCAGGTCAATGCAAGTCAAACTCCCTTTATTATGTGCTAAAAGCCCAAGGGACCTCTTCTGTAAGGCACTTAACATTGTTGAAATTTGACACTTCTTTGTGTGATTCTTGGATTAATGTCTATCTTTTCCTCTAGGATGTGAATCCCATGAGGGCAGGGACTGTGTGTCGTTCACTGCTATATCCTAAGATCTCCATCCAGCAGCCAGTAGCAGGCTCAAAACTATTTGTTAAATCAATGAATGAATAGAACTGCAGTAAATATGTGTGCAGAGGCACACCACGTGAGGATCACAAGATTATGGAGGGGCAATTGGCAGGAATGGGGTACTGATTAGATGGGGAGGGGGAGCTGGCTCCCATTACCCTCAATGTTTGCTCAGTCTCCTGTATGCAAACAATACCCCAACCATGATGACCATGACCATGGCCCCCCTACATCCGTGGTCTCCAGCCAGGCTGCCGCCTTCTTGGTCCTGCTGCTTCCTCAGTCCCTGGCAATGCTGGCACCTCCAAGAGAGGGGAAGGAAAGGGAAACGAGAAAGGGAGAGGAGAGGGGAGAAGAGGATAAGAGGAAGAAGAGGAAGAATCTTCCATTCTCTCTCTTTTTTATTATTTTGAGATGGGGTCTCACTCTGTTGTCCAGGCTGGAGTGCAGTGACACAATCTCGGCTCACTGCAACCTCCAACTCCCAGGCTCAAGTGATCCTCCTACCTCAGCATCCTGAGTAGCTGGGAGTACAGGCACGCACCACCATACCTGGCTAATTTTTGTATTTTCTGTAGAGATGGGGTTTCACCGTGTCATCCATGCTGGTCTCAAACTCCTGGACTCAAGTGATCTGCCTGCCTTAGCCTCCATTCTTTCTTGAGCCCACTCCAGTCAGGCTTAATCCCCTACCGCCCCTCAAAAACTGACTTGGCCGAAGTCACCAATGACCTCCAGGCAGCTCACCCAATGGTGACTCCTCTGTTTTCATCTTACTGGCCCCTAAAGCAGCAATAGATACAACTGATCATGTTCTTCTTCTGGAAACACTTTCTCCACTTGCCTTTGCCTGGTGCTCCTCCCACCTCACCAGCAGCTGCTTCTCTGTACCCTTCATCGGCTACCCCTTAACTTTCCACTTCTTCAGTATGGGGCCCCAGGGCTCAGTCCTTGGTCCTCCTCTCCTCTTCATCTACTTTCACAGCTTTGGTGATATTATCCAATCTATGACTTTAAATATTAATGTCAGGCCAGGTGCAGTGGCTCATGCCTGTAATCCCAACACTTTGGAAGACTGAGGAGGGTGGATCACTTGAGGCCAGGAGTTCAAGACCAGCTGGCCAAAATGGTGAAGCCACGTCTGTACTAAAAATACAAAAAATTACCTGAGCATGGTGGCATGTGCTTGTAATCCCAGCTACTTGGAAGGCTGAGGCAGGCGAATCGCTTGAACCCAGGAGACAGAGGTTGCAGTGAGCCGAGATCATGCCACTGCACTCCAGCATGGGTGACACAGCGCAACTCTGTCTCAAAAAAATTGTTTTAATTAAAAAATAATATATTAATATCATCTGTGCCCTGATGTCTCCCAAATCATAGCCCCACCCAGAGCCCCTCCTGCAGACCTCTAGATCTGTCCTAGCAGATCCCAGTGACCCTTGGCATCCCTAGGCTTGATGTTTCCCTCCAGTCTTCGCCTCCATCTTCACATAGTATTAGTGTCTTCACAGCATCTTCCCTCTGTGTACTTCTCTATGCCCAAATTTCCCTCTTCTTATAAGGACACCAGTCATTGGATTAGGACCCACCCTAATCCAGTCTGACCTCATGTTAACTTTATTATATCTGTAAAAACCTTCACAGGTTCTGGGTAAACACAAATTTTAGAGGGACACTATTTAACCAGTACAGCATCCCGTGCCACATCTCCCTGTAGAATGCCTCATAACATTTCAAACTTAAAATACCCAAACCTGAACCCCTGATTTTCCCCTTTCTTCCCCGCTAATCCACTCCTCCTTACCCTTCTTTATCTCAGTAAATGACTCCTTCATCCTTCCAGCCATTCAGGCCCAAAACCTCAGAGTCAGCTTTGACCCCTCTTTCTTTCACACTCCACGTTTAATCCAAAAGGAAGCGTTGCTTGTTCTACCTGTAAAATGTGTCCAGAACCTGACTTCTTCTCACCACCTCCCCCACCACCACCCTGCTCCGAATCTCCATCATCTCTTACCTGGGTCATTTGTAATGACCTCTTCATGGGGCCTCTAGCTTCCACCATAACATCCCTCAGACTGTACCACACACTGGCCAGAGAGATCCACTTGAAATCTAAGTCAGACCATGTCACTCCTCTGCTCAAGACCCTCCCATGTTGGTTTGTCAGATAAAATACAAGACGCCCAGTTAAATTTGAAGTTCAGATAAACAGCACATAATTTTTATTATAAGCATATCCCATGCGACATTGGGGACATACTTATACGAAAATTTTTGTGTGTGCTTTATCTGAAATTCAAATTTAACTGGGCATCCTTTTATGGATTTTTTTTTTTTTTTTTTTTTGAGATTGGGTCTCACATCATTGCCCAGGCTGGAGTGCAGTGGTGCAATCAAGGCTCACTGCAGCCTCAACTTCCCAGGCTCAGGTGATTCTCTCACCGCAGCCTCCTGAGTAGCTGGGACTACAGGCACATGCAACCACATTCCTATTTTTTGTAGGAGTGGGGTTTTGCCATGTTGCTAAGGCTGATCTTGAACTCCTGGGCTCAGACAATCTGCCCACCTCAGCCTCCCAAAGTTCTGCGATTACAGGCGTGAGCCACCTCGCCTAGTCCTCATCCTGTATTTTTATTTGGCAAATTCAACACTCATACTCCTGTGGCTCCTATCTCATGCAGAGAAATACCCAGAGTTCTTACAATGGCCTACTTCATGTCTTTCTGCTTTCCTCCTTTCTAACCCAGCAGCAGCCATGCTGGCCTCCTTCCAAACCTGAAATATACCAAGCTTACACCTACCGCAGGACCTTTGCCTGGTATGCACATCCCCTGAATAGTCACATAACTTCCTCCTCACTTCTTTCTGGTCTTTGCTCAAATGCCCCTCCCTAAGGCCTTTTCTGACTACTCCATTTACCCATTCCCCCTGGGTCCCTTTCAATCTCTTTTTCTGCTTTATTTTTCTCCACAGCCCTTGTCATCTTCTAATATACCATATATTTTACTTATTTCTCTTCTTTATTATCTATCCCTTGATTAGAATGCCATAGGGCAGGGATTTCCATCTGTCTTGCTCACTGCTGTCTATGCAGACCCTACAACAGTAACTGCCTTACAAGAGGAGCTCAACAAATACTTGTTGAATGAACAGCTTTCAGTTTCTTCATCTTTAACGTGGAAATACCTCTGTAATCATGGAGAGGTATTATGAGGATAATGCGAGTTAACAAAAGTAAGGCGGTGCTTAATAAATGCTCCCTCCTAAACTAGGTTCCCTGCCAACTCATAGATTTGATAGGTGTATAGTTATGTCTACCCTGAGTCGTCATCTACCTTTGAAGTTGCTGCTGTCCTCCTAGCGGCAACTGCTGGAATTACAGGCATAGTGCCCCTGGAATTATTAACCTGTTATTAGGGACCAAGCCTAGCAAATCCCCTTTAAGGGCTGGCACACATAAGCCCAGGACACCTGAACAGAACTCCCAGGAACAGAGCAGCCACCAACTGTCTCAAAGACCCTTCCCATATCCCCAGGCCCACAACTGCCTGCTGCAGGCTTCCATATTTCCCAGAACCTGCCTCTGTTCACTCCTGAGTCTGGCTTTCAATTCCGTCTCACTGTCTGCCTTTGCCTTCATTATCCTCCACCTGCCATGGAGGGGTTAGTTAAAGTGTCAGGAGTGATGTCATTTACAGCCTCCTGTTGCTAAGCAACAGACCCAGGTGAGCCCCTGAACTTTTTTTCTCAGCAGCTGAAATGTATCTAGTGGAGTGATTGGGGCCCTGGCTGAACTAGTTCATCACTTGGGAAAAGCTGCCAGCCTGGTGGTCCTGTCCCTCTTGGGACCCAGACAGGACTGATCCAGGGCTCTGGGCTCCACTGTTTTCAGATTTCGCTAATTAATCAGTGCTGCCCGGAGCCTCCTGCGTGTCCAGCCCCAGGGAGCACATTCAGGGCGGAGATGAATCAGACCTGGGCCTCCCTGTCTCAGTGTGGAGAAAGAGTCCCAAACAGGTCATTATAATCTGGGACGGGGTGCCACATGAGGGAGACAGACTTGCTCTGCTTGCCAGGGATGCTCCCCAGAGAAAGTGACTATTTACACTGAGTTTTGAAGGATGAATGGGAGTTGGCCTGGGACAATTGAGGGGAAAGGGCTTTCCAGGTAGGGACACAGGACATGAAAATATCTGGAAGCAGGAAAAGCCCTGGCTCCTTCTTTCAGCAAGGGCTCCTGCCTTGGAATGGTGGGAACAGTGGAGGGGTCTAGACTGTAGCACCCATCCTGTAGCTAACTCTCTCTGTGACTTCAGTTCTGTCCTTGTTCCTCTCTGGATCTGAGTTTAAAATGGGATGCAGGGAGCGGGGATAGGATGAAATCAATGTTTAACTAAGTACAGCATGCCTGCTGCTGGGGATAGGCCCTAGGTTTGGAGGCATTCCGGGATCCAACTTTTTTGTTTGAATACTTTGAATTTACTTTAAGTAGTGCTAGAAAAAATATATAACTAGGCCCGGAGTGGTGGCTCATGCCTGTAATCCCAGCACTTTGGGAGGCTGAGGCAAGCAGATCACTTGAAGTCAGGAGTTCGAGACCAGCCTGGCCAAAATGGAGAAACCCTGTCTCTACTAAAAATACAAAAATTAGCCAGGCATGGTGGCATGCGCCTGTAGTCCCAGTTGGCAGGCTGAGGCAGGAGAATCACTTGGACCTGGGAGGTGGAGGTTGCAGTGAGCCAAGATCACACCACTGCACTCCAGCCTGGGCAATAGAGCAAGACTCCATCTCAAAAAAAAAAAAAAATATATATATATATATATATATATATATAACTAGTACATCATAACAAGTAATGTTTCATATTCCTTTAGGATAAGTTATTTTGAAGAAATATATTAAGTAACTAATAGTACAGGTGGAAGCTAAGGGGTGATTTGGGAATGCCCAAGATTCCAGACACACTAAAATCAGTCTGTGAAGGCTCTTTCTGCTCTGCTAGCCATACAAGGACTAACGCTGCCCACTGCTCTCTGTCACTTAGCCACAGCGCCTGGGGCACCCCAGGCAAGATTATCACCTTCGTTTCACTGATGGGTCACCGAGGCCCAGGGGAGTCACTCAGCAAGTTTGTGGCTTGGGAAGCTAGACTTTGAGCCTGTGCTCATTCCCCTTGCCACACAGACATCACTCACTTGTCTACCCTAACCCCTACTCCCAGCATGGGTGTAAACTGAATTTTCACTGACAGCATCCAGGAGCATATCTGCAAGGTCAGCCATGCTGGAGACAGTCTGCCATGAGACTTTGGGCAAGGGGCTTCCCTCTCTGGTCCTTGGTTTTGCCATCTGTACAGTGGGAGACTGCCCAGTGAGATTGGGTGAGAATCAGGGTCTTCTCCAGCTATGTGTTCTTGGAGTCAGAGTTTCTGAGAGCCCTTGAATGTCCAAGAGGCTGGAGGGACAGACAGGTGGAGGAGGAGGCAGAAACAGCCTCTCAGGATTCTTGTTGTACAAATTGCTCCAAACTTCAAAAGGCCCAAAGGCCCAGAAGGATGCTTCTCAGCATTGTCTTGAGCAAGATTCCTCCATCTTTCTGAGAGAGCTGGCTTTGTTCAGGCCTGATTTATAGGATCTTCTGAGAATACTGCTTCCTCCCTGCTGCCCGGTATAGGTGCCTGACTGAGAGGATAGCTATGTTAGTCCGTTCTCACATTGCTATAAAGAAATACCTGAGACTGGGTAATTTATAAAGAAAGGAAGTTTAATTGGCTCACAATTCTGAAGGCTGTACAGGAAGCATGATACTGGCATCTGCTCAGCTTCTTGGGAGACCTCAGGAAACTTACAATCACGACAGAAGGCAAAGTGGAAGCAGGCAGCTTTACATGGTGGGAGGAGAAGCAAAAGAGTGAGGGGAGAGGTACTACACACTTTTAAACAACCAGATCTCAAGAGAACTCAGTCACTATCACAAGGACAGTACCAAGCGGGATGGCACTCAACCATTCATGAGAAATATGCCCCATGATCCAGTCACCTCCCACCAGGCCCCACCTCCAACATTGGGAATTACAGTTCACTATGAGATTTGGGAAGGGACACACATCCAAACGACATCCGTAACCAACCATCAGATTTGCCTAGGACAAACAGCTTCCTGGGATGTAAGACTTAAAGTTTGTTTTTTGTTTGATTTTGTTTGTTTGTTTGTTTGTTGAGATAGGGTCTCATTCTGTCACCCAGGCTGGAGTGCTGTAGTGAGATCTCGGCTCACTGCACCCTTGACCTCCCAGGCTCAAGTGATCCTCCCACCTCAGCCTCCTGAGTGGCTGGGACTACAGGCATGCACCATCATACCCAGCTAATATTTTAATAATTTGCAGAGATGAGGTGTCATCTCTATGTTGCCCAGGCTGGTCTTGAACTCCCGGACACAGGTGATCCTCCTGCCTCAGCCTTCCAAAGTGCTGGGGTTACACGCACGAGCTACCACAACCAGCCAAGAGTTTCAGTTTTAAAACTGGGATGATCCCAGTCTAACTGGGATGAGTTATGACCTACCGCCTCATGCAAGGCCTTGCTAAGAGATTTACTCTCACCTCCTCCTAGAGTCCTCACAACAACCCAGAAGGTAGGGCTCATTGTCCCATTTTCCAGATGAAAAAAGCAGAGGCTCAGATGAGAAATGACTTGCCAGGGCCACAGCTGCCAAGTGGTGGAGCTGATTTTCAAATCCAGGTCTGGGGGTATGAGAGGTACAAGCACTTGATACAAAACCTTCGGTGGTCCAGGATTCTCAGCATTTGGATAGGATAGGGTGGAAGCAGAGAGGAGGTGGGTGACTCTGACTCAGTATCAAGGCCCTTCTCTCTGGGGTTCTCTGTGTCAAAAATCATATTGTTCTTTTTTTCCATGAAGGTTTGAGACTTGGGTTATGGTGTCAGCCCCACCCCTAACTTGTTGGGTAACCTTGAACAAATCACTTGCTTCTCTGGGCCTCAGTTTTTCCTAACTAGAAAATGAGAAAGTTATCTTGGATCCCCTTTAAGGCTACATTGCTATGAAGGAGGCTAAGAGAGCAAGAGGTTGAATTGACTCTTTGCTTTACAGATGAGAGAAATTGAAGCCTAGAGAGAGAGGACTAAGTCTTGCATTTGCACTTGACTATGATACAGGAGAATGTGATCAAAACTGAAAGAGAACCAGAGCCAACATGGAAAAAAGATACAGAGTGGCAAAGAGATATACACAGAGAGAAGGAGGATGAGTGAGAGTCAACTGTTGACTTTGTTTGGTTTCTGGATCCAGCCATGCCTGAAGTCTACTTGGACTTCCTGATAATTAAGTCAATACATTTCTTCTTTTGCTTAAGCTAGCTTGAGATGGGTTTCTGTCACTTACAATCCTAAGAATTTATATCAGTTCCTATGCCCTTCCATTGAGGGATCCGGGGATATGTGTATTAAGTAAGTAATTAATTCATCCATTCAACAAACATTTATTAGCATGCACTCTGTAGTAGATAATGCACTAAGGGCACAGTGTGGATATAGCGATAAACAAGATACATTAGGGCCTCAAAGGACTCGCAATCCAGTTGGGGAGGCAGATAGGAAAATAAATGAGTGCGATGGAGTGAGATAGAAGTCTGCAGAGAGTCTGCAGAGAGAAAGAGAGACAGAGAAACCATGTATCAGAGAACGAGAGGGTGAGACACCCTTAGGGTGGTCAAACTGGCCAGCAAAGAGATAGAAACAGTGGTGTACCTCTCGGAAATGATGTAAAATGGGTGGGCGGCGGGGTGGGAAGGGGTGAGGGGGCAGAAGGAGAAGGAGAGGTCTGTGGTTGGGGTCACAGTGGATTCAAAGGTGGATTAGCACCTGCTGTGTTTAGTCCTGGGTGGACCAGGGTATTTCCATAGTGAAGAAGACATGAGAGAAAGTTCTCCATGAGTAGGACCTCCCAGGTTGGTAGGTGGTGCCCAAAGCCCACAAATAAGGGCACTGGGATATGACGGGGGCTGGGGAGAAGTCTGTCTGTTGAGATCCTAAGGGAGTGGTGAATTCTAAGTAGGAAAAAGGATGTCAGAGAAATTTTCTTATGAATATCTATGTAAGGGCCGGGTGCGATGGCTCACGCCTGTAATCCCAGCACTTTGGGAGGCCAAGGCGGGTGGATCACATGAGGTTAGGAGTTCGAGACCAGCCTGGCCAACATGGCGAAACCCCATCTCTACTAAAAATAAAAAAAAATTGTATTGTAATCCCAGCTACTCTGGAGGCTGAAATAGAGAATCACTTGAACCCTGGAGGCAGAGGTTGCAGTGAGCCAAGATCGTGCCATTGCACCCCAGCCTGGGTGACAGACCAAGACTCAGTCTCCAAAAAACACAAAAATCTATGTAAGCAGGGTCTTTTAAGCAGAGGAGGGTGGGCAGAGATGGGTGGGGTTTGGGGCAAGATGGACAGGAACTTTAAGCCATTGGCACAGCCAGTCATGTCTGGATGTCTGGGCAGCAGAGTGGCCCCAGGCAGGCAGACTGGGTGCAAATTCCACTCTACTGTTGCTTCCTATTGGCTTTCCTCAAAACAGATCCGGAGGCAAGGATTTGGGTGCACATGGTTTATCTGGGAGGTGGTCCCAGCACGTTGAAAGAGTGGGGATGTGAGACTGGGAAGGGAAAGAGGTCAATACGGGTATGTTCATGAGCAGGCAACTGGAGCTCATCCTGCTGAGGACTCAGAGAAAGTGCGTGCAACATTGTCCCTGCGAGGGACGAGGAAGCAGGACTCCTCCCTATTGATTGAGGGCTGCTCCTGAGGTTTGAACTCCATGACTTCTGGCCTGTCCCTGCTGGCTGAGCCACCTTCAGGAGGCCAAAGAATGCCCTTGGGTGAGGCATGTCCAAGAGCCGTCTACTGGTGACCCCCAGGGAAGATGAAAGAGGCAGCAGAGCACCAAGAGCAGCTGCCTCGGCTTCTTGCCAGCTGTGTACACTTAGCTTCTCTATGCCTTGGTTTTCTTGCCTATAAAATGGGGCTGAAAATGGTACCCCCCACACAGCAATCATGAGGATGTAAAATGCTTAGCACAGGGCCTGAGACATGGTTCCGAAAATGGCAGCTAGCATGGTTTCTAGAGAACTCTGAGTAGCTCTGCATAGCTGGAATAGACAGTGGGGGTAGCAGGGGCAGCAAGAGTGAGGGGCGGGGGGAGCAGCAGTGGCATGGGGGGGCCTTGATTGTCAGCACAGGTAATGAGATCTCAACCATGGTTGACATGGTTTGGATTTGTGTCCCTGCCCAAATCACATTTCGAATTGGGAGAGGGGCCTGGTGGGAGGTGACCGTATCATGGGGGCAGATTTCCCCCTTGCTGTTATCGTGATAGTGAGTGAGTTCTCACAACATGTGATGGTTTAAAAATGTGCGGCACTGCCCTCTTTGCTCTTTCTCTCTCCAGCAACCATATGAAGAAGGTCCTTGCTTCCCCTTCACCTTCCGCCATGACTGTAAGTTTCCAGAGGCCTCCCAGTCACGCCTCCTGTGAAGCCTGCAGAACGGTGAGTCAATTAAACCTCTTTTTCTCATAAATTACTCAGTCTCAGGTAGTTCTTTATAGCAGTGTGAAAACAGACTAATACAGTGGTTGAGGGATGCTAGGGAGGAGGATGAGTGAGGAGGGCTGCTGGGTGTGGGGCAGACAGAGACTAGGGAGTTCAGGATGGCTGCCATCTGGCCCACCAGGACATCCGTGAGTCTGGGTGTTCATTCACACAGTGTCTCCACGACTTCTCTGTACCAACCACTTTCCAGGGAGGTGGATCTCAGCCTGCAAAGAGATCTTTGTGCAGGCAGGGAGATAATACTTGAGCAGAAATAATGATAAGGTATCCTGATGGGTAAAACCCATCAGAAAGCCATCAGAGGGAGGCACATAGGGTGAAGGGAGCTCAAGGGGAGGGAAGCATCACTTCTAGATGGAGAGGTCAGGAGATGCTCTGGAGGACAGGTATTTAGGATCTGGGCCTTATGGGAAGGATGACAAGATAGGCAGGTGAAGTGAGGGTGAGGTCCAGCCTAAGCAAAGTCAGAGAGGTGGGAATGTACAGGAGGTGCTGCAGGCAGGTCAGTGGCAGTGGGTCAGTGACTGCAGCCCCAAAACCCAGACCTCCCTGTGGAACTCTCTTTGGGATTAAAGTTATCTTGGCTTGTCCAGTTCGAGGCTATATTTGTGTGTAAAAGTTTGATGTGCATGGTGTAGGTGAAGCCATGGGGAAAACAGCTCCTCCCCCTCCAAAAGCCAACAATGTATATTAGCACAAGACTATAGGAGTGTGTTGAGTTGGGTTCCCCAGAAGCAGACAAGGATATCTGTGCAAGTGGTGTATTAACAGAATGCTCCAGGCTGGGCGCAGTGGCTCACGCCTGTAATCCCAGCACTTCGGGAGGCTAAGGTGGGTGGATCACGAGGTCAGGAGTTTGAGACGAGCCTGGCCAAGAAACCCCATCTCTACTAAAAAAAATACAAAAAATTAGCTGGGTGTGGTGGCAGGCACCTGTAATTCCAGCTACTCAGGAGGCTGAGGCAGGAGAATCACTTGAACCCGGGAGGCGGAGGTTGCAGTGAGCCGAGATCGCCCCATTGCATTCCAGCCTGGACGACAAGAGTGAAACTCCATCTCAAAAAAAAAAAAAAAAAAGAGTGCTCCCAGTGAAGACTGGCGAGAAAGTGCGGGAGGCAGGACAGGAA
Source organism: Pongo pygmaeus (assembly GCF_028885625.2). Taxonomy (NCBI): domain Eukaryota; kingdom Metazoa; phylum Chordata; class Mammalia; order Primates; family Hominidae; genus Pongo; species Pongo pygmaeus. The sequence goes on along the minus strand of NC_072394.2, from coordinate 40,035,165 downwards.
AGGGAAGGAAGCCCAGTAAGATGCATTGGTTATTTATTGCTGCATAACAAATTAGCCCAGACTTAGCATCTGAAACAACAAGCAGCGATCATCTCAGTTTCTGTGGTCAGGAACCCAGGAGTGGCTTCATTGAATGGTTGTGTCTCAGGGTATCTTACGAGGGGGCAGTCAAGGTGTTGGCTGGGGCTCAATCACCTCAAGGCTCAACTGGGAGGCCGGGTGTGGTGACTCACTCCCATAATCCCAGCACTTTGGGAGGCCAAGGCAGGCAGATCACTTGAGATCAGGAGCTGAAGACCAGCCTGGCCAAAATGGTGAAGCCCCATCTCTACTAATAATACAAAAATTAGCCATGTGTGGTGGTGCATGCCTGTAATCCCTGCTACTCAGGAGGCTGAGGCACGAGGATTGCTTGAACCCGTGAGGTGGAGATTGCAGTGAGCCAAGATTGTGCCACTGCCCTCCAGCCTGGGCAGCAGAGCAAGACCCTGTCTCAAAAAGTCAAAGGCTCAACTTGGGGAAGATCCACTTCTAAACTCACTCTTGTGAGTGTGGACAGGCCTCCAGTCCTCACTGGCTGTTGGCCAGAGACATCAGTTCCCTGCCACTTCAGATGGCTGAAGTATCATGGCATATCATATAATATCCTATCATAGCATATATCATATCATATCGTATCATATCATATCATATCATATCATATCATATCATATCGTGGCAGCTTGATTGCCCTAGAGAGAGACAGCCCTGAAAGGGAGAGAGAGAAATAGAGGGCCACCCCAAGACAAAAGCCATAGTCTTTTTTTTTTCTTTTTTTGAGATGGAGTCTTGCTCTTGTCACCCAGGCTGGAATGCAGTGGCATGATCTTGGCTCACTGCAAACTCCAACTCCCGGGTTTAAGAGATTCTCTGCCTCAGCCGCCCAAGTAGCTGGGATTACAGGTGCCCGCCACCATGCGCAGCTAATTTTTGTATTTTTAGTAGAGATGGGGTTTCACCATGTTGGCCAGGCTGGTCTTGAACTCCTGACCTCATGATCTGCCCGCCTCGGCCTCCCAAAGTGCTGGGATTACAGGCATGAGCCACCGCGCCCAGCCTGCCATGGTCTTTGTATCACTTAATCTTGGAAGTGACATCACATCACAGCCTACACTCAAAGGGAAGGGATCACACAAGGGTGTGAGTGCCAGGAGGCAAGCCCCTTAGGGCCATCTTAGAGTGTACGCCTACCCCTGTGAAACTTTCAGCAAAGTCCCAGCCTCAGCCACATCCCATGGGGAGCTCTGGAGTGTAAAACAGTCTCCAGGCAAGGAAACTGGGCTTTCACACTCCTGTCCCAGTCCGTTGTTGACTAAGTCCCCCAAGGTGGGGCTTAACAGCCAGACATTTTAGGTTCATTCCATGGACAAGGCAGCTCCAGTAGCTGAAGAACAGGCCTCCAACGAAGGTCGCAAGCATGAACTCTTCTCTTACAACAATGCGTGGCCGGGGGCAGTGGCTCAAACCTGTAATCCTAGCACTTTGGGAGGCTGAAGCAGGCAGATCACTCGAGGCCAGGGGTTCGAGACCAGCCTGGCCATTATGGGGAAACCCCACCTCTACTAAAAATACAAAAATTAGCAGGCCATGGTGGCCCACACCAGTGGTCCCAGCTACTCAGGAGGCTGAGGCACAAGAATCACTTTAACCCAGGAGGTGGAGGTTGCAATGAGCTGAAGTCATGCCACTGCACTCCAGCCTGGGCAACAGAGCGAGACTCTGTCTAAAAAAAAAAAAAAAAAAAAAAAGCACACAGAGGTCGAGGGAAGCACCCCAAACCTGTAAAAGATCCAATGGGCTCTAGAGAGAGCATCAATAGTGTCCCCTTAAAAGCGGGTAATTTGGAAACATTTACCAACATCAAGAATGCCTGTATCCTTTAACCATCAACCTCACTTCTAGAAATTTCTCTTACAAACTCACTGAAGAAACAGCCTGAATATCCATTAGTAGGGTCTGGTTAAGTAAATTATGGTCTATTCATATACTGGATTATTATACAGCTGTTAAAAGAACTAATATGGGCCGAGTATGGTGGCTCATGCCTGTAGTCCCAACATTTTGGAAGGCTGAGGTGGGTGGATCATTTGAGGCCAGGAGTTCGAGACCAGCCTGGCCAACACAGGGAAACCCTGTCTCTATTAGAAATACAAAAATTAGCCATGTGGGGTGTCGCACACCTGTAATTCCAGCTACTCAGGAGGCTGCGACAGGAGAATCACTCGAACCCAGGAAGCAGAGACTGCTGTGAGCCAAGATCACACCACTGCACTCCATCCTGGGCAACAGAACGAGACTCTGTCTCAAAAACAAACAAACAAACCCTAATATGAAAAATCTCCTAGACACATCATTAAGTGAAAAAAGCGGGGCGTAAAATATTAACTGTATTGGAAACAAAGGAATTATTTGTGTATATCTGGACTTGCAAAGGGATGGGAATTTTCAGGTGAGATAAACAATACATTATTATTGGTGAAAGGGAGACTGAGAGCCTGGGGTGGGAGGGAGACTTTTTCATCTTATGTCTTTAGCAATAATTGAATATTTAATTGTGTGCAGTGGCACAATCATAGCTCACTGCAGCCTCGACCTCCTGGGCTCAAGTGATCCTCCCAGCTCAGCCTCCTGAATAGTTGGCATTAAGGTACGCACCACCATACCTGGCTAATTTTTAAACTTTTTGTAGAGATGAGGTCTTGCTGTTGCCTAGGCAGGTCTCAAACTCCTAGCCTCATGTGATTCTCCCACCTCAGCCTCTCAAAGTGCTGGGATTACAGGCATGAGCCACTGCACCCTGCATTGCAATAACTTTTTAATTGATTTTTAAACAAAAGAGAGAGTCAATCTGGAAACTCAAGTCCCTAGAAGCCACACATATGTTTGTGACTCTTCCTATCACCTGGTTCTGTGCTATGGGGGCCCAGAAGAAGTGGTTTCTGACCCAGCCCAGAGTTGTCCCTGGGAAAACTGGTTTGCTTCAATGAGATTGTATTGCCTGTCTAATTTGTTTCTGCTTTGTGTTTTATAATTTACTCTGAAGATTATATTGTATTTTTTATTTTACTCTAAATTTTTTACAATAGCCGTTGGCCAAAAGCATTAATGATCTGATTTTGAGAGCTGTGTAAATTACCAGCCTGCACCAGCCCATTTCTGTCTTGTCCTGTCTAGGTCGTCCTCCCCAGAGCCTCCTCTGGAGATCTGAGGAGCAAATCCAACCCCATGACTCCCACCCCTGCTGAAAGCTGCCATAACTCCCCACTGCTCTCAGCGTAAGCAATAACAATAAGAGCACCCACTCATTGAGTGCTGACTACGGCCCCAGCCCTGAGGCTCGTGCTTTACACGGGTTATTGCCTGGAGATTTCACAAAAGCCCTGAGAGGCAGAAATCATCTAAACCAGCAGTCCCCAATTTTTTTTTTTTGGTACCAAGGATCAGTTTCACAGAAGACAATTTTCCCACAGAATGGTGGTGGGGTGGGGGAATGGTTTTGAGATGAAACTGTTTCACCTCTGATCATCAGGCATTGGATTCTCATAAAGAGCACATGACCTAGATCCTTCACGTGCACAGTTCCTGATATGGTTCGTGCTCCTATGGGAGTGTAATGCTGCTGCTGATGTGACAGGAGGCGTAGCTCAGGTGGTGATGCTCACCTCCTGCCGTGCAGCCCAGTTCCTAACAGGCCATGGACCCGTACCAGTCCGTGGCCCCAAGGTTGGGGACCCCTGATCTAAACGATTTTAAAGATGAGAAAACTGAGTCACAGAGAGGCGGAGTTATTTTCCAAGTTTACACAGCCAGGATCTGGCTGAGCCCAAATCTGAAATCCTACTTGGCTCAAAGGGCTGGATCTGGGTTGAGAAAGCATAAATAGGGCTGGAGAGGCCAGTAGGAGCAGATCTCGAAGCACCTGGTTGCTGAGGCTGAGGATAATGGGATCCAGAGGAAACAAGGACCCTGAGTCCTCTGATCTCTGTTTGGAACGATCTCGGGTGCCCCTTTCAAGACCTGCATGGTCATTTCCCTCCAAAAAATGTTTCCTGCTTTTCTAGTCCATGGTTGTTCATTCATTCATTCATTCACTCAACAAATTCACATGCTGGACGCTGTTAAGTCTAGGGACACAGATCCAAATCAGACATGGTCCCACCCTCAAGGAGCTCTAAACTCTATACTCTAGGAGTATAAACCAACAGTGACAATTCAGAGATCCATGTTTGGGTTAGAGGAAGCTCAGGGAGCTGGGGGGTTGTAGGAGCATAAAGGAAATATCCAAACAGTCTGGGGAGAGGGGTTGGGGTCAAGGGAGACTCCCTAAGCAGGTGCTGCCTCAGCTCAGCTCTGAAGATGGCAGATACCAAGGTGAAAGGAGGAAAAGGGATGGGAAACGGGGCAGAAAGTACATTCCAAACAAAGGGAACAGCACGTAAAAAGGCCTGGAGGAGAGATTCTTGAAAGAAGAGACTTTGGCCGAATTGTCTTCTGCCAATTCCCCAATGCCTAGAACACTGTCAGGCACACAGTGGATGCTTAATAAATATCAGTTGAGTAAATAGAGCATGGCATGTTCAGGGGGCTGCAGGTGATTCAGAGCAGCTAGATGATAACCTGCAAGTCAAGGAGAGATCATGCAGAGGCTGGGGAGTTCCATAGGGGCCAGGTTAGGAAAGGTCTGGAATAGCAAGTTTATAATTTTGAGCACCAGAGAGCTGCTGATGGGTCTTGATTTGGGACAGGGGTTAGCAGGAAGGGTGCTCCATTGGAATGTTTTTGAAAGACCCTCTGGTTCAATACGTGGAAAATGACCTGGGAGGAGCCAGGCATGATGGCTCATGCCTGTAATCCCAACATTTTGGGAGGCCAAGACAGGATTGCTTGAGCCCAGGAGTTAGAGACCAGCCTGGGCAACATGGCAAGATCCTGTCTCTATAAAAAATACAAAAATTGGCCAGGCATGTTGGCTCATGCCTGTAGTCCTAGCTACTCAGGAGGCCAAGGTGGGAGGATTGCTTGAGCCCAGAAGTTCAAGGCTGCAGTGAGCTGTGATTGCATCACCGCACTCCAGCCTAGGTAACAGAGTGAGATGAAAAAAGAAAGAAAGAAAGAAAGAGAGAGAGAGAGAGAGGGAGGGAGGAAGGGAGGGAGGGAGGGAGGGAGGGAGAGAGAGAGAGAGAAAGAAAGAAAGAAAGACAGAAGGAAAGAAAGAAAGAAAGAAAGAAAAAGAAAGAAAGAAAGAAAGAAACAAAGGAAGGAAGGAAGGAACGAAGGAAGGAAGGAAGGAAGAGAGAGAGAAAGAAAGAAAGAAAGAAAGAGGGAGGCAGGGAGGGAGGAAGGAAAGAAGGAAGGAAGGAAAGAATGAAGGAAGGAAGGAAGAAAATAAATGAGCTCAATACCCCAAGCAATACCTGCAACTGAGGATTCCTCCCAGGGAGACCACAGCCCATCGGCATGGCTCAAGAGTTTGTGAACTGCAAAATCCAGCCTGGGAAGGTGGTTGTGTTCATCAACCCCACCTGCCCATACTGCTGGAAGACCCAAGAGATCCTCAATCAATTGCCCATCAAACAGGGGCTTCGGGAAGTAGTAGTAGCAGCTGTCGATATTGCAGCTACTAACCACACCAACGAGATTCAACATTATGTGAAACAGCTCATGGGAGCAAGAATGGTGCCTCGAGTCTTTATTGGTAAAGATTGTATAGGCAGATGCAGTGATCTAGTCACTATGCAACAGAGCTGGGAACTGCTGACTTGGCTAAAGCAGATTGGAGTTCTGCAGTAACTACAGAGCAGGCCACACACTGATGTCCCTCCTCAAGAGCTGGATGGCATTGCAAATGATGACATCACTTCTTGGTGGATCAATTTGGGGGCACAAACAGCTTTTTTGCTTCTTTTGGCTCAGTATTTAAAAGTTGATCAACTTGTTCTTAACCACAGGGCCAAGAAGGTTAACGGACCATCTTGGTTTTCTTCCGGATACGTGCTTTGGTTTTCAGAAGACTGTGACAAGTTCTGGCCTAGGATTCACTCACTGACCCTCAATTGTTCTTTCTCTTTGGCACACGTTTCTTACTGTTCCCCATGTGTTGGCATGCCTCTACCTCTAAGCCGGTGTTTTTCAACTACGTTGATCCAGACTCCTTCTCCACAATGATGAATCCATAGTTGGTTTTCTGCCACTGCCCATTAGCTGAAATCATTCCCACTGCTTGACTTTATGGAGTTGGTGTTTTGAAATTAGTGGGTATTTTGAATGTGCTTTTTCAAACTACATGCTTCTATCCACTCAACCCCACCCCATCCCATCCTGCCTTGAGAATCACTGCTCTGAACCAGTGTTCTCCAACTTGACCTCTCACAGATCTCATAGGAAATGTTCAACAATTCTGTCAAAGGTCTCAGGACCCAATTGGAGAAATATGAAAAGTTAAGCATAGCTGGTCTTGGTATCACATGGATCAGAGGCACAATTGCAGAGGCTATGATCATGTGGGACACGCTGTTATTTAAGATGGCCATCCAGATAATCCCGAACACTGTGTATTTATTTGATTTAGAGTACCAACAAGAATTAAAGCACAAAATGTAAAATATCTGAGGAAAACTTACAGCTCCCACCCCGAGAGCGTATCTGCGAAAGAGCACCCCACACTTTGAAAACTAAGAATCCCTTATCATGAAGTTTGCCTGTTCTAGAATTGTAAGATTGTTAATTTCCTTCTTCAGTCTCTAGTGAGAATGCTTAATTTATTTTCTAATAAAAAAAATACCTATAGATTGAAAAAAACAAAAAGAAAATGACCTGGAAGGGACAAAGCTGGAGGCAGGGTGACCAGCGAGGAGGCTGGTTCCATAATTCAGATAAGAAAAGATGATTTAGAATCTCACCTTCTATCTTAGTCCATTTTCTTTTGCTTATAACAGAATACCTGAAACTCGGTAATTTATCAAGAAAAGGAATTTATTTCTTACAGTTATGGAGGCTGAGAAGTCCAAGGTCGAGGGGCCACATCTGGTGAGGGCCTTCTTGCTGATAGTGACACTTTGCAGGGACCCAAGGTGACACAGAATGTCACAGGGAGAAGGGGCTGAGCATGCTAGCTCAGATCTCCTTCTTCTTATAAAGCCACCAGTCCCTCTCCCATGATAACCCATTAATCCATTAGCCCATCAATCCATTAATCCATAAATGGATTAATCCATTTATGAAGGCAGAGCACTCATGACCCAATCACCTCTTAAAGGCCCCACCTCTCAATACTGCCACATTGGGAATTAAATTTCAACATGAGTTTTAAGGGGGCAAATACTTAAAATATAGCACCCTCTAACTAGCTACAACACTGCCAAGCTGCCCACTCAGGATTACTGAGAACCTCAGAATCTTGTCCAGCCCAGTACTCTCCTCCATGTTGACTCTCATCAGCAAAGAGGAAATCCAGATATCACCTAGGTCTCCTGGAACTATACTCCTAGTAATGCTGCCAAAGATGGCACTTATGTCCAGGTGAGCATACGGTCTTTTTCGTACCTTTCTAATGATCCAAGGTATATAGGTATATCAGTCATTGTCCCATTGGAGAAATAGAAGGCCCTTAAGATATTTCAAGCAGAGAGGGACTGAATGCGTAAAATTTATTACCAAATTGTTGGCCAGGAGAAGCAGAAGAGCAAACAGGAATAGAAGGTGGCACCCAATTATCAAGAAGCTGGTACACTCCAGGCTTGGCCCACAGGCCAGCACTCACTACTGAGCTGCTGTAGGTGCTGCCACTGCCATTGAGCAGGAGCCACTCCCATGGTCACCACTGGAACCACTGACCCTGCTGGAACCCACACTTGTCTGTGGTCAACTGAAATTGTCTACTGCTACTGCTGCTATGTTTCGTCTCTTGCTAGAACCTCCCATTAGCAGAACCTACTGGCCCCAGCTGATGAGATCATCTGACAAATGTAGTTTGCAGACTTCTAGCCCCCACAATAACTGCAGAGAATGGAAGCCATGAGAGCCATCAGCAAATAACTGGTCCACAAGGTGTCCTCAGTCAACAAAGCAAATAATTGAAGAAACCCTTTGAAACCATAAAACAGAAATGGATGAATTTCTGTCCCTGTAGCACCAACATGGGTGCCAGAACAAATCTTTGAGATGGATGAGCCTGTAGGACCAAGGTTTTCTGAAGTTTAAGGAGCAGCAAAACTCTTTCCCCAGAAGTGACAGTATATATGTCCCAGAGAACAGCTCTCATGAGGCCAGGGAGGGGACCTGTGGCACGCACATCCAAATCTTTCAGGGAAGCCTGCTCCTCCTCTCCACATTCCTCTTGACAGCCCCCAAAGGCATACACAAAGCCATCTGAGAAACCGATGTCTGCCCAGATCTTAATTTATGAAGTTGACTGAGTAATGACGCGGACAGGCTAATACCATTGAAATAATTAATTCCTTACAGTTCCCAAGACAAGGGGGCATGCCACACCATGCAGGGCCACATGGGAATCACCAGGATTGGTCAGCAGGCAGGAGCAGGAGCAGCTACAGCCTACGGGTTTCCTTGGGAAAGGCAAAGCAGGATAAATGGCTTGAGGATAGTTTGAATAATTCTGGTAGGTGGGAAGCATAAGGGATTTCCGTAGTTGTCTGGTGCCTGGCCCTGGGTTGATTTAGGACAGTGAAAATGATGCCTTGGTGCAAAAGAGTTTGATTTGATTTGATTTGATTTGATTTTTTTGAGATACAGTCTCGATTTGTTGCCCAGGCTAGAATGCAGTGACACAATCACAGCTCACTGCGGCCTTGACCTCTCAGACTCAAGCAATCCTCTTGCCTCAGCCTCCTGGGTAGCTGGGACCACAGGTACGTGCCACCACACCTAGCTCATTTTTAAATTATTTATAGTGACTGCATTTCCCCATGTTGCCTAAGCTGGTCTGAAATTCCTGGGCCCAAGCAATCCTCCTGCCTCAGCCTCCCAAAGTGCTGGGATTACAGGCATGAGCCACTGCACCTGTCCTGAGAGTTAAATTTTTTAAAGTGGTTCAGAGTACGGGCTCTGGATCACAGGGGAAATGTTGGCCTTATGATTAATGGATGCCAAAGAGACAAGAACAGAATCTAAGAAAACACAGACAGGAAACCACTTTGAAATGACTAACCTTGTCTTATTCTCACGCATACACCCATTTTACAAATGGAAAAGGGAAAAGGACCTCCCCAGAGTTTTACACTGAGTTTGAGCTGAGATGAGGACCCAGGCCACCTCTTGTCTTCCAGCCCAAGCCCCTTTCCCTGGCTCCTTTAGGCTGGTAAGTGTTGGGGAGTATTTGCAAGGCTAGATAAATCTTTCCCTTTTTGCTCTATGCTCCCCATGTTAGCTGTCTGCAATGAACCTCTAGTCCCTGTCAGCCTTCTTGCTCCCACCCACCACATGAGCCAAATCCTCTAAACACCACCTCTGCAGTATGGGTTTCAGAAACCATTCTGGAACTGCTGTTTGCCTAAGAACCAGCTGTGCATGGTAGAAAAAGCACAGGCAAAATGAATGTACTAGAACTACATGTACCAACGTGTCTTCATCTCAGGATTACGTAAGTCCAAACAAGCAAGTTGCAGAATGACAGGTCCATCCGAGACCCTTGCTCATCAGGACTTTTCTGTCCCCCGTCTTAGAGAAGAGGTTCCCTCTGCCCCCATCACTCACACACTGCCCATTCCCAGTGTGTTCTGTCCCTCAAGTCTCAGCCCTAATGTCCCTTCCCTAGAGAGGCCTTCCCTGACCACCCCATTTGAGTTGCCTCCCTGCAGATAATGTCTCTCTACAGCATATGTTTGCAATAGCAACTATTAGCTCGTTTATCTCCCCACTGTCTGTTAGCTTCCTGAGGGCGGAACCACGTCTGTCTTTATTTCAACTTTATTTCCAGTGCTTCAAACACATAAGGCACTCAATAAGTGAGTGTTGAATGAATGAATGTGTGAATGAATGAGAGCAAGCTCAAAGAGGGGGAATTACTCACGCCAAGGCTCCCCCGCCCCCACCCGTGGGCTCTTTCCCGAGCCCCTCCCTCCCCAGGAGTTCAGGGTCCAAGATGGGTTCAACCTGCCTTGGAGGGCTCCCTGGCCCTCTCTTTCCCTCTGTCTGAAGTTTCCCATCCCCCTGAAATGGGAGGGCCCAGGAGACCTCCCCACGACACCTGCCGCTGGAGAGCGTCCTCCCCAGGGAAAAAGGACGGGGGGCGGGTTGCGGGGGCCTCCCCGCTCCACCACGTCCTCACACCAGGCCCTGCAGGGGGAGGGAGCGCGCGCAGCCCGCGCGCCCACCGCCTCTGCGAAGCAGCCACTGCAATCTGCAGCCTGACCTCAATTAGCCGGGTGCCTACGCGCGCTAATTACCGCGTCAATCACTGCGCCGGCTGCTGCTGAGGGGAGGTGGGGGAAGGAGGAGGGGAGAGGGCCTGGCTAAGAACAGCCCTGGCCGCCCTGGACTGGCTGAAACCGGTCTAGACCTGGGGACGCCACTGCTGAGACCCCTTTCTCTCCTCTAGCCCACCTCAGAGCTCAAGGGATCCCTCTCATCCCTCTCATCAATACTCCAGACTCATTCCAGATGGCCTCCCCCACTGAACACCCACACACCTCCCATGCTCCCCACTGCTCTGTGCAACTGTGCGTGCCTCAGTTTCCCCATCCACTAGATTGTAAACTCCGGGAGAAAGAACTGGTATCTTTTCTCTTGCACACCCTAAACACTTAATAGTAAAAGTAAGATAAATACAATAGCAAACCTATTATATGGGAATCAAAGTAATACCCCGGAAGAGAGGAATCTCCAGTGCCTGAAACACATGAGGCTAAAGTAAGATGTCCAGGGAATTACGGAGGATTGGCACACAGTGAGTGCACCATAAATGCTGTTATCACCTCCCTCCATTTATTCAAACATCTGATGACACTGATGCAGGACAGGCAAGCCCCAAAATTGGGGCTTAGCCCAGAAGGATTCTTGGCTTCACCCAGGAAAGAATTCAAGGGCGAGCTGGTTATGTTAGTAACTTTTATTGAAGCGGCAGTGTAGGCAGCCACAGAGGCGGTATTGATCCTTGCAGAGCAGGGCTACCCCATAGGCAGCGTGCCCAGAGTGGCAGCTTAGAGCCAGCTCTACACTCGTATTTATACCCATTTTTAATTATATGCAAATTAAGGAGCAGTTGATGCAAAAATGTCTAGGATGATGATAACTTCCGGTTTGTCCACTGGTTGCCATAAAAAGGGTCAGTAACTTCCAGCTGTTGCCATGGCAATGGTAAACTGACCTGGCGCACTGGTGAGCATATCTTACAGGGAGATGTTTTGTTTGGGGAGGGGCTTCCATCCCAGACCTGTTTTAGCTAGTCCTCAATTTGGCCCAGTGTCCAAGCCTGGCCTCTGGAATCTAGTGCCGCCTTCTACCACAACACTATCTCTGTGCCAGGCTCTGGGCTGGATGCCATGCCAGGGACCCAACCAGGAGGCTGGCCTGGTGCACACAGGAGGTCACGGTCAGCTGGTTTTCACTAGATTGTTGAGGTTTGTTTTCTCTACATCCTCATTTTTCAAGCCCTGAAGCTTTTTTGATCCTGTAAAATAGGAGATGGAGGCACGAAGATGGGACCAAAGATTGAGACACCTGGGTCAGAGCTCACTAAGGAGACAAAAGTCCCAGCTCCTATCCTTAGGAAAGTCCTGCTCTGCAAAGCAGACAGTCAATTTATTTTTATTTATTTTTTATTTTTTTGAGACAGGGTCTTACTCTGTCACCCAGGCTGGAGTGCAGTGGTGCGATCATAGCTCACTGCAACCTCCACCTCCCTGGCTCAAGCGATCCTCTGTCCTCAGCCCCCTGAGTAGCTGGGTCTACAGATGCATGCCACCACGGCCAATTAATTTTAATTTTTATTTTTTTTGTAGAGATGGGGCACGGGGTGAGGAGTGTCTCTCTAAGTTGCTCAGGCTGGTCGCGAACCTCGGCCTTCCAAAGTGCTGGAATTACAGGTGTGAGCCACCATGCCTAGCCGGACAACGTCCTGCTGACTGTGCAGGACAAAGCTGCCCTAGTTAGGTCTCCTCAACACTCTTTCTGTGTTCCTTCTCTGGTGCCTTTGGAACACCTCCCCTCGCCAACTCCCTGACTCTGGTGCAGCTGTAACCATGACGCTGCCCCACCATGACTCCAGCTGACCATTTAGAGTCTCCCATCAGCCTAGCCAAGTGATTGGCCCAAGGATGGACATGTGACACCAGCAAAGCCAATCAGAGTTTGCCCTGGGATTGCTATAGAGAAAGATGCTCTTAGGGTTGCTGAAGTGGGAGGTTGAGTCAGGGGTTGCTGGTTGCCACTTTACTGGCCATAGACAGAGCCCATTTGCGTCAATGAAGCCAAGCCTGGGAAAGATGGGGAGAGAGACAGAGACATCGTTTGAGCCCCTGGTTCTCTCAGTTACTTGACACAACCAATTGAATCTTGCTCAAGCCAGTGGAAGTCGAGTTTGTGTCAGTTGCAACCAAGAGTCTTTTGTCTGTTTGTTTTGAGACAAGGTCACCCTCTGTCACCCAGGTTAGAGTGCAGTGGTGCGATCTCCACTCACTGCAACCTCTGCCTCCCAGGTTCAAGTGATCCTCCCACCTCAGCCTCCCAAATAGCTGGGACTACAGGCACATAACACCACGCCCAGCTAATTTTTCTATTTTTTGTAGAGACAAGGTTTTGCCATGTTGCTCAGGTTGGTCTCAAACTCCTGAGCTAAAGCAATCTGCCCATCTCGGCCTCCCAAAGTGCTGGGATTAGAGGCATGAGCCACCATGCCCAGCCGGAGTCTTTTACTTTCCAGAATTTCTACATTGGGCACATCAAATTATTATTATCAAACACATAGAGAGAGATGCTCTTAGAAGCTCTCAGGTACAAAGGTGATGTCCACCATTTTCTGTTCATTTGTGCTTTTATATCATTTCTACAGTAAGTATTACTTTTGTGATACCAAATAGCAGTTGTTTTAAAACATACTTTACCTATGATTTGGGGACATAATGATGAGTCCCAGAAGTTGATGCTGTATGTTTCTGTTCATGCAAGGTTCACGACCAGGCAAACTGGGTCTATTAGTACCAGAGGTCAGAAGGGTGGTTACCTCTGGGGGGATGTGGAATGGGAAGGGTGCAAGGGAGCCTTCGGGTTTGATGAAATCATTATCTTTACCTGCGTAAAAGTTACACAGGTATATGCATATATAAAGAGTCATTGGCCAGGCGCAGTGGCTCACACCTGTAATCCCAACACTTTGGGAGGCCAAGGCGGATCACTTGAGGTCAAGAGTTCAAGACCAGCCTGGCCAGACATGGGGTGAAACCCCATCTCTATCAAAAAATAAAAGCAAAATATTAGCTGAACGTGGTGGCATGCACCTGTAATCCCAATTACTCAGGAGGCTGAGGCAAGAGAATTGCTTGAACCCAGGAGGTGGAGGTTGCAATGAGCTGAGATCATACCACTGCACTCCAGCCTGGGTGACAAAGCAAGACTCCATCTCAGAAAAAAAAGGAAAAAAAAAGTCATTAAGTTGTATTTAAAGATGTGTATATTTTACTGAGTATGTACTATACCTCAATAAAAATTTTGAAATAGAATAACATGTATTCATATCTCTGGGTACCTTATAGCTCTACAAACTCCTTCACTTAGCCCACAATCCCACTCAAATTTCACATGAAGAATAAGAAATTTTTTCTTTATTAGGATTCTGGTATACAATAACAATAAAACAACTTACATTGCCAAGCATGATGGTATATGCCTGTAATTCCAGCTACTACAGAGGCTGAGGCACGAAGACTGCTTGAGCCCAGGAGTTCAAAACCAGCCTGAGCAATACAGCAAGACACCTGTCTGAAAATAAATGAATACATAAATATTTTTTAAATAAATAAATAAGGCAACTTACGACCAGGTGCAGTGGCTCACACCTGTAATCCCAGCACTTTGGGAGGCCGAGGCAGGTGGATCACCTGAGGTCAGGAGTTCAAGACCAGCCTGGTCAACCTGGTGAAACCCCATCTCTACTAAAAATACAAAAGTTAGCTGGGTGGGATGGTGGACAACTGTAATCCCAGCTTTTTGGGAGGCTGAGGCAGGAGAATCGCTTGAACCCAGGAGGCGGAGGGTTGCAGTGAGCTGAGATCACGCCACTGCACTCTAGCCTGGGCAACAGAGCGAGACTCTATCTCAAAAAAAAAAAAAAGAAAAAAAACAAGTAAAAAATTAAAACAATGATAGACAAGATCATGGGGGCCACAACCTTCTCCCGTCACCACCTCTGGGAAGCCTTTCTCCCCTGTGAGAGCCTGCAGGGATTCTCGCTGCCCCCACGATACTAGGACTATGGCGGAGTAGACGTGAATCAGTCTGGCAAACCTGACAGAGCTGCATCCTCCTCAAACAGCCTGGCATTTGGAACAGAAAAGCCTGCTTTCCCAGCAAAAGCGATTTCTAGTATTAATGGGCGGAAACTTCTCCTGGATTGATCCCCCTTTTCACAGGACTAATTATAGATTTATTAATATTTATGGGCCTCTAGTCACAGCCGATAGTTCTTGTTTGAGGACATTAAGCCTTATCTCACTACCTCCAGGAAGGGGCACTTGAAGCCAGCTCTAATTGGGTGACCTGCAATCAAGATAGAAGGGAAAAAATGACAATAGCTCGCCTGTTGCCATATATTAAAATACGGTCCGCCCAGCTTAATGATTATCTTTAGAATTAATAATCTTGCTAGTCCAGGTTTGGCCCTAATAGCAGGAAATTGTATTAAATACTTTGCTAAGAGCAATCAGGTTTTTGATAAGGCTAATGGCCCTGCCCCTGGCTTTTTCTCATCCCTGAGCTCTCTGTTTTCCTTCCCCAGAAAAATGCCAGTTTGTCCATATCCCTTGTCATCTAAAGTCAGCATCACCAGGTGCTGTCTCCTGATGGGTCTCCTGCTGCCTCTCTCACCCCCATCCCATCCATCTTAGGTGCTGCTACATGATTCATCTTTGGAAGTTGCAGCTCTGGTCCCGCCATGCCCCTGCTCCACAATCTTCAGTGGCTCCCCATTGTCTACTGCATGAATGGACACCTAGCCCTTCGAAATTCAGTACTAACTGCTCCATACTTTGTTCTCTGCAAGGACCGTAACCTTTAGCCACACTGGACAGTTCCTTTCTGTTTCCAGAACACAGCTACAGAATCAGAAATAACATGAGCTTGGGAATTGGAGTGCCTAGAGTCAGAGCACACTGCCAATTGTTTAACCTTGTACAAAATGCTCAACTGCTTTGAGCCTGTTTCCTCATCTGCAAGATGGAGGTGATAATATTGTCTACCTCATATGGCTTGTTGTAAGGATTGTATGTGATCAAGCAAGCAAAATTAACACTCGTACCCACCCTCCCCTAGTTCTGCAATTTTACATCCCTCTTCCTGGAGTGCCGAAGAGCGCAGAGCTTCAGAGCTCAGGTACCTGAAAATTCAAACTCAGGGTTGGGTGATCTTGGACACGTGTCTTAATCTCTTTAAGTCTCACTTTCTTCTTCCATGAAATGGGTGCAACAGTCCCTATTACCTATTGCTGTTACAATCTTTAAATAAGACCATACAGGTGAAACACCTACAGTGCCTGGCACACAGTAAATTCTCAGTAAATATTAGTTACGTTGTTGTTACATTCCCAGCGATCAAAGCAGCATTCAAAAACCTTCTCTTCCGAGAAGCCCTCCTGCACCTCTTTTTCTGACTCTGTCTTGTGATGTTTTGTACTTTCCATGAGGCATTTGGGTGCTTCCATCCTTCCCCTCGGCCACCCACAACTGGGCTTAGAGTACCCAGGGATCAAGTTGTGCCTCTGTCTCGATGTTTTGGGTGCCTGGCATGAAGTTCGGCACACAGCAGGTGTTCAAATGTCTCAATGACAGTAACCGCTGCTGAGCACTGAATGCTCACTATGTGCCAGGCACTGTGGTGGGCACTTTCAAGGAACTAACTCGTATAGCAATGGATTTTTAACATTCATAGCAATTAACAAGCAATTAGTTCATTCCCTATGGCAATTAATAGCAATCCATTCTTACAAACAACCCCGTAACGTGGGTTTTATTAGTGTCTCCAGTTTATGGGGCAGGAAACTGAGGTGTGGAGAGGTGAAATGACTTGATAAAAGTCACACAGTACATAAAGGATTCAAGGGTCACGTGCAGCCTGGGGCTGCCAAGAGCCTTCACCCCCAGCAATAAGGAACCAGAGTTGGCAATGTTTCCCTAAGCTTGTCTCGGGCAGCCCCAGTGGCTGCAGCTGTGACTTTCTTTCCCCAAGGTGGAGACCAGTGCCTGCTGTGTGCCCATATCTGGGTTAGGCCCTCCCCAACATTGCCTCCTTAAATTGAGCAGTGTTACCTCATGTTGCACTGATGGCAACCAAGGCTCAGATAGGTGAAGTGACTTGCCCAAGGTCACACAGCAAATAAGTAGAGGAGTGGGAATTTAAACCTAGATCCAGAGATCTCCAGTCTCCTTCAAGACTGGTGAGCTCAATCAGAAGGCTGAAGCTTGAGCTCCAGTTCTTGCTGGACTGCAGTCCGGTCCTGACCTCTGTGCCCCTTTCCTAGAACCTTGGTCCTCTGCCCTGTGGTCAGCAGCCGCTCCTCTTGGAATGAAGGAGGGTTCTGGGCCCTTCTCTGTGTCCTCCAGGTCTCTCTCCTCATCACCAGCTGGGGTCTTATTTTAAGAACAACAGAATTATCTTCCTGGGATCCAGACCTTACCCTGCCCAACTCTGACCCTTGTCCCCTTGGGTTGAGGTCACCTGACTCCACCTGGTCACCCTCCTTGAGACTCAAACATTGTGATTGGGAGCCAGAGGCAGGCATTCACCCGAATTCTCCTTCCTGGCAACCAACATGTGTAATGGAAGAGAAATGTGCAAAGGGCTGTGTGGGTTTGGGGAGGAAGGCTCTGCCTGGGCACAGCATGACAGGATGTCTGAAAAAGGGAATTGGAAGCTGGCCTTGGAAAGGGGAAATTCACCAGACAGAGGTGGGAAACCAAAGTCTTTGAGGCAGAGGGACCAGGAAACACAGGGAGGCATGGCATCACATGCTGTCTTAGGAAAACAGCTGGAGTGGAGGAGTGTGGGTGGCATCAGCCAGAGTCAAGACCAGCGAGGAAATCCACTGGCAGTGATGTGGGGAGGAGGTCTGCAATTCCAGAAGATGTACAGGAACTGGGGCTCACCTTCCATGTAGAGGGGTCAAGGAGCAGTGCAGCAAAGAGCCTCCCAGATCCCAAGAACGACTGCCTCCTGTCACCTTCCCACTCGCAGCAGCCATCGCTGGGACAGCGTTAAGGTGCTGCTGACAGGTGCCGCTGCAGGCACCGCTATTGCCAGGGAGGCCTGACAGCCGCTCCAGCTGTCTCCCATCAGAGAGAACACACATCTGAGACCAGACTTGATGAGGTTGTCTCCAGACAGGCATCTGCAGAGAAAGAGAGGGCATGCAACAGGCCACTATTATAATGCATTCCCCACCCATCTCCCCAGCGACACCACCCAGCCAGAGCCTCCTAAGCACCAGAGACCCTCTGAGGGTCTTTCTCGGGCTCCCTCGACCTTTCTGGCTCATGCAGGCACACAAACACACCATTAAACAGGTCTGAGAGCCCATCTATTGCAATATGACAAATATATACATGTGCATGGACACTGGCACACACGAGCATTCCATAGATGCATCTGCACTGGAGTATAAGCACGCACAAAGGCTGGGTGTGGTGGCACATGCCTGTAATCCCAGCACTTTGAGAGGCCAAGGCGGGAGGATCACTCGGGCCCAGAAGTTCTAGACCAGCCTGGGCAACATGGTGAAACCCTATTTCTACAAAAAAATTTAAAAAAATTAGCTGGATGGGGTGACAGGCACCTGTATTCCCAGCTACTCAGGAGGCTGAGGCAGGAGGATCATTTGAGCCCAGGGGTTTCAGCCTGCAGTGAGCTGTATTCATACCACGGCACTCCAGCCTGGGTGACAGAGCAAGACCCTGTCTCGGGAAAAAAAAAAAAAAAAAATTCATGCACAAACATGCACACGTGTACATACACATTCATGCCAATTTCCAAACAGAAATGCTTCCATAGACACACATAGACATGGGTATACACATGTATTCATACTTTGATTCCCATATACTCATGAACACAGATGTGCACACCCCATTCACAGCTATACACACAGTGTTTAAATGTGGGTTCTCTCAAAGGAAAAGTCTAAGACTGGGATTTGGGTGCAAATAGTTTTTGTGGGATCCTAGGAATCTCAGCAAGGATGACAGGAGACAAATGTGTATTCTGAGTAAGTTACCACCTGGGGTCTCTGGGGCTCCATCCTGCTAGACATCCTCTGAAACACTATGTGAGATGCACTTCAGAATTGTCTCTGAAGGGCAAGGAAGTTGTTGGTGCTTCTCTAAAATTCCTGGTTGGTTTCTCGTTGTTGTTGTTGTTGTTTTGAGATGGAGTCTTGCTCTGTTGCCCAGGCCAGAATGCAGTGTCAAGATCTTGGCTCACTGCAACCTCTACCTCCCGGGTTCAAGCGATTCTCCTGCCTCAGCCTCCCAAGTAGCTGGGATTACAGGCATGTGCCACCACAGTCAGCTAACTTTTCTTTTCTTTTCTTTTCTTTCTTTTTTTTTCTTTTTCTTTTCTTTTCTTTTTTTTTTTTTTTTTTTTTTTTTTTTTGTATTTTTAGCAGAGACACAGTTTTGCCATGTTGGCCAGGCTGGTCTCAAACTCCTGACCTCAAGTGATCCACCCGCCTCGGCTTCCCAAAGTGCTGGGATTAGAGGCGTGAGCCACCACGCCTGGCTTTCTCTACATCTCCTGTTGCTTGCTGACTGAAGGTTGCTCCTGGGCACTAATTCTGCATTTCTGGGCTAAGCACACCCAGGAAGCACCCTTAGATAAAGACACAGAAAACCATTACTGTGTGCAGGAGCTGTCTGAAAGGGACCTACGAGGTTCACTGAAAGTATCCACCACATTCAGGATGTATCCTGATACATGAGCTCTCCAAAACACGTGATAAATGTTTGCATTGATTCCAAGAGCCACATGTTAAACATGTTAACATCCCTGAAATTGAGATATGCCTTACAATTAAAATTAATTTTTTCTTCCTTTTTAGTACATAAAATACTGTTTTCATTAATAGAATCTCAGACTTAGTGAAATATTTATTATAGGCTAGGCGCGGTGGCTCACGCCTGTAATCCCAGCACTTTGGGAGGCCGAGGCGGACAGACTACTTAAGGTCACGAGTTCGAGACCAGCCTGGCCAACATGGTGAAACCCCATCTCTACTAAAAATACAAAATTAGCTGGGTGTTGTGGCACATGCCTGTAATCTCAGCTACTCTGGAGGCTGAGGTGGGAGAATCACTTGAACCCAGGAGGAGGAGATTGCAGTGAGCCGAGATCGCACCACTGCACTCCAGCCTGGGCAAGAGAGCGAGACTCCATCTCAACAAAATAAAAACAAACAAAAAAACCCAGAAATATTTATTATATACATATATATGCTGCCACGTGCCTAGAGTATCTCTGGAAAGATACACAAGAAGAAAATGGCATGGCAGAACCTTGACTTTTATGACAGTTTT
This sequence comes from Pongo pygmaeus, assembly GCF_028885625.2. Classification (NCBI taxonomy): domain Eukaryota; kingdom Metazoa; phylum Chordata; class Mammalia; order Primates; family Hominidae; genus Pongo; species Pongo pygmaeus. Next base: position 40,015,396 of record NC_072394.2, on the reverse strand, counting down.
ATTGAGATATAATTCATATGCCATAAAATTTATCCTTTTAAAGTGCACATTCAGTGTCTTTAGTATATTCACAAAGTTGTACAATCACTGTTTAATTCCAGAACATTTCCATCACCTCAAAAAGAAGCCCCATACCCATTAGCAGTTAGACCTCATTTCTCCCTGCTCCCACCCCCAGGCAACCACCAATCTACTTCCTGTCTTCATGGAGTTCCTTATTTTAGATCTCTCATATAAATGGAATCATACAGTGTGTGGCCTTTTGTGTCTTCTTTCACTTAGCATAATGTTTTCAAGGGTCATCTATGTTGTAGCACCTTTCTTTTCATGGCTTAATAATACCCTGTTGTATGGATATACCACATTTTGTTTACACATTCATCAGCTAATGGATATTTGGGTTGCTTACACCTTTTGGCTATTATAAACAATGTAGCTATGAACATACATTAGTAAGTTTTTGTGCGAAACTAGGTTCATTTGACTTGGATGTATACCTAAGAGTAAAATTGCTGCATCCTATAGTAACTCTATGTCCAACTTTTTGAGAAACTGACAAAATGTTTCCGTTTTATATTCCCATCAGTAATGTATGAGGGTTTCAATTTCTCCAAATCCTTGCCAGGTAACACCTGTTATTGTCCTTTTTTCATTATTATACCCATCCTACTAAGTATAAAGTGGTACATTCATTTATTTCCTCTTTAATTTTTATTATGTAATTGTCTCTGCTTACTGTGGATTTAGTTTGCCCCTCTTTTTCTAATTTCTTTATGGAGGAAGTTTAGGTGACTGATTCGAGATCTTTCTTTATTTTAATATAGGTAGTTGTAGCTGTAAACTTTCCTCTAAGCACTGCCTAAGCAACATCCCATAAGTTGTAGTATGTTGTGTTTTCATTTTCATTCATCTCAAAATATTTTCTAGTTTTCCTTGTTATTTCTTTTTTGACTAATTGGCTAGTTAGTAGTGTGTTGTTTGTATTTCCACATTTTTTGGAAAGTGCTTTCCCAAAGTTCTTTCATTATGTTTTTATAATTAATTTCATTTTATGTGGTCAGAAAACATATTTTGTATGATTTAAATCCTTTTGAACGTATGAGACTAGTTCTGTGACCTAACGTATTATCTATTTTAGAGAATGATCTATGTGTACTTGAGAAAAATGCTGTTGTTGAGAGGAATATTCCATAGATGTCTGTTAGGTCAAGTTAGTTTTTAATATTGTTCAGGTCTTTCATTTCCTTGTTGATCTTCTGCATAGGTATTGTATTCATTATTAAAAGTAGAATATTGAAGTTTCCATCTATTATTGTTGAATTGTCTATTTCTGCCTTCAATTCTGTCAGTTTTTGCTTCATATATTTTGGAGCTTTATTGTTAGATGCATATGTGTTTACAGCTGTTATGTATACCTGATGGATTAACCATTTTATCATTATAAAACGTCCTTTTTTTGTCTCTAGTATTAATCTTTATCTTAAAGACTATTGTGTCTAATGTTAGTATAGCCTCTCCAGAACTCTTTTGGTTATGGTTTTCATGTTATCTATTTTTCCTTTTTTTCTTAACTGATAAGGTAGAATTCATGTCTGCCATTTTACTTTGCCATGTGTATGTCTTACATCTTTTTGTTCCTCTATTCCTCCAATACTACCTTCTTTAGTGTTAAACAGATCATTTCTAGTATACCTTTTTTTTTCTAAGACGGAATCTTGGACTATTGCCCAGGCTGGAGTGCAATGGCACGATCTTGGCTCACTGCAACCTCCACCTCCTGGGTTCAAGTGATTCTCATGCCTCAGCCTCCTGAGTAGCTGGGATTACAGGTGCCCGCCACCATGTCTGGCTAATTTTTGTATTTTTAGTAGAGACGGGGTTTCTCCATGTTGGCCAGGCTGGTCTCGAACGCCTGACCTCAAGTGATCCACCCAACTTGGCCTCCCAGAGTACTGGGATTACAGGTGTGAGCCACCATGCCTGGCTACTAGTATACCATTTTTATTATCTTGTTTTGTTTCTTTTATTTTTTGAGTTATTTTCTTAGTGGCTTCCATGGAGATTACAATCAATATATTAACTTAAAATAATCTAATTTGGTTCAATACCAATATAATTTCCATAGTATACTAAAACATTGCTCCAATATACTTTCATTTCCTCCCTCCTCTTTTATACCATTGTTGTCATACAAATTACATCTCTATACATTACATTATAAGCCCATCAACATAGCTTTATAATTATTGCTTTGTGCAGTTATCTTTTAAATAAGATTGAAGAAAAAAGTTACAAACAAAATTACATTTATGTAGCCATATATCTACCTATGTAGTTATCGTTCCTCCTTATTTCTATACTTTACTTCTATAACCCTTGTTTCTTCATGCAGATTCCATGTTCTTTCATTTCAACCTAAAGGACTCCCTTTAGTATTTCTTGTAAGGCAAGCCTTCCAGTAATATATTCTCCAATATTTTAAATCTAGGAATGTCTTAATTCCCCGTTTTGAAGAATAATTTGCTGGATAAAGAATTTTTAGTTAGTAGTCTTTCTTTCAGCACTTCAAATATTCATCCCACTGCTTTCTGGTCTTCATGGTTTCTCATATAAAATCAGCTGTTAATCTTCTTGAGGACTGCTTGCACCTGGTGAATCACTTTTATCTTGAGACTTTCAAGATTCTCTCTGCTTTGGGCTTTCAACAGTTTGACAATGGAGTGCCTAGATACAGACCCCTTTAAGTTTATCCTTCTTGGAGTTTGTTGCACTTCTTGGATTTGCAGATTAATATTTTTTGACTAAATTTGTGGAGGTTTTGGTCATTATTTCTTCAAATATTCTTTCCTCCTCATCTCTCTCTCCTGTCTTTCTGAGACTTCCATTTTGCACATGTTGGTACACTTGGTGGTATCCTACAGGTCTCTGAGGCTCTAGAGTTCACTTCTGTTTCTCAGACTGGTCCAGTGACCAGATTCCATCCTGAAGCTGTCTAGGGCCTCCCACCTACCTCGTGCCATCAGTCATGTCATTAGCACACAAAAGACACTAATTACTCTGAAGATTCCAAAAGTTTTAGGAGCTATATCCCAAGAAACAGGTAGAAAACCAAATACCACCATTTTCAAAAATATCACAGAGATAGGGAGAGAGAACTGGGATTAAGGCAGGTTAAAACATCATGGAGGTGGATGCCTGTGGTGCCAGCTACTCAGGAGACTGGGAGGTGGGAGGATTGCTTGAGCCCAAGAGGTTATGGCTGCCGTGCCATGATCATGCCACTGCACTCTAGCCTGAGTGACAGAGCAACACCCTGTCTTAGAAAAACAAAAACAAAACATCATAAAGCTCATGGTCTTACCAAGATTCAGCTATTTTAACATCAACACTCCTCAGATGATTGTAAGCTTTTAATTTCCAGCATTTCAAAAAAGTATATTGAAGAGTTTCTCCAGTATTTTCATTGCTTTTATGAAGGAGCAGATTTTTGGAAGTCCTTCCTCCACCATTCAAAAAGCCACTGGGACATGGACTTTTCTTATGTATCGTTTTTAATTGTGTGAAGCTTTTATCATGTCCAGGTATTAGCAAATCAAAAAATAAAATAAATCTAAAAATGAAATAGGGTACATACACATCTCTGTGTGCACACACAGGATCCAGGAGCCCACATGCATAAGCATAGAAATGTGCCTGTAACACACATTCATTCATCCATGCTGTGGAGTGGCAGGGTCAGCTCTGGGTTTCAGGAGTCTCCCCAACCCCTGGTTGCAATGGGGAGCTTGGAGGGGATGAGATGGAAGGGAGAGAAGCCAAGAAGAGGCTGGGGAGTCATCTGGCAGCAGTGAAGGTGTGGCATTGACTTGGTCTGGGGGAGCTACACGCATGCCCACAGCTACTAACTCCTCAGGACCCCATGTGCACATCGGTCTAGGCATGTGCATATGTAAATACAGGGTCCATGTGTTCAGGCATGCATGCATCCAGCAGCATGCTGTTCAAGTTAAAGAGAAATGCAGTACAGATGTCCCAGAAGGGCTGGGGGACTGGATTATAAACCATAAGGGGACTTGGTGAATAGGACAAGATTCTGGAGGGGAGGGGATGAGGAAGATGCAGTTTTCTGGCCTGATGCCCTGGGCCCACCAGCTTCCCTCTATCGAGCAGACCCATGCACCACATTCTGCTCTGGGACCCCCTTTTCTAGCTATGCTGACCCATCCTGGTCCTTCTGGAAGCCTATCTCTAGGATAGGGCACAGCTTTGTCAGCCCCTTGTGGAGTTGGCAGGGGGGTGTCATCTTTGGTCACCCTGATTTGTTATCAGCCCTTTCTGTGTCATTCTAGGTCACTTCCCTTCCTTATGAACAGTATCTGCAGATGAGAGTAATGTTTGTATCTTGACCTACCCCACCCCTGGAGTTAATCTTATCATGCACTCTGGGTCACTCCACTGCAGAGAGTACACAGGCAAAGGCTGGAAGCTCGCTGGGTAAGCTCCCGGATGTCACAGACATGACTAGCTCATCCCTAACCCCTTCTGACACCGACGATTAGAGGCCTTCTAAGTCTAGGATGCTACAATTCAGGATTTTTAAAAACACAATTTCTTTTTGTTATGAATTACTTCAGACATTCAAAGAATAAATTAATAAAGACCGATGTGCCCACGATCCAGTTTTAACTTATATTAGAATTATGCCTGACTTGCTTCAGTTCTTACCTTTTATTTATTTTTTAAAATGTATTTTGTCAGCAAACAAGCGTATTCATTCCTTCTTGGGTTGATGAGCATTTGGGTTGTTTCCAGGTTTTTGTTATTGTGGACAGAACTGTTATAAGCATTCTTGTCATGTCTGCTGCTGTGTGTGTGCAAGAGTTTCTCTTGGGTATTTACCTGGGAGTGGAATTGCTGAATATTCCCCTCCATGAGATACTGCCAGATTGTTTTCCAATGTAGTTGCATCAATTTGCACTCCACCAGCAGTGTCGGGGAGGTCTTGGGGACTTGCATCCTCCGATGTCCTCACACAATGGAATGCTATCCAGCAGTCAAAATGAATGAACAACAGCCACAAGCAACAACAAATGTGAACCGTAGCAATGTAACAGGAAGGGAGAGAAGTCAGCTTCAGAAGGATACGGAGGCCATGCTTCTCTTTTAAAAACTTACAAACAACTTACATACAGAAACACATGTATATGTATATTTATATATAATTTATAATTAATAAAAATATATAAATATATAAATAAAATGTTACAGATACAATTAAATACCCCTGTATATACCACTCACCAACCCAATTCCTTTCTCTTTCTCCTTCCAACCCCTGAAAAGAAAATGCTTGGCCGGGAGCGGTGGCTCATGCCTGTAATCTCAGCACCTTGGGAGGCCAAAGCAGGCAGATCGCTTGAGGTCAGGAGTTCGAGACCAACCTGGTCAACATGGTGAAACTCCATCTCTACTAAAAATACAAAAAAAAAAAAAAAAAAAAAAATTAGCCGGATGTGGTGGCACGCACCTGTAATCCCAGCTATTTGGGAGGCTGAGATGAGAGAATTGCTTGAACCCAGGAGGCAGAGGTTGCAGTGAGCCAAGATTGCACCACTGCACTCCAGCCTGGGTGACAGAGCAAGACTCCATCTCAAAAAAAAAAAGAAAAAAAAACAAATGCCGTCAGGGAATAGGGTGTGTAGCCTCTCTACCCATCATGTTTATTTTTATTTTTTTATTTTTATTTTTATTTTTGAGAGTATCTCTAGAGAGTAACAGAGATTCTTCACTTGACCAAACTTTAGTCAGGCTCCCGAAACTCTGCTAAGCCTATCTGCATACTTTCTTACAAAATCTGGTTTTAGCAAGAACCCTAAGTCAGTTTAGCAAGAACCCCCCCATCCTCAATATCTGATCATCCTTCATATCTAATCAGGCTGTTCACCCTCCACCACGGCCCAGATTATGCCGGATCCCCCTGGCCTGTCTTCAGCAAGAATCCTGTTAGATCAGTTGAGTCAGATTCTCCCTCACCCCTGATGCTTCCTCTCAGTCATTTTCCATCCTCGGACCTCTGCACTGCTCCTTAGCCATAAACTCCCACTTGCCCATGCTGTATTCGGAGTTGAGCCCGTTCTATCCCCCTCACCGCAAAATCCTGTTGCAATGGTCCCTGTTGCCGTGGTCCTGAATAAAAAGTCTACCTTACCACTCTTCAACAAGTGTCGTTGAATAAATGTTTCTGTTTTGCTTGTTTTGTTTTGTTTTTTGTTTGTTTGTTTGTTTAGATAGCTCTGTCTCCCAGGCTGCAATGCAGTGGCACAATCTCGGCTCACTGCAACCTCTGCCTCCCAGGTTCAAGTGATTCTCCAGCCTCAGCCTCCCAAGTAGCCAGGATTACAGGCATGTGCCACCACGCCCAGCTAATTTTTAGTAGAGACAGGGTTTTGCCACTTTGACCAGGTGGGAATAATTTTTTCTCTAACAGATGTGACCCAGCTCCCAGTCACCCCTAGGATCCCCAATGCAGTCCCATCAGCTGGGTTTCAGGAAAGGAATCGAAGGGAAACCCGGAGCCCTTGAACCTGCAGGCCTCTGAGAAAGGAGTCCTACTCCATCTCCAGGCCTGAGGGTGATGTCAGAATCCACAGCCACATCTAGAAGACTTGAGAGCAACGGTGGCCTGTGCCCCACTCCAGGCTGAGCCCCAGTCTGGGTCCACAGGTCTGATATGGCCCAGCAGAGGCCCCTGTGCCCAGCATGGTGTGGGAGCATCAGAGAGACTCAAAAGACCAGAGCAGCCTCGTGGACAGTGGCACACCATGGTGACCAGCCCCTGAGGGTCAGAAGGGGCAGCATGTCTTGATAGGCAGACAACTGAGAAGTCACCTCTCCTCTCCCATGACCTGTGGCAGTCCCCCCAGTATCATCCAGCCCCATGAAAGAGGGAAGCCCGGTCCGCCTGGGTTTCTTCCTTCCCGGCAGAACAGAGCTTGAAATGCAAGTTTGGTGCATTATTTAAAAACAAAGGAAGCTACATTTCTTGCACACCTGGGGTGTGGGTGGAGAGTTACACTGAATGTATTCAGAGCTGAGGAATCTGGGTTTCTAGGAAAACAAGCTTTCCAGATTCTAAGATTCTAAGCTCCCCAAACATCTAGGTTCAAGGATAATTTGGAAGCAGGAAATGTGTAGCTTTGGGGCTCCTGAGACTTCTGCCAGAGTTACATTCATTTTCCTGACTCTCCCAGGCCCTACGAGACAGCTAAAGATAAGAGATCCGGGAAAAAGCCCACCTACATCCCTCCCCAAGATTCTGCTGGCCTTGACAACTCATTGTACCAGAGGGGAAACTGAGGCCTACAGAGGGCCTGACTTTGTCCTGATCACACAGTCAGCACAGACCCAGGCCACCTCACACATACCCTCCTCCCACGCCCCCTCAATGCCTCTTGCCCAAGTCTGGGCTGCCCCCTTGCCTCTGCCCAGGACAATAGATTCAGGTGGGAGCCGGGGGTCCGTGGGGAGTGGTTGCCTGTGATCCCCACCGGGCAGGCATGGCCACTCCCTAGGCCCCAGGTCTCTCGCTGCCAAAGGTTGCCATCCATTTTCTGTCCACCACATTTGTTTGCAAACCATGAAGAAAATCGCTCCCATCTCTCTGCCTCAGCTGCCACTGTGATATATGACTTCCATCAGAGACCCCTCCTCCCCAGAAGCACCCTCCTTCTCCCCCAATCTCCCCAAGGCTGGGGGTTGGGGGGCAGCGGGAAATGGAGTGATACTGAACCGACTAATGGTGGGGTGCTTCCAGAGACCCTTTAAGGAGATGATGCTCCATCTTGACTTTGTGGAGGGAAGATGGTGTAGACACTGCGGATCATTGCTGTGCAGCCTGTTACCTCTGCATATAATAACACCTCCCCACCTCCTGAACCCAAAAGCCACACATGTTCTGTTTACAGCTTGGTTTTTTGTTTGTTCTTTGTTTGAGACAGGGTCTCACCCAGGCTGAGTGCAGTGGCGCGATCTCAGCTCACCGCAACCTCGACCTCCTGGGCTCAAGCAATCCTCCCACCTCAGCCTCCCAAGTAGCTGGGACAATAGGAACATGCCACCACACCCGGCTAAGTTTTTATTTTTTGTAGAGGGAGTGGGTCTCACTATGTTGCTCAAGCTGGTCTCCTCGGCTCAGTGATCCTCCCACTTCGACCTTCCAAAGTGATGGGATTACAGGCATGAGCCCCTGCACCCAGCCTGTTTGTAGCTCTGACTTCATTTGCTCCTTCTGTCATCTCTGTGGGGCTCCTGATGAGACCAATCTTAGTTACATTTACCCTTTTTACCGAGCCCTATGCTGGGCACTGGGAACCCACAGCCACATTCCTTGACCAGCCTCAGCATCTCATGACAGAGCCAGACATGAGGGAATAAAGGCAGTGTGGAAATGTAATCACCAAAAACGTCCTGGGTCCATGGGAGCCCCAGATGAGGAGGGAGGTCTGTCTGCTGAGAACAGGAGTGAGGTGGGATGGAGAAGGCTGGCGTTTGTGTGGCTGGGAGAGCTCTGAGGAGGTGGGCTCTGAGCTGGTTCTGAGGCTCTGAGGTTAGGAGCATGGACTCTAGAGTTGCACTGCCTGCACTGCCATCCTACTGCGTGACCCAGGGCAAGTTGCTTGACTTCTCTGAGCCTCTGCTGACTTCAGGAGATCTGCAAATGGGAATTTCTCTTAGAGAGGCTGTGAGTGCCAAGTGAATAAGGCATATAAAGTGTGAAGTGTAATACCTGGTGCAGAGGGCTAGCTGGTGTCCTCACAATTTGCGGAGAGTGTCTAGGAGTTTGCCTAAAGGACAATGTGGCAAATGGTTTAGGCAAAGGGAATAGCCTCTGCCAAGGTGTGAACATGGGGAAATAGGAGCCACTGGGAGATGCTGGAGCTTAGGAAGAACTGAGAGAGGGGGCTGGTGTGGATAGGGCTTGGAAGGCCAGAAATTTGTACCCAAGCCTGAGGGAATGGGGAGCAATGGAAGGGTCTTGAGCAGGACAGTGGCCAGGTCAAATTGTCTGTTAGAAAGACCCCACTAGGCTGGGCTCAGTGGCTCACACCTGTAATCCCAGCACTTTGGGAGGCCAAGGTGTGTGGATCACCTGAAGTCAGGAGTTCAAGACCAGCCTGGCCAACATGGCCAAACCCTGTCTCTACTAAAAATACAAAAATTAGCCAGATGTGGTTGTGCATGCCTGTAGTTCCAGCTACTCAGGAGTCTGAGGCAGGAGAATCGCTTGAACCCAGAAGGCAGAGGTTGCAGTGAGCCAAGATCACGCCACTGCATTCCAGCCTGGGCAACAGAGTGAGACTCCATCTCAAAACAAAACGAAACAAAAAAACCCCACTAAAGGTGAATGAAGAAGAGAGGTTGGCGAGACCAAGTTGGGACTCATATCCTGCTCTCTCTGCCCAAATGCTCCTGCATAGCTCTGAAGGATTTCAAATCCTTTGTGAAGTCCAGTGCCTGCCCTGCCTGCAGGCCCCAGGTACTGGCTGGGTTCCCAGTGGCCATCTCTCCAGCTGAGATATGTGTGTTGGAGCCGGGGGAGTGGAGGAGCCAGCTTCGGGGTGGGAAGCCGACCTGGCAGATTCTGGCTGGAGTAGGGTGCAGTGGCGGGGCAGCCTCCTGCTCATCAGCCCTTCCAATGTGGAGTCGGTCAAGCGTTCCTCCCTCCAAGGAGTGGTGGCTGTCAGGTGTGTCCAAACTGCACTCCTGGCTGCCTCAATTTTGCATCCCCTAGGTAGCACAGACACCATGAATGGACCAGAAATTGAATGCAAAATCAAAATGCAGCAAATAAATGGATGCAAAAGTCATTTGGAGCCAATAATAAGAACCACCTCCAGACTCAGAAGCAGGGAAAGTTGCACAGAGGCTGAGCTGGCCTGGCCGCTGGTGGAGAAGGGATGTTAGTCTGGGCGCCCCTTCCCTGGCTTCACTGGCCCCAGCACTCCTCTCACTGATCCACATTGCTGGATGGTCTCCAAGGTCACTCAGGGTACAGACAGGGAAAATGAGACTTGGGGCCAGGCGTGATGGCTCATGCCTGTAATCCCAGCACTTTGGGAGGCCAAGCCAGATGGATCACCTGAAGTCAGGAGTTTGAGACCAGCCTGGCCAACATGGTGAAACCCCATCTCCACGAAAAATACAAAACTTAGGCGTGGTGGCACACACCTGTAATCTCAGCTACTTGGGAGGCTGAGGCAGGAGAATCACTTGAACCTGGAAGGCAGAAGTTGCAGTGAGCCGAGATGGTGCCACTACACTCCAGCCTGGGCAACAGAGCGAGACTCCATCTCAAAAAAAAAAAGAGAGAGAGAGAGAGACTTGTAAACAGAGGATAGCTACAACCCAAAGTACCAAAGAATTAGGGCCCTAGACTCAAACAGATTCACTTTTTGATTCAGCTCTTCCAATTTCCAGCACACGTGACCTTGAGTGAGTCACCTAATCTGCAATTGCTCTCGTCACTTTTGTTGGACAGGCTGAAGGTAAAATATTGGAGCACAGAAAGGCACTAAGCACTGAACAGAGATGGAGCACCGAATATGCACTTGTGAGGGCAGGTCTCATTCACTTCTCCATCCCAAGGCCTCCACTGTGCCCAGCACACAGTAGGTGCTCAATGAATATCTGTTGAAGTCATGGATGGTGGAATGACTGCATTAGGAACTAGGAGCAAAGTTCTAATTTGTTTGCTGATATAGCCCTAGAGCCCTAAACAGTGCCTGGCACATAGTAGGTGCTCAGTAACGGTGGTCCCCAATCTTTGTGGCACAAGGGACAGCTTTCATGGAAGACAATTTTTCCAAGGACCGGTGTGGGGTTGGGGGAAGGATGGTTTCAGGATGATTCCTGGATGATTCGAGCACAATACATTTATTGTGCACTTTATTTCTATCACATTGTAATATAGAATGAAATAATTATACAACTCACCATAATGTAGAATCAGTAAGAGCCCTGAGCTTGTTTTCCTACAACTAGATGGTCCCATCTGGGGGTGATGGGAGACAGTGACAGATCATCAGGCATTAGATTTTCACAAGGAGTGTGCATGCATAGTTCACAATAGGGTTCGCCCTCCTGTGAGACTCTAACGCCACCACTGATCTGACAGGAGGTGGAGCTCAGGCAGTAATGCGAGCGATGGGGAGCAGCTGTAAATACAGATGAAGCTTTGCTTGCTTGTCCCCTGCTCACTTCCTGCTGTGTGGCCTGGGGGTTTAGGACCCCTGCTCCATGATACACACATTAATGAATTTGGTTTGAGACACCAACTTCATCCTTCCCCTAGTTGCCCTCATTGAAGAGCCCCAGCACCCCAAGCCCCCCAGCCTGGGCTCCTGGGGGCTGCAAATTGAATTTCTTGTGCCTTAGTGCCCAGAGAGGGAAGGAAAACGTTGTACTAACATCTGGTAGTCACAGGTACCAACAAGGCACTTCATGGGTTACAAAGCAGGTTCCCATGGAATGTCTTTGCTGATCTCCAGTCAATTTCACAGATGGAGAAAGAGAAACTCAAAAGATGAGGTGACTTGTGCAGGGTCACAAGGTATGTCAAGCAGAGATGGCTGGGATTGGAATGGCAAATCCCTTTCTCTTTGTATCATTCATTTCTCTAACCAGTTATAACAAGTACCTCCCAGCAGGGTCAGGATGGGGCTCAGACAGGCACTGGTTCCCACTATGGAAGCAGTGAGGGTCCTGGGTCAGCAGGCTGAAGGCCAAGGCCCACCCTGGGCCACCAAGAGCTGTGGAGACAGGGTAAGTGAAGAGCAGGATGAGAGACAAGTGGAGAAGCCTCTGGCGGGGTCATCCGGGCAGCCAGGACAAAGCAGAGAGAATAGAAGGGGCAGAGAGAAAGGCAATTACACCAGGAACATCTATTAAGCACTCACTGTATGCCAGGCACTGAGGATAGAGCAGTGAGCAAGGCAAACAAGGAACTCACATGCCGGTGGGGAGACAGAACCTGGTTTGTAATTACTCATTACGAGTAGAAGTGGGGGCTCTGAAGGCAAGGAGCATGGTTTCCAGGAGGACACGGGGACATAAGTTAGGCCTGGAGGGCCAGGGAGGGCTTCTTTGGAAAGGTGGTGCTTGGGCAGAGATCTGGCGGATGATAAGAGAAGGAGGGAGGGAGAGACAGAGACAAGGAGTGGGAAAGACCAGAGTAGGGGGAAGAAACTGGCAAAGTCAGAGGAAGAGAGTTTGAGGACCCAGTGCAGTGGCTCACGCCCAGCACTCTGGGAGGCCGAGGCAGGTGGATCACCTGAGGCCAGGAGTTTGAGACCATCCTGACCAACATGGCAAAACCCCATCTCTACTAAAAATACAAAAATTAGCCAAGCGTGGTGGTGCACACCTGTGGTCCCAGCTACTCAGGAGGCTGAGGCATGAGAATCACTTGAACCCGGGAGGCAGAGGCTGCAGTGAGCTGAGATTGCGCCACTGCACTCCAGTCTGGGTGACAGAACGAGGTTTTGTCTCAAAAGAAAAAAAAAGAAAGAGAGAGAGAGAGAATTTGAGGAAAGATGATGAGCAAAGAGAAGGATCCAGAAATGAGATGGTCAGCTGGAGTGCAAGGTACAGGAGAAAAGGGAGCCAGACACAGCCAACTGGGGGCTAACAGTGAGACCAAGAGCAAGGAGGAAGGGAGGGTGAGAGGAAAGAGAGACACACAAATCGCTCCAAGCTCCCCACCTACTCTAGCTTAGACTTTCATCTCTGACACAAAAGAGGAACTTGAGCTCCCCTCCAGGGAAGCACAGGGCACTCAGGCTGAGATTTCACATTCCAGCTGTGGTTTCCTCTTTCCCTCTGTAAGCCTGGGTTCCTGAGCAGAGTGCAGCTGCAGCCAGCATGGGTGTGGGGCAGGAGGGGAAGCTGCGGGTGGAGGGCACTACTGCATGGAGATAGCGCTGTGGAGCCGGTGGGCCAGGCCTAGGGACAGAGCCAGAGGCTGAGCTTCCTCCCTCTCCCAAAACCCTTAGTGAGTGCCTCATCCTAATTTTCTGCCAAAGACCGCCTGTCAACTAAAGGGCTTGTTGTGAAGTAGGGTGCTAACTGTTAATGAAGGTGTTAACTGTTAACTAGGATGTGTTCACTGTTGACTAACATGTTCACTGTCAACCAAAATGTTTGTTAAGTAGCATGTCCACAGTTTACTAGGGTGTTAACTGTTAACTGTTAACTAGAGTGTTTAACTGTTAACTGTTAACTAGAGCGCTTACTAGGGTATTTGCTGTTAACTGGAGCGTTCACTGTTAACTATGCTACAGTGTTCAACAAGTAAGCTTTTTGTTAAGTAGGGTGTTTGCAGTTAACCAGGGTGTTAACAGTTAATGAAGATGCTGGCTATTAACTAGGGTGTTCAACTTCAATTAAGATGTCTTTTAATAAGGTGTTTGCAGCCAGGCATGGTGGCTCACGCCTGTAATCCCAGCACTTTGGGAGGCCAAGGCGGGTGGATCACCTGAGGTCAGGAGTTCAAGACCAGCCTGGTCAACATGATAAAACCCCGTTTCTACTAAATTCACAAAAAATTAGCTGGTGTGGTGGCAGACACCTGTAATCCCAGCTTTTTGGGAGGCTGAGGCAGGAGAATCACTTGAACCCGGGAGGGGGAGGTTGCATTGAGCCAAGATTGTGCCACTGCACCCAGCCTGGGCAACAAGAGCAAAACTTCATCTCAAATAATAATAATAATAACAATTATAAAGTGTTTGCTTTGGCCCCAGCTTTTGTGCCTCAGTTTACATACTCCACCCTCCTCCTTCTCTCCATCTTATTGGCTGGTGGGGCTGGCATTTCTCCCAAAGCAGGGGTCTTCACTGCAAGTACAAGGTCCTAGCTTGACCTCAGGACCTCTCCCCCAGTAAACTGGCCCCATAGAAAGTCCAACTCAACTCCGCGGTCCCAATCTTAATTGACAACTTAAGGTGGAAAGTAAAATACTTTCTGAAATTACTTACATTTTAAAAAAGAAACATTTGAAAGATTAACATAGCCAAATGACTGACTCCTTAATGTGGAATGATAGTCAGAAAAGCTATTCCTTGGCCTTGAAATCCTGCAGAATGGACAGGCTGTGAGCTCTGATGGTGGGATTCCCATGTTGTTTCGAGCTTTGAAGTCATGCCTGGGCATCTGTCAGAACACGACGGGACAGCATCTATCAGTCCTGTCCCCCAGGCTGGAGTATTGTGCTGGGTGCTGCCTGGAGAAGGGAGGCCCAGTGCTGGTGTTCCAGAATCCCTGCCAGGGCCCTGACTCAGATAGCCACGGGAAGCTGGGGTCTGCCCTCCAAGTAGCCACTGATTTGCTGGGCAACACTCATCAAGTTATTGCCCAGTTTGGGCCCCTGTGTAAGGTGGGGTTCAAGCCAGCGGACATTGGTGGATCTGCCCAACTGTATCTTTTTGGGCCACTCTTCAAGGCCCACTTCACAGACACAGAAACAGAGGTCCAGAGAGGTGGCCCTCTCCTAGGTCTGCACCCAGCCTTCACCCACCACACGCCCTTCTCAGTCCTGACTCTTCCAGCCTGCCCCAGGTCCTAAGAGCCCTCCCCCACTGCCAGGGCCATGGCAGTCCTTCTAGATACAGGACGGACTCAGTGCCAGCAGCCCTCCTCCTTGGTCTGTGATTCAGCTCCTGTGAGAGAGGGGTTGAAGGGGTTCCAAAGCTGCCCATCAGGCCACTGCCAGGCCTTCAGCCCCTCTGCCGCCCCAGCCTGCCGGGTTTGGGCCAGACACACACCCACACACATTTGCAAACATGCTCAAGTATGGTCGGCACACTAGTACAATGCACGCCCTCAACTTCACCCCCAGACACACATGCACCATTACACAGACACATAGATACCCCTACAGATACTCATGACACACACACTCAGACCACACACACGTGCCATGCAGGCCCATGCATAGGGCACACTATGCTACACACCCACAAGCCATGTGTGTCACCCACTGTGCCAGCCCAGCTGCACCACCCTCCTTCTGCCTGGACATTAGCATCGCCCAACCTCAACCGTCTCCCCACCCTGTCATCTCTCTGCTGCCCCTCTGACCCCAGCACACACCCCACACTGCAGTCACGACATTCCCAGCTGAAAGCACACTGATGGCTCCCCTCAGGCTCTTGGGGGCAAATCCACTGCCCCACCTCAGCTCACCCCAGCCCTCTCCCCCAGCATACACTCAGCCCTAGAGCAGCCCCTCATCCCCTAGGCCAGAGGCTCAGCTTACATCTGGCACCCCAGCTGGTGCCTCTTGGCCAGGCAGAGGGAACAGCTGTGGCTGTTAGTCCTCACAGTGGGCCACCCGGAACATGC